>NC_058522.1:479729925-480363570 GCF_904849725.1 Hordeum vulgare subsp. vulgare
TTTATCCTGAGGCCAGTTCGGGTTGAAATGGACAGAAGCAGTGGATGCAACCACAACAACTTTCCGGACCTTCATAGTTGAACAAACTTCTAAAATATTTGAGGTGCCCTTCACAGTAGGTGCAATTACTTCTGACTGCACAATTAAAATTGGGATAAGATTAGAATCATACCATCAAAGATTTTACAATTCCAACTACATTTGTAATCGTCTCAAAAAACACAAAGTCACTTTTTCTAAGAGTCTATCTATCTCTATCAATTATCAATTACTTCCTCTGTCCCATATTAATTGTCACCCAAATAAGATGAATGTATCTAGACTTTCTAGATATATCTATTTGAGTAACAATTAATATGGTCTAGATAGATTCGTTTGAGTGCCACGTAATATGAAACGGATGGAGTATATACTAAACACACAATACAAAGGAAAAATCGAGAGATATGCTAGAAAATCTGACAATAGTCAGATCATACCTGCTCTCAATCTGTAGAAACTTCTAAATTTATGAAACTGTGATCTTAATCTACCTAACATCACATGGTGGACCCAAATTATAGAAATGTTCAGCGTAGGTAGTTATCACTTCAAGGCCCGGTGGTGGGCTTTTTATTTATTTATCGAGGAGTCAAGACAGGGGAGAGCGAGCGAGGTCTCCTATTAGGCGCAATATGGGCCAGGAAATCCAAAATTGTTCATGATTTAGATTAAATTTTCACGGACTCCAAATAATGTTCTTGAATTCAGAAAATAGTTATTATTTTAAAAACTCATAAATTTGGAGAAGTGATCAAAAAATTGAAACAAAATTTTCATTAAATTCAAATAACATTTACACTTTTCAAAAGATGTTTGCTGATTCAAAACAAAGTCAATGTTCGTAAATTTGTAAGAAGTACATGAATCAGGAATATGTCCATGATTTTAAACATATCTGGAAATTTGCAAAAAAATATTTGTGGTTTTGCATTTTTTTAATGATTTAATAAGATGTTCATGAATTTCGAATTGTTTTTACAAACTTGAAAGTTGTTCGCAAAAAAGAAAATAAAAATATAAAATAAAAATAATCGTAAAATTAAAATACAAAAATGTAAAATAAGAATAAAGAAAAAACTGGAAGATAAATAAAAAAGAGGTTCAGAGAAGTTTCTAGAACCTTCCTGAAACTATGGGAATAAACACTAAAATGGGCCGGCCAAACTCTCAATCGGTCGCTAGTGCGCGACCTGCATCCCAATTGGGATCGCTAGAGCGAGCAGATCCAAAGTACTCGTTTTTTCTAAAGGACCAAAGCGCTCAGTTTTTGTTCTAAATCTTTATCTTTATCTTCACCTACTAATAAAGCAATTAGTGCTTCTGTCGTCCGTAATTAATATTATTCCTAAAGTTGACATAAATTACACACTGCGCCATCCATAAGTAACGGAAACTCTTTGATTTTTTTTTTCCAAAAAGTCGCAGCGTAGTCCTTTATTTCATGAGGATGTTACAATAGCAACACCAAAGGACTAGCGCTGTAGTAGCTGAGGCCTAACACTCCAAACCAGGCGACCAGGGTTCGATCCCAACATCTTGCACATTCTTTTTGTTTTCTCACACAACGCCTTCTCCTATGTGTGTGCCTTCATGAGCCGGGCCAGCCCATCTGCACTCCGTTGTCTTTTTCTCATTTTCTTTTTTCTTTTCTTTTTTTATGTTTTCTTATTCTGTTCTCTTCCTTCTTTATTTTAAATCAAGGTTTTCAAATTTCAAATATGATGAGTTTTAAAGAAACGTTCGAGAAATTATAAAATGCATGAGAATTTGATTTTTTAAGAAAATTATAGAAGTTTCATGGATTCAAAATATATTGGTGTATTTGTAAAACTGTTTGCAAATTACAAAACAAAAACACAATTTGAAAAATAAATAGTAGGGAAAGAAAATCATGTTCTTCATTTCGAAAAAAATGATCATTTGTTCAAAACTTGTTCGGGAATCTGCAAAAAATGTCCATCAAATTTTATAAAATGTTTACAAAAAGTAAAAAAAACACAAAATTTAAAATTTGTTCCCCCATTTTAAAAAAATTTAAATGATTCAAAACATGTTTGCTGAGTCAAAAAATGCTCATGAATTCAAAACAATTTCATGCATTTCACAAAATGTTCGTACACAAAACAAAAAGGCAAAAAATGTTCGTACAGAAAATAAATTTCAGAATATGTACACAAAAAATATTCGGGAATCTGCAAAAAGTGTCCATCAAATTTTTTAAAATGTTTACAAAAAAGTAAAAAAACACAAATTTTAAAAAGGTGTTGTCCAATTTTAAAAAAACTTTGGCGATCCATAACATGGTTGTTGAGTAAAAAATGCTCATGAATTAAAAAACTTTTCTTGCATTTCAGAAAATGTTCATACACAAAACAAATGTTATTGATTTTCGAGAAAAATGTCAATTCAAAAAATGATCACCGATTCAAAGCCTTTTATGTCTAGGATTTGATTAGGATTTCGAAAGCCTTTATATGTCTAGACATTGGAAGTAGTTCATGGTCGGTGAGATTTATTTCAAAAAAAATAAATATTCCCTTACGCAACATAATGACAAATGTGACATGCAGTAGCAAGCTCATAGCCCTTGGATTTAGCGCGTTGAATGCATTGTCATCACGTGAACATCGCGACCATCATCACCGAGGGTGGGAGAAAAAGTTAAGTGGCAACATGATGAGTCACTATGTTAAAAACAGAGGATGCTCATATGTGAGGGTATAGAGTCAATCCTTAAATAAATGTTACGCTTATTTGGCTAGCGTATAAAGTATATATTTCCCCCGTTGCAACGCACGGGCATATTTGCTATACATAATAAAGCAAATATAATGCTTCTGTCGTACGTCATAAATGTTACCCCTAAAGTTGCTTAAAATTACCCATTATGCCATCCATAAGTCAAAAGAAAACGGTTCGTTTTTATCACAAATCGCTCCGCCATGTATTGGTTTATAAGATGTTGAACCGCAATTTGGCAACTAAGTTGTCCTAGCATATTGGCTCGAGCGCGCCCCTTCTTCCTGGGACACCCGGGTTCGAATACTGTCCTAGAATATGTTTTTCCTTTTTTTGTTTACCTTTTCTTCTTTTCTTCTATCAGTCTGATTCAAATCAAGCAATTTTCGTTTATTTTTCCCCTTTTTGTTTACCTTTTCTTCTTTTCTTCTATCAGGCTGACTCAAATCAAAGCGATTTTTGTTTAATTGTTTTCTCATTTTGTTTATCTTTTCTTCTATGAGCTGATTCAAATCAAGCGATAGGAATTGGGAGGAGAAGATGAAATGGACTATTTGTGGAAGAGGCCAGCTATCTATGATAGGTTGTCAGATTGTATACCACTAACTAGACCGTGAACAATTTTTTTTGCCCCAATGCCCTCTGGATTAGTTCATCTTGATTTCTTTCACTCACGTACGACAGTATGCATGCGAGCATAGCGGCGTCGGGCGTACATAACATCGGCCAGATATGCATACAGAGTGGTTGCTGGATTTTGAATCTATTTCACTTTTGTTTGTGTCGTAACTAAAAATTCTCATATTATAGATCATTTTTTATAAATTAAGAACGTGTAGCATTTTTTTCTTCCGTTGCAACGCATGGGTTTGTTCTAAATGAAAATAAAAAAGATACAGATTGCTCATGACAAGCAACATGTATATGTACAAAGTCGTGGTGTCGGATTAAATAAAGCAATGATGAAGATACGGTGTTTGATTTGTTTCTCAGACCAGAATAAAATGTATGGCACCTTTTTATTTCCCTATTTGTACAGCAAGATGCACGACACTCGATTGACTATCGCATTTTTCTTGCCGTGGTTTAAACTTCAGGCGTGTCATTGTCCTTAACTGATTATTATTTTTTGCAAATGTTTTGCCTAGAATGTAAGATGATGGGGCAACATCGACGTAAGCACTTGTGAATATATTTCAATAAACACATGGTTTTCTTTTGGGAAAGTATGAAAAATATCCAAACATTGCATGGGAATACTACTATAGACTTCCATTGATTTTATTTTTTGGGTACAATCGAGTTCTGAATATTATGATATTTTGTATCCAAAATATGACCATATTTGTTTTGGGGCATATGACCATGTGCTTCCACTTTTTACAGAGATCTAGAGAAGGGTGATTGTTCGAGTTTATATTTCCGCACCAAAATGTACAAATATACAACCATGATTAATGCCATAAAATGTTCCTACTCCACTCTCAAATAATTGAAGATCTAAGATTGTGCTAAGTCATTTTCTAAAAGTTTGACCAAGTCAATAGAAAAAACAGAAAGATCTACTATATCAAATATATATAACATGATAATAATGAATCAAATGAATCAAATTTGGATGCAGATGTTAATATACTTTCATATTGACTTGGTCAAACTTAATGAATTTTTTACTTCAGACAAATCTAGAACTTTAATTACATTGAAGCGGAAGGAGTGATTGCTTTCTTAACTTGGACAGAGAAGAGAGAATGTGAGTTTCACTCGCAAGCATTTCACTTATGATAAAAAACAAAAAATACGGTAAAAGCACATGTAAAACCTTCTTTTGTTAGTTAAATTTTATCATTATATTAAAAGACACCACAACCGATATTCGTTTGTATATTAATTTTCCTTTTATCGATCTCCATCTTATTTCGGTCAATGTATTAGGTGAGCATCATGCATATATATTTAATATTTAACTTTTGGGAGTTTGGTGAACATTAATTTAATAAAAAACAAATGATGCACTACTCTTGATATTAGGTTGTATGGTAAACACTTTACGTGCAAGATAGTTTGTTCTGCACTACTAGATTTCTTTAATGGAACCAATGGCATTTTGGAGTAATATATAATCATCCTTTCTTCCAAGTGGTATGGTATTTAGTATAACGTATGTGGTGGATATAAAATATTGTTATTATTACTAATCGTACAATATGAATATCTATAACAAGTTTGTGTGCTTCCATCAACTATAAAATTGATTAAAACCAAATAGTGTATATAGAATTGCTATAAAATTGGTGCTTCCATCAACTATCAATGTGGTGCTTCCATCAACTATAAAATTGCTTCCAAAAATAGTAATAAAATTGGCAAGAAAACAATCTTTTAGTATAAAGTTTTTTTTGCTTTGCAAATGAATCACGTGGAAGCACAAATTGAATGATGATGCATTGTTGAAAAAAATCACTTGTTTAAAAAGCATTAGTCTCATGCTTCCATCAACTATAAAATTGCCTCCAATCAAATAGTAATAAAACTGCGTGTGAATCGATCTTTTTTGTATAAAGATTATTTATAATTCAATTATAAATATGATAAAAAACTTTAGATAAAGTTAACATATGGTTTGAGAGAAACTTCATGTTTTAGTTTTAAGTTCAAAATTCAAGCTACACAGAATAATTTGAAATTTTATTAAATCGGGAATAATTAAGCAACCAATATTGTTCAATTATAGCTAAAGCTATTTAAGGTTAAAAAATAGTTCAAAGTTCGTGTTTAAAATTTATACAACATGTTTTAGTAAATCGGGCATAACTCAGTGAACAAGATGGCTATCTTACATCTAAAATTGACATATGGTTTAACTGCCAAAAGAAAGATAAATAAATGCCATGAAAGAGAGTGTATAGATATAGATGCGTGATGTAGCACAGCTTAATAAATTCCAAAATAGTGTCGCTGATTTAGTACACGCACAGAGGGAGTAGGACAAAACCGTCATTGTCTTAAAATTTTAGAGTCTAAACTAAACCAAATAAATAAATAAAGTTTATAAAACGAAACCTGCATAGGACAAGTTCAGGAGGATAATGTTGGCTTCTCCTCCATCGAAGAAATAGTGGGAATTATGCAAATTTTTGCGAACCAACAATCGTACGACGACGCACACGGTGAATTGGCAGATGTGTACTTGCCTCTGGATCGACGAGCTTATCGACGGGCACAGGGGACGCGAGATGGAAGACGCCCTCGCACCCCTCGACGGCGGCGGCCAGCGCGGCGCGGTCGAGCACGTCGGCCTTGAACAGCCGCAGGTTCTCGGCCGCCCCGTCCAGCTGCATCAGATGGGCGTTCTTCGGATCACCTGAAACAGCACCCCGCCATTACCAACTTGGCTGGAGGAGCACCGGCCGGGTGTATATAATACCAGGGGAAGACGTACATGGGTCGCGGACGGTGGCGTGGACGGCGTAGCCCCGGGAGAGGAGCAGCTTGACGAGCCACGAGGCGATGAACCCGCCGCCGCCGGTCACGCACACGTGTGGCGGCGGTGCCATCCTCCTCCTCTTCTTCTACCCGAGTCTACACCCGCGGGACAGGGCTGGTTGGCTGGAATGCTGCTGCCTCGTCGGCTCTTTATGTCTGCGTCGCAGCCTGGGGGCTTGAGACTTTCTCCACCCACTTCCGGTAGCTAGACTCCACGGCGCCAATCGGCAGCAAAAGATTACTAGGACTCCTCGCCACAGGGTGTCGAGACGAAAAAGGAGCAGTTGGTGCGTAACCTCGGAAGTCGGAACCCAACCCGCCGCGACCTTTTCGTCACCGGCTGGATGGTGCCAAAATGCCTTCTTGTGCGTTTCTGGTTGTTAGACCAAATACAATAAGGTACAGTCAGCATGCTGTAAGGATTAAAATACTATATTTTTGTTGAGTTGGATGAGAGAGAAGATGAGAGAGAAGGGAAGCGGGCTCTTCGTAAAGAGCCAGCTCTAGCACATGCTCCTAGGTGCTTTGTGAGAATGGAAGGTGAGTCATATATGATAAAAGCATTATTTTTTTATAAATAACAATTGTACAAGATAGCTATAAGATGGGCTATAAGACTGCTTATAGCCAGCAGTTGGCTATACTATTAACCATGCTCTTAGAGCATCCGTCCGTTCGGCTCCGCTGGTTGGAGACCCGTCGGTGCAAAAAACGGCATAGGGGCTCGGCTTCCCAGCCGCCCACTCAATGACACCCCAAGCCGTTGCTTTCGGTCCAGTTTCGACGTAAATTCGATCCATTTTTGACTCATATCGATATTTTTCAGCATAAATTAAACAACAATAGTTATTTTTTATTTCATAATTCATCACAGAAATCAATGCAAATCAAAAAATAGTTTAACAAGTCAATACAAATCAAAAAGGAGCTAGGCGTTGCTCTTCAGCCTGCATAGGTGCTCCACCAAACCGTGTTGCAATTGTTAATACGTATGGGTCTCGGATCTCCTGACGCATGTTGAGGAAGGCAGTCCAGGTTGACGTAGCTGGTGATCAACTTAGACAATAGGACCTTGCCTGTAATATGGTTCAGTGTCAAATACTGGCTCCTCCTACTCACTCTCAATGATCATGTTGTGCAAGACAACACAACAAGTCATGACCTTCCACATTTGATCTTTCGACCAGGTCTAAGTGGGGTACCTGTTGGGGATATTACCTGCGGTGTAACCCGCCCTAGTTAGGCCGGGTCATTAAAGGGGCGACTTATCCATTGGTAATACAGGCCTTGGCCCAGGAGCCAGATGGCGGTTCGGGAGCTATATAGAAGATAGACCGTCGGGGAGGTTTCTAGTCTTTGAAGACACGGCGACTTAGAGATAGGGAAAGCTACGATTTGTAGCATAGCCAGGACTCTTGTAAATCCTAGGGCCTCGACCTGTATATAAAGGCGAGTCCCTGGAGAAGATAGGGCAAGTTAGAAATCATCGAGAGCTGGGACAGGCGAGTTACGCCCTCCTTGTAATCGAAACCATCATCAATCTACACAAAGCAGGACGTAGGCTTTTACCTCCACACAAGGGGCCGAACCTAGGTAAATCTGAGTCTTGCTTTCGCTCACCCCCTTTGAGTCGCCACCAAGGTGCGATGGCTCCATCCTTAAGTCCTTTCACGAGGACATCTACCGTGACAAAACCACGACACCCACTTCAGTTTGTGACTGAAAATATTGAATGTCTAGCCAAAGAGTACTCGCTCCCAACTCGCCGAATGCGGAGGGGCCATCATTACTAAACTTCCCAAGGTTCTCCGGCCAAAGAGGGCCTCTGTGGAGACAATTAAGATTTGATAGTAGGAATGGTTTTATTTGACCGACCTACGAGCTAAGGGCTAGTTGGGGTCCCCAACATTCACAACAGAGCCGCCAATAAGTCTTGACTCTTGGGTCATGAAAGGTCCTCACTAAGAGCAAGTACAATAAGGTACACTCTGCAGGCTGTAAGGATTAAAATACTATATTTTTGCTGAGTTGGATGAGAGAGAAGAGGAGAGAGAAGGGAAGCGGGCTCTTCGTGAAGAGCCAGCTCTAGCACGTGCTCCTAGGTGCTTTGTGAGAATGAAAGGTGGGTCATATATGATAAAAGTAGTACTCTTTTATAGCTAACTATTGTACAAGCTAGCTATAAGATGGGCTATAAGACTGCTTATAGCCAGCAGTTGGCTATACTATTAACCATGCTCTAAGGGATCAAGATGAGGTGAAGATGTTGCAAGGCAAGCTCAAGCAGATGGTTACACGAGGCGTCAAATTGGTGGATGTGGCCCACATCATGCTCCACCACTGGATACTCCCTCTTAAACTCCGAGCTAACCGAATGTGGCCCTATAAAATAGAGGATGAGGTGCCCATAAATCACTTCTTCCGCGCTAACCTTGTTGGGATGTGGACGACTCTATTCAAGCCCACAAAGAATGACTTCCCAAGCCGAGATGTGGACCTTGGCTTAATTCATGCTAACCCCTCAACAGAGGTATATTCTATGCATAATGTCTACTTCAACAAGTCCTTTACTGCTTTTATCTTTAACAAAGGTGATCGACTATATGTCATATGACCAGGCCTGGCCCACTAAGGTCCAAAAGATGGGATCCTCGTCACCATTGCCGGAGGAATCCTGAACCCCTCAGCTCCAAGAGCTCTTGACCAAGAAACCTTACATCGTTGCGGTCAAGGAGAAGGGGGAGAACAAGACTAGATCGAAAGGCATGTCTATCCAAGGAGACACCTCAGATGCCAAAACCGAGAGCATCCGCAGTTTCCCCTCTAAAACTTACTCCAACGAGGAGAAGGAGGAGGATGAGGTACATTCCTCTAGGAGGGGGAAAAGAGCGATATGCGAGGACATCTCAAAGGTTGACCCTCCTTAGCAATTCAAATGGCTACAGAAGGCCCATGCCGCAAGTCGGTCCTCAGTTCTAATAGAGGCAGCCGATTCCAAGTCCTCTGAGGACACTGACCTCAACCACGTAGGGAGAAGCCCCCCACGAACATATTTAATTTGCACCCCCTATCGTCTTTATACTATGAAGTAGTCTTGATCAATATGTTTTAACTTGTTTATCTTTTGCTTTTCCAACACACTTTTACACTTCCCCATTGAGGAGGATTTGAGCGATCGTATTCTTCTGGCCAACCTGGCCAAGAACTCCTCGGGTGCGAGCACAAATCACTAGTAGAAAAAGGGCCTTTTGTCCCGGTCGTAAGGGCCTTCTGTCCCGGTTTTGGAACCGGGACTAAAAGGTCGTTACTAATGCCCTCGGCCTTTAGTCCCGGTTCTTACACCAACCGGGACAGATGGGCCTCCACGTGGTCGCTGCGGCCAGGCCAGGCAGGGGGGCCTTTAGTCCCGGTTGGTGACACCAACCGGGACCAAAAGGCATCCACGCATCAGCACCTGGCTGAAGCTGAGTTTTTTTGAAAGGGGCTGGTTTAGGGGTTAATTTAGGTTGTTATATACACCAACCAAGGAGCATCCATGAGCAAGCACAAAAATAAATAATTTTATCTTTCATCAATGAGCATCCATGAGCATGCACAAAATTTCATCAGGCATACCACCATCATACTTAAAAGTGCAGTAGCAGTTCAACACTATCGTACTTAAAAGGTTTACACTATAAAGATTAAAGCTCCATCAGATTCTTAAGATCTTCACTCCTGCTTCTTCACCTTCTCCTTCATCATCCTAATGCGCTTAGAGTGGCGAAGCCCCAGGCCAGGCTGTGGGATGTACTCCTCTACCAGAATTGGCATGGCCCTGTCGCCCAGCTGTGGGATCACCATCGCGAGGCCATCGTCGCTGCTACTTTTGTTGTAGCCAGAGTCGCTGCTACTTTTGCTATAGCCAAAGTCGCTGATGCCGTGGACATAGCACCTGTCGCAGTACTCGCTGCTCCTGCTCCCATTGCCTTGCCAAATGCATTTTTTTTTAAAATGGGTGTGAGACATAGCCTAATGGATAGGAAGAAGAGACAGAGCGTACTGGCATCGTCGTCGTCCTGGTAGCGCCTCCGACACATAGTCGTCTCGAACACCTTCACGGCGAACGTGGCGTTGTCGTCGTACCTGAAGACAAGGAAGTACCCGTGCCGCAGGTCGTAGGCACGGACGAACTGCTTCCAGCCACGATCTAGGTACATGCTTCCATCGGTGTCGAACGCCACCTCCACGTCCCACAGCTTGCGAAGCCCGTTGCCGGACTGCCTCAGCTTCATGTTCTATGGCCGATGACCGTCCAACATCTCCACAAAATCGTCCGACAGCACCTGCCTGCTGGAGGATTTCTCAAGTATAATCGTGAAGAACTTCATATGTGAAAAGCAGCAGAAGAGACCAATTACTACCCTTTACAACATTGTCAGTACTCGCTGCTCCTGCTCCCATTGCCTTGCCAAATGCAAAAAAGTTTTTTTTAAAATGGGTGTGAGACATAGCCTAATGGAGAGGAAGAAGAGACAAAGCATACTGGCATCGTCTTCGTCCTGGTAGCGCCTCCGACACATAGTCGTGTCGAATACCTTCATGGCGAATGTGGCGTTGTCGTCGTACCTGAAGACAAGGAAGTACCCGTGCCGCAGGTCGTAGGCACGGACGAACTGCTTCCAGCCACGATCTAGGTACATGCTTCCATCGGTGTCGAACACCACCTCCACGTCCCACAGCTTGTGAAGCCCGTTGTCGGCCTGCCTTAGCTTCATGTTCTGTGGCCGATGGCCGTCCAGCATCTTCACAAAATTGTCCGGCAGCACCTGCTTGCTGGAGGATTTCTCAAGTATAATCGTGAAGAACTCCATCTCTGAAAAGCAGCTGAAGAGACCAATTACTACCCTTTACAACATTGTCATACAACATTTACAGCAACATGATCATCAGTATTAGGTAGGACCTAATTAAATACCCTCTTTAAGGTAAAATAGCATAAAACAATATAGACCCTGACTCGAGGTCGGAGGGGGGTCGGTGACGGGGACGACGACGTGGATGATGGAGGGGGCTCCTAGATTTCTGCATAGTGCTCTCCAATTTTAGCATTCAAAGTAGGAGTACTTTTCCAATTTGAGCATTCAATAAGCAAAACCAAATCGTAAAATAAAGTAGTATTCAAATTAGCATGCATTCAATTATAAACAAAACTACATCATCTTTTGTCATACATATAGCATCACTAATACAGCTAGAATCGTAGCGCCCGACGGGTATCGTCGCGGGCCGTGGACACCCAAAGATAAGGAACCATCACAGGATCATAGCTCAAGTGAGATCCCTGAAGAACCTGCCAGGTATTGTCGAACCTGCCCTCCAATGCAACCATGTAGCGACGGACGTGCTCGTCCTCCTCGCTGACACGGTGACGTACCACCTCCACGGTATCCGGAAGCCTCGGCACCGACACTGGCCCACGCGACCGCCACCAAACAAGGATCGGGTCAACAACGGGTTGCCTCCTCACCAACCTACGTCCCCCGGAAGGTAGCACCTCCCAATACTAGTCCGGCGGAGCCCAGTCCCGGACATGGCCCATCTAATCAAGCAGGTGTCCTCCGCCGAGTCGACGACGAGGATGCGGGATAGGCATCATGAAATCAACTAAAAAATAAACTAGTTCTATTAATTTTCTTGCTAAAAATAAACTACTTCTATATATAGTAAAATAAAGTAGTTTTATTAAATCAACTAGTTCAACTACTAAGCACTTACTATAAATAAATAAAACCAAAGCTATATTCACTATGGTGGTAATACTAGTTGTTATATTCTAAAAGGATAAAGAAATAAGTTCACATGCATATGACTAAATAAAGGAAATAAAACACAAGTTCGTGCTAACCAGATGTTAACTTATAAGACAAGTTCATGCTAACCAGATGGTAACTTATTGGCTATTCCTTTTTATTTTTGATTAAATTGATGATCAAATCAAATGGACATGCCTTATAAATCAGAAATTATATAGTATTGTTGTAATCACTTAAATAGTCGGCTGCTAGCACAGATAATTAAATATTGTAGTCAGGTTCATTTTTTACTTTTGTATGGTCAAAAATATTGTCGTTCAGCTTCCTTAATTGGTCACCCCCTTTAATTTCACAGAAAAACACGTTGCCATACTGTCCACAAAATTTAATTATCTGTCTCATATTGCACTACAACTAAAAATCTAATGAACAAGAATTAATATATGCCATCTTTTGGTTGGTAACAACATTAGATTAATTCAACTACCATAAGTTTTGCCAAAGTGGCAGAAATGTTTATTCCAGTGAGCAAATATTGCATATCTAATCCCATTGCTCATGCAGGACAACATAGGATGAGCATATCAAAGGAAATGATGTTCCTAGAGTATCCGAAATGCACAAGTATCAGAAATGCACAAGTATCCGATATGCAGGACTACCAAAATAGATCAAGATGCACAAGTATCAGATTCGCAGGACCGGCCCTGCCGGAGAGGGGAGAGGATGGGGGCTCTGAGCACGACGTGGGGAGAGGAGGGGCGCCTACCGACGGGATCATCCGGAGCTAGAGGAGGAGAGAGCGGAGTGGCGGCGGATCTCACCGTGGGAAGCAGAGGAGGGCTGGGATGCTCGTCGGCGGGCGGATGGAGGAGGCGCAGGCGGCCGACGTAGGTGGCGGCGACGACGAGGACGGCTTCGCGGGCGGCAGCGACTCCGGCAGCCTGCAGCGTCGGGGGCAGGGGCGGCGTCGGCGTCGGGATCGAATGGAGAGAGGGGGAGAGATCAAAATTTATAAACTGTTGCTTATATAGCCCCACCTTTAGTCCTGGTTGGTGGCACCAACCGGGACCAAAGGTCTCTTTTCAGCAGCCTGACGGGCAGGAAGCAGAGGCATTGGTACCGGTTGGTGGCACAAACCGGGATCAAAGGTCTCCTTTCAGTAGCCCAAAGGGCGGGAAGCAGAGGCCTTTGGTAACGGTTGGTGGCACCAACCGGTACCAATGCCTCCCTTTAGTCCCGGTTGGTGCCACCAACCGGGACCAAAGGCCTTGCGTGGTGCAGTGCTATCTTTAGTCCCACCTCGCTAGCCGAGAGGGGCTCGGAGTGGTTTTATAAGCCGTGCCGAACCAACCACTTCGAGCTCCTCTCTACTGCAGGCTTACGGGCCTAAAATCACTCTCTGTGCTTGTGGGCCTATTGGGCCTACTGCGGCCCTGCATCCTGGCCCTAGTAATGGGTTTCTAGTCATAGGCACGCCGTGGTGGCCCTGTAGGTGGCACTTTTTTAATTGTTTTTCTCTTTTTTGCTTTCTTTTTTGTTTCTAATTACTTATTTATTTTATTTTACGATAATTCTTTTTGCTATTAAAGTTTGTAACAAAATTCTACTTACTTATTTATTTTCTTTTATGATAATTCTTTTTGATTTCAATGTTTTGAACAAAATTCTAATTACTTATTTATTTTCTTTTATGATAATTCTTTTTTCTAATAAAGTTTGTAACAGAATTCTATATAATTTTAGTTTCAATAATACTAGAGGTTTATAAAAGCTTTTTAGTTGATTCCTTTATTTTAATTTTTCCCCAGTTTTTTTGCTTTTTTTGTTTCTAATTACTTATTTATTTTCTTTTACGATAATTCTTTTGGATATTAAAGTTTGTAACAAAATTCTAATTACTTATTTATTTTCTTTTATGATAATTGTTTTTTCTTTTAATGTTTTGAACAAAATTCTAATTACTTATTTATTTTCTTTTATGATAATTCTTTTTGCTATTAAAGTTTGTAACAAAATTTTATATAATTTTAGTTTCAATAATACTAGAGGTTTATAAAAGCTTTTTAGTTGATTCCTTTAGTACCAGTTCTAAGGTTGTTACAAAGGCATTTTATTTGGTACAGGTTTTAAGGCTCGGGCCACACGAGCACCTTTTAGTACCGGTTCGTGGCATGAACCGGTAAAAGAGTTTTTTAGTTGATTCTTTCTGCAGCTGTTTTTTAGTCCCACCTCGCCAAGCGAGAGGCACTCGCAGCGGTTCCAAAGCCCTGAGTGTAAAGGCGATGAAGGGAGAAGCACAATGCTCACCTGCACGTTGGCCTGAAGCTAAGCAATGTGCAGGTGAGCATTGCGCCTCTCTTTTATTTTGGCATGGTATCATCATTTCATCCACATAGCATATGCAAGAAAGTTGAGAGGGTTACGACAAAAACTGGATGCACTTCGTGTACAAAACGGACAATCTCTTTCGAAGTATCAGGATTTCATACGGAAACTTCTCTGTTACAACATGCATTTCAAATGAACTACAAAAAGGTTGAAAGTTGGCATGGTATCATCATAATAGTTGTGGAGAAAGTCTTTACTTTTTCTTCGCTTGTGTCCTTTCCTTATTGCGCCGTAACCATGGATAATCTTCATCATTTAGCAGGATGCTTGGGTCAGCCTTGACTTTGAAGGGAGGAATTTCATGAAACTTTTCATAATCTTCGGACATGTCTGTCTTGCCCTCCACTCCCACGATGTCCCTTTTTCCTGAAAGAACTATGTGGCGCTTTGGCTCATCGTATGATGTATTCGCTTCCTTATTTTTTCTTTTTCTCGGTTTGGTAGACATGTCATTCACATAGATAACCTGTGCCACAAAATTGGCTAGGACGAACGGTTCATCAGTGTACCCAAGATTGTTCAGATCCACTGTTGTCATTCCATATTGTGGGTCTACCTGTACCCCGTCTCCTGACAGATTGACCCATTTGCACTTAAACAAAGGGACCTTAAAATCTGCTCCGTAGTCAAGTTCCCATATGTCCACTATGTAACCATAATATGTGTCCTTTCCCCTCTAGGTGGCTGCATCAAAGCGAACACCGTTGTTTTGGTTGGTGCTCTTTTGATCTTGGGCGATCGTGTAAAATGTATTCCCATTTATCTCGTATCCTTTCCAAATTGTAACAGTCGAAGATGGTCCCCTGGACAACGAGTACAGCTCATCACAAACAGTGTTTTCATCTCTAAGATGTGTTTCCAATCAACTGCTGAAAGTCCTGATGTGTTCACATGTAATCCAGCCGTCGCACTGCTCCGGGTGTTTGGAGCGCAGACTGTTCTTGTGTTCATCGACATAAGGGGTCACCAAGGTAGAGTTCTGTAGAACTGTGCAGTGTGCTTGAGACCAAGAATATCTGTCCCTGCATATTATTGTCTCCCCTCCCAGCGTGCCTTTTCCAGTCAGTCTCCCCTCATACCACGATTTAGGGAGACCTATCTTCTTAAGGTCAGGAATGAAGTCAACACAAAACCCAATGACATCCTCTGTTTGATGGCCCATGGAGATGCTTCCTTCTGGCCTAGCGCGGTTACGGACATATTTCTTTAGGACTCCCATGAACCTCTCAAAGGGGTACATATTGTGTAGAAATACGGGGCCCAGAATGACAATCTCGTCAACTAGATGAACTAGGACGTGCGTCATGATATTGAAGAAGGATGGTGGGAACACCAGCTCGAAACTTACAAGACATTGCACCACATCACTCCTTAGCCTTGGTATGATTTCTGGATCGATCACCTTCTAAGAGATTATATTGAGGAATGCACATAGCTTCACAATGGCTAATCGGACGTTTTCTGGTAGAAGCGCCCTCAATGCAACCGGAAGCAGTTGCGTCATAATAACGTGGCAGTCATGAGACTTTAGGTTCTGAAACTTTTTCTCTGCCATATTTATTATTCCCTTTATATTCGACGAGAAGCCAGTCAGGACCTTCATACTAAGCAGGCATTCAAAGAAGATTTCCTCCTCTTCTTTGGTAAGAGCGTAGCTGGCAGGACCTTCATACTGCTTTGGAGGCATGCCGTCTTTTTCGTGCAAACGTTGCAGGTCCTCCCGTGCCTCAGCTGTTTCTTTTGTCTTCCTATACACGCCCAAGAAGCCTAGCAGGTTGACGCAAAGGTTATTCGTCACGTGCATCACGTCTATCGAAGAGCGGACCTCTAGGTCTTTCCAGTAGGGTAGGTCCCAAAATATATATTTCTTCTTCCACATGGGTGCGTGTCCCCCAGCGTCACTCGGAACAGCTAGTCCGCCGGGACCCTTTCCAAAGATTACGTGTAAATCATTGACCATAGCAAGTACGTGATCACCAGTACGCATGGCGGGCTTCTTTCGGTGATCTGCCTCGCCTTTGAAATGCTTGCCTTTCTTTCGACATTGATGGTTGGTCGGAAGAAATCGACGATGGCCCAGGTACACATTCTTCCTGCAGCTTCCCAGGTATATACTTTCGGTGTCAGCTAAACAGTGTCTGCATGCGTGGTATCCCTTGTTTGTCTGTCGTGAAAGGTTACTGAGAGTGGGCCAATCGTTGATGGTTACAAATAGCAACACGTGCAAGTTAAATTCCTCCTGTTTGTGCTCATCCCACGCACATACACCGTTTCCATTCCACAGCTGTAAAAGTTCTTCAACTAATGGCCTTAGGTACACATCAATGTCGTTGCCGGGTTGCTTAGGGCCTTGGATGAGAACTGGCATCATAATGAACTTCCGCTTCATGCACATCCAAGGAGAAAGGTTATACATACATAGAGTCACGGGCCAGGTGTTGTGATTGCTGCTCTGCTCCCCGATCGGATTAATGCCATCCGCGCTTAAACCAAACCATATGTTCCTTGTGTCACGTGCAAACTCAACCCAGCACTCTCTCTTGATTTTTCTCCACTGCGACCCGTCAGCGGGTGCTCTCAACTTCCCGTCTTTCTTACGGTCCTCACTATGCCATCGCATCAACTTGCATGCTCTTTGTTTCTGAACAGTCGTTTCAACTGTGGTATTATAGGAGCATACCACATCACCTTCGCAGGAACTCTCTTCCTGCGGGGCTCACTGTCAACATCACGAGGGTCATCTCGTCTGATCTTATACCGCAATGCACCGCATACCGGGCATGCTTACAAATCCTCGTACGCACCGCGGTAGAGGATGCTGTCATTAGGACATGCATGTATCTTCTGCACCTCCAATCCTAGAGGGCATACGACCTTCTTTGTTGCGTACGTACTGTCGAGCAATTCATTATCCTTTGGAAGCTTCTTCTTCAATATTTTCAGTAGCTTCTCAAATCCTTTGTCAGGCACAGCATTCTCTGCCTTCCACTGCAGCAATTCCAGTACGGTACCCAGCTTTGTGTTGCCATCTTCACAATTGGGGTACAACTTTTTTTTGTGATCCTCTAACATGCGATCGAACTTCAGCTTCTCCTTTTGACTTTTGCATTGCGTCCTTGCTTCGACAATGACCCGGCGGAGATCATCATCGGGCACATCGTCTGGTTTCTCTTGATCTTCAGCAGCTTCCCCCGTTGCAGCATCATCGGGCACATCGTCTGGTTCCTCTTGATCTTCAGCAGCTTCCCCCGTTGTAGCATCACCATATTCAGGGGGCACATAGTTGTCATCGTCCTCTTCTTCTTCGCCGTCTTCCATCATAACCCCTATTTCTCCGTGCCTCGTCCAAACATTATACTGTGGCATGAAACCCTTGTAAAGCAGGTGGGTGTGAAGGATTTTCCGGTCAGAGTAAGACTTCGTATTCCCACATTTACTGCATGGACAACACATAAAACCATTCTGCTTGTTTGCCTCAGCCACTTCGAGAAAAATAAGCACGCCCTTAATGTGCTCGGAGGTGTGTCTGTCACCATACATCCATTGCCGGTTCATCTGCGTGCATTACATATAATTATGTGTGTCAAAATTAAGAAAATCAGACAAATATCTATCTAAAGTAAGAAAATCAGACAAGTATCATAAAGAAGATAAGAACAAGAGGCTCACCACGGTGGTGCCGGCGACGAGATCAGAGCGGGCGATCAACGGTGGTGAAAACAAGGACGGGGCATGACAGACCCCTAAATCTAGACAAATCTCGAAAAAAAATGGAGCTCCTAGGTCGAGCTTCGAGACGAGAAAGCTTAACTAGTATGGCTCGGGCATTTCATCGAACACCTCATGTGCATAGGAGGTGAACTAGAAACCTCGCCGGGTTGAAAAAACAAAGCACTGTGGAGTGCTCTGCCGCGGCGGTGGGTATATATAGGCAAGTTATTTGTCCCGGTTCATGCCACGAACCCCAATGGTTGTGGGCCAGCAGCGAGGACCATTGGTCCCGGTTCGTGGCTCGAACCGGGACAAATGGTTCTACACGAACCGGGACCAATGCCCACGAGGCCCCGGCCGCCCCCTGGGCTCACGAACCGGGTCTAATACCCCCCATTGGTCCCAGTTCTTGAAGAACCAAGACTAATGGGCTGGCCAGGGCCGAACGATAGCCTTGTTTTCTACTAGTGAATCATGCCCCAACCCACAAGGTCACGTCGCACCTGAATCCTCTCGTATTTGACACAAAGGGCGCGGGGGGGGGGGGGGTGCTTATGTGTCCATGGACGAGATCCATACCTTGGTCGTCGACGACCAAGGGGAGAAGGTTCCCCAAGTTCTAGATAAGCCGGTGCTCAACTGCCTAGAGTTCTTGGTCACTATAGCTCAAGGACCGCAACACTTGACAGAGGTGGCCACCCCCCCTCCCGTCACGGTACATTATCGTCTTCGCTTGACCTCGGGTAAGCCGATCCTTTGGAATGTCAAAAGGAGATAGAGGCAGACTTAATAAATTTATCTATCCTTCACGAGCACGATGCCCTTCTCGGCATGGCGTACACACAATTCCGGTCCGCAAAGGCCGGAACAATTGTGGCCTTCCTTTGCCTCTCAAAAGGATTTGAGATAAACAAACTTTACATCTATCAGTTTTTATAACTTTGGCCTTGTAGGTGATACTAACTATGCACAGTAGCCCTTTAAGGATGGCATTTTGAAAAAAAATGTGTGTTCGAAGACAAGATGTTGCTAAAAATAATGATCCATCAGCTGAAAGCATGAACACAGCAACCCCGAAGGCTTAAGTTAGTTTTCAGAAAACTGACTTGGGGTCGATTTTTTACTGCTCTTTAGAGAGTAAGGCGAATATGCAGCAGCCCTCGAGACTCTTGTAGCCTACAAGAGGATCGATCTCATACTCAGAGTCTTGTATGCTACATATGCTCTATTATGTAGGCCTTTGCTTCTTCCTCGGCCTCCAACTTGAAAGATTTGGAGGATCTGAACCATAAGCTTGCATGATCAAAGAAGGATATTGATGTGCTAAAGAAGTAGATGGAGAAAGCGCAAGGTAAATATTTGAAACATGCACCATAAGTTGTTTTGTTTGAAACAATTTGAGTACTAATGTGTGTTTATAAATTGTTCCTGTGGCCGATAAGGAGATGGATGCCTTGTGTGTCGAGCTTAAAAAGGCTCGATCCGAAGCCGAGAAGCAAAGGGCTACGACATTAAAGGCGATGGAGGAGCTTGCCGCGGAGGGGCATGCTTGGAAGAAGGAGCAAGCTTGGATAATCGAGGTTGAGGAAGAGCTCAAGGACCTGGCGACTGAGCGTGATGCTCTTCGGACTGCCAAGGAGGAGGACGCCGCCAAGCTTAAGTGGATTTAATTGGCGCGCCAAGAGGCACAAGTGCAGGGGAGGTCCGCCCGAGAAAAATCCTTTGCAGGCATCTGAAATAAACCCTCGGTAAGCCTTAGTTAGTATTCCCTCCGTCCAGAATTACTTGTTGCACAAATTGATAAAATTTGGATGTATCTAGAACTAAAATACATCTAGATACATCCATTCCTATGACAAGTATTTCTGGATGGAGGAAGTACATTGCATCTTCGACAATCACGACTCCGCCCACACAATGCAAATTTTACATTTACAAGCACTTTTGCGGACCTGCCGGGGAGTGTGGCGGATGCTTGCCAATACGATGGCGCGCGTGAAGGTGCATCTTATCAGAAGGCGTTTTGGGCACAGTTCCAAGTGCCTCCACATCCCCGTCTCGTCGGTGACCAACTGAAGCAACTGCCGGAGCTATACAGAGTGCGAAGCCGGCTATGAAGGACCTCTACATCGCTCAATGGCCAACCGATCCATTGTCAAGCAGTTTCTTTGGCTTGGTCCAATGCCTTCAAGGTGCCACTCCCCGGATCAACCTATGGAAGCGCTCAACATGCTTGTTGAGTAAATAGGGAATTTCCAAGTATATTAATCCACGATATAATAACTAGCATGGCATTGACTAGACTAATGAGGTACTGATCTTGAACTAACCTAGCACATACTACGCATATAGTTGATACATCTATGCATGCAAGTAGTACTGCTAGGATAAATACGAACATAAGGATAAACGAATCATACCCTCCAATGGGCCAGTTGCCCATAGCACCAGCGTTGGCGTTGGACGCGGCCGTAGCAGCAGCATCCTCTGCCCTCTTCTTCTCAGCTTCAAGGGCGCGACGATCGGCCTCGGATGGTGAAGACATGGCGATGACGAGGGCGACGCGGACGTAGACGAAGCAGACGGACGGAGGCGAGCAGTCGCGTGATCGCTCCCCAAAAACCTAATCGCCCCTCTCCCGTACAGGAACCGGAGAGGCGGGCTTTCGGAGGCCTGCTCTCCCGTCGACCGTGTACGCGGTAAACGAGACGGAGTCGCCGGCGGCAGCAGCAGCAAAAGGAACGAACGCGTGAGGCATATGTGATCTGATTCTCGTGACGGCTAGGGTAGGTGATAGCCAGCTTATAAAGGTGGCTGGGCGGAGAAACGTGGGCCGAACCCACGCCCGAGTCGGTAACATCCCACGATCCGACGTCTCAGATCGTGCCGTGTCCGTTACGTATTCTCCGTTCCTGACCGACAAAATAAGAACGTAGGTATGAGCTCGGCTCGGCTCATTCCCGCAACCCGTGACGCGTCGTGACGAGGCGTGGCGAGGCGGGCGGCGGAGGAGGAGTGCGTGAGGGCACTTTCTCTTCTCACTCTCCAATAGCATGTGGAAGAGAGACCCTTATAAACGGGTCCAACTTCTCCTCCACTAGCGGGGTGGGACTAAACTTCCCACCACCTTGTCATGCCACCACCTACATGGGCCCTTGGAGATTTTTCTGAAATTCTCTAATGGGCCTAAAGCCCACTACTAATTTCAACAATCCCCCACCAGATCTCAAGGGCACATTGTGTTCCCTCGTTCCAATTCACTGTTTTAATATACCAGCATTTCAGTGAAGACCTGTTAAGGTTGAGATTCACCTAGAGCAAGTAGCTACACTCCTTTACAACCGAACAATGGACTATGCCTTGAATTGTCAGCTTGGCATAAAGAAGCTTCACCACAAGTCTTACTAGTACTAGGCTGCCGAAGGTGACCCCTCGGGTGGAGCATATTAGTCACACTCCTGGCCTATTCATGAGTTTACTAGAGATCACCCAAATCTCATAGACTGTGACCAGCAGTCAAGCTCATATAGGCGTGTTCCTCCAAAGATCACTCTGTAGGACAACATCTTGCTTACACATAAGCTTTAGAACACATTAAGACAGTAGTCATCCTACCATACAGTATCCGAGAGCATTGCATCTCCAACGGAGTGGGTTAGTAAAGTTACTCTCCTCAGTTCACCACTGGCTTGTTTTCCTAGGTCCTACTTCACGGGATCTCCGATCATATAGGTTGGGTTACTGCCATGGCAACTCATGTGGGTCTATACCCATATCCCTCAATGCACTATCTATCACAACACGTGATAGCCCTTTAGTAAAGGGATCTGCCAGATTCTTAGCCGTTTGGATGTAATCCAACGCTATCACTCCGGAGTTCCTCAAATGTCTGACAGACTTCAATATCATTCTTATATGTTTGTTGGACTTCATATTGTCCTTTGAACTCTTCACTTTGACAATAACCGTCTGATTATCGCAGTTCATAAGGATAGCCGGAACCGGCTTCTCAACCACAGGTAAGTCCATCAAAAGATCTCGAAGAAATTCTGATTCGACACCAAATGTGTCTAATGCTGTTAATTCTGCTTCCATTGTCGATCTCGTTAAGATCGTTTGCTTGCAAGACTTCCAGGAAAAAACACCACCCCCAAGAGTAAACATATACCCAATAGTGGCCTTCATCTCATCAGCATCAGAGATCCAATTCGCATCACTATACCCTTCAAGTACCGATGGGTATCCCGTATAGTGAAGTCCGTGGTTGACAGTACCTTTCAGGTAGCGCATAATTCTTTCAACAGCACGCCAATGAACATCGCCCAGGTTTGCAACAAACCGGCTAAGTTTGCTCACATCAAACGCGATGTCAGGCCTCGTTGCGCTAGCTAGGTACATAAGCGAACCGATAATCTGAGAGAATCTCAATTGATCTATAGTTGTGCCTTTAAACTTTCGAATAAGCACACTAGGATCATATGGTGTTTGAGAAATTTTGCAGTGTGAATATCCAAAGCGACTCAAAATCTTCTCAACATAGTGGGGTTGCAAAAGTGTAATCCCACCCTCATCATCTCTCAAAAGCTTGATGTTCAAGATAACATCAGCCACCCCAAGGTCCTTCAACTCAAAGTTTTAAGACAGAAAAGACTTAACCTCCTCAATTACTTTGAGGTTGGTTCCAAATATCAGTATGTCATCAACATACATGCACAATATAACTCCTTCGCCCGCACCATGGCGATAGTATACACATTTGTCAGCTTCATTAACAACGAAGCCAACAGATGTCAGAGTTGTATGAAACTTCTCATGCCATTGCTTAGGTGCTTGTCTCAGACCATATAAATATTTCAGCAACTTACACACCTTTCCTTCCTGACCTTCTGTCACAAAGCCATCTGGTTGTTGCATATAGATTTCCTCATTTAGCTCTCTATTCAAGAAAGCCGTCTTAACGTCCATTTGATGAACGAGAAGACCATGAGAGGCCGCCAATGAGAGTAGTACTCGAATGGTGGTCAGTCTAGCCACAAGTGAATAAGTATCAAAGAAATCTTCTTCTTCTTTCTGGGCATAGCCCTTGTCCACAAGCCTAGCCTTGTACTTTTCAATTGTACCATCGGGCCTAAGCTTCTTTTTGAACACCCACTTGCATCCCAATGGTTTGCAACCATAGGGACGATAAGTGATTTCCCATGTCCCGTTAGCCATGATGGAATCCATCTCGCTACGGATCGCAGCTTTCCAGTAATCAGCATCTGGAGAAGCATACGCTTCTGAAATAGAAGTGGGATTATCATCCACGAGGTATACGAAGAAATCATCACCAAAGGTCTTTGCAGTCCTTTGTCTCTTGCCCCTACCACGGGCTTCCTCGTCATCCTCCTCAAGATTTTCATCATGTGTTTGTTCATAGTATTCCATAGGAATGGCAGGCTCGGGAGTTATCTCAGATTCCTGTCTAGAAGTGCTTTGCATATCTCTCATGGGAAATATATCCTCAAAGAATGTAGCATCCCTCGACTCCATTATTGTACCGACCTTTACATCAGGTACCTCAGATTTTACTACTAGAAATCTATAGCCTACGCTATTCTTAGCGTATCCCAAATTAACGCAGTCCACAGTCTTTGGTCCAAGCTTACGCTTCTTGGGGATCGATACATTGACTTTCGCTAAGCAGCCCCAAGTACGTAAGTATGAGAGCGTCGTCCTTCTCTTCGACCACTCCTCATAGGGAGTGACCTCATTATCTTTTGTAGGAACTTTATTCAGGACATGACACGCGGTCAATATAGGCTCCCCCCACCATGCCTTGGATAAATCCGATGTATCTAACATGGCGTTAACCAAATCAGTTAGAGTACGGTTTCTCCGCTCGGCAACCCCGTTTGACTGGGGTTAATAGGGAGGCGTCCTCTCATGAATAATGCCGTGTTCCGCACAAAATGAATCAAATTCGTTTGAGAAGTACTCTCCACCACGATCAGACCGGACTCGTTTAATTTTCTTTTCAAGTTGATTCTCAACTTCTGCCTTATAGATTTTAAAGTAGTGTAGAGCCTCATCTTTAGTATTTAACAGATACACATAGCAATATCTAGTGGAATCATCTATCAATGTCATGAAGTATTTCTTTCCACATTTAGTCAACACACCATTCATCTCACAAAGATCAGAATGTATGAGTTCTAATGGTGCCAACTGTCTCTCCTCTGCAGCCTTGTGAGGCTTGCGAGGTTGCTTTGCTTGCACACACGAATGTCACTTAGAACCTTTGGCTAAAGTGAAAGTTGGGATTAAATTCAGTTTTGCTAGCCGCGACATAACACCGAAACTTATGTGACAAAGACATGAATGCCAAACTTCAGATTCATTAACACTCGAATGAATATTGTTCACGCCTTTATTACAAAAATCTGCGAGGGAAAGGCGGAACAGACCTCCGCACTCATAACCTTTTCCAACAAAAAGTCCATATTTCGTAACTACTACTTTATTAGACTCGAATACCAACTTAAACCCTTCTCTACACAGAAGGGACCACTAACGAGGTTCTTCTTGATGGCGGGGACATGCTGCACGTTCTTCAGCTGCACGATCCTTCCCGAAGTAAATTTCAGATCGACCGTGCCAACACCAAGAACAGAAGCACTCGCGCCATTCCCCATCAATATGGACCCGCGACCGGTGGCCTGATAAGAAGAGAACAATGATAAGTCAGCACACACATGAATATTTGCACCCGTGTCCACCCACCAATCGGTGGACTGACAAACTGAAAATACAGTAAGTAAATTACCGTACCCAGATGCACCACTTTCATTGTTGCCCACAATCATATTGGCAGACTTGGAGTCCTGCGCCGGCTTCTTGTACTTGTTTGGGCATTTGTTCGCCCAATGTTCCTCTGAACCACAAGTATAGCAGCCATCTCCCTTCTTATTCTTCTTGAATGGCTTCTTTCCCTTCTTCTTGAAGTCGGTATTCTGTTGACCAGAATTCTTTCCCTTGGGCTTGTGGGAATTGAAGTTCCTCTGATGTACCATATTGGCAGCAGAAGAGCTTTCCACCGCTTTTCCATTGGAGTCCTTTGCTCTCGAGTTCTGCTCAACACTCAGATGACCGATGATGTCCTCTACTGAGAACTCACGCCTCTGATGTTTTAGAGTGGTAGCAAAGTTTCTCCAGGAATTAGGGAGCTTAGCAATTATACAACCCGCGACAAACTTGCCCGGCAAATTGCACTTAAGAACCTCAAGTTCTTTAGATATGCATATTATGTCATGAGCCTGTTCCAATACAGAACGGTTGTCAACCATCTTGTAATCGTGGAACTGCTCCATAACATACATCTCACTCCCAGCATCGGTGGCCCCGAATTTAGATTCGAGCGCCTCCCACAAGTATTTGGCAACATGCATATGTAAGTATGCATCAACCAGCTTATCTCCGATCACGCTTATAACTGCTCCAAGGAATAGGACGGTGGCCTCCGCGAACATCTTCTCCTGTTCAGGAGAGATCGTTCCCGTTGGAGTGACACCGGCTACCCAGAACACGTTCATCGCCGTGAGCCATAAGCTGATTCTCGTTTTCCAACGCTTGAAATAAGTACCAGTAAACTTGTCCGGTTTCAGTGCAGCAGCAAAACCATTACTTGAAAAATTCCTACACATATTAGGTTTTTGGATTGTTGAGTAAATAGGCAATTTTCCGAGTATATTAATCCACGAGATAATAACTAGCATGGCATTGACTAGACTAATGACGTACTGATCTTGAACTAACCTAGCACATACTACGCATATAGTTGATACATCTATGCATGCAAGTAGTACTGCTAGGATAAATACGAACATGAGGATAAACGAATCATACCCTCCAATGGGCCAGTTGGCCGTAGCACCAGCGTTGGCGTTGGACGCGGCCGTAGCAGCAGCAGCATCCTATGCCCTCTTCTTCTCAGCTTCAAGGGCGAGACGATCGGCCTCAGATGGTGAAGACATGGCGATGACGAGGGCGACGCGGACGTAGACGAAGCAGACGGACGGAGGCGAGCAGTCGCGTGATTGCTCCCCAAAAACCTAATCGCCCCTCTCCCGTACAGGAACCGGAGAGGCGGGCTTTCGGAGGCCTGCTCTCCCGTCGACCGTGTACGCGGTAAACGGGACGGAGTTGCCGGCGGCAGCAGCAGCAAAAGGAACGAACGCGTGAGGCAGATGCTTATAAAGGCGGCTGGGCGGTAGGTATGAGCTTGGCTCGGCTCATTTCCGCAACCCGCAACGCGTCGTGACGAGGCGGGCGGCGGAGGAGGAGTGCGCGAGGGCACCTTCTCTTCTCACTCTCCAATAGCATGTGAAATAGAGACCCTTATAAAGGGGTCCAACTTCTCCTCCACTAGCGGAGTGGGACTAAACTTCCCACCACCTTGTCATGCCACCACCTACATGGGCCCTTGGAGTTTTTTCTGAAATTCTCGAATGGGCCTAAAGCCCACTACTAATTTCAACAATGCGTGGAGGGTGCTGGGCAGGCATATGCGTCTATCACGACGTATTGGCCTAGGTTGAATGCGGCGGAGATGGCAGAGGGTCATCCCGAAGGAAAGAAGCACGTGCCTGAGCAGTACTTTATAGATGTGACATCGGGTGCCCGTATTTCCGAGGCCAAACGTATCCAGGACATGATCCTTAAGAAATTTTATTGAGCATGAGTTGTCTTGAAAAAAAACAAATCACTTGTTTAATGCGTTTATTATGCTTTATGCTTATTTTTTGTCTCGGGCGCAACTGTTTGAACGAAAAATGACCAATCATCCGCTTATGTCCTTTATTAGATACTACTTAGGGTGTTTCTGAACTAAAAATGCACCCTTAACCGATGTCACGATGTCTGAAGTCAATTATATTAGTAGAAACAAGACAATCAGACTTTTAGGCTTAAAACTTTCACATAGTCAAAGGACCGTATGTTTTGGGGCCAAGTTAATAGTCCCCTATATACGGTGAGTGTTCGGATGGATCCGAGGTTGAGCCATATACACTTCTATCTTTTTGAGTAAAGAAATATAAAACAATCACGGTATCCACAAAATCGTACCTGCAATCACCCTATTTGAAGAAAACATAAAATAAAAAGCAATCATATCTGGAATCGGCAAACTACAACAATCACCGTATCCACACAACCATCAAATGGCACCACGCGGGCAATGAGGTTCTTCAACATTAGGCCGATCGAGTCGATGGGTCTTGAGATTAACTAGCCCATCTGATCAAGCTATCTTTCCACATGAGACAAACAAAGCCCATACAACCAGCCCATGCAAACTCATTACTATATTTTAAGGAGGAAAACCCTTAAGAAGAGCAATTAAGGTGGAAAGTCATCGCTCACATGTGTCACTCAATGAGAAGTGGTATAAAAATTCCGGAAAAACAAGAAAAATGAAACCCTTGCGGGCCTAATATTTTTAGTATGAGATTATCATGGGCATCTCACTTTTGACAGAAATATTGCATCCCACTGAAGGATGCATGTCTAATATGAAGCATGGGTTTGCAAATTCAGATATCCAATGTGGGAACAAAAAATTGAGGTGGAACTAGTCACTGTCCGCGGAGAAGGGCAAGTTTGGCTATATGTGGATATAGATGCTTTTAGTGGGTTGGGGGTACAGTCACCCACCCAACCATCTAGTTCTCACTCTTTCTTGAATTTGTGTCCCTCACCACTATTCTAATTTTGTAAAATGTTGTTTAGGCAATTTCCCTTTTGACACCAAAATATGTCTTAGGCATAGGCAGACTTCTTTGAGAAACTGTACTATTACAATGGTTTATGAATTTTTATTTTTATTTTAATTTTCTATATATACATGAGGCCTAAACTGTGATTTCTTACAGGGCTCGTATTTCCGAGGTAGGGCCCTGATTAAAACCATATATATAACCATATGGCATCCAAGTACGCCACAACACACTGGCACGGTGTTAGGCATAGGCAGACTTCTTTTCTTCACGAACGTAGAAACTGTAATTTTGAGGCTCATAATCTCATCAAACATGCTTGTAACTTGGATGTCAGGAGACTTGGGTGTCAGGAGACATGTATGCTTGGAAAACCCGCACGATCCTTCTCTTATACCTATGAACTTGCTTCAGCATCAATAAAGAGAGACGAGTCTTTCTAAGAAAAAAGCGGCCGGTAGCTGATCGATTGATCAGCTGACCTACCCTGAGTCCACTTAATTAGTTATCGTTGCATGTGTTTACCGACATCGTGTCCATGAATCCCGCACATCAGACCCTGTTTGATAATCCTCTAGCTCCCGGAATCCGCGGAGATGAAAAACTGCAGCTCCGTTTTGTTTTTTCCAGCTACAGCTCCACCAGCTCCCAAGCAGAGTTGAGGAGCGGCCGGATACGGAACATGGTCCAAGTAATACTGGAAGTCAACAACGCGCTAGAATAGCCGCCGGCCAGCAGCGACCATCTCAGATTGACCGTATTTATCATCTTTCAGCCGGCGATATGTCTTCTTCGTCACAATCATAGTCAGTCAGTCGTCGGGAAAGAAAAAAAATAGTCTGTACATGTGCCGTGTGCCGGCCGGACTTCAAGCTTGTCTGCATACTTGGTTAATTAACAACTCTTCAGACCATGTACGCTACTGGTATATGTGTGTGTGCTGACTGGTGACCCGTACTGGTGTTCACAGCATCGTTTTAAAGATTTGACCTCTTGATGGAGCATATGGTTTGCGGCAAGGTGCCCAGCTCCGAGTTGAAGGTGGCGGGGCGACGATATGGTTTGTGGTGGCGTGTCCGTCGAGGGTTGGCTGTAATCCAGTGGTGGTCGGGCATTAGAGCACTATTGTCATGCAGACAGCGTCAGTCAAGCCATGTTGGATGTCCTTTCACCACCGGAGCGACACTTATCCGCTCCTTTATCGGATATGCCTTCTCTCTTCGGTGTTGATCAGGCTGTTCATTTGTTTGTGCCTTGGCGTTTTTGTATGTCGTGTAGCGCTTTTGACCTAATTTATCTAGGTGTGGCCTGTCTGTCCTTTGTACAGGTTTTGTTCGATTTTCCTCTAATAAATCGAGCAGTTCCAGCCTTTTTCGGCTTCTTCTTCTGTAATGGAATCTTAGCAGTACTCCTGCTAACTTTCAAAACAAAAAACAGGGTGACTGATGGTGACGGTGACACTGGCGTGAATTCACATAGTACGTACAAAGATGTACATGACTTAATTAGCCAGGACAACGACATCCTAGATGGCACACTGCTTCATGACGAAGTTTGGATTCATCATGGTCATGGTTGTCAGGGCCTCGTCGCTCGTGCGTCCACCGTTGATCCGACCCAACGCCAGTTGATGCCGCATCAACGCCCGCTCTAACTTCAACATAGGCATCGGTCCATGCTGTCCCTCCATCATGATGACGTTGTAATGCATCTGTGCCTGCTCCAATGAAGCCGGGGTGCATAGAAGACGTGGGAAAGTCGGAGCCCGTCTCCATCATGATATTGTCCTCGTTGTCGAAGACCTAGGGCGAGCTGACCGGCAAGCCGGCCTCGATCCGCGTGGTACAGCGGCTCTATCATGCGGCGATAAAGCAGCCACGACGTGCTTCATCTCCGTGGAAAGGCTTGATCACAAAGTTTTGCCGCCTACAGTCATGGGGGATGCATTGCAAAGAAGGAGGATGGGGAGTGGCTTGTGTTGTGGTGCAGAGTTAGCCGGATGTGGCCGCCTTTAAATAGCGGATTTCGGTGAGGCAAGAAGTTCGGGTACGTCGATGCGTGGCATCGGAGTGGGTTTCTCGGCCGACGAGTCTATTTAGTGATGTCATACGGACAAACGGAGCATTCAATGAACGTGGTTGATATCCGTCCCCTCTCATTCAGTCACGAGTCTCCGGCATTGAAAAGGCGCCAACACCGAAAACACGTTGCAGCTGGCACCCTCGTCCGACGTGCCGCTTCAATGACGGAGTCAGTGAGACGTTGCGTCCGTCCTAAGCCATTTTCAATGTGGAGCGGCATGCTCTACGACACATGAATGCAGGCAGATGGCGTTGGTCGGGAACATGCGCGGATGAGCAAGGAGGGGTTTGAGTTGGTCAGATTGGTCAGAAACAGGCGTGGTCACGTGTCGGGACTCCCGCAAAGCTCCTGACATTTGTCTTCGGTTTACGGGAGAATGTACGTCCGAACTGTATTTCAGATCGATATAAAACCACATTAGATGGCTTTCACGGTTCGGACAACGTGGTCCGAACGCATGCAGGAGATTTACGGGTTGGTGTTGAAAATGCCCTAATGTTTAGACCATTGTTCAAGGGTCCTGATCATATCACTGTCCGGGTATTGTTTCAGTGGTACTCTTTCATCACATCTGGGCATTTCTTTCTCGTTCCAATGATCAAGAAGATGAGCAAACTTACATTCAGTGTCCCTCTGTGCCTACGCTTTAGCAAGTGAGAGAATCTCCACCACGTGTTTTGTGCAACCTGATCGATCTTAGTTGTTTCAGGGCGGCTCGGATGAATCCTAGCCTCCCCCGCCTCTGACCATCCCTCCCTTCCTGCTTCCCCGCTGCCGGAGAAGGAGGTCAGCGAGCGAAGCTCGCCCGATGCACGGCGGACGACATGCTATCTTCTTGTTTCCGCGAGGGGATCTCTAGCCGAGATGCGATGGCTACGCTGGACACCCGGTGTGGAGGTGCAATTGACACGATTAGGCTGCGGGTCGATGGGATTCCGGTGCTGGCTGGGCCATCATGTCTGCGGGGGTTGGCGGGGGCCAGTCATGGTGACTAGCGGCGGCAAATCTGGAATCCCATCCCAGATCGATTCTCCTCAGTCGTCATGCGGACGCCTAGGACGGCGATCCAGGGGTTGTCGGTGGTGGTCATCCAGGGGTTCCAGGGGCAGTGACGGGGTCGATGAGGCAGACGGCAGAGCGGCCGTACACACGCGATGGAGACGGGTTGTGATGGAGCAGTCCTGGTCGGAGCAGGATGGCGATGGGCGGACAGACGCGCGGACGACGACCGTGAGGGGATGCCTCGTTGCGCGAGGCCGCCTGGTCGGAGAAGAAGCCGGTCGCTCACGTCGGTTTCGAAGTAGAGGCGTAGGGCCAATGCGGCAGCGGGCGACGCAAACCGATCTTAGATCGAAAAATCAAAACGAAAACATCGATCAATGCGACTAGTTGAAGAAAGAAGAACCCGAATCTAGAAATCAGGAAAAATACTAAACACAACCGACGGACGAATCCTAGATACGGGCGACGCGGCCCTGACGGCTGTCATGGGGCCGACCGTCCTTGAGGCGACTAACAGGGCGAATGTGGTGGACGGTGGCTAGGCTTTAGATCAATTACACCCATACCATGCTAAATGAGATAGAAAGGTCCCTGGCAAAAGAAAAGGAGATAGAAGAGGATTGATGAAATTGATGATTCTATTTCTTGAGGCTCATGAACGTATGTATAAAAATACATGACTATTTTATAGTATCAGATAAGACAGGAATAAATCCTAATCTATTTTATATTTTCTAATATATACTCCGTCCGTCCAAAAAGTTTGTCCTTCAAATGCATGTATCTAACATCAAATTAATGTTAGATACATCCATTTAAGGAACAAAATTGGGACAAGCTTTTTCGAATGTCGGGAGCACTCAACGTATATATTGGCCTTTCGGTCGCTTCATGATCGCAAGGCCCTCTTCTGCTCTCAGACAGCGTCAACTGCTACAGGAAAGCCAGGTACTAGGATTCAGCTGCGCGTACTTGCCGGCTTGCACTGTTCCACATCGCTTCCGTCTGACTCGGTAATCAGTGAGTTAGTTGTGGTGACGAGACGCCGTTTTTATGGTCTAACTACTATAAGCTGTAATGTCACTGTACGGGGTGTCCCAAGGATATGGAGTATTTGAGCTCGAGCTCAAATGGACATGCATAAACAGTAAAGAAATTTAAAAAAAATTGTTATGTACTTTGACAAAAGTTTTAAGGGTTTGTAAATTTTCATCGTGATATCGCATCTCTACTATAAAAAGCATGAGAGGACAGATCCAAATCGTCATCTCAACTGTCTAATCAGAAAATTACGAAATCTAAAGGTTCGAAATCTGCATTAACGAAACCCGCATTAACGATGTTGAGCACACAACCTCACAAAATTACCCATGCTATCACCGCCTAATCCCCCTGACCCTCCACACCTCCTCTCTATCCGCCCTCGTCAGTTGCCTACTCTCATCGCTGACACTTCCCACACACGTCCCCCCGCTCCCTCACTCCTCTGGCCTTCCCGGCCGCCTCTCCTCCGCTCCCCCGCCTCTCTCCTCCCATGTCCGCCTTCCATGAGTGGAATTTGTTCCTCGCAGCATTCTGCCCCTCCGGGTGTTGGTAAGGGGATTGGATCATATGGGATTGGAACAAGGAGCCGATTGCCGGAGTGATTGAGGTCTGACGGGCGTCGGGCTCCTCGGCTCCTCCTCAGTCAACCGTCGATGGCTTGGCAGCCCCTTCCCCGCCCCTCTTCAGCGGTGGAGCAGAGAAGTCGGCCCGACGGGAGGCGGCCACGACAATCCAAGTTGGGGGAGATAGCAAGTACCAACAGAAGTGCCACGATTGTCCTTCCAAGCTGGCTTTCAGGAAAGTATTTGTATGAAGAATGCAAGAGATGCAGGCTTATGTTGCAGCTCATGATCATATTTCATTTCCTTTGTTCAAGTTGATGCAATTTGTTATACTGTTCTATTTTTTCAGTTATATGCACCGAAGAGTGAAGAAAACCATCCTTCAGTGAATATCTTACCAACCAAGCATTTGGTGAGAGGTCATCCTATGTGACGAGATTGATAACATTGTTCACAAACATAGATTATGCTGACAAATTAGTATTCCTTCCATATCAGCATTCCATTGCTTTATATAAGAATCATTCACTATTAGGTTTACACATAATTTTGTATAGTGCATTTAGTAGTCAAACAAGCATAGGAGACAAAAAATTAGAATGTCATAGTAATTCATTGGAGGTAGATCGCATGCCTTATTTTTAGTTTCTTTTATGATTGATGAAAAACATCGGTTTGTTTCATATTCACAGAAGACATACATGCTGGTTGGCAATTCAGTCTCAGTTTGCAATGTGACCCCTGATTATATTGGAACAGTTCACTGTCCCTGATCTATTTTTTTTCATTGTTTTTGTTTGACAATTTTTTTTGGGTTAGTAATCATCTTAAGCCTTTCCACTCGGCCAGACAATTGCGCAAATGTATTCCTGAAGAAGTTCAAAAGATAGTGGGCAATACTACCTAGAATCATTCTCATTGCTAAAGTGAGCACTCCCATTATTCTTGGAGAAATTAGCTCAAATATGATATTGCGCTGATACTTAAGGGAAATTAGCTTCTATGTACTAACGAATAAGCTCATGAGCATTCAACCAGAGACTGAAACTATTCCACCTTAATTAGGATGTATCTCAAAGATGGCTTGTCTTGTGTGGTAAGGTTTCCTTACCTTTGTTAGATTGTTGGCAGTGCTATCTTATGTACGAGTACTGAATTCCCTGTCTATAGAGATACTCATACTCTAAATTTTCATCTTGGTGATATCTATTCGTTTTTGTCTAGTGCTAATCATATCAAATTTGTGAGAGCCGGAAAACATCAGGTCAGGTCCTTCCTTGGTCAAAGTTAACTATTATCTTAATCTTACTTCGGAAGGATAATGTATGCTTTCGTCAGCTGAGACATGGGTAATCAGGCGACACTAACATGGACACTATAGTTGCAAACTTTTATACTAACTTAATTTTTAAACACTCCTTTCAGATAGCTTGCTTTGTCAATTGTTCGTTGTATTTACACTGTATAAGCTGCACCGAAGAGTCATTTCAAGGATAGAAGGGAAACTATAGATCATGTATGGTAGTGGGGGAATGCTCTTTCTCATGATGCTTCTATTAAATTGTCATCATTATCCCAGTTTCATTATCATTACTGTTACCATAATATGTGTTTTGCAAAACAGAGACGCCCATGGCCACATAAGCATATCATATTCGTGTTAGGTGCTGATGTCCATGTGTTATGTAGCTGGTTTGTGTTTTTACAAAGATCATGTGACGTTGTGCATATGATGTTTAATGTCATATTTTTTAGTAGAAGCCGCCATGACAAATGAAGGCGATATGTGTGACAAGTGCATACTCGAAGTTCGCCCTCATGTTATAACTTCTAGGCCCTATTGTTGTGGAGGAACAAGCGTGTCGCGATGGGATGGTCTTGGCAATTGAGGGATGAACACATAAATTAATCTTGGAGATCGATTGCCTCGTAATGCTCAATTGAGTGTCGGTAACAAATATAAACTATGAGTTGTCCTGGTGGCTACTGTCCATTCAATTCAGCCTAGGACCTCTAGATGGTGATCAGTGCTATTGCAAGTTTGCTAAAACAGTTAGTAGTGCTATTGCAAGTTTGCTAAAACAGTTAGTATTTGTTGCTAAAATAGATGATGACTGACTTATTAGTCACGGACCATGGTGTGGTAGGTATTATAAACAACAATTTACAAGTATGTGTAATCCCTTTTGAATACATTGTCATCCATTCCATGGTTTTGTACTTATTTTGTAGTTTGGCAGTTCGGCACAGTTGAATTACCAATGTCCGAGATGAATTTAGTGATATCTATCATGACATTTTGTACGCTCACGTTAGATGCCACAACACAATTTCAACTTATAATTACGAGCCCTCCAATTTGAATGAATCATAGGGAATGGAGAGTTTTACTCAGAGTCGATGTGAAAATTTTACATGCCGTTGTCAAGAAAAAAGGGAAGAATCAACATTATATATTATACAATTGTTGTTCTGTTTTCTTCTCCAAACAGATCTCTTTCTTGGGATAAATTTATGATGTGTACTCAGAGTATCATATTGGAATTAGCTTATCCAGTAACACAATATATTTTGCAATATGGGAGTTCGGAGGATTTTACTAGATTTAATGTTCTTCTTTCCAACCTATTAGAGACCAAATAGATGAACAAATATATTATTGTCTCTATGCTGCAACATGACTACAATGATGGCTCACTTTGGATATACAACTTCAGTGGCGTCACAACATCGTGTACCAATTTAATTTATATATCTTTGAAAACATTTATACCGGCGTGTATCTTATTTGTTCAACATTTCATACGTGCGTGCACGTGTAAGTTTACTAGTTTTAGTAAGGGGTGATGAAGAAACAAAACGATGCTTTGAAAATGCTACTTTCGAAAGCATTTTGAAACATTAATTTTGTTTTTTTGTCACGCCTTACACGAATGTGATATCATGATAAAAATTTGCAAGAACTTAGAACTTTTGTGAAAGTTCATCATAAAAAATTCAGAATTTTTTAAAATGTTTTTGATTTATTTAAATTTTACTGTTCACCCGGGTGCATTTGAGCTAGAGCGCAAAAGGGTACTTTCCATGTCCCAACCACAATATTGTCAGGGTCTCCAAATGTAAATTCTGTGTGTCTAGTGGAAAACGGGCCTTTGGCCGGGACCCTTTAGTCCCGGCCTGCCTCTGGACCGGGATTAAAGGCCCGGCCACGTCGCCCCAATTCTCAATGCCTCCCTCGAGGCTTTAGTCCCGGCCCGTAAGGAACCTTTAGTCCCGGTTCGTGTCCCAAACCGGGACTAAAGGGCTATGCGGTGGGCAGCCCGCATGTGCGCCACCTTTAGTCCCGGTTTGTGTCTCAAACCGGGACTAAAGTCCTCTGCCTATATATAGCACAGCCCCCCTCTCCCCTCTTCCTTGCATTTTTCTTGGATGCAGGATTGTGGGTGTGTGCTAGCTCTCCACTTTTTTTGATGCACTAGAGGTGTTTGTTGAAATGTGTGTTAGAGCGATGCCGCTTCAGTTCACCGAACAGAACTACGATATGAGATGCCCGAGCCACGCTTAAACCTCTTCCTCTTTATTTATACTTATTCTAAAAGGTTAGCAACTATATTTCCTCATTTAGACCGTGAGGTACTAATTTTTATGATCGTGATTGTATTGGATATACTGTCGTATAACACAAATGAGCCATCCATGGATGTACGGTGATCGACGCACAGCCGCTTACAGAGAAGGCGTGCATTCTTTTCGAGATGCATCCGATGCAAACAAGCATGGTGGTGGCTATATGTTTTGTCCATGTGTTGAATGTCGGAATGAGAAGGATTACACTTCCTCAAGAGTCATTCAGAGCCACCTGCTTCGGTCTGGTTTTATGTCGGGCTATAATGTTTGGACCAAGCACGGAGAAAGAGGGGTTATGATGGAAGACGACGATGAAGAAGAAGAGAACGATGGTGACAACTACCGATCTATGTTCCCTGAGTATGCTGATACCGCAATGGAAGACAATGAAGAAGAAGATCAGGATGAAGAACGGGAACCAGATGAGCCCGCTGATGATCTTGGCCGGGTCATTTCTGATGCACGGCGAGGTTGCGACACAGAAAAGGAGAAGTTGCAGTTCGAGCAGATGTTACAGGACCACAACAAATTGTTGTACCCAACTTGTGAAGATGGCCAGAAGAAGCTGGGTAGCACACTGGAATTGCTGAAGTGGAAGGCAGAGACCGGTGTGACTGACTCATCATTCGAAAAGTTGCTGGTACTGATGAAGAAGATGCTTCCAAGAGAGAACGAATTGCCCGCCGGCACGTACGAAGCAAAGAAGCTTGTCTGCCCTCTAGGATTAGACGTGCAGAAGATACATGCATGCCCTAATGACTGCATCTTCTACCGCGGTGAGAAGTACGAGAATATGGATAAATGCCCGGTATGCACTGCATTGCGGTATAAGATCAGAAAAGATGACCCTGGTGATATTGAGGGCGAGCCACCCAGGAAGAGGGTTCCTGCCAAGGTGATGTGGTATGCTCCTATAATACCACGGTTGAAACGTCTGTTCAGAAATAAAGAGGGGCGCGGGGCGATCGACAATGGTGAGGACGGGCACGGGACGACACCCTACGCATGTGCAGACTCTAAGAAGTTAATTTGAGCATTTGAAATGAGCTACACTAGCAGTGACAAATGAAAGGATGAAGTAGCTAACCTTTTAAAACACTTGTGCAGTTGGTGCACGGCCAAACCTAAAAAAATATTAAGGAAAATGGAGCTTGGAGGTCGAGCTTGGAGAGGAGAAAGCTTAAGTAGAGTGGCTCGGGCATTTCATCGAACACGTCATGTGCATGAACTAGAGTGGCAAGAGCATGGCATGGTCACACTTCAACAACCAAAAAACAGGGGAGATGGTGGGCAGGGGCGAGGGTTTATATAGGCAACACTTTAGTCCCGGCTTTTGTCTAAAACCGGGACTAATAGCCTAACCTTTAGTCCCGGTTCTTGCCACAAACCGGGACTAAAGGCCCCTGCTTCCCGCCTTCTGGTCTACCAAAAAGGGCCTTTAGTCCCGGGTCGTGGCTCCACCTGGGAGTAAAGGGGGTCTTTAGTCCCGGTTCGAGCCCCGAACCGGGACTAAAGGTCCACCTATATAAGCGGGAGTTAGAAAATTTCCAACCCAAATCGCATTTCCTTCTCTCCTTCTTCCTCGTTCTCCTGCCCGGCGCGGCACAGCGACGAACTCGACGACGCCGTCAGGCTGCCCGCCGTCCTGCTCGCCGCCGCCTGCCGTCCTCCTCGCCGCGCGCCGCCGCATTCCTCGCCGCGCGTCGCCGTCCTCCTCGCCGTGCGCCGCCGCATTCCTCGCCGCGTGCCTGCCGTCCTCCTCGCCGCGCGCCGCCGTCCTCCTCGCCGCGCGCCGTCGACACCTCCGGCCGGTAAGCCCCCCGCCCCCTCCTCCCCAACACTCCGGCCAGTAGAAGAAAAGAAGAAAAAGGAGAAGAAAAGAAGAAAAAGGAGAAGAAAGGAAGAAAAAGGAGAAGAAAGGAAGAAAAAGGAGAAGAAATGAAGAAAAAGGGAAGGAGAAGAAAAGAAGAAAAAGGGAAGAAAAGAAGAAAAAGGAGAAGAAAGGAAGAAAAAGGAGAAGAAAGGAAGAAAAAGGGAAGAAAAGAAGAAAAAGATTTTTTTTGTCATTTAATTCCTATTGTTATTAGGTTTGTTCTAGATTATTAGGGTTAGTAATATGTAGAATTAGGAAAAAGGAAAATAAGAAGAGGAGGAGAAGAAAAGAAGAAAAAGGAGAATAAGAAGAGGAGGAGAGGAGAAGAAGAGGAAAAATAGAAAGAAGAGGAGAAGTAGAAGAAGAGAAAAAATTAGAAGAGGAGGAGAGGAGAAGTAGAAGAAGAGAAGAGGAGAAGTAGTAGAAGAAGAGGAGAAGTAGAAGTAGAAGAAGAAGTAGAAGAAGAGGAGAAATAGAAGAAGAGGAAAAATTAGTTTAGGGTTACAAGAAGAAGAAATATTTTTTTTGTCATTTAATTTTGCTATTGTATGGTGTATATGCTTAAGTGTTAATAGTGTTTCTTAGATTATTGCTTAATTTTGCTATTGTATATGCTTAAGTGTTAATAGTTTAATTTTGCTATTGTATATGCTTAAGTGTTAATAGTTTATTTTTAGCAAGAAAATTAATAGAACTAGTTTAATTTTGCTATTGTATATGCTTAAGTGTCCCGGACTGGGCTCCGCCCGGCTGGTATTTTAGTGTTTAGGTTCTAGCCAAGACCCGAGACTAAAGGTCCTCCTATATAAAACGACACTTCGATGTTTCCAACCCCTCTTATATAGTTTGTTAGTTTATTAGTTAATCAAATGCCCGTTTTTTGCAGAACTATGGATCCACATATCAGGAACCTCGAAGAGGAAGAACTTCTCGAAGATATAATCAAAGACGGCCCCGACGTTGAACCAGCTGAATCTCCGTCTTCATATCTAAACCCCTCCGGATGATTTTCTGATATATCAATTAATGAAAAACTTAGCAAATCATTATCCTTGTCGGGCAGGGTTTGGAAGCGGTTCAAGTGCGTGACTCCCGGTAACTTTCCTGAGAAGCTGACCTTTAGAGCGGCTCAGGTAAGTAGTAGTATGATATACTTCTATTTTCAATACATTTATGATGCTAGATTATTATTTTGATTATATATATTCTATTCTCGTAAAGTGCGACCAGCAGCCACGGGGAACGCATCTATGCGGATACTATGTTTACGAGACCATTCGCACGTTTACCTCTGAGCACAAGGATCACAGATTCGACATAAGCAATGAACATTCACACCTCTATTTTTACCCGTCATTCTTTGTTATCATGATTGATATTCATATTCATCTCCTCTTCTTATATAGTACACGGCCATTAGGACGAAGGTCCTACCAGAGCAACGCGCGATTGCTGTTGCAGAGGAGCTTGCGACCTTTCTGAGGACGGAAGTGTTGGGGAACGTCGCATGGGAAACAAAAAATTTCCTACGCGCACGAAGACCTATCATGGTGATGTCCATCTACGAGAGGGGATAAGTGATCTACGTACCCTTGTAGATCGTATAGCAGAAGCGTTAGAGAACGCGGTTGATGTAGTGGAACGTCCTCACGTCCCTCGATCCGCCCCACGAACAATCCCGCGATCAGTCCCACGATCTAGTACCAAACGGACGGCACCTCCGCGTTCAGCACACGTACAGCTCGACGATGATCTCGGCCTTCTTGATCCAGCAAGAGAGACGGAGAGGTAGAAGAGTTCTCCTGCAGCGTGACAACGCTCCGGAGGTTGGTGATGATCTTGTCTCAGCAGGGCTCCGCCCGAGCTCCGCAGAAACGCGATCTAGAGGAAAAACTATGGAGGTATGTGGTCGGGCAGCCGTGAGAAAGTCGTCTCAAATCAGCCCTAATTGCTCCATATATATAGGAGGAGGGAGGGGGGCCTTGCCTTGGGGTCCAAGGACCCCCCAAGGATTCGGCCGAGCCAAGGGGGGGAGGACTCCCCCCCCAAACCGAGTTGGACTTGGTTTGGTGGGAGGAGTCCCCTTCCCTTCCCACTTCCTCCCTCTTTTTTTTTCTTTTCCTTTGATTCTTTATTCTTGGCGCATAGGCCCCCTTGGGGCTGTCCCACCAGCCCACTAAGGGCTGGTGTGTCTCCCCAAAGCCTATGGGCTTCCCCGGGGTGGGTTTCCCCCCCGGTGAACTCCCGGAACCCATTCGTCATTCCCGGTACATTCCCGGTAACTCCGAAAACCTTCCGGTAATCAAATGAGGTCATCCTATATATCAATCTTCGTTTCCGGACCATTCCGGAAACCCTCGTGACTTCCGTGATCTCATCCGGGACTCTGAACAACATTCGGTAACCAACCATATAACTCAAATACGCATAAAACAACGTCGAACCTTAAGTGTGCAGACCCTGCGGGTTCGAGAACTATGTAGACATGACCCGAGAGACTCCTCGGTCAATATCCAATAGCGGGACCTGGATGCCCATATTGGATCCTACATATTCTATGAAGATCTTATCGTTTGAACCTCAGTGCCAAGGATTCGTATAATCCCGTATGTCATTCCCTTTGTCCTTCGGTATGTTACTTGCCCGAGATTCGATCGTCAGTATCCGCATACCTATTTCAATCTCATTTACCGGCAAGTCTCTTTACTCGTTCCATAATACAAGATCCCGCAACTTACACTAAGTTACATTGCTTGCAAGGCTTGTGTGTGATGTTGTATTACCGAGTGGGCCCTGAGATACCTCTCCGTCACACGGAGTGACAAATCCCAGTCTTGATCCATACTAACTCAACTAACAGCTTCGGAGATACCTGTAGAGCATCTTTATAGTCACCCAGTTACGTTGCGACGTTTGATACACACAAAGCATTCCTCCGGTGTCAGTGAGTTATATGATCTCATGGTCATAGGAATAAATACTTGACACGCAGAAAACAGTAGCAACAAAATGACACGATCAACATGCTACGTCTATTAGTTTGGGTCTAGTCCATCACGTGATTCTCCCAATGACGTGATCCAGTTATCAAGCAACAACACCTTGTTCATAATCAGAAGACACTGACTATCATCGATCAACTGGCTAGCCAACTAGAGGCATGCTAGGGACAGTGTTTTGTCTATGTATCCACACATGTAAATGAGTCTTCATTCAATACAATTATAGCATGGATAATAAACTATTATCTTGATACAGGAATTATAATAATAACTATACATTTATTATTGCCTCTAGGGCATAATTCCAACAGTCTCCCACTTGCACTAGAGTCAATAATCTAGCCCTCACATCACCATGTGAATTACATTGTAATAAATCTAACACCCATACAGTTCTGGTGTCGATCATGTTTTGGCCGTGGAAGAGGTTTAGTTAGCGGGTCTGCTACATTCAGATCCGTGTGCACTTTGCATATATTTACGTCCTCCTCCTCGATGTAGTCGCGGATGAGGTTGAAGCGTCGTTTGATGTGTCTGGTCTTCTTGTGAAACCGTGGTTCCTTTGCTAAGGCAATGGCACCAGTGTTGTCACAGAACAAGGTTATTGGATCCAGTGCACTTGGCACCACTCCAAGATCCGTCATGAACTGCTTCATCCAGACACCCTCCTTAGCCGCCTCCGAGGCAGCCATGTACTCCGCTTCACATGTAGAATCTGCTACGACGCTTTGCTTGGAACTGCACCAGCTTACTGCACCCCCATTAAGAATAAATACGTATCCGGTTTGCGACTTAGAGTCGTCCGGATCTGTGTCAAAGCTTGCATCGACGTAACCTTTTACGGCGAGCTCTTCGTCACCTCCATACACGAGAAACATCTCCTTAGTCCATTTCAGGTACTTCAGGATATTCTTGACCGCTGTCCAGTGATCCACTCCTGGATTACTCTGGAACATGCCTGCCATACTTATGGCCAGGCTAACATCCGGTCTAGTGCACAACATCGCATACATGATAGAACCTATGGCTGAAGCATAGGGGACGGAGCGCATATGCTCTCTATCTTCATCAGTTGCTGGGCACTGAGTCTTACTCAATCTCGTACCTTGTAACACTGGCAAGAACCCTTTCTTGGACTATTCCATTTTGAACCTCTTCAAAACTTTATCAAGGTATGTGCTTTGTGAAAGTCCTATCAGGCGTTTTGATCTATCCCTATAGATCTTAATGCCTAGAATGTAAGCAGCTTCTCCTAGGTCCTTCATAGAGAAACTTTTATTCAAGTAACCTTTTATGCTCTCCAAAAGCTCTATGTTGTTTCCAATCAGTAATATGTCATCCACATATAGTATTAGAAACGCCACAGAGCTCCCACTCACTTTCTTGTAAATACAAGATTCTCCAACCACTTCTATAAACCCAAATGCTTTGATCACCTCATCAAAGCGTTTGTTCCAACTCCGAGATGCTTGCACCAGTCCATAAATGGATCGCTGGAGCCTGCACACCTTGTCAGCATTTTTAGGATCGACAAAACCTTCGGGTTGCATCATATACAACTCTTCCTTAAGGAAACCGTTAAGGAACGTCGTTTTGACATCCATCTGCCAGATTTCATAATCGAAAAATGCAGCTATTGCTAACATGATTCTGACGGACTTAAGCATCGCTACGGGTGAGAAAGTCTCATCATAGTCAACTCCTGGAACTTGTGAAAAACCCTTTGCCACAAGTCGAGCTTTATAAACGGTCACATTACCGTCAGCGTCCGTCTTCTTCTTAAAGATCCATTTGTTCTGAATAGCCTTGCGGCCCTCAGGTAGTATCTCCAAAGTCCACACTTTGTTCTCATACATGGATCCTATCTCGGATTTCATGGCTTCAAGCCATTTGTTGGAATCTGAGCCCACCATTGCTTCTTCATAATTTGCAGGTTCATTGTTGTCTAACAACATGATTGATAAGACGGGATTACCGTACCACTCTGGAGCAGCGCGTGATCTCGTCGACCTGCGTGGTTCAACAGAAACTTGAACTGGAGTTTCATGATCATCATCATTAACTTCCTCCTCAACCGGCGTCGCAATGACAGAGGTTTCCCCTTGCCCTGCGCCACCATCCAGAGGGATGAGAGGTTCGACAACCTCATCAAGTTCTATCTTCCTCCCACTCAATTCTCTCGAGAGAAACTCCTTCTCGAGAAAAGTTCCGTTCTTAGCAACAAACACTTTGCCCTCGGATTTGAGATAGAAGGTGTACCCAACTGTCTCTTTTGGGTAGCCTATGAAGACGCATTTTTCCGCTTTGGGTTCCTGCTTTTCAGGCTGAAGCTTTTTGACATAAGCATCACATCCCCAAACTTTAAGAAACGACAACTTTGGCCTTTTGCCATACCACAGTTCGTATGGTGTCGTCTCAACAGATTTTGATGGTGCCCTATTTAAAGTGAATGCAGCTGTTTCTAATGCATAACCCCAAAATGATAACGGCAAATCAGTAAGAGACATCATAGATCGCACCATCTCTAACAAAGTACAATTACGACGTTCGGACACACCATTACGCTGTGGTGTTCCAGGCGGTGTTAACTGCGAAACAATTCCACATTGTCTTAAGTGAGCACCAAACTCGAAACTCAGATATTCACCCCCATGATCAGACCGTAGGAACTTGATCTTCTTGTTACGATGATTTTCCACTTCACTCTGAAATTGCTTGAACTTTTCAAATGTTTCAGACTTGTGCTTCATCAAGTAGACATAACCATATCTACTTAAATCGTCAGTGAAGGTGAGGAAATAACGATATCCGCCGCGTGCCTCCACGCTCATTGGACCACACACATCGGTATGTATGATTTCCAACAAGTCACTTGCACGCTCCATTGTTCCGGAGAACGGAGTCTTAGTCATCTTGCCCATGAGGCATGGTTCGCACGTGTCAAGTGAATCAAAGTCAAGTGACTCCAAAAGTCCATCAGCATGGAGTTTCTTCATGCGCTTTACACCAATATGACCTAAGCGGCAGTGCCACAAAAATATGGCGCTATCATTGTTTACTCTAACTCTTTTGGTCTCAATGTTATGTATATGCGTATCGCTATCAAGATTCAATATGAACAATCCTCCCACATTCGGTGCATGACCATAAAAGATGTTACTCATAGAAATAGAACAACCATTATTCTCAGACTTAAAAGAGTAACCGTCTCGCAATAAACAAGATCCAGATATAATGTTCATGCTCAACGCAGGCACTAAATAACAATGATTTAAGTTCATCACTAATCCCGATGGTAGCTGAAGTGACACTGTGCCGACGGCGATTGCATCAACCTTGGAACCGTTTCCTACGCGCATCGTCACTTCGTCTTTTGCCAGCCTTCGTCTATTCCGCAGTTCCTGTTTCGAGTTGCAAATATGATCAACAGAACCGGTATCAAATACCCAGGCACTACTACGAGAGCCGGTTAAGTACACATCAATAACATGTATATCAAATATACCTGATTTTTCTTTGCCCGCCTTCTTATCTGCCAGATACTTGGGGCAATTGCGCTTCCAGTGACCCATACCCTTGCAATAGAAGCACTCTGTTTCAGGCTTAGGTCCAGCCTTGGGTTTCTTCAGCGGATTGGCAACAGGCTTGCCGCTCTTCTTTGAATTGCCCTTCTTGCCTTTGTCGTTTCTCTTGAAACTAGTGGTCTTGCTTACCATCAACACTTGATGCTCTTTACGGAGTTCAGACTCTGCGACTTTCAGCATCGCAAACAACTCGCCGGGAGACTTGTTCATCCCTTGCATGTTGTAGTTCAACACAAAGCCTTTATAGCTTGGCGGCAGTGATTGAAGGATTCTGTCAGTGATAGCTTCTTGCGGGAGTTCAATCCCCAGTTCAGCTAGACGGTTTGAGTACCCAGACATTTTGAGCACATGTTCACTGACAGACGAGTTTTCCTCCATCTTGCAAGCATAGAATTTATCGGAGGTCTCATACCTCTCGATCCGGGCGTTCTTCTAAAAGATAAACTCCAACTCCTGGAACATCTCAAATGCTCCATGACGCTCAAAGCGACGTTGAAGTCCCGGTTCTAAGCCATACAAGACTGCACATTGAACTATTGAGTAGTCCTCCTTACGTGCTAACCAAGCGTTCTTAACATCCTGATCAGCCGTAGCGGGTGGTTCATCTCCTAGCGCAGCATTAAGGACATAATCCTTCTTCCGAGCTTGTAAGATTAGCTTAAGATTACGAGCCCAGTCTACAAAGTTGCTTCCATCATCTTTCAACTTAGCTTTCTCTAGGAACGTACTAAAATTCAGGATGACTGTCGCGTGAGCCATGATCTACAACACAAATATATTCAAAGTGGACTTAGACTATGTTCAAGATAATTAGAGTTCAACTTAATCAAATTATATGCTAAACTCCCACTCAAAAAGTACATCTCTCTAGTCATTTGAGTGGTTCATGATGCACTTACATTATCCCAAGTCCGATCATCACGTGAGTCGAGAGTAGTTCCAGTGGTAAGCATCCCTATGCTAATCATATCAACTATATGATTCATGATCGACCTTTCGGTCTCATGTGTTCCGAGGCCATGTCTGCACATGCTAGGCTCGTCAAGCTTAACCCGAGTGTTCCGCGTGCGCAACTGTTTTGCACCCGTTGTATGTGAACGTTGAGTCTATCACACCCTATCATCACGTGGTGTCTCGAAACGACGAACTGTAGCAACGGTGCACAGTCGGGGAGAACACAATTTTGTGTTGAAATTTTAGTGAGAGATCACCTCATAATGCTACCGTCGTTCTAAGCAAAATAAGGTGCATAAAAGGATTAACATCACATGCAATTCATAAGTGACATGATATGGCCATCATCTCGTGCTTCTTGATCTCCATCACCAAAGCACCGGCACGATCTTCTTGTCACCGGCGCCACACCATGATCATCCATCAACGTGTTGCCATCGAGGTTGTCGTGCTACTTATGCTATTACTACTAAAGCTACATCCTAGCAAAATAGTAAACGCATCTGCAAGCACATATGTTAGTATAAAGACAACCCTATGGCTCCTGCCGGTTGCCGTACCATCGACGTGCAAGTCGATATTTCTATTACAACATGATCATCTCATACATCCAATATATCACATCACATCGTTGGCCATATCACATCACAATCATACCCTGCAAAAACAAGTTAGACGTCCTCTAATGTTGTTGTTGCATGTTTTACGTGGTGACCAAGGGTATCTAGTAGGATCACATCTTACTTACGCAAACACCACAACGGAGATATATGAGTTGCTATTTAACCTCATCCAAGGACCTCCTCGGTCAAATCCGATTCAACTAAAGTTGGAGAAACCGTCACTTGCCAGTCATCTTTGAGCAAAGGGGGTTACTCGTAACGATGAAACCAGTCTCTCGTAAGCGTACGAGTAATGTCGGTCCAAGCCGCTTCAATCCAACAATACCGCGGAATCAAGAAAAGACTAAGGAGGGCAGCAAACCGCACATCACCGCCCACAAAAACTTTTGTGTTCTACTCGAGAAGACATCTACGCATGAACCTAGCTCATGATGCCACTGTTGGGGAACGTCGCATGGGAAACAAAAATTTTCCTACGCGCACGAAGACCTATCATGGTGATGTCCATCTACGAGAGGGGATAAGTGATCTACGTACCCTTGTAGATCGTACAGCAGAAGCGTTAGAGAACGCGGTTGATGTAGTGGAACGTCCTCACGTCCCTCGATCCGCCCCGCGAACAATCCCGCGATCAGTCCCACGATCTAGTACCGAACGGACGGCACCTCCGCGTTCAGCACACGTACAGCTCGACGATGATCTCGGCCTTCTTGATCCAGCAAGAGAGACGGAGAGGTAGAAAAGTTCTCCGGAAGCGTGACGGCGCTCCGGAGGTTGGTGATGATCTTGTCTCAGCAGGGCTCCGCCCGAGCTCCGCAGAAACGCGATCTAGAGGAAAAACTATGGAGGTATGTGGTCGGGCAGCTGTGAGAAAGTCGTCTCAAATCAGCCCTAATTGCTCCATATATATAGGAGGAGGGAGGGGGGCCTTGCCTTGGGGTCCAAGGACCCCCCAAGGAGTCGGCCGAGCCAAGGGGGGGAGGACTCCCCCCCCCAAACCGAGTTGGACTTGGTTTGGTGGGAGGAGTCCCCTTCCCTTCCCACTTCCTCCCTCTTTTTTTTTCTTTTCCTTTGATTCTTTATTCTTGGCGCATAGGCCCCCTTGGGGCTGTCCCACCAGCCCACTAAGGGCTGGTGTGTCTCCCCAAAGCCTATGGGCTTCCCCGGGGTGGGTTGCCCCCCCCCCCCCGGTGAACTCCCGGAACCCATTCGTCATTCCCGGTACATTCCCGGTAACTCCGAAAACCTTCCGGTAATCAAATGAGGTCATCCTATATATCAATCTTCGTTTCTGGACCATTCCGGAAACCCTCGTGACGTCCGTGATCTCATCCGGGACTCCGAACAACATTCGGTAACCAACCATATAACTCAAATACGCATAAAACAACGTCGAACCTTAAGTGTGCAGACCCTGTGGGTTCGAAAACTATGTAGACATGACCCGAGAGACTCCTCGGTCAATATCCAATAGCGGGACCTGGATGCCCATATTGGATCCTACATATTCTACGAATATCTTATCGTTTGAACCTCGGTGCCAAGGATTCGTATAATCCCGTATGTCATTCCCTTTGTCCTTCGGTATGTTACTTGCCCGAGATTCGATCGTCAGTATCCGCATACCTATTTCAATCTCGTTTACCGGCAAGTCTCTTTACTAGTTCCGTAATACAAGATCCCGCAACTTACACTAAGTTACATTGCTTGCAAGGCTTGTGTGTGATGTTGTATTACCGAGTGGGCCCTGAGATACCTCTCCGTCACACGGAGTGACAAATCCCAGTCTTGATCCATACTAACTCAACTAACACCTTCGGAGATACCTGTAGAGCATCTTTATAGTCACCCAGTTACGTTGCGACGTTTGATACACACAAAGCATTCCTCCGGTGTCAGTGAGTTATATGATCTCATGGTCATACGAATAAATACTTGACACGCAGAAAACAGTAGCAACAAAATGACACGATCAACATGCTACGTCTATTAGTTTGGGTCTAGTCCATCACGTGATTCTCCCAATGACGTGATCCAGTTATCAAGCAACAACACCTTGTTCATAATCAGAAGACACTGACTATCATCGATCAACTGGCTAGCCAACTAGAGGCATGCTAGGGACAGTGTTTTGTCTATGTATCCACACATGTAAATGAGTCTTCATTCAATACAATTATAGCATGGATAATAAACTATTATCTTGATACAGGAATTATAATAATAACTATACATTTATTATTGCCTCTAGGGCATAATTCCAACAGGAAGCTATAGATGTCAAAGGACGATTTAGTGTAGCTAGGGGCCATTACTGATGTTCGTCGATGTAATCGAATAGACGGGCTCTAGTCCCGATAATTCAGATCTCCATATAATTGTATATATATGCTTGCTTGTAAGATAAGTTAATCTAATAAATATATGCATAATTATTTCTATTTAAATTATATGAAAACTAATTCCCGAACACCAAACGAGGCATCACGTTAATCTCCCGAACACCTAAACCCTAAAACCCTAAAACCCAAAAATAATTTCATTCAAAAAAGAAAACCCAAAAATAAGCAAAATCTGAAACTCTTTAGTCCCGGTCCGTGTAACGAGCCGGGACTAAAGGGCCTGCCCCTGGGGCGCTACGAGGCGCCCACGTGGAGCACCTTTAGTCCCGGCTTGTAACAGGGCCGGGACTAAAGGTTAGGCCTTTAGTCCCGCCCGCCCCTTTAGTCTCGGTTGGTGAACTGGGACTAAAGCCCCTTACGGGCCGGGGCTAAAGGCCCCGTCCCCACTAGTGGCTTGTCATCATAAATTGAATTTGAAGGACGAATCAGCTTTAAAGGAGAGCATGGTAAAATTACAAATTATGCTAACTCTGCAAGAGGGAGCCTGAGATGGCGGCACACTTCCACTTCAATGTAGGTTCTTCACATGCATTTGGAATTCGGTTAAGTGTTGGCTCAATGTTTCAGAGTTGGATATTGTCGTTTGTGCTGGGATCGCGACGGTTAAGCAATGGTGGCCTAAGACGAGGTCACAAAAAAAAGGTGGTGTCCTCTCCCCTAATTCTTGTATGATGGGAGTCATAGAACGAGAGAAACGCAAGGGTATTTCAAAAGAAAGCTATGATGCCAACCGTCGTGGTCGACCTTATCAAAGAGGAATCCAAAAATTGGGTTCTTGCCGGGGCAAAGCACTTGGGATCTTTGATGCCGCAAGGGTATGCTTTTATTTCTTTCATTTGTCAAGGAATGATAACCCTCTTGTGATCCCGTTACCCTTCTTCTTTATTAAAGAAGTAAGGTAAATTTTTTGCCTTCGTTTAAAAAAGAACAATGTTGGGAATTCTTCCGGGTTTTTTTTCCGACCAAAGTGAATATGGTTATGGGAAGAACATAATACTACGTGAGTCCGATTGAAATGGATGCCCATAAATGGCACCCGCCCGGTTCCATTTGATAGAAACAAAACAAGTCTGTGAGTATTAGAGTTACTTTTTTAGAGAAGGAGGATTACCCCCGACTTTTACATATCGATGATGCAAGCAGCTATTTTATTGATTATTTATAAAGTCCTTGCAAAGTAGTACATCATACAGTTTAAAACCATCATCCTAGCAACAACTGTCGCTACTTTTATTCACTTGATGAAGGGGTGCCGATAGTCCGAGCCTAATATCAAACAGATATTGCACGAAAGCCTAACATCTAAAGCCGGAGGCCCGAACCAAGCCACACACTGGGTTTGGGGTACAAACCGGTCGGACACACTCTCATGTGTCGTTGTCGCCGTCTTCCACCAATCCATCTTCAGAGAAGTACCTAATGCACCGACCTTGCCAGGCCTCTCTGCCATCCATGCCACCATGACGTCAGACACTGTCCTCCTACGCGAGTTCATCTCTGTGCATCGGATGTCGAGTCTCCACTGCTCTATGCCACCGAGATACTCCACCATCGATGTGTAAGATGAAGCACTGCTCCACCAAGGAAGTCGTCCACTGGTCCCTCGAGCTCATGTACACCTCCAAGAATGACGCCCAAAGGGGGGAATGAGACCAAAGTGTCGCCGTCATCCGATCTACTGATCTAGGGGTTTCCCCGAAGGTAGAAGATAGAGGTCTGGAGCCTCTCCACGACGATGCCATCAAGAAGTTAACGACACAAAATAGTGCTGCCATCGTCGGTCTTGGCAACAAGCCGAGAATGAGGTTTTACCCGAATCTGCTCGACGAACCTCCATCAAACATCATGTGTATGGGTCGTCACCGGTCTAAGCCACTGCGTGGCGACTAGGCCGCACCGGCCAAATCAGATCGGTCTGGAGGCCAGACCACGCATGGCGCCGACCCGTCCACCAGGCCCTCCATGCAGCCGTCGTCGATCCAAGGCCAGGTGGCCCGTCGCCGCAGGTCTGGTAGCCGCCGCCGAATGCAACCAACGCCGCTGCCGACGCAGGGCCGGTTGACGCGCCCGCAGCCATTTGCCACCCGAGGCAAAGCCAGTCGTCGCGCTGCCGCCGGTCAAGGCAGGGACGCCTACCCCGCCGCCAAGGCCAGATTGGCCTCGCCTCCTCACACCACGGGGCTCTGCACCATCCCCATGCCGCAGGAGAGAGGGAAGCCCCCGCCATCGCTGTCGGCTCCCAGTCTATAGGCCATCGCTGTCGGCTCCCAGTCTATAGGCCAAGGGCTCCCCATGCCTAGGGTTTTGTCCGGTCCGAGTCACCCGAGCGGGGGCGACGGGTGTCCAAGTCCCCAAGTGCCTAGATGCCGCCGTGAACCTGAACCTGAAATGATGTAGAAATGAAATGCCAGACAGTGAAACAGGCGATTTATGCACTCGATTTCAGCGTTTATTGACACACAGAGAGGCGCATATAGGAGGCCAGCCGGGACACGACAGCTAGAGTTTTAACCCAGTACAGTAAGTTGGTGGCTTATCGCCCCAATCTGTGGCTTTTATAGCCATTACAGGGGAAAGAAAGTAAGCTAAAAGAACAAAGTAAATAGTGCCCGTTGTCGTATTTCAAACAGCGACCCGAGAGAGGATAGGAGCCGTCTGATCAGAGATCAACGTACATAACATCACCCCGGTGCGAAGCTGTATGGTTCAGTGTAGACGGTTGGATAGGAGGCGACAGAGGAGGCCAAGCATGAGTTTTTTCACTGTTTTGACCCACGAGATGAAAAAAATGCATAGAATAAACTCGAGCTGAAAGTTTTTCACCATTTGGCCTTTTAGAAACGCTAGAGCCCGTGGCGTTGCAGACGAATAAGGAAACGCCAGTCCAGTGGATGTTGCAGGACATGTGTGCAATGCTAGTCTACTGGACGTTGCAAGCCTTATGAAAAACGTCAAGGACGCTGGCGTTTCTTAGGGGCTATGAAACTGTCCAGCGCCCGCCCCTTCGTCCACCTCCTCTTCTTTCCTTCTTCCTCTCCATGAAAAAGCTCTCCCTCCTCCTCCAGATCCCCCCCTTCGATCTCCCTCCTCCCCAACGTTTTGTTGGTACTTTGGGGCAAATCGAAGAGGCCGGTAAGCTCCTCCAATCCCTCCAATTAGTTTTTGTAATCACTTTGTATGTGTGTAGCTTTTTCTTGCACTAGGTGTACGTATGTGTTGAAGTAAAATTTATTTTGTGATTCTTAATAGGTGTAGTTTATGGTGTCTCTAGGTGTAGTTTTTGGTGGCTATAGGTATAACCTAGGTTTTGTCATATTATTCGCATTAGGTTTATGCCTAGGTTTACTTCATATTATTCGAAGAGGCCGATAAGAATTTTGTTCATATTATGTAGGATGTTTCAGCTGGATAAATATCCGGGTCTTGATGAGTACTACGAGCAGAAGCATCGTGTGGTGCTAGTTGAAAGAGGAGAGGTAATTATGATGGTGTTGATGATTATTTTTCTATATTCCATGATTTTTATATTGTGACAAGTTGAGTCAACTAACAAATTATGCGTTTGTTTGTTTAGGTTCCTCCACTACTTCGTTTGAGGGGGCACAACCCGAATGAAACTCTTTTATATGACCCTCATTACGAGCCTTATTTTAGAAGAATGGATCTTCTTCAATTTGTGCTCAACTTTAAAGGCACACCACCATGGTTGAACGCCACGGCCCTAACCGCCCTTACGGACCGTTGGAGGACGGAGACGCACTGTTTTCACCTTCCTCTTGGTGAGATGAGCATAACCTTGGAGGATATTGCTATGATCACCGGGCTTCCTATCGAGGGCAGGGCTCTTAGGGAAGGTTAGGTGAGATGGGTGGCGACAACGGGTTGCAGCATTGGTTGGTGTTGAACCCGGTCCATGGACTGATGAAACTAGGAAGGATCCTAGGCCATCCGGTGTGTTGTTCTCTTGGATATAGAGACATTTTCGCACGTGCCCAAAGGATGCTAGTCCGGCTGTTGTGGAGAGGTTCGCTAGAGCTTATCTATGGAATCTTTTGACCCAAGTGGTGTTTCCGGATGGCACTGGGGACACAGCCTCATGGATGTTCTTGGATCCTCTTCGTGACTGGGATGTTAAGTGGAGTTGGGGTTCGGCGGCACTAGCCTTCATGTACCGTCAGGTATGGCTTAATATCATGCATTTTCATTTTATTCAATGGGATATGATGCATTTTCATTATATTAAATGGGTATATGTTGCATTTTCATTTTATTAAATCTGTAGTTGGATGGAGCATGTATGAGGAGTAAGCCAACATCCAGTCTTGGAGGTTTCGTCTGGGCCCTACAGGTTTGGATGTGGGAGTGTATCCCTGTTGACCGGAACTTCAGCCTTACTCCGGAAGAACCCTGGAAGTACCCGTTTGACGAGGATGAGGAGCGATACCCCACTATAGCACACACATGGGCTAATGTCCAATGGACGTGTATCGCGGCTATGGGGCGGTATAAGGCATACATAAGCGAGCTTGACATGCTAACTTACGAACAGGTAAATGCTTTATCAAATTTGCTGATTTATTTTCATGGATGGTCGAGTGACTTGTTGTTATGTAGGTCAATTGGAGGCCGTACACGGTACTTAGGCAGTTCCCTCTGAGCAACATGTGCCTTCGTGACCAGCATCTTTGGCGTGTGCGGTGCCCGATGATATGCTTTTATACGGTGGAGTGGCATCTTCCTCATCGTGTTTCAAAGCAGTTCGGGGTACAACAACGCACCCCGTCGGATTACGTCGAGACAAGTGTGAAGCTACATAAGTGAGTATTTTGTATCACGTGTTTCTCATGTTGATCAATGTCTAACACGAAAAAATGAAACTGATGTAGTATTCTAATGCTTTGTAGGACAAACCAGCAAAGCAATAAGACTGTCATCAATTGGGAGGAGCACCACATGAGTTGGGTGGACATGTGGAATGCTCAGAGACAACATCGAGTCAAAAATGATCAAACTCCCGACACTGACGAGGCGACATACTTAAGGCATTTGGAGTGGATGTGTATAGAGTACAGAGTTATCCATAAGGCTTCCTGGACTCGTTCCGATTGCTTGGACTTACTGCCGAGTGAGGCTGCTGATGATGCATTCAACAATTCAATTAGGAAGACAGTTGGAGCGCATCTTGACTATGGTCCTCTCCATGACCGAGTGGTACGTCCCTCCTTTAAAATATGAACAAGTGTCATTTATTCGTGGGTGTATGTCACATGTGTTTTATCCAGGGCACGGAGCTATGGAGATGTATCAACGATAGTAACGTGGTCCTTGGCCGTGCCCCATGTCCACAAACGGACGCGCTTGTTAGAACTACTCTGCAGGTTTGATGCCTTGTTAACCTTTGCTTTGTCGTACCTTTGTTAGCATATTAACATGCCATTATCTTTTCCTTGCGCAGAAGGTCGTCAACCGATTACGCACACTAGCGGCTTTACTTTCTTGCCATGGTGTTTCGTCCACCGATGTGAGGGCACATGCGCAGTACACGATGGATGTGCAGTCTTCCGCTCGTCCGTCTGCTAGCCGTCCACGGCCCTCTTCCTCTCGTCCGTCTTCAAGTCGAGCACGTGCTTCTTCTAGCCGAGCACAAGTTGAGGAGATTGAAGAAAAAGAGGAGTCAGACAACGAGGCCGCGGATCCGGACTTCATTGAGTTTGGGGCTTCGCAGATGGAAGATGCTCCGCAGCCAAGTCAACCCACTCAGGCGACGGAAGAAACACGTCGAGCTAGCTCAAGGAACATCCGACGTCCTGGCTGGCAGAATACTCCAGAGGGCTACGTCACTAAGGGCAAGATGGCTGCGAAGAGAGGAAGGAAATGAAGTATGAACTGGTGTCATGTCATGCTAGTATGAACTTGTCTTATGAAGTTTTATGTAGTTTCAAGTTTGAAGTATGAACTTGGGTTATGGAGTTGTACATAGTTTGAAGTATGAACTTGTCTTATGGAGTTTTATGTAGTTTCAAGTTTGAAGTATGAATTTGGCTTAAGTACTTTGAAGTATGAACTGTGAACTAGTGAATTTGTCTTATGGAGTTTTATGATGTTTCAAGTTTTATGAACTAGTGAACTTGTCATGTCATGCTACTTATACTTTTGATATGCGGATGGTTGAATGCTATGGTATGGGAAGTGCTAGTTGGAATCAAAATCTGTACTCGAACAAACTAGCAAGTTGGAACATCTACTAACTTCATATTGTGTGTAAGTTGAAAACGTTTTGACAGTTTCTGGTCTAAAGAAACGCCGAGGCATCTGGCGTTTCTGAGGTGGCTGCAACGCCAAGAAGGCTGGCGTTTCTGCGGTGGGCTGCAACGCCACGGTAGACTGGCGTTATGGTGGTGCCAGGAAACGCCTTGTTAGACTGGCGTTTCGTAGTGGGGCAGAAACGCCATGGCTTATGGCGTTTCAAAAAGGGTTAGATCGTGAAATCTTTTTAAACCAGGTTTATTTTGTGCATAATTTTATCAAAAAGGTTAAAACAGTGAAAAAATCCGCCAAACATAACCTGACGAAAGGGCACATACAAAAAATAACCTGACGAAACGGCACGTGCGACTTAACTGAATTTTTCGACACTTGCAGGGACAAGATTCAGAGATGTTGGCACAGCATCATCGCAGTTATTTTCGTTTACAAGGCGCACGGGGAATATGCTACCTACGCAGCAGATCTATTGGTCTCCACTCGCATCAATATGGTGGTGAAATGAGGCACCCCCTCCCTTGAAGATTGATAGCTTTCTCATATTAGAATATAACGTCACTAGATATTCAGCAACATCACATGCAGAATCGCATATCTAGGATGATTAGGAGGAGCACTGCCGCACTGGCACCGCCAATGCCACGCTCGGTTCATTCTTCGGCGGCATGAAAGAAACGGAAGAGATCAGGAAGGCGGCAAGGGTGTCCGTCTCCCTCGCCATCCTGCAGAATTCCCGTCTTCCGGTAGTATTCGATGCTATCCAGGAGTGTCTCCTCCAATTCCCTTGGCTTCCAGCCCAGATTCTTCAGTTTTGCAGACGAGATTGGGGTGATAGGATAATTATGATCCACCTCAGCCTTGCTGCAGAAAGCAAAGAGAGCTGTTCAAACCATGTAAACAAGTATGGCCGTTCAGCCAAAAAAAATACGCCATTTGATAAGAGAAGATACCCACCAGTTAACGTAATTGTAGTCAGGGTATGTCTTCTTCAGCAAGTCCAGAATCGCTTTTGTGGTAATGTAATTTGGTGCGCTGATATATCTCCCAGATGATTCTGGTTTCTCATATACTAGAAGCAAAGCATCAGCCACATCACGGACATCGACTATGTGCCACAGCATGCCGTTCATCGCATTAGGACCTCCTGCCGTGATATTGACAGAATTTCAGCAACCACAACGAAATTGTCAAAATTGTTTCAAATGACTGCATAGGAAACTGTGCTACGAGAATAGAATCCTTCAAAATTCTTCCAACACTCCGATTCGGAGGGCTTGGCAAATGGTTAATGAATTTTGCACCCTCATCAGATAAGTAATACAGCTACCAACAATAAAGTAATATGGCTACAAATAACAAGAAGAAATGGACAAGAACAGGAAATTACAAGGCGACCTTTTAGAACATAGACGAGAAGCTCGCTGCTGGTGTTGACAACAGGCTGTAGTTGTGGGCCAAAAACAATACAAGGGCATACTGTAACAACATTGAGCCCATTCTTTTCTGCATATCCCAAAGCCGTCTCTTCAGCGACAGTTTTAGCAAGACAGTACCAGAGCTGCCAACACAAATTGTTAAAGGTTGAAATTAGTCCTCGCACGGACCAACAGTTTGTAGTTTTACCAACATAGGATAATGAAATGAACATGTCATGGACCAGCCAAGAAAATTGACATACCAATTTTTTTTATGCAAAGAAACCATAATATACTCTTGCGCAAAAGGCCACTTATATCACAATGTACATTACAATTGATTCTTATCGGTTCTAACTTAAAACATTACTAACCTCATGTTGTGCGCACACTTTTTTGTCCGACCAGCAACTCTCATCCTTGGGTTTACCCTGAGGCCAGCTGGGGTTGAAATGAACAGAAGAAGTGGATGACACCACCACAACTTTCTGAACCTTCATAGATGAACAAACTTCAAGGATATTTACGGTGCCCTTCACGGCAGGCACCATCACTTCTGACTGCACAGTTAAATTCAGCACAAGATTTAGAAACAGACCGTAAGGATTGTACAGTCCCAATACCAACTTGTAATCGTCTCAAGAGCCGTAACTCCTAGGAGTCTATTACTCTGGAAAATGAGCACACTTCTTAGAACAATCACTGGTATAGATGATAATTGATCTTTGCATCGACAACTAAAAGCAGAATAGAAAGCCAAAATTCAGTTGAACAATTCCGTAATGCTGCACCGTGAAGTGGTAATGACATGGACAGATGTGTACTAGCCTCAGGATCGAGGATCTTATCCGCAGGGACGGGGGAGGCGACATGGAAGACGCCCTCGCACCCCTCGACGGCGGCGGCCAGCGCGGCGCTGTCGAGCACGTCGGCCTTGAACAGACGCAGGTTCTCCGCCGCCCCGTCCAGCTGCATCAGATGCGCGTTCTTGGAATCACCTGAACCAAACATTCAGACATCAACCGGCGAGGTGGGAGCAGGACGGAGAAGAGGGGCGCCGAAGCCGGAGAATCAGACCAGACGCGGCGTACATACATGGGTCGCGGACGGTGGCGTGGACGGCGTAGCCCCGGGAGAGGAGCAGCTTGACGAGCCACGAGGCGATGTACCCGCCGCCGCCGGTCACGCACACGCGCCGCGGCGGTGCCATCCTCCTCGTCCTTCCACCTACGGGATGTCTTGCTCCTTGCTGCCGCGTCGTTGGCTCTGTTTGTCTCTGTCACAGCTTTGGCTTTGCCGACTTGGCACTTCGTGCACCCACTTGCCGGCCGGTGGTCTCCACGGCGCAAATCGACATCAAAAAAGATTATGCCGAGACCTAAAAAAGACCACTCGCGACCAGGGTAGAGACGACCAACGGGCAGATCGCAGATTGGGTCGGGTGCCGTCCGCCTTGGAATCATCGCACCGTGCCTTCGTCGCCGGCTGATTGGTACCAATGCGTTTCGGGTTGTACTCCAAATCTGGCCATGCACTACGCACCTTCTAGTCCTTGTGCACGCACATTGTATGTTGTCTTATTATTATTATCGCGTTCTACTACTTTAGAATATAATAAGATATAATCAGCAGGTTATAAGGATTAAAGTATTATAATTTTATGTAGTTGGGTCAGAAAAAAGAGGAGATAGAAGGGAAGCGGGCTCCACATTAACAGCCGGCTTTAGCACGGTCTTCAAAAAATATTGTGAGGATGTAAAATGAGTCATGTACGAATAAAGTAGTACTTCTTAGCAACTTATTACTATACGTGTTAAGTATTAGGTTGACTATATATGACATAAGAACTCTTTATAGCGAGCAGTTGGCTATACTTTTTAGCCAACATATACACTGTTATGTTAGATGTATCCAAATGATAACACCCACGCGTGTGGCAGGTTTACATTTCACCCACACGTTCTATTCACGTTGATTCTGTTTTACACGAATCTTAAAGGAACCAATTAGAATTTCAGTGTCATGTAGACATCATTGTGTGTGTGGGCTCTGGAAAGTTCGCCCACACGACCCACAATGCGCGGTAGCCAGCTGCACCGTGTAGGTGAAGCAGTTTCTAACCACACACTCTCCACCCTAGGCCATGTGCGTGTGGGTGAACTGTTGTTCGCCCATACGACGCTCGTACGTTGCTAGATGACAACTACAGTTGCACGTTTGTGAAAACTACGTAAACACACATAGCAACTATGATTTTTTACTATATAGCAACTGCAATTGTGTGTTCGTGGTAACTAGGTAAACACACATGGCAACTACGGTCAACCACGTGGCAATTATGGTGTGACCACACGCGCCAACTAGATAGACATACATGACAACTATCCCCGGGTAACTAAAGTATCATCTCGTGGGTAACTATAGTTAACCAAAAGAGAAAGTTTCCATGCTTTCATAATTATATTTGCCATCCGGGGTAAATAGAGTTGCTATCCTCGGGGGTAACTAAAGTGTCATCCTGCGGGTAACTAATGTAGCTGCGCTAGGACGTGTAGGCAGATTTTCTTGATGCCACGCGTGGATGGGGATGAGTAATACTTGTTGGATGTGTGGCACGAAGTAGGTGTGCCCATACGGATGAACAATTCTAGTGTTCACCACACGATGTGTGGATGGATGTCTAATATGTCATATGTGTGTTGAATATCGGGACCCTCTATGTAAGGAAATACTACCTTCGTAAAGTAATACTCCTATTATGGGACAGAGGAAGTACTTTACAGAGGGACGTGAAGTTTCTCAGCCCGAGCTCAAATGAGCTCGGGTGAACAGTAAAATCAAAACTAATTTAAAAAATGTTTGAAATATCCCAAAAAAATTGTGATAAACGTTGACAAAAGTTCTAATATCCTACAAAATTTCAATAGCAAGTCACATTTGTATGAGGGGTGTCACAAAAAAAATCATATTTTTTTACACTTATTTTATTTTTTTAGATTTTACTGTTCAGAGCTCGGGTTGAGAAGCACACATTCCTTTAGAGAGGCAGTACTATTTTATAACCTATATGATTCATCTTTCACTCCCACAAAGCTTTTTATAGCCCGTGCTATAAATCTACAACTCGTTTTTTTCTCTCTCTTCTTTCATGTCTCTCGAGTCGGGAAAAACATACTATCTCCATGTGGGTTTATTGATCCCCTTTGTATTTTGTGACAAAGTTTGACAATAGATTTAACTAAAGGATACAAGTTATGTGTCATAAAACTTGTATTGTTGGATTCATATTCGAAAGATGTTTTTAATGTAATTTTATTATGATATATAACAATCTTGAGCTCAATGACATATTGCATGTACCCAATGCCTCCAAAACCTTGTTATCTATTCATCGCATTGCCCTTGATAACAATGTCTTTCTAGAATTTCACCCTTTCTTCTTTTTGATCAAGGATCGGGTCACGAAGAAAATTCTTCATATAGGTGTCTGCGTGCAAGGCCTCTATGCATTGCTTCCCGAGTATTGTTAGTACAATAAAAAAGTCTATGGGGACATCAAGCTTTCTGCTGAAAGGTGGCACAATCGCTTAGGTCATCCTTCGTTTTTTATTGTTCATAAATTCTTAGTAAAAATAATCTCCCGGTTGTTGATGAGAGAAAGTCTGAAACCGTTTGTGATTCATGTCAAAAAGCTAAAAATCATTAGTTGTCTTATCCAGTGTCCACTAGTGTGTCTACAAAACCTTTTCGACTCATTTTTTCTGATGTATGGGGTCCAGCACCCTCCTCTGTTGGTCGATATACTTATTATGTGAGTTTTATTGATGGATTTGGCAAATACATTTGGATCTACCTTCTTAAGAAATGTTCTGATGTGTTTCAAGTGTTCCGTAATTTTCAAGCCCTTGTTGAGCGAAAAATATGATAGCAAAATTATTGACATGCAGTCAGATTGGGGTGCTGAATATGAGAGACTGGTCTCTTTATTTCAAAAGATAGGTATCTCTTACCAGTTATCCTGTCAACATGCTCATCAACAAAATGGTTCTGCAAAACGCAAACATTGTCACATTGTTGAAGTAGGACTGTCCCTCTTAGCTGCAACATCCATGCCACTTAAGTTTTGGGATGAAGCTTTCTTAACTGCAGTTCATCGTATAAACATGTGTCCAAGTCATACTATATACAACGAAACTCCCGTTGAACGTCTTTTTCATGTCTTGCCAGATTACACCAACCTTCGAGTGTTTGGTTGCGCTTGTTGGCCAAATCTTCGTCCATATAACACTCCCGTTGAACTCATGTTTCGCTCAAAACAATGTGTCTTCCTTGGATATAGTACGCAACACAAAGATGTAAAATGCCTTGATGTTTCCGTCGGCCGCGTGTATATTTCCCGCGATGTCGTTTTCGATGAAACTCAATTCCCTTTTGAAAAACTCCATCCCAATGTCGGTGCTCTCCTTAGGAAAGAAATTCTCCTTATTCCTCCACGCCTTTCTGGTGTTCCACGTGTGGGTAATGATGACTGTGCTAACCAAGATTTGACTAATATCTCTTCTGCTATTTGTGAGTTTGCTATTTCAGGGAGCACCCGCGATGAACATGGCGAACACAACACAACTTTGAGCTCAAACAACACTATGGATGTCTCTGTTGGCGCTGCTGCAGACCAGGTGCGATCCTCCCCGGGTTCGGCGCTTCCGGCCGGGCCAGTCTTGATCGAATCCACCTTGGGTTTCGCGGCCACCCAGGCTGCTCGAGCTCCTCCATCCTCGTTCGGCCCACACCTCTCACCTCCTGCCGCGCCATGCTCCACGATCGACCCAGGTGATGTGGCTGCTATGCTGCAACCTAGTGTGGGTGATCAGCCGCCCGAGCGGTATGTCCGTGTCTATGATCGACATCGCCCGAGTGACTCTTCCTCCGTGCCTGATACAACTGGTGCTGGATCTGAGAAGAATCTGCTCTCCAGTCCTGGCCCTTCTCTAGCTACGCGTGGAGCTTCACCAACCATCTCCATCACAAACGATCCGGCGTCTTCTCGCGTGTCTGGCGGCTCTGGCAGCTCGGGTTCGATGCCTCCTGTTCAGCCAACCACCGACGTTGCTGGACCATCTCTGTCTGCATCAACACGTCCTCGTATAGTTTGCGTGCCGACATTATTCAACCAGTTAATTATAAAACTAAATATAGTTTAGTTTCCACTACTCCTAGAGGTGAACCACGCACTGTTCGTGATGCTCTGGCTGATCCCAAGTGTAAGCAGGCCATGGATGAAGAATTTCGAGCTCTTCAGCAAAATCACACATGGCATATTGTTCCTTCGCAACCAGGTAAAAATGTGATTGGTTGTAAATGGGTGTTTAGAATAAAGAGGATATCAGATGGTACTATAGATCGCTATAAAGCCAGACTTGTTGCAAAGGGGTTTAAGTAGAGGTATGACCTGGATTATGAGGACACTTTTAGCCCTGTTGTTAAAGCTGCTACTATTCGCCTTGTTTTGTCCATTGTTGTGTCTAGAGGATGGAGTCTCAGACAACTAGATGTGCAGAATGCGTTCTTTCATGGTGTTCTGTAAGAGGAAGTATATATGCAACAACCTCCTGGGTTTAAGGATATCGATCACCTGTCTCATATATGCAGACTTGATAAATCTCTTTATGGACTAAAACAAGCTCCCACGGCATGGTATTCTCGCTTGATCTCCAAGTTGCAAATGCTTGGTTTTGTTCCTTCCAAGTTTGATATATCACTGTTCATTTACAATAAGTTACATACTATCATATTTATACTTATTTTATGTTGATGATATCATTGTTAATAGCTCCTCGAGTGAGGCAGTGACAGCTCTTTTGAGAGATTTGCACTCAGAATTTGCTCTAAATAATCTAGGAGATCTTCATTATTTCCTTTGTATTGAGGTAAATAGAAATACAGAAGGTGGACTTCATCTCTCTCAAGAAAAATATGCAATAGATCTTTTGAGCAAGGCTGGGTTGCAGGGGTTTAAACCTTCCCCATCACCCCTATCTAGTTCTGAAAAATTGTGTCTTGCCGATGGTGTACCCTTAAGTCAAGAGGATGTCACTAAGTACAGAAACTTGGTAGGAGCACTTCAGTATTTGACACTCACTAGGCCTGATATTTATTTTGATGTAAATAAAGTGTGTCAATATCTTCATGCACCTACTTCTTCCCATTAGACTGCTACTAAACGTATCTTGAGATATGTGAAGCATACTCTCGGTGTGGGTCTGACCTTTAGCAAGTCATCATCTATTTTACTCACTGCATTCTTTGTCTCTGATTGGGTAGGAGACCTGGATGACAAAAGGTGCACAGGTGGCTTTGCGGTTTTCTTTGGACCTAATTTAATTTCATGGTGTGCAAAGAAGCAAGCTACTATATCAAGATCAAGTACTAAAGCAGGATATAAGGCACTAGCAAATGCAACAGCAGAAATCATATGGGTTAAGTCTGTTCTCAAGGAACTAGGGATATATCATACACAGACTCCATGTCTTTTGCGTGAAAATCTTGGCGCCACTTATCTTTCTGCTAATCATGTGTTCCATGCGAGAACTAAACATATTGAGATTGATTATCACTTTGTCAGAGAGAGGGTGGCCAACAAAGAGTTGGAGATTCGGTTTGTTCCTTCCAAAGATCAAGTTGCAGACGACTTCACCAAGGCTTTGCCTACGAGATACTTTGAAGAGTTTAAACGTAATCTAAATCTCAGAGGTTTATATTAAGGGGGGGGGTGTTAGAGATATATCACGCGACATATATGGGGCCACCGTTCCTTAGAATGTTAGGATTCTATTGTATGGTTAGGATAGTAAGAGATCTTCTATATCTCTTCCTTATGTATGCATATCTCTCTCTTTCCCTAACTTGTACTCCAATCTACCTATCAATATAAGTTGCGGTTCTCCTTGTCTAGGAGTTTGGGACGCTTCCATAACATCTTATAAACGATATCCTGGCTAGCAAGGAATTGCTTTGGCTTCAGCACTCGAACGAGCGCTGGTTGCTAAAAGGGGTCCAGAATATTGCCTTCTTCCATCGTGTTGCCGATGACTGAAAACGGAAAAAACTATCCCTTACTTTTTAGATGGTGATGTGATCATTGAGGGGGATGTTAACCTCTTGAATCATGCAATGAACTATTATAAAAAGTTGTTTGGCCCAGATAAGGGGAATCTGTTCTATATGTCTCCCTTACTCTTGACACTACTAGGAAAAACCTTATAGGCAGGACCTCAGTAGTAGCGCTGGAATAAAAAAACGCTGCTGATAATTAACAACAACGCTGATCCAGTAAAGCGATGCTAATAACACCTTAGCAGTAGCGCTGTTAATTGAAAAGGCGCTACTACTATGTGGAACCAGACGATGCCACCGACAGTAGCTGTAGTAGCAGCGTCGCCCAAAATCCACCGCTACTGCTAAGTGTTTAGCGGTAGCGCGTTGTTTTGCAGCATCGCTGCTGCTAGTTGGCCCCACTTAGTAGTAGCGCTCTCTGGTATGCAGTGCTACTACTAATAGAATAGCAGCAGCGCTCCCTGTTATCCAGCGCTACTGCTAGTTGCGTGTGCCACCTTTTTACCCCCCTTCCCTCCCCACTTTCACCTCTCTCCCCCTCCTCTCCCCTCTCCACACTCTCGACACCATTGTTGCTCTTCTTCTCTCTTCCTCCTACCTCTCTTCTCTCCTCATTAATGTACCCCTCCACCATGACTCTCCTTCATAGATGACTTCTCTCACATCTCTCTTTGTCCCACCTCTCTTCCTCTCCCCATTATATTAATTCCCCCTCCACCATAACTCCCTCTCCATTAGTTAGATAGCTAGATTCACCTCTCCTCCCCAACAACTAGATCTAGCTAGCTATTTAGCCATCCATGCTTGCTCTTTCAATCGGTCTCTCTCATCATCTCACTTGATCGGTCTCTCTCGGGAGATATATAGGTGAGTAAAAAGTTGTTCACTTAAAGAATGGGAATATGTGTGTGAATGAGAATATGTGTGTTTGGGATATATATATATATATATATATATATATATATATATATATATATATATATATATATATATATGGAGAGATTTGTGCGAGTGTGACATGCCCTCCGATCGAGTTGCTTATGTTTTGCCGAAATGTCGATTTAATTATTTCCGTTTTGGTGAATTTCGAGCAAACTCAATATGTCCTATTTTTAGGCAAGGTCATGCCAAAATTTTATATAACTTTGAAGCATGCATGCATTATTTATTTTATAACCATTTTGCTTGTTATACCGTGTAGTCGGTCATGAAGGTGAGTGGATGGAAGGTGGAGCGGTACATGCAATGCGCGGTGATGGACATGCATGCAAATAATCAAACTAGGATTAGATGTCTGTGTGCAAGATGCAAGGAAGGAGTCCTTTTTGACCCTTTTGATCGTGGCACTTTGAAGGCGCACCTGCTGATGAATGGTTTCATGGATGGCCATACTCGGTGGATAAGTGAAGAAGATGATGATGAGGAGGACATCCAAATGGCAGGGAATAACGACATGGGGCTAGACGAAGAGATGATCGATCGACATGAAGACGATGGTGTCGGACATGGCGGTGGGGAAGATTCCGGAAATGACGACAGCGGAGAAGATTCCGGACACAGCGAACAAGAGTCCGGACATGGCGGAGAAGAGGCGGTGGTCACACCGCAGTCTTCGACACTACTAAGTGCAGTCGTGCAAGAACCTCATGTTCAAGACCTCCTTCGCAAGAGTACGAGTAGCGAGAGAGCTGCTTCTAGAGAGGAGGCCAAGCTGACTCAACTTGAAGTGGACTCGAGGACTCCATTGTATGACGGTTGCGATCCCGTGGTGACCCGCTTGAGTTTCACACTCGAACTTCTAAAGACGAAGGCAAAAAAACAAATGGACAGACAAAAGCCTCGATGAGCATTTGAAGTATCTACATAATAAAGTCCGTGACACGCTTATTGGTCTCTGCAACTTCTTCGACGTTATCTCTTGAAAGTCCATAAGTGTGAATCAACTCCGAAGGCTACATGAAGAGATCGTTGTCATAATATGTGAGCTTGAGATGTACTTCCCGCCCGCGTTCTTTGACGTCATGGTGCATCTCTGTGTCCACATCGTGGACGACATCATCGACCTCGGGCCGACATTCCTTCACAGCATGATGTCGTTCGAGAGGATGAATGGGGTCATCAAAGGATTTGTTCGTAACAAGTCTCGTCCCGAAGCGAGCATCGTCCAGGGGTATCTGACGCATGAGTGTGTCTCCTTTTGCGAGAATTATATAAGCATCGGAGACCCTGTTGTTGGTTTGACCATCAAGAAGCACGATGGGAAGCTTGAAGGAGATGGTCACAATAATGGCCGGAGGGAATTGCACGTGGACTAATCGGATCGACGGAACGACTTTGACAGGGCTAACTTAGTAGTGCTACAACACCTAGATGTGGTAGATGATTATGTGGCACGACACAAAGAAAGCATTGCAAAGAAGTACCGTGATAAGGGGTGCTCAAGATGGACGACGAAGTTACTGTAGAGCACAACGCTACTTTCTTGCGTTGGTTCAAAGATCAAGTTCTTGAAAATCCCCCGGAAGAGGGCAGTTCGGACGGATTGCTCATACACGCCTTAGCACATGGCCCTGCGCCCAAGCTCGTGACCTATCAGTCCTACGATATCAATGGGTACACGTTCTACACAGAGGCCAAAGACATGGACAGTGATTACCAAAACTCCGGGGTGACAATTCAATGCGTGACCGACGCCAATGGCACAACTGAAAGATTCTACGGAAGGGGCGAAGAGATCTGGGAGCTTGACTATGCTGGAATGCACGATGCGACGATGTTCCGTGTCAGATGGGCCAAGGACGTCGTAAGAGAAAACAAGTATTTCACCACCATGTCTATACCCGACGCGAAGAGCACTCCCGTGAACGTTAACATTATCGCCAAAAATGAGCCATGGGTGCTGATACGTCTCCAACGTATATATAATTTTTGATGGTTTCATGCTATTACCTTGTCAAACTTTGGATGTTTTGCATGCCTTTTCTATTTTTTGGGACTAACTTATTAACTCAGTGCCAAGTGCCAGTTCCTGTTTTTTTCCATGTTTTTGATCCCTTTTAGAGGAGATTTTGAAACGGAGTCCAAACGGAAGAAAATCCCCAAAAAGATTTTTTCTGGAACGGAAGAAAATCGGGAAGCTTGGGAGCCAAGGCGGGGGAGCCTCAGGGGCCCCACAAGCCCGCACCCCGCGGCCAGGGGGAGGCCGCGCCATCCAGGCTTGTGGGCCCCCTGGACACCCTTTGCCCTAGGTCTTTCGCCTATATATTCCCATAAATTCCAGAAAAAATCAGGAGATCACCGAAAGTACTTTCCCGCCGCCACAAGCTTCTATCTCCGCAAGATCCCATCTGGGGCATGTTTTGGTGCCCTGCCGGAGGGGGATTCGGATACGGAGGGCTTCTCCATCAACACCATGACCTCTCCCATGATGCGTGAGTAGTTCACCATAGACCTACTGGTCCATAGTTAGTAACTAGATGGCTTCTTATCTCTCTTGGATCTTCAATACAAAGTTCACCATGATCTTCATGGAGATCTATTCGATGTAATCTTCTTTTGCGGTGTGTTTGTCGAGATCCGATGAATTGTGGATTTATGATCAGATTATCTATGAATCTTATTTGAGTTTCTTCTGATCTCTCTTATGCATGATTTCATATCCTTGTAATTCTCTTCGAGTTGTGGGTTTTGTCTGGCCAACTAGATCTATGATTCTTGCAATGGGAGAAGTGCTTGGTTTTGGGTTCATACCGTGCGGTGACCTCACCCAGTGACAGAAGGGGTAGAGAGGCACGCATAGTGTTGATGCCATCAAGGGTAAAAAGATGGGGTTTTCATCATTGGTTTGAGATTATCCCGCTGCATCATGTCATCTTGCTTAAAGCGTTACTCTGTTCGTCATGAACTCAATACACAAGATGCATGCTGGATAGTGGTCAATGTGTGGAGTAATAGTAGTAGATGCAAAAAGTATCGGTCTACTTGTCTCGGACGTGATGCCTATATGTATGATCATTGCCTTAGATATCGTCATGACTTTGCGCAGTTCTATCAATTGCTCGGCAGTAATTTGTTCACCCACCGTAACACTTGCTATTTTGAGAGAAGCCTCTAGTGAACACTATGGCCCCCAGGGTCTACTCCACACCGTATTTTCAGCCTTACACTTTTTTTACTTCGTTGCACTTTCCGCCTTCAGATCTCACTTTGCAAACAATATTGAAGGGATTGACAACCCCTTTGAAGTGTTGGGTGCAAGCTTGTTTGTGTTTGCGCAGGTACTCTGGACTTGACGAGACCCTCCTTCTGGATCGATACCTTGGTTCTCAAAGTGAGGGAAATACTTACTTCTCCTGTGCTGCATCACCCTTTCCTCTTCAAGGGAAAAACCAACGCAAGCCCAACCTCTGTCAACGTGTCAATTTCTGACGCCGTTGTCTGTGGGATAGCAGGTGCATGCTAAGCACGTGACACAATGCTTCTTCATAACTGACCCCGCCAATCCCAGCTGTGTTGTCGTGAGGAGATCCAAAAGGAGCATCATCGGAATGAATGGAGTCGCTAACAAGGTAGAGTACGACCAATACGGTAACCCTATGAGGGAAGATGACAATGACGATGAAGCATACGTGAAAAGAAGAATCAAGACTACATGACGGCGGAAAGATCGTACTCCATGGCTCCGGAAAAGTCACAAGGAGGGGCTCAATTACTCGGCAACGAACAAGAAAGGGAAGAAGCTCAATGTGAAACGTCGTCGACGCAGCTGATCAGAAACCTACATTTATATATATGTATCTATTTTGTGTACGCACTTAAGTAACTGTTATCGGTCAACTGATATGTTACCACATGCATGGTTCCGGTGATATTCGCGCATTGGGGGAGAGGGAGATGCCGTCGTCGTCGGGAGAAAAACAAATAATAAAAAGAAAGGAAAAGTAAACAGAAAAGGAAATAAAAATAATAAAAAGAAAAGAAAATTAATAAAAAGAAAGTAATAAAGAAACACAGTAAAAAGAAAGTAATAAAGAAAATAAGGAAAGAAAGTTAGCAGTAGCGCTGGGTCAGTACAAGCGCTACTCCTACTTAGCAGTAGGGTTGGTACTAAACCAGCGCTACGGCTAACTGCTATAGCAGTAGCGTTGAAACTAAAAAAGCGCTACCGCTAGTTTGAGTTAACCGCCGCGCGCGCTAAGTCCCCAATTCCTCCCTGCCACCCATGTTTCTTCCCCAATTCCTCCCCCCGCCGCCCGTGTCCACCCAGCGTTGCCGTCACCCCCAGCGCCGCCCTGACTCCTCCCCGCGCCACCCCTGACTCCACCCAGCGTCGGCGTCGCCGCCCCGAGCTCTCCTATCGGCGCCGCCGCCCCTCCCTGTCGGCTAGGGTTGAGGTGAGGCCCCTGCAGATACCCGACCCCCCCCACCTTTATCTCTCTCTCTCTCTCTCTCTCTCTCTGACAGTGCTCTTCAGCAGCAGGTACCCGACCCCCCCGGCAAGGTGCTCTTCGGCAACAGGCTTTGGTATGCATTTTGATAAAAAACATAGTTTGATACACTAATTTTGAACTGGTGGGCAGAAAGTTTGATGTTTTGAACTAGTGGGCAGAAAATGTGGCAAGAAAATATTTTTCCCTAGTGAAACAATTTGCCTTTCTCAGATTCGGCGTAGTTCATTGCATCCCTTTGCTAGTACTTGTGATGGTGTCAAGAGAATTCCATTTATTATTTTCTGTTTCTATTTGTATAATTAATCTTGTGATGGTGTCAAGAGAATTCCATTTGTTATCCTCATGGTATCCGAGTGGCCTATGTTTTGCCGGAATGTTGATTCATTTCCATTCCCGCAAATTTCACGCGCTCCATATGTCCACTTTTTGGTAAAGGTCATGCCAAAATTTTTGGCATGGCTTGCGCTAGAAACTAGGACATATGGAGTACCCGGGATTTACCGGAAGGGGAATGAATCAACATTTCGACCAAATATAGGCCCCTGTTTTCTCTTCATTATATCTTTTATTTACAATTGTTGCATAGGAAACATGTCTACCAACGCCGAAGTCGTGGGTGGTTCTGCTCACTCCGCAGATCCCATGGAGGGAGCAAATCACTATTTCGATTACCTGGACGAACACCGGATGGGGTTGCATCGTGGCGGCAGTGGTTTGATACGTCCATTTTGCATCATGCTTTCATGTTGATATTTATCGCTTTATGGGCTGTTATATTACTTTGTGGTACCATACTTATGCCTTTTCTCTCTTATTTTGCAAGGTTTATTTGAAGAGGGAGAATTCAGGCAGCTGGAATTCTGGACTGGAAAAGGAGCAAATCTGAGTCCTCTATTCTGCACAACTCCAAATTCCATGAAAATTAACGTGGAATTTTTTGGGAATATATAAAAAATACTGGGCGAACGAAGTACCAGAGGGGAGCTACCACGGCCCCACAAGCCTGGTAGCCGCTGGTGGCGGCTACAAGGCTTGTGGGCTCCCTGACGGCCCACTGGCCCCCTCTTTTGCTATATGAAGGGTTTCGTTCCAGAAAAAAATCAATCGGGAGCTTTTTCGTGGTTTCGTCGCCGCCACGAGGCAGAACTTGAGCAGATCCAATCTAGAGTTCCGGCAGGACGATCCTGCTGGGGAAACTTCCCTCCCGGAGGGGGAAATCGTCGCCATCGTGATCACCAACACTCCTCTTGTCGGAGGGGAGGCATCTTCATCAACATATTCATCAGCACCATCTCCTCTCCAATCCCTAGTTCATCTCTTGTAACCAATCTCCGTCTCGCGACTCCGATTGGTACTTGTAAGCTTGCTAGTAGTGTTGATTACTCTTTGTAGTTGATGCTAGTTGGATTACTTGGTGGAAGAGTTTATGTTCAGATCCTTGATGCTATTCATTACACCTCTGATCATGATTATGATTATGCTTTGTGAGTAGTTACTTTTGTTCCTGAGGACATGGGATAAGTCATGCTAATAATAGTCATGTGAATTTGGTATTCGTTCGGTATTTTGATATGTTGTATGTTGTCTTTTCCTTTAGTGGTGTTATGTGAACCTCGACTACATAAAACTTCACCATACTTGGGCCTAGAGGAAGGCATTGGGGAGTAGTAAGTAGATGATGGGTTGCTAGAGTGACAGAAGCTTAAACCCGAGTCTATGCGTTGCTTCGTAAGGGGCTGCTTTGGATCCACTAGTTTAATGATATGGTTAGACGCTGTCTTAATTCTTCTTTCGTAGTTGCAGATGCTTGCGAGAGGGGTTAATCATAAGTGGAATGCTAGTCCAAGTAAGGGCAGTACCCAAGCGCCGGTCCACCCACATTTCAAACTATCAAAGTAACGAACGCGAATCACATGAACACGATGAAACTAGCATGACAGAAATTCCCGTGTGTCCTCGGGAGCGTTTCTCCTCCTATAAGACTTTGTTCAGGCTTGTCCCTTGCTACAAAAGGGATTAGGCCACTTGTTGCATGCTACTACAACAAAATACCTTCCAACGGTGCCAGAAATAGTCGTGTTGACGGCACCAGGAATCCTTCTGCTACGGCTACGCCTTAAGGGACTTCCTAGGCAAAAATGCAAATGATTTCCCCCATGGCCTTGGAGCCTTGTGTTGGTGTTCCCTCGAAGCGGAAAGGGTGATGTAGCGCAGCGGTGGTAAGTATTTCCCTCAGTTTGAGAGCCAAGGTATCGATCCAGTGAAGGAGTATCACAAGTGCCTGCACAAACACAAAAACTTGCTCCCAACGCTATGAAGGGGTTGTCAATCCCTTATAGATTGTTTGCTAAGTGAGAACTGAAAGCAACAAAGTAACAAAGCAAAGTAAAAGCGAAAGTGGAAACGATAGATGTGAATACACGCGGGGGCCGTAGTGTTTACTAGTGGCTTCTCTCATGAAAGCAAGTAGACAGTGGGTGAACAAATTAGTGTCGAGCAATTGATAGAACAGCGCAAAGTCGTGACGTCATCTATGGCAATTATTATATCTATAGGCATCACGGCAAAACAAGTAGACTGATACTTTCTGCATCTACTACTATTACTCCACACGTCGACCGATATCCAGCATGCATCTAGTGTATTAAGTCCAAAAGAACAGAGTAATGCCTTAAGCAAGATGACATGATGTAGATGGACAATCTCATATCTACGACAGAGCCCACCTTGTTACCCTTGATGGAAACTACACGATGTGTGCCTTGCTGCCCCTACTATCACTGGGAAAGGTCACCACACGGTAAGAACCCAAAACCAAGCACTTCTCCCATTGCAAGAATCATAGATCTAGTTGGCCAAACAAAACCCAAGACTCGGAGAGACTTACAAGGATATCAAATCATGCATATAAGAAATCAGCAAAGACTCAAATATATATCATAGATAATCTGATCACAAATCCACAATTCATCGGATCTCGACAAACACACCGCCAAAGAAGATTACATCGGTTAGATCTCCATGAAGATCATGGAGAACTTTGTATTGAAGATCCAAGAGAAAGAAGAAGCCATCTAGCTACTAACTACGGACCCGTAGGTCTGAAGTGAACTACTCACGAGTCATTGGAGGGGCGATGATGTTGATGAAGAAGCCCTCCAACTCCAAAGTCCCCTCCGGTAGGGCACCGGGAAGGGTTTCCAGATGAGATCTGGTGGAAACGGAAGCTTGCGGCGGCGGAAAAGTGTTTTCGTGGATCCCTTGATTTTTTTCCTGTATTTTAGGGAATATATAGGCGCAGGATCTAGGTCAGGGGGGCGCCAGGGAGGCCACAAGCCTGCCCACCGCCTCCCCATGGTGGCGGATGGGGGGCTTGTGGGCTCCGTGTAGCCCTCCTGGCTTGGCCCACAAGCCCCCTGATCTTCTTCCGTTCGGGAAAAAATAATTTCGGGGATTTTATTCCGTTTGGACTCCGTTCCAAAATCAGATCTGAAAAGAGCCAAAAACACAGAAAAAACAGGAACTGGCACTTGGCACTGAATAAATAAGTTATTCCCAAAAAAGATATAAAAGGTACATAAAACATCCAAAGATGACAAGATAACAACATGAAACAATCAAAAATTATATATACGTTTGAGACGTATCAAGCATCCCCAAGCTTAACTCATGCTCGTCCTCGAGTAGGGAAGTGATAAAGAATGAATTTTTGATGCTTTCATGCTACCTAGCATAGATGTCCTTTGTAACTCCTCTTATGTGACGTGAATGTTCAGATCCATTAGATTCAAAACAATAGTTTGCTATTGACGTGGAAACAATAATAATTCAAGCAAACTAGCAAGGCAATCATGAAATTTCAAAATAACAAGGCCAAAAGAAAGTTATCCCTACAAAAGCATATAGTCTGGCTATGCTCTATCATCATTGCACAACAAATTTAAATCATGCACAACCCCGGTATTGGCCAAGTAATTGTTTCACACCTTTACTTTCTCAAACCTTTTCAACTCTCACGCAATACATGAGTGTGAGCCATGGTTTTAGCACTATAAGTGGTGTGGAGTGTGGTGGAAGTTGCAAGACAAAAAAGAAGAAGATGGTCACATTAACTAGGCATATCAATGAGCTGTGGAGATGCTCATCAATAGATATCAATGTGAATGAGTAGGGATGGACATACAAATGATGCACTAGAGCTAAGAGTATGTGAAAGCTCTTAAAGGAAACTAGTGGGTGTGCATCCAACTTGCTTGCTCACGAAGACCTAAGGCAATTTTGAGTAAGCCTATCATTGGAATATACAAGCCAAGTTATATAATGAAAATTTCCCACTAGCTATATGGTGGTGACAAAACGAGAGACTCTCAATCATGAAGATCATGGTGCTTAATATGCACAAGTGTGGAAAAGTGGTAGCATTGTCCCTTCTCTCTTTTTCTCTCATATATATTTTTTTGGTGGGCTCTTTGGCCTCTTTTTTTATTTTATTTTTTAATTTTGGTGGGCATATTTGGCCTCTTTTATTTCCTCACATGGGACAATGCTCCATCAATGATGATCATCACACTATCAACTCAAAACTTAGAGCAATGATGACTCTATATGGAATGCCTTCGGTAGTGTACCCTGACAATGATCTAGCATGGCATAGACATTAATGGAAACATCATGCTAGCTATCTTACGATCATGCAATGGCAATGTAGATGTGGTGGCACATGTCATGGTGGTAGTTGCATGGCAGTATATCTCAGAATGGCTTTGAAAAAGCCATAGTAGGTAGGTATGGTGGCTGTTTTGAGGGAGGCTAATGGTGGGTTTTGTGCACCGGCGAAAGTTGCACGGTACTAAGAAGATAGTGATCACTAGTGGAAAACGGGCCTTTGGCCGGGACCCTTTAGTCCCGGTCTGCCTCTGGGCCGGGACTAAAGGCCCGGCCACGTCGCCCCAATTCTCAATGCCTCCCTCGAGGCTTTAGTCCTGGCCCGTAAGGAGCCTTTAGTCCCGGTTCGTGTCCCAATCCGGGACTAAAGGGCTACGCGGTGGGCAGCCCGCATGTGCGCCACCTTTAGTCTCGGTTTGTGTCTCAAACCGGGACTAAAGTCCTCTGCCTATATATAGCACAGCCCCCCTCTCCCCTCTTCCTTGCATTTTTCTTGGATGGAGGATTGTGGGTGGGTGCTTGCTCTCCACTTTCTTTGATGCACTAGAGCTGTTTGTTGAAATGTGTGTTAGAGCGATGCCGCTTTAGTTCACTGAACACAACTACGATATGAGATGCCTGAGCCACGCTTAAACCTCTTCCTCTTTATTTCTACTTATTCTAAAAGGTTAGCAACTATATTTCCTCGTTTAGACCATGCGGTACTAATTTTTAGGACCGTGATTGTATTTGATATACTGTCCTGTAACACAGATGAGCCATCCATGGATGTACGGTGATCGACGCACATCCTCTTACAGAGAAGGCGTGCATTCTTTTCGAGATGCAGCCGATGCGAACAAGCATGGTGGTGGCTATATGTTTTGTCCATGTGTTGAATGTCGGAATGAGAAGGATTACACTTCCTCAAGAGTCATTCAGAGCCACCTGCTTCGGTCCGGTTTTATGTCGGGCTATAATGTTTGGACCAAGCACGGAGAAAGAGGGGTTATGATGGATCACGACGATGAAGAAGAAGAGAACGATGATGACAACTACCGATCTATGTTCCCTGAGTATGCTGATACCGCAATGGAAGACAATGAAGAAGAAGATCAGGATGAAGAACGGGAACCAGATGAGCCCGCTGATGATCTTGGCCGGGTCATTTCTGATGCACGGCGAGGTTGCGACACAGAAAAGGAGAGGTTGCAGTTCGAGCAGATGTTACAGGACCACAACAAATTGTTGTACCCAACTTGTGAAGATGGCCAGAAGAAGCTGGGTAGCACACTGGAATTGCTGAAGTGGAAGGCAGAGACCGGTGTGACTGACTCGTCATTCGAAAAGTTGCTGGTACTGATGAAGAAGATGCTTCCAAGAAAGAACGAATTGCCCGCCAGCACGTACGAAGCAAAGAAGCTTGTCTGCCCTCTAGGATTAGACGTGCAGAAGATACATGCATGCCCTAATGACTGCATCCTCTACCGCGGTGAGAAGTACGAGAATATGGATAAATGCCCGGTATGCACTGCATTGTGGTATAAGATCAGAAAAGATGACCCTGGTGATATTGAGGGCGAGCCACCCAGGAAGAGGGTTCCTGCCAAGGTGATGTGGTATGCTCCTATAATACCACGGTTGAAACATCTGTTCAGAAATAAAGATCTTGCGAAGTTGTTGCGATGGCACATGGAAGATCGTATGAAAGACGATAAGTTGAGGCACACCGCTGATGGTCGGCAGTGGAGAAAAATCGAGAAAGAGTTCCCGATATTTGCAGCTGGCGCAAGGAACTTATGGTTAGGTCTGAGTACAGATGGCATGAATCCTTTTGGGGAGCAGAGTTGCAGTCACAGCACCTGGCCCGTTACTCTATGTATCTACAACCTTCCTCCTTGGTTGTGCATGAAGCGGAAGTTCATTATGATGCTAGTGCTTATCCAAGGTCCAAAGCAACCCGACAACGATATTGATGTGTATCTAAGGCCATTAGTTGATGAACTTTTACAGCTGTGGGCCGAACCAGGTGTACATGTGTGGGACGAGCACAAACAAGAGTAATTTGACCTTCGAGTGTTGCTTTTCGTAACCATCAATGATTGGCCTGCTCTTAGTAACATTTCAGGACAGTCAAACAAGGGATACAATGCATGCACGCACTGTTTGGATCAGACAGAAAGTATATATCTGGACAAATGTAGGAAGAATGTGTACCCGCACAATCGTCGTTTTCTTCCGCCCAAACATCCCTTAAAGAAAAAAGGCAAGCATTTCAATGGCAAGGCAGAACCCCGGGGGAAGCCTGCCATCCATACTGGTGCTGAAGTATTTGATATGGTCAAAGATTTAAAAGTAATCTTTGGAAAGGGTCCTGGTAGCCAACCTGTTCCTAACGGCCCTGATAAGCGCGTACCCATGTGGAAGAAGAAATCTATATTTTGGGAGCTACCCTACTGGGAAGTCCATGAGGTCCGCTCGGCAATCGACGTGATGCACCTGACGAAGAATCTCTGCGTGAATATTCTAGGCTTCCTGGGCTTGTATGAGAAGTCAAAAGATACACCGGAAGCACGGGAGGACCAGGAACGTCATAAAGGAAGAGATGGCATGCATCCAGGGCAGTTTCAAGGGCGTGCCAGCTACGCTCTTACTAAGGAAGAGAAGGAAATCTTCTTTGAAGTCCTTTTCAGTATCAAGATCCCGACTGGCTTCTCGTCGAATATAAAGGGAATCGTAAATATGAAAGACAAAAAATTCCAAAACCTAAAGTCTCATGACTGCCACGTGCTTAAGACGCAATTGCTTCCGGTTGCATTGAGGGGAATTATACCGGAAAATGTTCGCCTGGCAATTGTGAAGGTATGTGCATTCCTCAATGCAATTTCTCAGAAGGTAATCGATCGAGAAAGTCTATCAGGGTTACAGATTGATGTGGTCCAATGTCTGGTCAGCTTTGAGTTGTTGTTCCCGCCATCCTTCTTCGATATAATGACACACCTCCTAGTTCACCTAGTCGAAGAGATTAGAATTCTCGGTCCTGTGTTTCTACACAATATGTTCCCCTTCGAGAGGTTCATGGGAGTCTTAAAGAAATATGTTCGTAACCGTGCTAGGCCAGAAGGAAGCATCTCCAAGGGCTATGGAACAAAGGAGGTCATTGAGTTTTCTGTGGACTTTCTTCCTGACCTTAAGTCGATTGGTGTTCCTGAATCTCGGTATGAGGGTAGGCTGACAGGAAAAGGCACACTAGGAAGGAAAGCAAAAGTATGTATGGACGGGCATTCTTTCTCTCAAGCACACTACGCAGTTCTACACAATTCCACCGTGGTGGCTCCGTATATCGTGAGACACAAGAATATTCTACGCTCTGAAAACCCGGGGAAGGCTGACTCTTGGATTAAAGGGGAACACGAGAAGACTTTCGGCAGTTGGTTGCAGACACATCTCATGAATGACAACACCGTTGGAGATGAGTTGTACTGTTTGGCCAGGCCACCATCTTCGACTATATGTACTTTCCAAGGGTATGAGATAAATGGGAATACATTTTACACGGTTGCCCAAGATAAAAAGAGCACCAACCAAAATAGTTGTGTCCGCTTTGATGCAATAGACGAGAATGGGCACTGTTTGGAAACATATTACGGGTACATAGAGGAGATATGGGAACTTGACTATGGACCTACTTTTAAGATCCCTTTGTTTCGGTGCAAATGGGTGAAGCTGACAGGAGGCGGGGTAGTTGTAGACCAAAAGTACGGCATGACAACAGTGGATCTCAACAATCTTGCGTACATGGACGAACCATTTGTCCTAGCCAATGATGTCGCTCAGGTTTTCTATGCGAAGGACATGTCTACAAAAACGAGAAAAAGAAATCAACAAAAGAAGATATCGTCCGATGAGCCAAAACGCCACATAGTTCTTTCAGGGAAAAGAAACATCATGGGAGTAGATGACAAGACATACATGTCACAAGATTATAATAAGTTTCATGAAATTCCGCCCTTCAAAGTGAAAACTGACCCAAGCATCCTACTGAATGATGAAGATTCTCCATGGCTACGACCCAGAAGAAAACAGAAATAATAGATAGGAATATTGGTGCAATAATGTAATAATGTATTAAACCTTTTATGTAATGCATGTATGGAATGTACTAAATTTCAAACACTTTTCATTTTCATAGTATCCATGTAAGAGATGAGTTCTCGTTCGAAACCCTGATACTTCGAGAGAGATTGTCCGTTTTGTACACGAAGTGCATCCAGTTTTTGTCGTAGCCCTCTCAACTTTTTAACACATGCTATGTGGGTGAAATGATGATAGCATGCCAACTTTCAACATTTGCAGAGTTCATTTGTAGTGCTTTTCAATTTCAGGGTCAACTAGCTCAAAAAAATAAGTAAATGCACGAAATATACCAAATGAAGTCAGAAATTGTTGAAATTTTGTGATGTGCCTTTGAATGGTGCATTTTGAACACACAAAAAGTATGGAGTTCAAATAAGTTCAAAAAAATGAAATCCCTTTGTAAGAGATGAGTTCTCGTTCGAAACCCTGATACTTCGAGAGAGATTGTCCGTTTTGTACACGAAGTGCATCCAATTTTTGTCGTAGCCCTCTCCACTTTTTAACACATGCTATGTGGGTGGAATGATGATAGCATGCCAACTTTCAACATTTTCAGAGTTCATTTATAGTGCTTTTCAATTTTAGGGTCAACTAGCTCAAAAAAATAAGTAAATGCACGAAATATACCAAATGAAGTCAGAAATTGTTGAAATTTTGTGATGTGCCTTTGAATGGTACATTTCGAACACACAAAAAGTATGGAGTTCAAAAAAGTTCAAAAAAATGAAATCCCTTTGTAAGAGATGAGTTCTCGTTCGAAACCCTGATACTTCGAGAGAGATTGTCCGTTTTGTACACGAAGTGCATCCAGTTTTTGTCGTAGCCCTCTCAACTTTTTAACACATGCTATGCGGGTGAAATGATGATAGCATGCCAACTTTCAACATTTTCAGAGTTCATTTGTAGTGCTTTTCAATTTCAGGGTCAACTAGCTCAAAAAAATAAGTAAATGCACGAAATATACCAAATAAAGTCAGAAATTGTTGAAATTTTGTGATGTGCCTTTGAATGGTGCATTTTGAACACACAAAAAGTATGGAGTTCAAATAAGTTCAAAAAAATGAAATCCCTTTGTAAGAGATGAGTTCTCGTTCCAAACCCTGATACTTCGAGAGAGATTGTCCGTTTTGTACACGAAGTGCATCCAGTTTTTGTCGTAGCCCTCTCAACTTTTTAACACATGCTATGTGGGTGTAATGATGATAGCATGCCAACTTTCAACATTTTCAGAGTTCATTTGTAGTGCTTTTCAATTTCAGGGTCAACTAGCTCAAAAAAATAAGTAAATGCCCGAAATATACCAAATGAAGTTAGAAATTGTTGAAATTTGGTGATGTGCCTTTGAATGGTGCATTTTGAACATACAAAAAGTATGGAGTTCAAATAAGTTCAAAAAAATGAAATCCCTTTGTAAGAGATGAGTTCTCGTTCCAAACCCTGATACTTCGAGAGAGATTGTCCGTTTTGTACACGAAGTGCATCTAGTTTTTGTCGTAGCCCTCTCAACTTTTTAACACATGCTATGTGGGTGGAATGATGATAGCATGCCAACTTTCAACATTTTCAGAGTTCATTTGTAGTGCTTTTCAATTTCAGGGTCAACTAGCTCAAAAAAATAAGTAAATGCATGAAATATACCAAATGAAGTCAGAAATTGTTGAAATTTTGTGATGTGCCTTTGAATGGTGCATTTTGAACACACAAAAAGTATGGAGTTCCAATAAGTTCAAAAAACCATATTATGAAATTAAATATTATCATTGGCGATTCATCTCTATTATGAAATTAAATATATCAAAAAACCATTGCAGAACATACGACCTAATTAATACAAGTTCATCGTCACATTAAATCCAAAGAACAGTAGTGATCAAATGTTATTATTGCAAAAAATAAATACATAAAGTTCTCTCATAAAACAACATACAACTATGTAAAACATTTAAATGCAACAACAAACGTGATCAAAATCGCAACTAAGGTAACAATTGACCCAACAGCATAATGATACCAAACCTCTTTATCAATGGCATATTTTCTAATATTCCTAATCTTCAAGCGCATTTCATCCATCTTCAAGCGCATTGCATCCATCTTCAACCGCATCGCATCGATCTTCATCTTGCGATCATCGATGACATCGGCGACATGCAACTCCAGTTCCATATTCTTATCCTCAATTATTTTCAATTTTTTCTTCAAGTATTTGTTTTCTTTTTCAACCAAATTTAACTTCTCGACAAGAATTTTTATGTGGGTTGGAATTTCCGATTCACATACCTCCTAGATTAAAAAAATATATGTCACGTTGGTCGTCATAATTGTCATAAACACTAAATAAAACAAATAGTTATAAAAGATAATATATACCACATCTGAATCATAGACAGGACGAGGGCCGACGGAGGCGGATACCAAAACCATCGCACTATATAATAACAAAAAATAACGAAAGTGAGTAATTTATACAAGTATGTATCTAAATCATACAAGTAAGATTTTTTTCTTTTAAAAAGAAGATAAGAACAAGAGGCTCACCACGGTGGTGCTCACGACGAGATCGGCACGGGGCGATCGACAATGGTGAGGACGGGCACGGGACGACACCCTACGCATGTGCAGACTCTAAGAAGTTAATTTGAGCATTTGAAATGAGCTACACTAGCAGTGACAAATGAAAAGATGAAGTAGCTAACCTTTTAAAACACTTGTGCAGTTGGTGCACGGCCAAACCTAGACAAATATTAAGGAAAATGGAGCTTGGAGGTCGAGCTTGGAGAGGAGAAAGCTTAATTAGAGTGGCTCGGGCATTTCATCGAACACGTCATGTGCATGAACTAGAGTGGCAAGAGCATGGCATGGTCACACTTCAACAACCAAAAAATAGGGGATATGGTGGGCAGGGGCGAGGGTTTATATAGGCAACACTTTAGTCCCGGTTCTTGCCACACACCGGGACTAAAGGCCCCTGCTTCCTGCCTTTTGGTCTGCCGAAAAAGGGCATTTAGTCCCGGGTCATGGCTCCACCCGGGACTAAAGACCCCCTTTAGTCCCGGTTCTTGCCACGCCCCGGGACTAAAGGCCCCTGCTTTCCGCCTTTTGGTCTGCCGAAAAAGGGCCTTTAGTCCCGGGTCGTGGCTCCACCCGGGCCTAAAGGGGGTCTTTAGTCCCGGACCGAGCCCCGAACCGGGACTAAAGATCCACCTGTATAAGCGGGAGTTGGAAAATTTCAAACCCAAATCGTCCATTTCTCTTCTTCTTCCTCTCGTTCTCCTGCCCGGCGCGGCACAACGAGGAACTCGACGATGCCGTCAGGCTGCCCGCCGTCCTTCTCGCTGCCACCTGCCGTCCTCCTCGCCGTCGCCGTCGTCCTGCTCGCCGCCGCCGTCCTCCTCGCCGCGCGCCGCCGTCCTCCTCGCGCGCCGCCGTCCTCCTTGCCGCGCGCCGTCGACACCTCTGGCCGTAAGCCCCCCGCCCCCTCCTCCCCAACACTCCGGCCAGTAGAAGAAAAGAAGAAAAGGGAGAAGAAAAGAAGAAAAAGGAGAAGAAAGGAAGAAAAAGGAGAAGAAAAGAAGAAAAAGGAGAAGAAAGGAAGAAAAAGGAGAAGAAAGGAAGAAAAAGGGAAGGAGAAGAAAAGAAGAAAAGAAGAAAAAGGAGAAGAAAGAAGAAAAAGGAGAAGAAAAGAAGAAAAAGGGAAGAAAGGAAGAAAAAGGAGAAGAAAGGAAGAAAAAGGAGAAGAAAGGAAGAAAAAGGGAAGAAAAGAAGAAAAAGATTTTTTTTGTCATTTAATTCCTATTGTTATTAGGTTTGTGCTAGATTATTAGGGTTAGTAATATGTAGAATTAGGAAAAAGGAAAATAAGAAGAGGAGGAGAAGAAAAGAAGAAAAAGAAGAATAAGAAGAGGAGGAGAGGAGAAGAAGAGGAAAAATAGAAGAAGAGGAGAAGTAGAAGAAGAGAAAAAATTAGAAGAGGAGGAGAGGAGAAGTAGAAGAAGAGAAGAGGAGAAGTAGTAGAAGAAGAGGAGAAGTAGAAGTAGAAGAAGAAGTAGAAGAAGAGGAGAAATAGAAGAAGAGGAAAAATTAGTTTAGGGTTACAAGAAGAAGAAATATTTTTTTTGTCATTTAATTTTGCTATTGTATAGTGTATATGCTTAAGTGTTAATAGTGTTTCTTAGATTATTGCTTAATTTTGCTATTTTATATGCTTAAGTGTTAATAGTTTAATTTTGCTATTGTATATGCTTAAGTGTTAATAGTTTATTTTTAGCAAGAAAATTCATAGAACTAGTTTAATTTTGCTATTGTATATGCTTAAGTGTCCGGGACTGGGCTCCGCCCGGCTAGAGTTTAGGTTCTAGCCAAGACCCGGGACTAAAGGTCCTCCTATATAAAACGACACTTCGAAGTTTCCAACCCCTCTTATATAGTTTGTTAGTTTATTAGTTAATCAAATGTCCGTTTTTTGGAGAACTATGGATCCACATATCAGGAACCTCGAAGAGGAAGAACTTATCGAAGATATAATCAAAGACGGCCCCGACGTTGAACCAGCTGAATCTCCGTCGTCATATCTAAACGCCTTCAGATATGGAATGGAGGTCGAGCGACACGAAGATGAAGCCGATGGGGCAGGAGATAGGTCCAATGACGGAGAAGGTGATAGCTCCACTGATGGAGAAGCCGGTGGAGAAGCCGGTGAAGAAATAATAAAGTCCGGCGAGGTATACATATGAAGTTCGACAATCACTTCTAATATGTGAAAAATATTGGAGATAGCTCTATATTGTATACATATACATTCATTTGACGAATGTTTCTCCCTCTTAGGCCTCCACATCGAGCAAAGCTACGAAACGAGGCCCGACTAGAAAGTTGGATGCACGGACGCATTACACCTTTGAGGTGATATTGCCTACGGGCGAACCCAAGCTTCCTAAGAATGCTGCTAACACATTCAAGAAGCAATGTGGAGTTCTCGTTAGGGATCACGTCCCGATCAGCGTTCGGGAGTGGAACAAGCGCAAAGGGGCAGCCGATATTGACTATGTCGCCGAAAGGTACAAAGATAATCTTTGGAATGATCTCATGTCACATTTCAACCTGCCAGAATGTGAGAATGAAGACGCCGCAGACAAACTGAGGGCCAAAGTCAAGCAGTGGACTCTAAAGAAGATGGCCGAACTGTTCCGTAGCTGGAAGAAGAAGCTATGGAAAAACTATCTGAAGACAAAGAAAGTGCCAGTATTCGAGGGGTATCTAGCCAAGCAGGCGAATCACTGGAAGGCATTTCAAGAGTACAAGGAGTCAGAAGATGCCCAGGCATTATCAGAAAAGAACAAGATAAATGCCGACAAGAAGAAATATCACCACAAGCTAGGGCCAGGGGGCTATGAGACTGCCATCCCAAAGTGGGATAAGAAAGAGCAAGATTTGCTAGATAAAGGCATCGTACGTGAACCACTCCGTGATGAGTGGGAATTGAGAGCAAGAAATTGGTTCCTTGCGCATGGTGGGTCGTACGACGAAAAAACAGGGGACCTCATCTGAAGTGACGGTCTTAGGATACCCAGGGAGAATTGGAAAAATATAGTGAAAGAAATTAAGGAGGGAAAAAGAAAGTTCACTGCAGATAGAGAGAAAGATTTGCTCACACTGGTCCTCGGCAATGACGAACATGGAGGACGAACGCGAGGCTTCGGTCCTTCTTACCCGTGGTGGCTTGGGTTTGCCAGAGACCAAGACACTTACAGAAGCCGAGAGAGAGCAAAGAAGCGGCAGCAGGATGAGGAGAATGACAAGTTCAACCAGTTGCTTGCCAGGATTAACGAGCAACAGAAGCAGATTGATGAGCTTAGAGGAGTAGCGCGCCAGGTAGATCATGCACTTGATATTACCGGCGCCCCATCTAAGCGGAAAAGCAGCGTGGCTGAATCTGAGGCCCCGCCCGATGATGCACGAAGAATGATAGAGGGCGGTCCTGCCTACCCCGTGGATGGAATCAAGGAGTCAACATCATGTGAACTCCATCAGAAATTCAAAAACATATCCATGAAGGTGGCCGTCGCACAAGCTTTACCTTCTGGCCCTGATGCACGCTAGCATGGCCGTGAGATTCCAGCTGGCTTTGCTAAAGTCGGGGTGGATGAAATCCTGACGGGGTTTCATGATATGGAGCTCGACATAGCTGGACCCGAAGATGAGAGGACACTCGGAGAAGTACTGGGTGGAGTCATCCTATGGGACAAGAACTACATCAAGCTTCCAGGATCGGCCCCAAGGACAACACCGCCTCCGAGTCGTCGCAGGTCACCTACACCTCCATTACCTCCAAGCCCTCCACATGACATCGGCCAGCACAACACGAGTCCATCTCGAGCACCGCCGCCGGACTTGGGTCGTCCGTCTCCGCCGCCGCCCGCTCCGGATAATAAGCGGGAGCGTGCCACCAAGAACGCTCCGCCGACGATTCCTAAGCGACAGAGCCCCCCAAAGCGCAAACGGTCGCCCCTCCCAAAGGTACGTCATGCTAATCTTCCTATCAGACCTTATGATCGTACCCCCGAGGAAAACGCCAGGATAGCAAAGGAACACCATGATGCGCAGATGAAAAAGAAGGAACCCGAGCCCCGCCCGGAATACACCGAGAAGCAAATAGCATTTGCAAAATACTTCACGACCCTTCCATCACAGTATGAATTACACCATAAGCCTGATGACTATACACGCACATTGCAGAAGGAAGTGAAAAAGAGCAGATCACCTCCAAGCCCTCCACATGACGTCGGCTAGCACAACACGAGTCCATCTCGATCACCGCCGCCGGACTTGGGTCGTCCGTCTCCGCCGCCGCCCGCTCCGGATACTAAGCGGGAGCGTGCCACCAAGAACGCTCCGCCAACGATTCCTAAGCGACAGAGCCCCCCAAAGTGCAAACGGTCGCCCCTCCCAAAGGTACGTCATGCTAATCTTCCTATCAGACCTTATGATCGTACCCCCGAGGAAAACGCCAGGATAGCAAAGGAACATCATGATGCGCAGATGAAAAAGAAGGAACCCGAGCCCCGCCCGAAATACACCGAGAAGCAAATAGCATTTGCAAAATACTTCACGACCCTTCCATCACAGTATGACTTACACCATAAGCCTGATGACTATACACGCACATTGCAGAAGGAAGTGAAAAAGAGCAGATCACCTCCAAGCCCTCCACATGACGTCGGCTAGCACAACACGAGTCCATCTCGATCACCGCCGCCGGACTTGGGTCGTCCGTCTCCGCCGCCGCCCGCTCCGGATACTAAGCGGGAGCGTGCCACCAAGAACGCTCCGCCGATGATTCCTAAGCGACAGAGCCCCCCAAAGTGAAAACGGTCGCCCCTCCCAAAGGTACGTCATGCTAATCTTCCTATCAGACCTTATGATCGTACCCCCGAGGAAAACGCCAGGATAGCAAAGGAACATCATGATGCGCAGATGAAAAAGAAGGAACCCGAGCCCCGCCCAGAATACATCGAGAAGCAAATAGCATTTGCAAAATACTTCACGACCCTTCCATCACAGTATGACTTACACCATATGCCTGATGACTATACACGCACATTGCAGAAGGAAGTGAAAAAGAGCAGATCACGTGCAAGTGCAAGTGGGAGCAAATCAAGTTCAACTACAAGCAAGAAAAAATCAGACGTTCCTCAGCTTGGACAACAGGCCAAACAGTCAATCCCACCCCTCAAGGTGTTAACCGAGAATGTTCCCCCTTCGGTGCAGGGGCTAGCTTTTGAAATAGCAAAGGAGTTGGCGGCTGAATGTGGTGTCTCGGTTGAAGATTTGCTGGCTTCCCAAGACGACAGGATACCCAAGGCTGTGGTAGCCCCTAAGCCACAGTTTGTCATGGGTGAGCCTTTGGTCAGCAAAGATGATCTCCCAACAAATATGCGTTACTTGCATCAATGGTACTTACGTGAATCAAAGAATTGGAGAACGATGATCGTGCTGAGTGCCCCACGGGAGTACTACGGCCGCCCCGAACAAATCCATATCGACTTTGATGAACTCTTCCAGATGTACAATGGCGACGCCCTCGACAAATCGCTTATGAGTTTCTATTGTCTGTAAGTTTTTCAATTCGTTGTCTAAATATAACTTGTTTACTTATTTCAATTCATTGTCTATATATAACTTGTACTCTATTATGCAGAATGAAGATTCTGGATTGTAAAAGTAAGAGCATCCTAAATATTGGGTTTATTGACCCAGATAAAATACATATAGCGACGCTAACTGATTATCCCAAGGAGACGGAGGAAAACCTTCTAAGGTTTCTAACAGATCAAAATTTCTGTGACCACATACTGTTTCCATACAACTTCAGGTGAGGGTCTTTACTCTGTTGTGTCCATTCACTTATAAGTGTAATTGATAAGTTACTGACACACATATATATATATACATGTGCAGCTTCCATTGGATTCTGTTGGACATTCAAATTGATAAGGGAAGAGTTGATGCCTTCGACCCATTATCGAGACCCTTGGAACAGTTCCAAAGCCTGCAGGACATGCTCCAAGGGTAATTTCAATCATTCTTGCGCTCTATCGGCCTCTTTCGATGATTTTCTGATATATCAATTAATGAAAAACTTAGCAAATCATTATCCTTGTCGGGCAGGGTTTGGAAGCGGTTCAAGTGCGTGACTCCCGGTAACTTTCCTGAGAAGCTGACCTTTAGAGCGGCTCAGGTAAGTAGTAGTATGATATACTTCTATTTTCAATACATTTATGATGCTAGATTATTATTTTGATTATATATATTCTATTCTCGTAAAGTGCGACCAGCAGCCACGGGGAACGCATCTATGCGGATACTATGTTTGCGAGACCATTCGCACGTTTACCTCTGAGCACAAGGATCACAGATTCGACGTAAACAATGAACATTCACACCTCTATTTTTACCCGTCATTCTTTGTTATCATGATTGATATTCATATTCATCTCCTCTTCTTATATAGCACACGGCCATGACGACGAAGGTCCTACCAGAGCAACGCGCGATAGTTGTTGCAGAGGAGCTTGCGACCTTTCTGAGGACGGAAGCTATAGATGACAAAGGACAATTTAGTGTAGCTAGAGACCATTACTGATGTTCGTCCATGTAATCAAATAGACGGGCTCTAGTCCCGATAATTCAGATCTCCAGATAATTGTATATATATGCTCGCTTGTAAGATAAGTTAATCTTATATATATGCATAATTATTTATATTTAAATTGTATGAAAACTAATTCCCGAACACCAAACGAGGCATCACGTTAATCTCCCGAACACCTAAACCCTAAAACCCAAAAATAATTTCATTCAAAAAAAACCCAAAAATGAGCAAAATCTGAAACTCTTTAGTCCCGGCCCGTGTAACGAACCGGGACTAAAGGGCCTGCCCCTGGGGCGCTACGAGGCGCTCACGTGGAGCACCTTTAGTCCCGGCTTGTAACAGGGCCGGGACTAAAGGTTAGGCCTTTAGTCCCGCCCCTTTAGTCCCGGTTGGTGAACCGGACTAAAGCCCCTTACGGGCCGGGGCTAAAGGCCCCGTCCCCACTAGTGGATGGTGGAAGGTGAAAGTGCATCCAAACCATGGACTCAACATTAGTCATGAAGAACTCATATACTTGTTGCAAAAGTATTATTAGTAATCGAAACAAAGCATTCAACGCATACTCCTAGGGGAAGGGTTGGTAGGTATAAACCATCGCGCGATCCCGACCGCCACGCAAAGCATGACAATCAATAGACTAAAAATACTCAGACTTCATCACATAGCGGTTCACCATACGTGCATGCTACGGGAATCACTAACTTCAACACAAGTATTTCTAGATCCACGACACCTTACTAGCATAACTTCAATATTACCAAAACCGCAACTCAAAACTAATTGAGATGAATCAAACTTCTCTAACTATTCAATGCACATGAAGGTGGAAGTTTTCGTATCCCTTTGGATGAATAGCCCTTTTGAGACTACTTTCAAAGCATAGATAAACTACCAAGCCACGCACCGCTGTGCTCTAAAAGATATAAGTGAAGCAAATAGAGCAAAAGTATCTAGCTCAAAAGATATAAGTGAAGCACATGTGAGCTGAATTGTCTACCAAAAGATATAAGTGAAGCTCGACAAAATCACGGTGAGTGCGTGTTTCTCTCTCTAGGTGGGAAGCAAGGATTATTGTGACACAACAAAAATAAAAGACTCCTACGATACAAGACGCTCCAAGCAAAAACACAAAACATGTGGTGAATAAAAATATAGCCCCAAGTAACGTTACCGATGGATTGAAGACGAGAGAGAGGATGCCTTCCCGGGGCATCCCCAAGCTTAGGCTTTTACGGCATCCTTGAATCTCTTGGGGTGCCTTGGGCATCCCCAAGCTTGAGCTCTTGCCACTCTTTATCTCTTTGTCCATAAGAACTTCACCCAAAACTTGAAAACTTCACAACACGAAACTTAAACAGAAACTCGTGATAACATTAGTATAAGAAAGCAAACCACCACTTCCTTAGGTACTGTAGCAAACTTAAATTCTACTTATGCTGATGTTGGGTTACTGTATTTTCAATCTTCCATGGCTAATACCCCCCGATACTATCCATAGTTTCATCAAAATAAGCAACCAACACAACAAAAACATAATCTGTTAACAGCAGACCAGTCTGTAGAAATCTGTATATTTCGTATACTTCTGGGACTTCCAAAATTCTGAAAAATTACGACAGCCTGAAGAATTTGCGTAGCAATCAGCAGAAAAAAGAATCAACTCAAAAGCTCTTACAGAACAAAAACGAAAATTATTTTTGTGAGAAGAAAGTTTCTGTCTTTTCCAGCATGACCAAACGATCATCCCCAAGACTAATCATAACGGTTTTGCTTGGCACAAACGCAAAAAGAAACACAAAAACACAATCATAACCGAATTATGAAATACTGAAAAACACAAAACAGAAAGAAAAATGATAGATTCGTTGGGTTGCCTCCCAACAAGCGCCATTGTTTAACGCCCTTAGCTAGGCGTTGGTAAATCAATGATGCTCACACAAAAGACAAGAATTGAAGCACAACGAGAGCATCATAAAGCATGTAAAAATCACATCTAAGTCTAACATACTTCCTATGCATAGGCATTTTTATAGGAAAACAGATTGTCAAGACAACCAATAGTTGCCATATGCAAGGAAGAAGAAAGAGACAATACCAATCTCAACATAACGAGAGGTAATTTGGTAACATGAAAGTTTCTACCAAAATATTATCCTCTATCATAGCAATTACATGTGGGATCATATTCAAATTCAACAATATAGCTATCCCATAGGATATTCTTTTCATGATCCACATGCATGCAAAGTTGACGCTCTTCAAAAATAGTGGGATTATCATCAACTAAAGTCATGACTTCTCCAAACCCACTTTAAATATTATTGCAAATATCATATTCATCATGAGGTCTAAAAAAAGTTTCAAGGTCATAATAAAGATCATCACCCGAGTCATGATTATTGCAACAAGTAGTGGACATAGCAAAACTAGCATCCCCAAGCTTAGGGTTTTGCATATTTTTAGCATGATTGTCACTAATAGGATTTATAGTGAAATAATTGCAATCATGCTTTTCATCCAAGGAGCCCTCATGAATCACTTCATGAATTTCTTCATCATGATTTTCAGATTCACGCATCTCAAGCAAAACTCCATAGAAAAAGTCAAGTGCCCTCAACTCACTAGCAATTGGATCAACATAAGTGGATCTCTTAAAGAGATTAGCAAGTGGATGAGGATCCATATCACTAGATTTTCAGCAAGCGAAGATGCAAGCTAAAAGAAGGCACATGGTAACACAAGCAAACAGAAAGCAAGCGAAAGAAGGGCGAACGGAAAAAGGCAAAAGAAAACGGCAAAGGAGAAAGGCAAAAAGGCAAATGAAAATGGCAAATGTGAAGTGGGGGAGAGGAAAACGAGAGGCAACTGGCAAAAAAGTAAATGCAGTAGATGAGTTTGGGAGACCTACTTGGATAGATCTCTCCTTCCCCGGCAACGGCGCCAGAAATACTTCTGCTACTGCAACAAAAGACCTTCCAACGGCGCGAGAAATAGTCGTGTTGACGGCACCAGGAATCCTTCTGCTACGGCTACGCCTTAAGGGACTTCCTAGGCAAATATGCAAAGGATTTACCCCGTGGCCTTGGAGCCTTGCGTTGGTGTTCCCTCGAAGCGGAAAGGGTGATGTAGCGCAGCGGTGGTAAGTATTTCCCTCAGTTTGAGAACCAAGGTATCGATCCAGTGAAGGAGTATCACAAGTGCCTGCACAAACACAAAAACTTGCTCCCAACGCTATGAAGGGGTTGTCAATCCCTTATAGATTGTTTGCCAAGTGAGGACTGAAAGCAACAAAGTAACAAAGCAAAGTAAAAGCAAAAGTGGAAACGATAGATGTGAATAGACCCGGGGGCCATAGTGTTTACTAGTGGCTTCTTTCATGAAAGCAAGTAGACGGTGGGTGAACAAATTACTGTCGAGCAATTGATAGAACCGCGCAAAGTCGTGACGTCATCTATGGCAATGATTATATCTATAGGCATCATGTCCAAAACAAGTAGACAGATACTTTCTGCATCTACTACTATTACTCCACACGTCGACCGCTATCCAGCATGCATCTAGTGTATTAAGTACAAAAGAACAGAGTAACGCCTTAAGCAAGATGACATGATGTAGATGGACAATCTCATATCTACGACAGAGCCCACCTTGTTACCCTTGATGGCAACTACACGATGTGTGCCTTGCTGCCCCTACTGTCACTGGGAAAGGTCACCACACGGTAAGAACCCAAAACGAAGCACTTCTCCCATTGCAAGAATCATAGATCTAGTTGGCCAAACAAAACCCAAGACTCGAAGAGACTTACAAGGATATCAAATCATGCATATAAGAAATCAGCAAAGACTCAAATATATATCATAGATAATCTGATCACAAATCCACAATTCATCGGATCTCGACAAACACACCGCCAAAGGAAGATTACATCAGATAGATCTCCATGAAGATCATGGAGAACTTTGTATTGAAGATCCAAGAGAGAGAAGAAGCCATCTAGCTACTAACTACGGACCCGTAGGTCTGAAGTGAACTACTCACGAGTCATTGGAGAGGCGATGATGTTGATGAAGAAGCCCTCCAACTCCAAAGTCCCCTCCCGCAGGGCACCAGGAAGGGTCTCCAGATGAGATCTCGCGGAAACGGAAGCTTGCAGCGGCGGAAATGTATTTTCGTGGATCCCTTGATTTTTTTATGTATTTTAGGGAATAGATAGGCGCAAGATCTAGGTTAGGGGGGCGCTAGGGAGGCCACAAGCCTGCCCACCGCCGCCCCCTGGTGGCGGATGGGGGGCTTGTGGGCTCCCTGTAGCCCTCCTGGCTTGGCCCACAAGCCCCCTGATCTTCTTCCGTTCGAGAAAAAAATATTTCGGCGATTTTATTCCGTTTGGACTCCGTTCCAAAATCAGATATGAAAAGAGCCAAAAACATAGAAAAAACAGGATGAGGCACTTGGCACTAAATTAATAAGTTAGTCCCACAAAAGATATAAAAGGTACATAAAACATCCAAAGATGACAAGATAACAGCATGAAACCATCAAAAATTGTAGATACGTTTGAGATGTATCACTACACCGTTGCTACTACTTGTTATTTGTTACTTTTCGCTTGCTAGGTTTGACCTCACTACACCATCACTTGTTACCACTACTTTTAGTGCTTGCAGTTATTACCTTGCTGAAAATTGTTTATCAGAGCCTTTTGCTCCTCGTGGGGTTCGACACTCTTACTTATAGAATGGACTACGATTGATCCCCTATACTTGTGGGTCATCAAGACACTTTTCTGGCGCCGTTGCCGGGGAGTGAAGCGCCTTTGGTAAGTGGAATTTGGTAAGGAAACATTTATATATTGTGCTGAAATTTATTGTCACTTGTCACTATGGAAACTGTTCCTTTGAGGAGTTTGTTCGAGGTATCTTCACCACGAACGGAAGCACGAGGAGTTGTTCCTCAACCTGAGGTACCTACTGAAAATATCTTTTATGAAATTCCTTCAGGTATGCTTGAGAAACTGCTAGCTAATCCTTTTACAGGAGATGGATCTTGACATCGAGGCTTGCATCTGATCTATGTAGATGAAGTTTGTGGTTTATTTAAGCTTGTAGGTTTGCCCGAGGATGAGGTAAATAAGAAAGTATTTCCTTTATCTTTGAAGGATAAGGTGTTGACATGGTATAGGCTATGTGATGATACTGGATCATGGGACTACAATCGGTTGAAATTGGAATTTCATCAAAAGTTCTATCATATGCATTTAGTACATCGTGATCGGAATTATATTTATAACTTTTGGCCTCATCACAGGGAATGCATAGCTCAAGCTTGGGGGGAGGCTTAAATCAATGCTATATTCATGCCCCAATCATGATCTCTCGAGAGAAATTATCACTCAAAACTTTTATGCTCGGCTTTCTCATGAAGATCGTACCATGCTTGACACTTCTTGTACCGGTTCTTTTATGAAGAAGGATATTGACCACAAGTGGAATTTATTGGAAAGAATCAAATGTAACTCTGAAGATTGGGAGCTGGAAGAAGGTAAGGAGTCAGGTATGAATTTCCAGTTTGATTGCGTTAAATCTTTTGTTGAAACAAACACTTCTAGAGATTTTAGCGCTAAGTATGGACTTGACTCTGAGATAGTAGCTTCTCTATGTGAATCCTTTACTTCTCATGTTGATCTTCCCAAAGAGAAGTGGTTTAAGTATCATCCTCCTGCAGAAAGCAACATAGTCAAAACCAAACTAGTTGAGGAGAAAGTCATTGCTTTTAGTGATCCTGTTGTTCCTTGTGCCTACAACGAGAAACCACCTTACCCTGCTAGGAAAAAGGATTATTCTAAAGCTCCAACCGTGATACGTAGGGGTTACATTAGACCACTTGCACCCCCTGAGGAAATTAGAGTTGAACCTAGTGTTGCTATTATCAAAGATCTCTTAGCCGAAGACATAGACGGGCATGTTATCAAATTCTGTGAGGACTCCGCTAGAATTGCTAAACCTCACGCGAAAGACAAATACGGACCTGTAGTTGGCCTGCCCGTTGTTTCTGTCAATATAGGAGATCACTGTTACCATGGTTTATGTGATATGGGAGCTAGTGTTAGTGCAATACCCCGTTCCCTATATGATGAAATCAAAGATGAGATTGCACCTGCTGAGTTAGAACCCATTGATGTCACTATTACGCTAGCTAATAGAGACACTATCTGCCCTCTCGGAATTGTGAGAGACGTAGAAGTCCTGTGTGGTAAGACGAAGTATCCTACTGATTTCCTCGTCCTTGGTACTGCACAAGATAGCTTTTGTCCCATCATATTTGGTAGACCCTTTCTCAACACTGTCGATGCTCACATTGATTGCATTAAGCAGACTCTCACTGTTAGTTTCGATGGTCTGTCTCATGAATTTAACTTCTCCAAGTTTGGAAGACAAACCCCTGAAAAAGAGTCGTCTGGTAGGGATGAAATCATTGCTCTTGCCCCTATTGCCGTACCTCCTATGGATCCTTTAGAGAAATATCTACTTGAGCATGAAAATGATATTCATATGGATGAAAGAGATGAGATAGATAATATTGTCTTAGAACAATATCCTATTATCAAGAATAATTTGCCTGTTGAACTGCTAGGGGATCCTCCCCACCGAAGGGCGATCCCATGTTCGAGCTTAAACAGTTGCCTGATACTCTTAAGTATGCCTATCTTGATGAGAAGGAGATATATCCTATTATTATTAGTGCTCTCCTCTCAGAGCATGAAGAAAAGAAGTTACTAAAAACTCTGAAGAAGCACCGTGCTGCTATTGGATATACTCTTGATGATCTTAAGGGCATTAGTCCGACTCTATGCCAGCACAAGATTAAAACTGATGCTGACTTCAAACCAGTTGTTGATCATCAAAGGAGATTGAATCCTAAGATGAAAGAAGTCGTGAGAAAAGAAATATTAAAGCTTCTGGAAGCAGGAATCATTTATCATGTTGCTCAAAGTGATTGGGTGAGTCCGGTACATTGCGTTCCTAAGAAGGGAGGCATGACCGTTGTCCCTAATGATAAGAATGAATTAATCCCACAAAGGATTATTACTGGCTATAGGATGGTGATAGATTTCCGGAAACTAAACAAGGCAACCAGGAAAGACCATTATCCTTTGTCGTTTATCGCCCAAATGCTAGAAAGGCTATCCAAACACACACACTTCTGCTTTCATGACGGTTATTCAGGTTTCTCGCAAATACCTGTTGCACAATCTGATCAGGAGAAAACCACTTTCACCTGCCCCTTCGGTACCTTTGCTTATAGACGTATGCCCTTTGGCTTATGCAATGCACCTGCCACCTTTCAAAGATGTATGATGGCTATATTCTCTGACTTTTGTGAAAAGATTGTCGAGGTTTTCATGGATGACTTCTCCGTTTACGGGTCTTCCTTTGATGATTGCCTCAGCAACCTTGATCGAGTCTTACAGAGATGCAAAGATACCAACCTCGTCTTTAATTGGGAGAAGTGCCACTTTATGGTTAATGAAGGCATCGTCTTAGGACACAAAATTTCTGAAAGAGGCATTGAAGTTGATAAGGCTAAGGTTGATGCAATTGAGAAAATGCCTTGCCCCACAGATATCAGAGGTATACAAAGTTTCCTAGGTCATGCTGGTTTCTATAGAAGGTTCATTAAATACTTCTCTAAGATTTCTAGGCCTCTTACCAACCTCTTGCAGAAGGATGTTCCTTTTTTTATGAGGATTGTGAGGAAGCTTTCGAAATACTTAAGAAGGCTTTGATAACCGCACCTATTGTTCAACCACCTGACTGGAACTTGCCCTTTGAAATCATGTGTGACGCCAGTGATTATGCTGTTGGTGCTGTTCTAGGACAAAGAGTTGACCAGAAGTTGAATGTTATTCACTACGCTAGTAAAACTCTAGACAATGCCCAAAGAAACTATGCCACTACAGAAAAGGAGTTTTTAGCAGTCGTGTTTGCATGTGAAAAGTTTAGATCTTATATAGTTGATTCCAAAGTCACTATTCACTCTGATCATGCTGCTTTTAAATACCTTATGGAGAAGAAGGACGCTAAGCCTAGGCTGATCAGATGGGTTCTCCTGCTACAGGAATTTGATTTGCACGTCGTTGACCGAAAGGGTGCTGATAACCCTGTAGCAGATAACTTGTCTAGGCTAGAGAATGTACTTGATGACCCACGACCTATTGATGATAGCTTCCCTGATGAGCAATTAACTGTGATCCGCACTTCACATAGTGCACCGTGGTATGCTGATTACGCAAATTATATCGTAGCCAAATACATACCACCCAGTTTCACCTATCAGCAAAAGAAGAAATTCTTCTTTGATTTGAGACACTACTTTTGGGATGATGCTCACCTTTATAAGGAAGGAGTAGTTGGTGTTATTAGACGTTGTGTGCATGAACATGAATAGGGACACATCCTGCAGAAGTGTCATTCTGAAGCCTACGGAGGACACCATGCTGGAGATAGAACTGCTCATAAGGTATTGCAATCAGGTTTCTATTGGCCCACTCTCTTCAAGGATGCACGTAAGTTTATCTTGTCTTGTGACGAATGCCAAAGAATAGGGAACATCAGTGAGCGTCAGGAAATGCCTATGAACTATTCACTTGTCATTGAACCGTTTGATGTCTGGGGCTTTGATTATATGGGACCCTTCCCGAGTTCCATCGGGCAAAGAATACAGAACCGTGAGTTCAATGTAGGTGATTATGTCCTGCTATACAATTCTCGCTTAAGATTCTTCGCGGGCAAGCTTCTCTCTAAATGGGAAGGTCCCTACGTTGTCGAGGAAGTATATCGTTCCGGTGCCATAAAAATCAACAACATGGAAGGTAATTTTCCGAGAGTGGTAAATGGGCAAAGAATCAAGCATTATATCTCTGGTACTCCCATAAATGTTGAGACCAATATCATCAATATCATAACTCCAGAGGAGTACATAAGGGATGTTTATCAGCCTGTTTCAGACTCTGAAAACGAAGAGGTATGTGTTTTTGGTAAGTAATTGGACTCCAGAACTTTTCCAGTAGGAAATTTTCTCCGTTTTGGAATTTATGGAAAAATAGAAAAATAAAAAGCAGTCCGGAGAGCGCACGAGGCGGCCACAAGCTTGGTAGCCGCGGCCCCCCTGGTCGCGGCTACAGGGCTTCTGGGCACCTCGTGTGCCTCCCGTACTCCGTTTTCTTGCGGAGCACTCCTTCTGGTCCAGAAAAAATCATTATATATGCGCCCGAGGGTTTTGATCTCCGTATCGCGCAGTTTTCCTCTGTTTTTCGTTTCGAGCCTGTTTCTGTTGCAAATCTAGATCGTCATGACTTCCTCAAAAGCTCCTAAGGACAAGATCTTCGAGAAGGTCATCAATCCCTACCTCACGGAAGTGCTGCAACACCGTCAATCTATTGAGATGCGTGAGGGGATGTTGCACATCCATGATGTTGAGGGGCCTAAGAAGACCGGAAGCCTGGAGACGAGGCTCGAAGCAATGGAGCAACAAGTCTTCAAGTGCCAAGGGATGGTGGAGCGCGGACTCAACGCCAACCACATGATGATCACGGAGTTCACCAACAAGCACAAGATGGATGCCAATGACATTGGGAAGCACCTCTCCAGGCTCTATGACAGGGTTGATCAACTCCAGGGCCAGATCTATGACCCGCAGAACCAAAACTGTGAGTATGAGTATAGATTTAAATCAATACGGTTGGCTGCAGATTTGAGGATTCCGGCGACTCGTTCATCCTGCCATGATGGAGCACCTATGCCTTGGAAGGCGGAGGATCAAACTCATGTTGCAACTCCTCCACCACCACCACCAAAGGAAGACAACTGAGCATTGGTATGGGCAACTCCCTTGGCTTGTGCCAATCTTGCAGGAGTTGCCCTGGTATCGTATCACCTTTATATCTTTTGCTTTTACCTTTGTTTTAGTTCTTTACTTTTCAGTTTTTATTTCTTCTCTTAGTGGGATAAGTCTTAGTGTTTTAGTCTTGAGTTTTTCTTTGTGTCACCCCGATGTATTCTTTCTCGTGAACCATATAATAAAGAGTGTCTTAGTCAAGGCCTTTGTTTAGTGCCGTGATCAAAAGTATGAAAAGAACGATAGCATGAAAGATCATGAGATGATCTTATGGAAAGTGATAGCTTCACATATAACAAGTATGATGATTGAAACTTGTTGAGAATAGACCAACATAGACCCCATTCATTGTTGCAATTAATAAGAAGTAATAAGGAAAGAGAGGTTCACATATAAATATATCATCTTAGACACTTTCTATAATTGTGAGCACTCACCAAACTATTACATGCTTAGAACTAGATGTTGGACAAGGAAGACAACATAATGAATTGTGTTTGCTTGATTCCAAATAATGTTATATATCTAGAGATCCCTTAGCATGTGACGATTGCTCCCACCTCATATTAGCCAAAACCTCCCGCACTAAGTAGAGATACTACTTGTGCATCCATAAACCTTCAAATCAGTTTTGCCATGAGTGTCCACCATACCTACCTATGGATTGCGTAAGATCCTTCAAGTAAGTTGTCATCGGTGCAAGCAATAAAAAGTTGCTATCTAAAGTATGTATGATTTATTAGTGTGTGGAAAATAAGCTTTGTACGAACCTGTGATGAGGAAGACATAAAAGCGACAGACTGCATAATAAAGTTCTTTATCACAGGGGGCAATATAAAGTGACGTTCCTTTACACTAAGAGGTCGTATATCCAAACCTTAAAAGCGCATGACAACCTATGCTTCCCTCTGCGAAGGGCCTATCTTGTACATTTACTTTTGTCCTTGTGAGAGTCATGGTGATCAACACCAATTCCCTATTCCGTCTTCATCTTGGTGAACCTCATATGCTAGGGAAATATCTATATTCATATATCAACTTGGAGAGAGTACTTATGCTTTACTATTGTTGACTTTACCCTTGAGGTAAATGGTTGGGACACAAAATTATAAGCCCCTATCTTTCTCTGTGTCCAACTGAAACTTTGATACCATGAGTACCACGTGAGTTGTAACAATTGTGGAAAACAAAAGAGATGATTGAGTATGTGGATTTGCTTTACAAGCTCTTATTTGACTCTTTCTGATGTTACGATAAATTGCAATTGCTTCAATGACTATGGACTGTTGTTGGCTACTTCTCGGTAAGGTTTTTGATTCATACTTTGCTTTGTGAAGGAATTGTTACTTTCCCATAAGAATCTTTATGATGTATTGTTGTTTTATGTGCGATCATGATGCCCTCTTGTCCGTATTATGTTTTATCGACACCTTCATCCCTAAACATGTGGACATGTTTATGGATGTTGGTTTTCGCTTGAGGACAAGCGAGGTTTAAGCTTGGGGGAGTTGATATGTCCATTTTGCATCATGCTTTCATGTTGATATTTATCGCTTTATGGACTATTATTATACTTTGTGGTACCATACTTATGCCTTTTCTCTCTTATTTTGCAAGGTTTATCTGAAGAGGAAGAATACCGGCAGCTGGAATTCTGGACTGGAAAAGGAGAAAGTCTGAGTCCTCTATTCTGCACAACTCCAAATGCCCTGAAAATCAACGTGGAATTTTTTGGGAATATATAAAAAATACTGGGCGAAAGAAGTGCCAGAGGGGAGCTGCCAGGGGCCCACAAGCCTGGTAGCCGCGTCCTGCCCCCCTGGTCGCGGCTACAGGGCTTGTGGGCACCCTGGTGGCCCACTGGCCCCCCTCTTCTGCTATATGAAGGGTTTCGTCCGGAAAAAAATCAAGGCGGAGCTTTTTCGAGGAGGCGCCGCCGCCACGAGGCGGAACTTGAGCAGAACCAATCTAGAGCTCCGGCAAGATGATCCTGTTGGGGAAACTTCCCTCCCGGAGGAGGAAATCGTCGCCATCGTCATCACCAACACTCCTCTAGTCGGAGGGGAGTCATCTCCATCAACATCTTCATCAGCACCATCTCCTATCCAAACCCTAGTCTATCTCTTGTAACCAATCGCCGTCTCGCGACGCCGATTGGTACCCGTAAGGTTGCTAGTAGTGTTGATTACTCTTTGTAGTTGATGCTAGTTGGATTATTTGGTGGAAGAGTTTATGTTCAGATCCTTGATGCTACTCATTACACCTCTGATCATGATTATGATTATGCTTTGTGAGTAGTTACTTTTGTTCCTGAGGACATGGGATAATTCATGCTAATAATAGTCATGTGAATTTGGTATTCGTTCGGTATTTTGATATGTTGTATGTTGTTTTTCCTCTAGTGGTGTTATGTGAACGTTGACTACATAACACTTCACCATTATTTGGGCCTAGAAGAAGGCATTGGGAAGTAGTAAGTAGATGATGGGTTGCTAGAGTGAGAGAAGCTTAAACCCTAGTTTATGTGTTGCTTCGTAAGGGGCTGATTTGGATCCACTAGTTTAATGCTATGGTTAGACTTTGTCTTAATTCTTCTTTCGTAGTTGCGGATGCTTGCGAGAGGGGTTAATCATAAGTGAGATGCTTTCCCTAGTAAGGGCAGTACCCAAGCGCCGGTCCACCCACATATCAAACTATCAAAGTAACGAACGCGAATCATATGAACATGATGAAACTAGCATGACAGAAATTCCCGTGTGTCCTCGGCAGCGTTTTTCCTCTTGTAAGACTTTGTTCAGGCTTGTCCCTTGCTACAAAAGGGATTGGGCCACTTTGCTGCACCGTTGCTATTACTTGTTACTTGTTACTTTTCACCTGCTACGTTTCACCTCACTACACCATCACTTGTTACCGCTACTTTCAGTGCTTGCAGTTATTACCTTGCTGAAAACCATTTATCAGAGCCTTCTGCTCCTCGTTGGGTTCGACACTCTTACTTATCGAAAGGACTACGATTGATCCCCTATACTTGTGGGTCATCACACCACAGCACCAACACATGCCCAAGCAACCGCAAAAGGTCCCATTCCTGTTCATAGCAGCTCGACCTCCGTCTCTGGCATGCTCGGCGGGCCTTCCTCGCTGGCTGAGCTCGACGCCCTCACGGTAATTACGCATCATACCCTTTTCACCAGCATGTCTATAGTCTTCTGTTTCAGTTGCCTTTCAGATGTTTGATGTCGCAAACATTTCCCCTTCGTAGGTCGATGACACCTCGTGCACCCTACTCTACGACATCAAGGGCCTGAAGGTGGCTATGGGAAAGGCAACCATCATGAAGCCGAAGGACCCCATCTTACACAATCGACAGATGTCCGATGGTGTCTTCAAGGTTAACGTGGCCTGTGTCTTAGCGGGCTTCGAGAATTTGCCTCCTCCGATACCAGCCGGTGACAACGAGACCCCTACGCTTATTGGTGGATGCAAGAACTGGTTCTTGACTTGGCCTAAGTCTCTTATTCGTCTCGAGGAGCCCACTATCACGCCAACGCCATGTTTTAAAGAAGGTATGAACACCACCCCACCTACCAAATTACCTTCACCTGTCGTGGAGGATCATGGTAGCGTACGACGCGAGGGAGAGCCTCCATTAGTGCCAGATCATGTCGCCCCCACTGTCAAAGAAGCAAATGTTGATGATGACACGGAGGATGATGATGAGGACCCGAACTGGTATTTTAATACCGCCTATGATGGATTGATGGCTCAGGACACCGAAGACTCAGGCTATGACCGTGGAGATGATGACTTGATGATGCCTCATTTGCCGGAGCTGGAACGTCCTAAGGCGGAATGCAAAAGGTCTCTCTTCAAGACATCCTCGCAGGAGACGCCTCCAGATGCCGCCTCTACCCAGCAACCCCCTGAGGCCCGTCCACTGTTTAGCCCGAGGACACTTGGGTGGAGGTTAGGGAAGGTATGGTGGGCTCACTACCGCCACCCCCAAGAAGCAAAGGAAGAGACCAACCAAGAGACCTAAAGGCGCCATAGGTGCTTCAAGCAGCCAGCCGCCTCTGAAACCCCTGGTGGTAGACAGAATACCTGTCGAAGGTAAGCCACGTGTCCACATCGCCGGCGAGCCGATCCTACCTGCCAAAGCGCTAGATCACATACTGAACAATGATCTAAAGAGCCTCCATGAAGATGTGTTGGCCACAGAGAAAAACCTTCTTGCCGCAAAACAGCCAAGATACCCGCTTTACGCGGCTCATGCGCCGGGTGGGAAGATGTACGTCGATACCTGGCCCGCGAATCAGTTCCTCCTGCGATTTGACTACATCTACAACATGTTCCACATGACCAAGCTGGATTTCCAGTTCATCCGCATGTATGCGCTGTATCTCAACTCCATCATCAATATGGAGAGCATCAAATATATCTGCGTCGTGGACCCATACTATATGCACGAGGACTTCTTGGGAGTTTGCAAAGAGCACCGTGACTATGCGAGCAAGTACCTCGACGATTTCATGATCGCTAATAAGGACAAGGAAGCGATTCTCTTGTCTTATCATCCCTTGTAAGTCATCCGCGCATATCCTTTCGTACATGTTCCATTCCTTTGCAAGCATGGAGGCTAATTTGAGGGGTACTTAATTTGCGCAGCGGGGGCGGTGATACGTCCATTTTGCATCATGCTTTCATGTTGATATTCATCGCTTTTTGGGCTATTATTTCACTTCACGGTACAATACTTATGCCTTTTCTATCTTATTTTGCAAGGTTTGCATGAAGAGGGAGAATGCCGACAGCTGGAATTCTGGCCTGAAAAAGGAGCAAGTTTGAGATGCCTATTCTGCGCAACTCCAAAAGCCGTGAAAATCAACGTGGATTTTTTTTGGGATTTATAAAAAATACTGGGCCGAAGAAGTGCCAGAGGGGTGCCAGCACGTGGCCACAAGCCTGCAAGGCGCGGCCACCCCCCTGGCCGCGCCTAGGGGGCTTTTGGGCTCCCTGCTGGCCCACTGGCCCCCTTCTTTTGCTACAAGAAGGGTTTCGGTCTAGAAAAAATCAAGAGGAGGCTTTTTGAAGGATTCGCCGCCGCCACGAGGCGACACTTGAGCAGAACCAATCTAGAGCTCCGGCAGGACGATCCTGCCGGGGAAACTTCCCTCCCGGAGGGGGAAATCGTTGCCATCGTCATCACCAATACTCCTCTCATCGGAGGGGACTCATCACCATCAATATCTTAATCAGCACCATCTCATCTCCAAACCCTAGTTCATCACTTGTAAACAATCTCCGTCTCGCGACTCCGGTTGGTACTTGTAAGGTTGCTAGTAGTGTTAATTACTCTTTCTAGTTGATGCTAATTGGATTACTTGGTGGAAGAGTTTATGTTCAGATCTTTGATGCTACTCATTACCTCTCTGGTCATGAATATGATTATGCTTTGTGAGTAGATACTTTTGTTCCTGAGGACATGGGATAAGTCATGTGATACGACTCGATCGTATCTATAATTTTTGATGGTTTCGTGCTATTATCTTGTCAAACTTTGGATGTTTTGCATGCCTTTTATATATTTTTTGGGACTAACTTATTAACTCAGTGCCAAGTGCGAGTTCCTGTTTTTTCCATGTTTTTGACCCCTTTGAGAGGAGGATTTTAAAGGAGTCCAAACGGAACGAAACTGCCAAAAAGATTTTTTTCGAAACACAAGAAGATCGGGAAGCCTGAGAATCAGGGCACGGGGCCTGCAGGGACCCCACAAGCCCCCTAGCCGCGGCCAGGGTGCGTGCCTCGCAAGCTCGTGGGCTCCCTGGGCCACCTCTGCCCTAGGACTTTCGCCTATAAATTCCCTAAAATCCCAGAAAAAATCAGGAGATCATCGAAAGTACTTTTCCGCCGCCGCAAGCTTCTGTCTCCGCAAGATCCCATCTGGGGCACGTTCTGGTTCCCTGCCGGAGGGGGGATTCGGACACGGAGGGCTTCTTCATCAACACCATGACCTCTCCAATGATGCGTGAGTAGTTCACCATAGACCTACGGGTCCATAGCTAGTAGCTGGATGGCTTCTTCTCTCTCTTGGATCTTTAATACAAAGTTCTCCATGATCTTCATGGAGATCTATCCGATGTAATTTTCTTTAGCGGTGTGTTTGTCGAGATCGAATGAATTGTGGATTTATGATCAGATTATCTATGAATCTTATTTGAGTTTCTTTTGATCTCTCTTATGCATGATTTCATATCCTTGTAATTCTCTTCGAGTTGTGGGTTTTGTCTGGCCAACTAGATCTATAATTCTTGCAATGGGAGAAGTGCTTGGTTTTGGGTTCATACCATGCGGTGACCTCACCCAGTGACAGAAGGGGTAGCGAGGCACGCATCATGTTCTTGCCATCAAGGGTAAAAAGATGGGGTTTTCATCATTGGTTTGAGGTTATCCCTCTACATCATGTAATCTTGCTTAAGGCATTACTCTGTTCGTCATGAACTCAATACACTAGATGCATGCTCGATAGCGGTCGATGTGTCGAGTAATAGTAGTAGATGCAGAAAGTATCGGTCTACTTGTCTCGGACGTGATACCTATATGTATGATCATTGCCTTAGATATCGTCATGACTTTGCGCGGTTCTATCAATTGCTCGACAGTAATTTGTTAACCCACTGTAATATTTTCTATTTTGAGAGAAGCCTCTAGTGAACACTATGGCCCCCGGGTCTACTCCACACCATATTTTCAGACTTACACTTTTTCTTCATTGCACTTTCCGCCTTCAGATATCAGTTTGCAATCAATCTTGAAGGGATTGACAACCCCTTTATAGCGTTGGGTGCAAGCTCTTTGTGTTTGTGCAGGTACTCTGGACTTGACGAGATTCTCCTACTGTATTGATACCTTGGTTCTCAAACTGAGGGAAATACTTACTGCTCCTGTGTTGCATCACCCTTTCCTCTTCAAGGGAAAAACCGACGCAAGCAAGTCTCCGTCAACGTGTCAATTTTTGGTGTTGTTCTTTGAGAAGTAGCAAGAAGAATTTGTGGCGCCGTTGCCGGGAAGGATCAAGTCAAGAACTCACCCAAGTAAGTGTCGCAAACTCATCTCTTGCATTTACCTTTTTTGCCTCTCGTTTTCCTCTCCCCCACTTCTGAAAAGCAAAAATTTACAAAAAAATATTTGCCTTTTTCGTTTTCCTTTCCTTTGCTTGTGTGCTATCTGCCTTCAATATGCTTGCATCTTCGCTTGCTGAAAATCTAGTGATATGGATCCTCACCCACTTGCTAATCTCTTTAAGAGATCCACTTATGTGGAACCAATTGCTAGTGAGTTGAGTGCACTTGACTTTCTCTATGGAGTTTTGCTTGAGATGCGTGAATCTAAAAATCGTGATGAAGAAATTTATAAAGTGATTCACGAGGGCTCCTTGAATGAAAAGCATGATTGCAATGGTTTCACTATAAATCCTATTAGTGTCAATCATGCTAAAAATATGCAAAACCCTAAGCTTGGGGATGCTAGTTTTGCTATGTCTACTACTTGTTGCAATGATCATGATTGGGGTAATGATTTCTCTTATGATCTTGAAAAAAAAATTAAGCCTCATGATGAATATGATATTTGCAATATTACTGAAAGTGGGTTTGGAGAAATCATGACTTTAGTTGATGATAATCCCTCTATTTTTGAAGAGCGTCAACTTTGCATGCATGTGGATCATGAAAAGAATATCCTTTGTGATAGCTATATTGTTGAATTTGATTATGATCCCACATGTAATTGCTATGAGAGAGGAAAATATTGTGGTAGAAACTTTCATGTTACCAAATTACCTCTCGTTATGTTGAGATTGCTATTGTCTCTTTCTTCTTCCTTGCATTTGGTAACTATTGGTTGTCTTGCCAATTTGTTTCCCTATAAAATGCCTATGCATAGGAAGTATGTTAAACTTAGATGTGATTTTCACATGCTTTATGATGCTCTCGTTGTGCTTCAGTTCTTGTCTTTTGTGTGAGCATCATTGAATTATCAATGCCTAGCTAAGGGCGTTAAACAATAGCGCTTGTTGGGAGGCAACCCAATGAATTTATCTTTGCTTTTTGCTTTCTGTTTTGTTGTGTCCACACCATCATAATTCTGTTGTGATTGTGTCTTTTGTGTTTCTTTTTGTGTTTGAGCCAAGCAAAACCTTTATGACTAGTCTTGGTGATGGTTGTTTGATCCTGCTGGAAGAAGACAGAAACTTTTCGCTCACGAGATGATTTTTAATTTTTATTCAGAAAGAGCTTTTGAGTTGATTCTTTTTTGCTTCTGGTTGATATGCCTTTTTCCCAGGCAGTCATAATGTTTTAGAATTTTTGAGGTACCAGAAGTATACGAAGTATACAGATTGCTACAGACTGGTCTGTTTTTGACAGATTCTGTTTTGTTGAGTTGGTTGCTTGTTTTGATGAAACTATGGATAGTATCGGGGGGATACTAGCCATGGAAAAGTTAGAATACAGTAGTCCAACACCAATACAAATATAAATCAAGATTGCTACAGTACATAAAGAGGTGGTAGTTTGTTTTCTTGTGCTAATGTATCACGAGTTTCTGTTTAATTTTTGTGTTGTGGAGTTTTCTAGTTTTGGGTGATGTTCTCATGGACAAAGAGATAAGGAGTGGAAAGAGCTCAATCTTGGGGATGCCCAAGGCATCCCAAGACAAATTCAAGGACACCAAAAAGCCTAATCTTGGGGATGCCCCGGGAAGGCATCCCCTCTTTCGTGTTCAATCCATCGGTAACATTACTTGGAGCTATATTTGTATTCACCACATGATATGTGTTTTTCTTGGAGCGTCTTGTATCTTAGGAGTCTTTTATTTTTGTTGTGTCACAATCATCCTTGCTGCACACCTTTAGAGAGAGACATGCACTCATCGTGATTTTGCTAGAATGCTCATTGTGCTTCACTTATATCTTTTGAGCTAGATAATTTTGCTCTATGTGCTTCACTTAGATATGTTAGAGCACGGCGGTGCGTGATTTGGTAGTTGGCTTATGCTATGAAAGTATTCCCAAAGGTGATAGGTATCCAAATAGGATACAAAAACCTCCATCTTCATGTGCATTGAGTAGAAAGAGAAGTTTTGATTCCTCTCAATTACTTTTTAGGCGTGGATTTGGTAATATTAAAAGTTATGTTAGTAGGGTGTTGTGAATCTAGAAATACTTGTGTTGAAGTTAGTGATTCCCGTAGCATGCACATATGGTGAACAGCTATGTTAGGAAGTCGGAGCATAATTGATCTATTGATTGTCATCCTTTGTGTTGAGGTCGGGATCGCACGATGGTTAACACCTACCAACCCTTCCCCTAGGAGTATGCGTTTAGCACTTTGTTTCGAGTACTAAGAAAAACTTTCACAACAAGTAAGTGAGTTCTTCATGACTAATGTGAGTCCATGGTATAGATGCACGTTCACCTTCCACCATTGCTAGCCTCTCTAGTGTCGTGCAATTCTCGCCGGTACACAAACCCACCAAATGCCTTCCTCAAAACAGCCACCATATCTACCTACTATGGCATTTTCATAGCCATTCCGAGATATATTGCCATGCAACTGCCACCGTTCTGTCTCATGACTTGTGCCGTCACTCTTATATTGCCATTGCATGATCGTAAGATAGCTAGCGAGATGTTTCAACGGCATACGCCAAGCTAGATCATTGCACATCCCGGTACACTGCCGGAGGCATTTCCTATAGAGTCATTTCTAAGCTTTGAGCTGTGAGTAAATAAAAGTGTGATGATCATCATTATTAGAGCATTGTCCCATGTGAGGAAATAAAAAAAAAGAGGCCAAAGAGCCCAAAAATAATAAAAAAAGGAGAAAAGAGAAAAAAAGAGAGGCCGAAGAGCCCAAATAAAAAAAGAGAAGAGAGAAAAAGAGAGAAGGGACAATGCTACTATCTTTTTCCACACTTGTGCTTCATAATAGCACCATGTTCTTCATGATTGAGAGCCTCTCGTTTCGTCACCACCATATGCTAGTGGGAATCTTCATCATATAACTTGGCTTGTATATTCCAATGATGGGCTTCCTCAAAATTGCCATAGGTCTTCGTGAGTAAGCAAGTTGGATGCACACCCACTAGTTTACCTTTTGAGCTTTCACATACTTATAGCTCTAGTGCATCCTTTGTATGGAAATCCTTACTCATTCACATTGATATCTATTAATGGGCATCTCCATAGCCCTTTGATACGCCGAGTCAATGTGGCCATTTCCTCCCTTTTTGTCTCACAACCACCACCACACTCTATTCCACCTATAGTGCTATATCCATGGCTCACGCTCATGTATTGCGTGATAGTTATAAAAAGTTTGAGAAAGTAAGAGTGCGAAAACAATTACTTGGCCAATACCGGGGTTGTGCATGATTTACATTAGTTGTGTGAGGATGATGGAGCATAGCCAGACTATATGATTTTGTAGGGAAACTTTACTTGGCCTTGTTATTTTGGAAGTTCATGATTACCTTGCTAGTTTGCTTGAAGTATTATTGTTTTCATGTCAATAGCAAACTATTGTTTTGAATCTCACGGATCTGAACACTCATGTCACATGAAAGAAGTTGCAAAGGGCAACTATGCTAGGTAGCATTCCACATAACAAATTCATTCTTTATCCCTTCCCTACTCGAGGACGAGCAGGAGTTAAGCTTGGGGATGCTTGATACGTCTCCAACGTATCTATAATTTTTGATGGTTTCATGCTATTATCTTGTCAAACTTTGGATGTTTTGCATGCCTTTTATATATTTTTTGGGACTAACTTATTAACTCAGTGCCAAGTGCCAGTTTCTGTTTTTTCCATGTTTTTGACCCCTTTCAGAGGAGAATTTTAAACGGAGTCCAAACAGAATGAAACTGCCAAAAAGATTTTTTCTGAAACAAAAGAAGATCGGGAAGCCTGAGAATCAGGGCAGGGGGCCTGCAGGGACCCCACAAGCCCCCTAGCCGCGGCCAGGAGGGCCGCGCCTCGCAGGCTTGTGGGCTCCCTGGGCCACCTCTGCCCTAGGACTTTCGCCTATAAATTCCCTAAAATCCCAGAAAAATTAGGAGATCATCGAAAGTACTTCTCCGCTGCCGCAAGCTTCTGTCTCCGCAAGATCCCATCTGGGGCACGTCCTGGTGCCCTGCCGGAGGGGGATTCGAACACGGAGGGCTTCTTCATCAACACCATGACTTCTCCAATGATACGTGAGTAGTTCACCATAGACCTACGGGTCCATAGCTAGTAGCTAGATGGCTTCTTCTCTCTCTTGGATCTTCAATACAAAGTTCTCCATGATCTTCATGGAGATCTATCCGATGTAATCTTCTTTTGCGGTGTGTTCGTCGAGATCCGATGAATTGTGGATTTATGATCAGATTATCTATGAATCTTATTTGAGTTTCTTCCGATCTCTCTTATGCATGATTTCATATCCTTGAAATTCTCTTCGAGTTGTGGATTTTGTCTGGCCAACTAGATCTATAATTCTTGCAATGGGAGAAGTGCTTGCTTTTGGGTTCATACCATGCGGTGACCTCACCCATTGACAGAAGGGGTAGCGAGGCACGCATCGTGTTTTTGCCATCAAGGGTAAAAAGATGGGGTTTTCATCATTGGTTTGAGATTATCCCTCTACATCATGTCATCTTGCTTAAGGCGTTACTCAGTTCGTCATGAACTCAATACACTAGATGCATGCTGGATAGCGATCGATGTGTGGAGTAATAGTAGTAGATGCAGAAAGTATCGGTCTACTTGTCTCGGACGTGATGCCTATATGTATGATCATTGCCTTAGATATCGTCATGACTTTGCGCGGTTCTATCAATTGCTCGACAGTAAATTGTTCACCCACCGTAATATTTGCTATTTTTAGAGAAGCCTCTAGTGAACACTATGGCCCCCGGGTCTACTCCACACCATATTTTCAGCCTTACACTTTTTCTTCGTTGCACTTTCCACCTTCAGATCTCACTTTGCAATCAATCTTGAAGGGATTGACAACCCCTTTATAGCGTTGGGTGCAAGCTCTTTGTGTTTGTGCAGGTACTCTGGACGTGACGAGATTCTCCTTCTGGATTGATACCTTGGTTCTCAAACTGAGGGAAATACTTACTGCACCTGTGCTGCATCACCCTTTCCTCTTCAAGGGTAAAACCGACGCAAGCAAGTCTCCATCAACGTGTCAATTTTTGGCGTTGTTGTTTGAGAAGTAACATCATGCTATAGGTAGTCATGTGAATTTGGTATTCGTTCGATATTTTGATGTGTTGTATGTTGTTTTTCCTCTAGCGGTGTTATGTGAACGTCGACTACATAACACTTCACCATTATTTGGGCCTAGAGGAAGGCATTGGGAAGTAGTAAGTAGATGATGGGTTGCTAGAGTGACAGAAGCTTAAACCCTAGTTTATGCGTTGCTTCGTAAGGGGCTGATTTGGATCCACTAGTTTAATGTTATGGTTAGACTTTGTCTTAATTCTTCTTTTGTAGTTGCGGATGCTTCCGAGAGGGGTTAATCATAAGTGGGATGCTTGTCCAAGTAAGGGCAGTACCCAAGCGCCGGTCCACCCACATATCAAACTATCAAAGTAACGAACGTGAATCATATGAACATGATGAAAACTAGCATGACAGAAATTCCCGTGTGTCCTCGGGAGCGTTTTTCCTCCTATAAGACTTTGTCCAGGCTTGTCCCTTGCTACAAAAGGGATTGGGCCACTTTGCTGCACCGTTGTTACTTTTGTTACTTGCTAATTGCTACGAATCATCTCACCACACAACCACTTGTTACCGATAATTTCAGTGCCTACAGATATTACCTTGCTGAAAACCACTTGTCAGATCCTTCTGCTCCTCATTGGGTTCGACACTCTTACTTATCAAAAGGATTGTGATAGATCCCCTATACTTGTGGGTCATCAGGCGGCGTTGTCCTCACCGTTCTGTACCCGGAATACTCCCATGCTATCTACTTGGACTTGTCGAAGAACCTCAAGAAAAAGGATTACACGCATGTAAAGAGTGTTCTAGACTCTGCCGTGTGGACCTTCAGCCTGACTGGTGGATATATCAAGGTGAAAAAGACCAGGAATAAAGCATCGGCTTTCGGCCATAAGACCGACTTCTGCTGCATCCAGCAACCGAACAACAGTACGGCTGATGGATTCTACCTCATGCATCACCTGATGGAGTTCAGGAGGGATAATCAACGCCTTCGCATGTCAGCTACTACCGAAGATGCCGAGATTGTCAGCTGGGCCACAAGCATAGGAACGACACCGGATCATCGAATCCGAGCTGAGTTTTATCACGTACAGTGTGAACTATCCCAAGTGATCATGAAGCAAGTCCCCGAACCAACGGGGATGTTCTACAATGGGGCAATCACGCGGGTTGATGTCCGAGCACTTCTAGAAGCTCAATGTCTGGACATGAACCCATTCACGAAGCTCAGGTGCGTCCTCGCTGACTATGAAGATTGGGACGAGGACCTGAACGACTGATTGTCAATGACAATGTGATGTAACTAAACCGTGGTCCTGAACTAGCGTGCCTTATCACTACTGTCTTTCTATGGCAAAACTTTGAAATTATGCACGGCGGAACTATGTGATGTAACTAAACCGTGGTCCTGAACTAGCGTAGATCGTTCTAGTTAATTAGTTTGGTTATGAGGAACTTCGTCATTTATGTTTACTATTGGTTACTTTTTTTTTGATAATCATGCTTCTTTGTTTTTTTAAGTACATTATGTTGCATATTATCGTTCAAATCAACAACTCACGATGCAGGTACCTAGATCAGAGATGGCGAAGCACTACTACGTCGTGTACGTTGGGAGGGTTCCAGGAGTCTACGACCACTGGCCAGCCGCTCAGGCCCAGGTGCACAGGTACCCGGGTGCTACCCACAGAGGGTTCGACACCAGAGCCGAAGCGGAAAGTAGTTACTTCAGGTGGACACTCCAACATGAGCAGGGGCGGGACCGTCGGTACTACATAGTCGCGCTCTTCCTCATGCTGATCGCTCTTCTCTTGTACATCATGTTGTAGATAGAGATGATGAAACTTGTGGGTGTGTCATGACCATGCAGTTGCACTTATTCGAGACATGACATGATCGCACTTATGTATCGCTATTTTCGAGATTATCTGATGATATTTTGTGTTGAATGATGATGATGATGATGGTATGACGAGACTATTGTATGTCTATGATATGTGAGAATGGTGTATGTTTAATATGATGTGATGAAACTATTGTATAGAATCTGAATAGATACATCAAAAATACGTAGAGGGTGCAAAGCTGTGAAAGCAGCAAAATTTAGCAGTAGCGCTGGTAAATACTTACCAGTAGCGCTGCTTAGCAGCAGCGCTTACTATGGGCAAACGCTACTACTATAGTTAGCAGTAGCGCTGGGCACGCAAGCGCTACTGCTAATACTACTTACCAGTAGCGCTGCCCATACGTGCGCTACTACTAGGATTTAGCTGTAGCGCGATAGCAGTAGCGCTCGACCCAGCGCTACTGCTACGCATATTTCCAGCGCTACTAGTAGGGTTTTCCTTAGTAGTGTGAAGATAACGTTCTCCTAACAAGCACCTTCTTTGAGGGGGGGTGTAAAAGCCCTATTTGATATGGACATTAATAGAGCCCTTGGCCCGAACAATATTCCAGCAGAATTTTACAACCAGTGTTGGGAGTTTGTTAAATCTGACATTATGCATCTTTTTGAAGCCTTACATCATAACACTTTGGACATGGCCCATCTTAACTATGGGGTGATTATGTTGATTTCTAAGTTGAACGGAGCAAAAAAAATCAGCAATATCACCCCATTAGTCTTCTTAGATGCCCTTATAAACTTATCATAAAAGTCCTCGACAACAGGGTTGTTGTTTTTGCTGATAAGCTCATTAGCAAGCATCAAAATGCTTTCATCAAGCATAGGAACATTATGGATGGGATCCTCGCCCTTCATGAGGTCCTTCACCACATGCAGCGCAAGAAAAAGTGGGCATAGTCCTGAAGCTAGACTTTGAAAAAGCCTATGACAAGATCAATTGGGACTTCCTTCTCGAATATCACAGAAATCGAGGCTTTGGCCCTACTTGGTGTGGTTGGGTTAGTAAAATTCTTAGCAATGGTATTGTGAGCATCAAACTTAACATTGAGGTTGGCCCCTACTTCGAGAGTAACAAGGGGGTACAACAAGGCGACCCTTACTCACCTTTTCTGTTTAATATTGTGGTTGAGGCCTTATCTAAAATGACACATAATGCGGAGAAAGAGAAGCTGATTACTGGTCTTGCCCCTGACCTGATTGAGGGTGGTGTAGCCATCCTTCAATACGCATATGTTACAGTGATTTGTTTTGAGCATGATAAAGAAGGCGCGATCAATTTAAAACTTATCCTTTACATGTTTGCGCTTATGTTTGGTGTTAAAATCAATTTCCTCAAGAGTGAGATTTTGTGAGTGGGGGGATACGATAACCTATTGAATGAATATACTGAGCTCTTCAATTTTCAAATAGGTCATTTTCCAATGAAATACCTGGGACTGGTGAGTTATTCTACCTTGCGTAGCTTGGACTGGGACTTTGTTGATGAGAAATTTTTGAAGCGGTGTGAATCTTGGATTGGGAACGCAGCTTCCTCGGGGGGTAGATTGACTCTTCTTAGTTCTTCCCTCACTAGTATTGTTTACTACTATATGTCCATGTTCCTACTGCCTAAAAAGGTTGTTGATTAACTGGATAAGCATCGCAAGCGTTTCTTTTGGCAAGAGCATAATGGCCGCAAGCGTTATCATCTGGTGAAATGGGTAAGGATCTACATATCCAAGAATAAAGGGGGGTCTAGGGGTGAAAGATCTCCGTAGACAAAACCTGAGTTTGGTAACAAAATGGTGGTGGAAACTGGAGACACAACAAGGGTTGTGGCAGGATGTTGTGTGTGCCAAATACTTGAAAAAAGATACCGTGACCTCGGTGTCGTGTAAATTTGGCGACTCCCCCATGTGGAAAGCTCTCATGAATGTGAAAGATATCTACCTTGCTGGTAGAGGTATCATTTTAAATTCTGGAAATTTCACTAGACTTTGGATTGGTCCGTTGAACAGTGGTGATCCCTTGCGAGTCAAATTCCCTATGTTGTATAGCATCTGCAATGATCAAGAGATCCTTGTTGCCAAATTTAAAAATAGAGTCGGGGATGCCTTCTTTAGAAGACGCCTCCACCCCCCTCTGTTAGAGAACTGGGTAGAACTTAATAAAATTGTGGAATCGTGCCACCTTACCGGTACCTCTGATCAGGTTGTTTGGACTATGGGTAAAACCAAACGCAGCTGGGTGAGATTATAGATGGATTTGGAGCTCCAAACTCCCTCTTAAAATCCAGATTTTCCTCTGGCAGTTATCCCAGGATGCTGTTCATACCAGAGATGTTATGAAGAGAAGAAAATGGGCTGGAAACCCGGATGTTCTTTTTGCAGCAATTGGGAAACTTCTCAACACTTGTTCTTTACTTGTCATGTGGCTAGGGTTATTTGGAAAACTGTGGGGTGTGTTTTGGGGACAAGCTTATGCTCAAATAACATTTGGCAATACTATTCCTGGTGCAGAGGCCGGGGCGATGCCTCATTTTCTAAAAAAAGATTAATACTATTCCCGGTGCTATATTTTTCTTCCTGATGGGGAGAAGTTTTATACATTTGGTTTAGTTGCTATTTGTTGGGCTGTTTGGAACAGCGGGAATCGAGCTACCTTTGAAGATAAGAAGTTCAGAACTCCTTTTGATGTGGTGTATTCTGCTTGTAGTTTCTTAACATATTGGACAGGTTTGCTGAATGATGTTGATCGTGAGGCAATGGAGCATGGGGACAAGATGCTCAAGACCAGTGCTTCTAATCTGGTGAGGATTTGCGCAGCTCCAGTTGAGGTGACGATGGACTGAGAGGGATCATGGTACCGTCGTAACATCAGAGTAGTTTCTAGTTCATTTTTGGTTTCTGCTAGGTTGCTCCTGTGCGAGCTTTTCTTCTTCTTCTTTTTTTGGCTTCTCTTTTGTGAGCCTGGGTCCTGTAATAATTCTGAACTTGCTAGCTTGCTGGACCTTTTCCTAGTTAGGTTAGAGTGAGATATATTGGTGTCATTGGGTTTTCGCCCGGCGGTAAACTGCTCGATGACCAGTGTTTACAGTGGGTTTTCCAATGATGCCATGAACTCGCTTTCCCCCTTTCTAGTCTCCTGGATCTGTCTGAGACTCTTGTATTTCCATTATGATCAGTAATGGAAAGGGGTTATGCCCGGTTCACAAAAATATGAATATATCAATAAAAGGAATGTCGGGAAATTTTAAAATTCCTGAAATTTTGGGATATCAAACTTGGGTGCCCACTGTACACCCATTTCTAAGTAAAAAATGAAAAACAATCCTATGTATAGGAAAAACTATTTGGATGGATTCGTATGTCGGACCGTATTTCCTTTGCCACGGATACCAAGGACATCCATTCCCCGCAAAATTGAACACGGGTGTACAATTGGCACCCAGATATGATATCCAAAGTTTTAGAATTTTTTTACATTTCCTGGTTTTTTTTTATGCTATATTCATATAGGGGCGTGTGGTACCTGGGAACTCCAATGCATGTTCCGCAGTTACAAGCACAATGACATAACTAGAAAGCACTGGCCACTGCCGCTCTTGACTCATTCCTCGGCAGCTTGAAAACGACGGAAAATATCAGGGAGGCGGTAGGTCTGTCCCTCCCCATCCTGCAGAATTCCTGTCTTCCGGTAATAATCGATGCTGTCCAGTAGCGTCTCCTCCAATGCCCTCGGCTTCCAGCCCAGATCATTCAATTTTCCTGACGTGATCAGCGTGGTAGGAGAGTTCTGATGCACATCAGCCTTGCTGCAAAAAGCAGATAGAGTCGTTCAAACAATAGTAAGAATGTGCCATTTGATACATACCAACATACAAGGAACACATGATAAGAGAAGAGACCCACCACTTTACATAGTTGTAGTCAGGGTACGTCTTCTTTAGCAACTCCAACATAGCGTTTGTGCTAATATAATTTGGTGCGCAGATATATCTTCCGGATGATTCTGGTTTCTCGTATACTAGAAGCAGGGCATCGGCCACATCACGGACATCGACTATGTGCCACAGCATGTCATTCAACACATTAGGACCTCCTGTAATAAAACTTTCAGCACTCCCAGAAGTCAATAACTAAAGACCAGTAGTTCTCCAGCACGCTGTTAAGAGGCTGAGGTAAAACAATAGTGCACAAATAGAATAAGCAATGCAAGAAAGGTTAACTGTTCTCACATTAGCCCAATCATATTTAAGAACCTTCTTCAACAGCGCAGTTGAGTTTTGCAGTTATTACATATAAGGGTTTCTCAAGGAAATTAAGGGCATCCTTACTTCCTTAAAGCACAACATTCTAAAACTCATATACAGAAGGAAAAAAAAGGTATGACTAGTATTACATGGTTTCTCAAATCATGCAGCAAAAAAGGAATTTTCAAAAAAACTGTTGTGACATAGAAATAGTACAGTAATCCAGGAAGAGAGAAGGTCAAGAGGAATTTTTCCATGAGGTCTAAGCACATGGAAGAAATCATTCATTTTTGTTATGGTCCAAAAAAATGCATTCTCATAATATTCCTACAAGCACATTCGTTTTGTGACTACATATGAATATTTTCTAGAAACACTTTTGCTTCGGTACACATACCCCCCCCCCCCCACACACACACACACACAAACGCCCCCACAAAATGTAGAAGGGGAAACGTATACACACCTTGTATTGTACACTACAGGCGACCATACGTATACCCATCTCGTATTGTATACGTATGGCGGCCTGTAGCGTACAATACAAGGTGAGTATATGTTCTCCTTTGTACGTTTTTTTTTGGGGGGGGTACCGAAGCACACCTCGAAACACTTCTAGAAAAACCATAGGAAAAAAATTTACAGTTTCATTTCTTCGCAAATTCCTATGCTACCAAGAGGGCCTGGCAAGTGGTTACTGAATTTTGTCAACCCAAAGACATGATTATGTTTTGTCAGAGAAGTGATAATCCTGCACACCAACAATAAAAAGGGACAAAATGAAATAATGAGGGAACCTTTTATGACATAGAGGAGGAGTTCGCTTGTAGTATTGACAACACGTTGCAATTGTGGCCCCAAAACAATACAAGGGCATACTGTAACAGCATTTAGCTCGTTCTTCTCTGCATATTCCCAAACTGTCTGTTCAGCAACAGTTTTAGCAAGACAATACCAGATCTGCCAACAGAAATTGTAAAGCTTTGAACTTAGCCCTCACAGGTTACAACCATTTGTAGTCTCTAAGTAATTATCGACTAATGATGAATAAACTAGTATGTTAGGGATTAAGAAAGAAAGAAAACACATGTTAAATCTTCATGTAAAGAAGTACTCCGTATATGCTTGTCCTCAATGTTTTTAAAGTATATGCTTAGCTTCAGGAAGCACATGTTATATCAACATGCTTAGTTTCAGCAAGTACGTTGTGACTGAATTCCATTGTTCTACCAGCTAACATTTCTGATTCTATCATTGCTAACCTCATTGTCCTTGCATACTTTTCTGTCCGACCAGCAACTCTCGTCTTTGGGTTTACCCAGAGGCCAGTTGGGGTTATAACGAACAGCAGCAGTGGATGACACCACCACAACCTTCTGAACCTTCAGAGATGAGCAAACTTCAAGAGTATTTAAGGTTCCCTTCACGGCAGGCACCATGACTTCTGACTGCACGGTTATATTTAGCACAACATTAGTAACAGACCATCAAGAATCTGCATTTTCCAAACATTGGAATTCAACGAGATTTTACAGTGCCAGTAAGGCAGTACAGTAACAACTTGTAATCGTCTCCGACAGCAGTGAGTCACTTAGTTCTAGCACTCTATTGCTCTAGAGAGTGAGCATAGTTTTTAAAATGCTGATCTAAGCTCCTACTCCACAACTGTTGCATATACTTACATTGACATCGACAGCAGTGCAAGATTTGCACCCAGAACTGAAGGAAGAATAGCAAACCAAAATCCAGTTGCAACTATTTCTGACTGTACTGCTGCTATGAGGCCCAACAACACACGGTAAAATGGGCACGAAACCAAGTGAATCGGCAGATGTGTACTAGCCTCAGGATCGAGGATCTTATCCGCAGGGACGGGGGAGGCGACATGGAAGACGCCCTCGCACCCCTCGACGGCGGCGGCCAGCGCGGCGCTGTCGAGCACGTCGGCCTTGAACAGACGCAGGTTCTCCGCCGCCCCGTCCAGCTGCATCAGATGCGCGTTCTTCTGGTCACCTGAAACGGCATCCCGACATTAGTTACCAACCGGCGAAGTGAGCAGCAAGAAGAGAGGAGGAGCGGCCGGATCAGGTGCGCCGTGCTTACTGGGGTCGCGGACGGTGGCGTGGACGGCGTAGCCCCGGGAGAGGAGCAGCTTGACGAGCCACGAGGCGATGAACCCGCCGCCGCCGGTCACGCACACGTGTCGCGGCGGTTCCATCCTCCTCCTCCTCCTCCTCCTCCTCTACCTGAGTCAACTCCAACGCACGACGCTACCTTTTGCTCGAATTTTGTCCAAAACGCACATTGAACGTACAAACATATCTGGTTCAGAGCATAGCCAATCCCAACGGGTCGACCCAACTGTCATACATATTTGCGTTGAAACAGATCAAAACAACGGCCCAACGTGTCGCCCCAACCGGACGAGCGACGTTCGCGCTGCCGTGATGTATCATAGGATAGAGAAACGATAATTGTATAGTAACATTGTTTGATGAGACGACATGGTCCGTGCATAAAAAATATGTTGAACATTCTGTTAATCTTATGGAATTTTAATGAAATCCATCGTGTTTGCACGTATTTCATCTGATTAGTTGAAAAAGTAGTTTAATTGTATGTAGACATCGTTGAATGGTCAGCTCCCACATTCGTGTCACAAACTGATCCCTCTATCCTCTATCTCCAGACAGATACCTAAGCAAATTTGTAGGCCAATATTAAAGATACCCTTAGTTTATGTCGAAGTTAGGCCCATATTACAGCAAGAGTAAAATTGACTACACGGGAAAGAATAAGATATTTGACATGATATTCTAGTAAAAATGGAAAAACGATATCTATGAAGTGTTCGGCTAGTTTGGTCACGCACACGCTATAGATGCCTTAAGAGCATCTAAAATCATGGTCATCAAATCCAGTCCCCCAAACACTCGTATACATATTTAACCTATATGTGATTACATAAAAACCAATCCTTAAATGCATCGGCCACATTCATGTATCTCATATCTAATATCCTATATTTATACTAAAACATGCAACGTGAATAAATTTATCGTAGATCATCAAACAAATACAGAATCGAACATAGAAATGCACATTCCCATCATCAAAAATCACCAACGAATATACAAAAGATCGTCAAAGTTCACATAATCCACATTCATGATAAACAAGTTCTAACTAGAGTACTAAATAACTGAAAGTTAAGGATGGAGATGGTGAAGATTCACCACTTCCTTGTCGGGCATTTGCACTTTCAATTACCGCCGCAGTTGTAGGCGTCCACGACAGGTGGTGGATCGTCGGAGTAGTCGGAGCTAAGAACAAGTCCCTTCACCCGTCGTACGACCCTGTCATCTTGTCGCTTCAGATTCGCCAGGTCAGCCGCCTCTATTGCTTCCTTTGCCGCCTCGACTGGTGGTAGACCTAAGCGAGGAGCCACTTGTGTCCACATCGGGCTCCGTCGAAAACGTAGCGGCGGTGCACGGATTGCTCTGTCGCGTCCCCCTCCTTGCCCGCTGCCTCTTGCGGCGGGCGGTGGGTGCCTATTATTCTAATGTGCATGTGCGGGCCGGCGGAGTGGGCACTAGCACTCATCGCTACTCGCACGAAGCAGCGGCTGGCGAGGGAAAAGGATGACATGAGGGAGGAGCGGACAACAGCCCTCACGAAGCTGTGTGCGACCCGAGAGGGGCTAGCTCCGCGTCTGCGCTGCGTCGGTGCAAGAGCGTCGACGGTGTACATCCGAAGCTGCCCCCTTGTCCACCTTGGACGCTCTAGCATGATGCGAAGTGCCAGCTCCTCCTCGATGTCGGAGCCCGAGTGGCTACCAAAGCTTGACATCTCGTCACATTCGATTGAAATCGAAGACGGAAGAGGAGTGGACGGAGCGAGAGAGGAAAGTGGAGTGAGCTAGGGATCGAAAAGGGAACAGATTAGGGTTTTTTGTGAGGATGGCGTGAGGTCGGTGGCGGGCCAAGCTGACGTGACGGATGCGTCCGGGTCACCTTACATTTGGGACGTTTGAGGCGTTCAAGTAGATCTTTTTTTTATTTACCAGTCAATGGCCGCTCCGGCTATCCCGACAATTGAGACTGGTTTGCTATATGTGCGCGGTATCACGCATCCTACGTTGCAGACTACCTCGGCAGTGACGAGTGATGATGAGACCTCGACACAACATAGCAGAAAATAGGGAGATACAATCCTGAACCGAAAAGTTATCTACGGTGGGCAATGAACAGGTTCACTCTCTGGTCTCCTATCATCTGCCCTTGAGATTGAAAACATTCAGCAAGTCGCAAGCACAATGACCTATGTAGAAAGCACCGGCCACTGCCACCCTCCACTCATTAGTCGGCAGCTTGAAAATGGCGGAAAATATCAGGAAGGCGGTAGGTCTGTCCCTCCACATCCTGCAGAATTCCTGTCTTCCGGTAGTATTCGATGCTGTCCAGGAGCGTCTCCTCCAATGCCCTCGGCTTCCAGCCCAGATTACTCAATTTTGCCGACGAAATCGGCGTGACAGGAGAGTTGTGATGCGCATCGGCCTTGCTGCAGAAAGCAGAGTGAGAGAGTTATTCAAACCATATAAACAAGCAAGCACGGGCGTTCAGGGAAAATGTGTCATTTGGTACATTCAAGGAACACATGATAAGAGAATAGACCCACCATTTTACGTAGTTGTAGTCAGGGTATGTCTTCTTTAGCAGCTCCAGCAAAGCCTTTGTGCTAATGTGATTTGGTGCACAGATATATCTCCCGGATGATTCTGATGTCTCATATATCAGCAGCAAAGCATCGGCCACATCACGGACATCGACTATTTGCAACGGTGCGTCATTCAACGCATTAGGACCTCCTGTAATAAAATTTTCAGCACTCGCAGCCGTCAACAATATATAACAAGTAGATATGTACCATGCAATTAAAAGGATGAGGTAAAAAAAATTGTGCACAAACAGAAGAAGCAATACAAGACATTATTAAGAGTCATAACCATAGTTTTAAATAGCCCGCTATAGCCTTTTCAGCAGGGTGCCGCTAAATGGTATCATGTACAAATATGCCGCTATAGCTCCGCTATAGCTGATTTAGAGGCTCGCCGCTATTTGCCGTAGCCCGCTATTTAAAACATTGGTCATAACATCAGTCCAATCATATTTCAGAACCTTCTTCAACAACACAAATGAGTTGAGTAGTTCTTACATAATGCCTGAATTGGAAATTGAGGGCATTCTGGAGCACAAAATTCTAAAATGGAAATGCCAAAAGAAGTTTGTATGTTGTGGCTTCTCGAATCATGAAGCAATATAGGGAATTTCTATAGGAATTTTACAGGAACTCAAGAAGAGAGAAGGTCGAGGGGAATTTTTCCATAAGGTCTAAGCTCATGGAAAAATTGGATTCAGTTATTCTATAGAACGTCCGGAAAAATCTATAACAAATTCCTAGTTTCCTACATTACCAAGAGAGCCTTGCAAGTGATTAGTGCATTTTTCCCACCCAAAGACATGAACTTTTTTGTGAGGTAAATGATAATCCTAGGGCAAAATAAATAAATGAAATAACGAGGCACCTTTTATGACATAGATGAGGAGTTCACTGGTGGTGTTGACAACAGGTTGCAATTGTGGCCCAAAAACAATACAAGGACATAAAGTAACTACATTGAGCTCATTCTTCTCTGCATACTCCCAAGCTGTCTCTTCAGCAACAGTTTTAGCAAGAGTATACCAGGCCTGCCAACAGATATTGTAAAGGTTTGAACTCAGTCATCACATGTTGCAACCTGTTAATGATGAAGTGAACTACTAATATGTTAGGAGTCAACAAAGAAATTCGACATGTTAAATCTTCATGCAAATAAACTGAAGTATACGCTTAGCTTCCGCAAGTACGTTGCGACTGAATTCCATTGTTCTGTCACCTCACAGTTCTAATATCTAACTTTACTAACCTCCTTCTCCATGCATATTTTTCTGTCGGACCAGCAACTCTCGTCTTTGGGTTTACCCTGAGGCCAGTTGGGGTTAGAATGAACAGCAGCAGTGGACGACACCACCACAACCTTCTGAACCTTCAGAGATGAACAAACTTCAAGAATATTTAAGGTGCCCTTCACGGCAGGCACCATGATTTCTGACTGCAGGGTTATATTTAGCACAACATCAGTAACAGACCATCAAGAATCTGCATTTTCAAATATTGAGATTTCAACGAGATTCTACAATGCTAGTAAGGCGGTAACAACATCCGCGAAAAGAAAAAAGGTAAGGCAGTAGCAACAAGTAATCGTCTCAACAGCAGCGAGTCAACAAAATCCACTCTTTGTTGAAAGAAACAGCAGTGACTACACTAGCAAGTAGAAAGGGAGCACTACTCATTCGTTCCAACATCCAAATACTGATCTAAGCTTCTGCTGTACTAGACAACTGTTGCATATAGTTACATTGATACCCACAGCAGTGTTAGATTTGCATCCACAACTGATAGAAGAATAGCAAGCCAAAATCCAATGGCAAAAAAATTCTGACGGTACTGCTTCTTTGACAAAGACTGGACGGTGGAACGAAGTATATATACTGAATCATGGGAGTTGTTCAATTTTGTGGAGCGAGTGAATGGACAGATGTGTACTAGCCTCAGGGTCGACGGTCTTATCCGCGGGAACAGGGGAGGCGACATGGAAGACGCCTTGGCAACCGGCGGCGGCGGCGGCGAGCGCGGCGCGGTCGAGCACGTCGGCCTTGAACAAGCTCAGGCTCTCCGCCGCCCCGTCCAGCTGCATCAGATGCGCGTTCTTCTGGTCACCTGAAACGGCATCCTGACATTAGTTACCAACCGGCGAAGCAGGCAGCAAGAAGAGAGGAGGAGCGGCGCGGCCGGATCAGACGCGGCGTACGTACATGGGTCGCGGACGGTGGCGTGGACGGCGTAGCCCCGGGAGAGGAGCAGCTTGACGAGCCACGATGCGATGAATCCGCCGCCACCGGTCACGCACACCCGCGGCGACGGCGACGGTGGTGCCATCCTCCTCCTGTCCTCCAACCCACCCTCACTTGCGGCCTTACGGGATGGCTCGCAGCTTGCCCGGCTATAACAATTTCTCCACCCACTCGCCGGTAGACTGTCATGTCCACAGCCTGTTTGGTTGGGGCGATTTGTGGGGAGGATTGAAGACCCCCAAAGGTCCCGGATTTTATCATGTCAAATCGATCGTTTTTCGATGGTAATTTTAATGACACGGGGTGCCAATTTTTTTTGAAAAGCATGCAAATCCTTGCGCAGTGTAGTCATCAAATTTGGACAAGGGAAGTAGACTAAGGCCCAGTTCTTTTGCGAGAATCTTAAAGCCTCATTTATTTTACAAATCTATCTAGTTAGGGTCTAATTAGTTAGTATTGTAAAATAAATGGGGGTCAAAGATTCTGGGAGAAGCTGGGGAGGGGTCGGATTCTAAAAAAATCCCTAGATTCTGGCAAAAGAACTTGGCCTAAGGCATGAACAAGGCGGATCTAAAGGGGAAAAAAACAAATACATTGTGAGGACAGTGATGACCGAACTCTTCAAAAGCTCCCTGAAAAGACGTGGATGTCGCCTAGAGGGGCGGTGAATAGGCGCTTTAAAATAATTACGGTTTAGGCTTGAACAAATGCAGAATAAAACTAACGTTTAATTTGTCAAGCACAAAACCTACAACAACTAGGCTCACCTATGTGCACCAACAACTTATGTTAAGCAAGATAAACAACTAAGTGATAGCAAGATATATGACAATAAACAATATGGCTATCACAAAGTAAAGTGCATAAGTAAAGGGTTCGGGTAAGAGATAACCGAGGCACGCGGAGACGATGATGTATCCGGAAGTTCAGACCCTTGCGGATGCTAATCTCCGTTGGAGCGGTGTGGAGGCACAATGCTCCCCAAGATGTCACTAAGGCCACCGTAATCTCCTCACGCCCTCGCACAATGCAAGATGTCGTGATTCCACTAATGGGCCCTTGAGGGCGGTCACCGAACCCGTACAAATGGCAAACCTTGGGTGCGGTCACCGGTACCCGTACAAATTGCTCGGGGCAATCTCCACAACGTAATTGGAGACCCCGACGCTTGCCCGAAGCTTTTCACCACAATGATTGAGCTTCGAGACACCACCAAGCTTCTAGGCCGCCAAAGCATCCACGAAGAACAATATCTAGGGTACTAAGTACCAAAGGTAATAAGCTTCTCAAACTTCACTTCCACGTATCACCGTGGAGAACTTAAACTGATGCAACTAATGCAATGGCAAGGGCACACGGAGTGCCCAAGTCCTTCTCTCCCAAATCCCACCAAAGCAACTAATGCTAGGGAGGAAAATGAGAGGAAGAACGAGGAAGAACACGAAGAACTCCAAGATCTAGACCCAAGGGGTTCCCCTCACTTAGAGGAGAAAGTGATTGGTGGAAATGTGGATCTAGATCTCCTCTCTCTTTTCCCTCAAGAACTAGCAAGAATCATTGGAGGGATTGAGAGTTAGCAAGCTCGAAAAAGGTCAACAATGGAGGAAGAACACGAGCTCAAGAGATAAGGTTCAATGGGGAAAAAGACCCCCTTTTATAGGTGGGAAAAAATCCAACCGTTAAGCCTCACAGCCCGCACAGAGCGGTACTACCGCTCATGGGAGCGGTACTACCGCTCGGTAGGTTCACCAACCATGCTGAGGCCAAAAAGGATGTGAAAACAGTCCGACGGAGCAGTACTACCGCTAGGGAGCGGTAGTAAAAAATTACTACCTCTCCGGGGGCGATACTACCGCTCGAGGAGCGGTACTATCGCTCGATACTGAAACTGTTGTAACTTTCGCATACGGACTCCGAATTCAACGAAACCAAGTTTGTTGGAAAGCTAACGACATGGGCTAACACAATCTTGATAGAAATATCAATAAGAAGCAAGTGAGAAAAGTCCCATAAAAAAATGGTGAGAACCCTTCTTCGAATAAGACCAGTAAAAACTCCCAACATCGAAAACATCATAGAAGATGCAATGGACTCCGTTTTCGATGAACTCGAGCGTGTCATGAAGATGACCATAAGCTCTAAAACTCACAAATAGAAACACCAAACAAGAACCAAGAAGTATGATGCAAGGATGCAAATGGTTTGAGCTCTCAATGAACGATACGATCAAGCTACTCACTTGAGAGCCCCCCTTGACAGTACGACAATCTATCCTAAAACAGAAAACCTATCAAGGGCAAACCTATACCTTGCACATCGTCCTCTTTATCTAGATGAAGATGATCTTGGCTTCCTCAAGATGGACCACCTTTCTTGATTGCGTTGGCTTGATGAAGACTAGTTGATTGCTCCCCCATACACACTATGGGTGAGCCGCTCTTCAGCATATCTTCACAAGTCCATTGCCATCATCCTCCACCACTTGACGTCATCCTCCATGGGTTGTATGAGATCTTCCTCTTGACGCAAGCCCATGGAAAAACACCTAACCCCACATAGAACTCTCACGAAGACCATGGGTTAGTACACAAATACGTAAGGGACAATGCTTACCATACCACTTGATCCCTCTCGGTACATCTTGTACGCTTTGTGTGTTGATCATCTTGATTTATTCTTTGTCTCACGATCTTGATCAACCTTGTGTTTCTATGACCATTCTTTGGATAATACCTTGAATACCACCTTGGTCATCATATAAACTCCTTGAACCCAACAGATGGACTTCAAGAAGTGCCTATGGACAAATCCTATAAATATAACTTAAGGCAACCATTAGTCCATAGGAATTGTCATCAATTACCAAAACCACATATGGAGATATATGCTCTAACAATCTCCCCCATTTTGGTAATTGATGACAACCACTTCAAAAGAGTTTATATAAGGAAATAAGCATAACCAAGCGCACACATACAAAGCAATAATGCATGCGTGCAAGATGTAAATGCTTACGCAATAAAAGCAAACCCTCTAAACATATCCAAAGTAAACTCTCTAAACTTCTCCCCATTGGCATCGATTGCCAAAATGGACGAAAAGTTTAGAAAGCCAATATAGTAGGTGGTCCTCGAAAAAGTGTGTACTTCTCAGCAAATGAGTGCAAAGAAATACACAAATACAATGATAAGTATTTGGAGGAAAACAAACTATATTGAGGACCCAGAGATTGCAAAAAGAAGGATCATATGGCACAAAGACATACAAAATAGAAGCAAGCAATCAAAAGATACCATATGGAACGAACAATCACATGGTCCTTCGAACCACATGAATAAAAGATACTATGATAAAGGCAAAGGAGTGTTTTATCAAAACTAGAGAAGCTCCCCATGATCTGTGCACTAATAAGAGATTTTTGTATTTGATACAAGTGCACAAAATAGGATCGTTGCTCCCCCAAAATTAATAAAAACACACAATGAGTGCAAGAAGATAGATTAGACAATAAGCATATCACTTAAGCAACTTAAGAATAGGCTCAACCAAAATAATGTGTGTGAGTCATGGCAAAGCACTTGAGAAGACTAAGATAAGGATGAGCATTACTCATCAACATAGTCTTGATGAAATGAGAAACAAAGTGCAAGACATATCATTCCCACACACATATACTAGAAAATGGGTTCACAAGCTTACTAATAAAAAAATAAGAACCAACGCTTGTGCCAACCCATGGTGAAGATAGGAAATAAGAACCTTGTCAAGAGGAGGAATACCAATCGAAATGGCAAAACCCTCATCAAGACAAGCATGAGGAAAAATAATCTTCACGGCCAAAGAGTGCATCAAGATGTAGGAAAATAAGATACGCACTCAAGACAAATCCTTTCACGAAGCCATCAAAACTGAAAAAGGAAATGCAACAGTGGACGTGAAAGAAAAGAGGATATCAATTAGAGATGTAACTTCTCTCATGTGTAAAAGATTCTAAGTAGAAGACAATCATGATGATATATATCCACAAAGAAGGATGTACACACGAAATGGTAACAAGAACGAACAAACAAGATATCCAAAGGGAAGTCATAAATATATCAATAAGATATTTGCTTGGAAGCATAGCACATGGCCTAATATTTTCTTATTGTACAATATGAACTTCCAACATACGAACATCAAAGACATCCCAACTAGAAATAAGACATCATCGTTCGGATGCTTTGAGAATGAAAACAAGTACTACAAGAACAAATCAAGAGATTCATGCCATGATGCAACCTGGAAAAGAAAAGACAGGTTTGGGCCTTTGCAAGAAATGAATGCATGAAGTAGATACTTTTTACCGAGACAACAATGGATTGATGTAGTAGATAGTTGTTCGTTGATCATCCTAACTTGGCTCCAATAATCACATGGTCTCAACACCTTCCTTGTAGGTGAGCCGAGCATCCAACGCATCTCCAATTGTTCCTGGAACAACAAAACAAACAAAATGGTGCCCAAGCTCATTGGGACCAAAGAGTTAGAAAACCAACAATACATAGGACAAACTCCACATACATATGTGCACAAGGATATGAATTTGAATTTCATGCACACTTTAGCCAATTTATGACAAGGTGGAGTTTCCCCTATATATTGGGTCAAGGAAAAAAAAGCAAGCAAAAGAAGCTATATATAGTAAATATGCATGCTCAAGGCTTTCAAGAATCAACTCAACACAAAGTTGATAAGACACCAAAAGACAAGGTATCAAGTGATAATAAGATACCAAGCGGAAAACTATCACTTGAAGGATATCAATTAAAAGATACCTCAAGGAACGAGATATATATCCATTGGAACATGCCAAATAAAAGGAAACAAGATACCAATTGAAGGAAAACAAATACGAGGTATCTAGTTTCCAAAAGAGAGCTAGGTTCCAACAAATCAAACCCTCGGCAAATTTTCATGATGGCACAAAGCATCATAAAGAGCAAGACTTGCCTCCCATCAACACACACTCGATGGGGATCAAAAGATTCTATGATGGGCGAATAAAGACAGTGTTCTAAAGAAAATAGGATAGCTCCCCCAAGGGATGTGCCTTATATAGAATTTGCATTTAAATACAAAATGCACAAGATGGGATCATCACTTTCTCTATAACTATAAAAACACTAGACATGTTAAAATAGATCCACAAGAGGCAAGGAAGACAAACGAAACACAAAATCCAATGTAAATATGATTAGCAATTTCTACCACATGATGGGAATACCAATTGTCAAGGACAAGAAGTATTTTGTAAATAATACTCATTGGTAGATCGCAAATATGCCCAACATCATCGTTAGCCCTAAAACACAAGCAAATGACACTTGTAGAGCTAACATGCCACCTAGGAACAAGATAATTTACAATATCAACACTAAGTGGCAATACCTCAAATGTACACATTTTCTAGGCTTGTAATATGCACATAGCATATTACTCCCCCATAATGTGATAACCCAACAATATTAACAAGTGGAAATTAAAACCAACAAGAGATAATTAATGGACCATATAGAATTTGAATTTTTCATGAGTAAGACATACCACATAGAAACTAGATAATCTTGAAATATCAATACTAAGTGGTATTCCCCATGTATACACATTTATAGGATTGTGAGGTGTGCAAAGCACATCACTCCCCCACAATGGGATAATCCATTAATCTCTCACAAGAGCCAACAAAGATACAAACAAGATGCAAAAAGGCTCACTACAAGACTCACATGTACATGATGTGCAAACCAACATACACATACTCGATTACTCAAGATAAGCAAGTTGGAAGCACAACATATACAAACACATGCAAGGTACAAAACCACAACACGCAAAGGGGCATGTAACTAACAATGTAAACAATTTAAGTACAAGTTACCGTAAGGAGGCACATTGGATATGAGATAGAAACTCGATAATCCAAATGACTTGGCTTGAGATAATATGAATGATGAAGACCCCTTAATTCTTCATTATGTATCCAGGTCTCCAATGTCCTCCACATTCACCTATTGATCAAGTTTGAGCTTGTTGGTCCCCAACCACGTTGGGTCCTAAGAGGTTAGTCACAATAGGCTTGGCAACCCAAATGGTACTTTTCTTAACACCACTTCGAGTACCAACAAACTTGGCAAACACATTGCCAACCTTATCCTTCCCAAGAGAATAGATATCATCAATAATGATTGGGTTGGATAAATTACCTCTCGTGCAAGAAGAAGCGAAGTGACCCTTCTGACGACATAAGTAGCAACATCTACCCTTTAATTTCTTCCCTATTGATTTCTCAACATGAGGAGTGTTGGCTTGGGTCTTCTTGGGAAGGGGCCTTTCTTTAACTTGTAGTTGAGTATGTGATTGAACTTGTGGCTGTTTCGCTTGTTGCTTGTGAATTTGGGGCTTCTTCTTTAGTGGGAAAGATCTAACATGGTGCCCTTCAATTTTCCACTTGAAGCAAATAATCTTGGCTGAATTCTTGACTTGTTCTTGGCCCTTCTTCTTGAAGCTTTTAGACTTATTCTTCTTGTTGGAGTTGAATCCAAGTCCATCTTTGTCATTTGGGGATTTTTGCCCACAAAAGACATTGTTGAGTGTGGACATTCCTTCATGACTCTTTTCCAAGTCTTTCTTCAAGGAAGTGACTTGGGCCTTGAGCTCTTTGATTTCCTCTACATGGTTAGTATCAACACAAGTACTAGAGGAAGTATAAGCTTCATTGTTAGAGCAACAAGGCATGGAAAGTAATTCATCACAAGATGCAGCAACATTATGAGTACATGAATTACGAGGACTAGCACATGGCAATATAGCTTTTTGACTAGAAGTAGTGCTAATGTCCACATGAGGCTCACTCGATGTTACGTTGGTAGTAATAGCCTCATGAGCTAATTTTAGCACATTATGGGATAATAGAAGATCATCATGAGAGCTTGTGAGCATTACATGACTTTCTTCCAATTTCCCATAATTGCTAGATAGCAACTCAAGTTGAGCCCTTAGCTCAACATTCTCCTTTAAAATGGATGCTTCACAAGAAGTAGAGTTAGTAGCACAAGCATCATTATTAACAATAAGAGGAACAGGAAACTTGGCAAACTCTTTAGCATATGAAGCTTCAAGTTGAGCATGAGAATCGGTGAGTTCGATGAGCGAACTCATAATAGCCCTTGAGCCATTTTCGAGGTGCTCATAGTCCTCAAGGAGTTTAGCATGTGCAACTTCAAGCTTATCATTTTTAGTTCTAAAATCATTAGCCACCTCGAGAGCTCTATCATGGGATTCCTTTAATCTAGATAATTCTAGAGCAAAGGTTTCCTCAAGAGATTTCTTGGTGGTTTGTTCATTTTCAAGAGCTTGAGATAGCTCTGCGATCTCATTAGCGTAATCACGCTCATGACCTTACATTGTATCAATGGTGGCCTCATGCTCCTCAAGATGAGCGTCCACTCCTCAATGTATTTCTTGCCCTCACTGGCAATAGACATGATTTCCAAGAAGTTGGAACAACCAAGTTTATTCTTATAAACAGATTAAAAATCATTTCACCCTTAATTTTTAAGGATGCAATAATATCACTCTCTTCATCATTATTCTCATCCTCATTATCATCAACATCATCATCATGAGATACATTGGGATTCAAAGTAGGAGATACCTTTGAAGCCTTAGCCATAGGGCAAAAGTGAGTAACAATAGATGATGATGTAGGATCCATTGAAGCATCATTCAAGGCCACATCTTGTTCCATGGAGTGATGAATTTCCTCTACATTGTTAGAACAACAACTCGAGGAAATATATACATTTTTATCATGGCAACAAGATATAGGAAGCATATCATCATGAGATTTAGTCAAGCAATTTTTACATGATATGCAAGGACTATCAACACAAGCATGTAAAACATTTAGAGTGCTCGAAGTGTTAATGCCCAAAGATGAAGCATTGCAATAATATAGTGAAGAAGGATCATCAACAATAAACCCACTATCATCATTGCAATGATCACCACTACTCACCATATCATTACCTTGTGGCAATCCACATGTAGATGAAGTAGATGAAGTTGAGAAGACCACACGACCAGAGGTGGATTGAGAACAATCATCCCTACAAATCTTGGACACACCATATTTATCTTGAAGCTTTGTCCACAACTCATGAGCATCCCGGAATGGCATGAGTTGAAATATAACTACATTGCTCAAATCATCAAAAAGCACATTAGAAGCTTGAGCATTGAGATAAGAGTTTTTCTCATCCACTAAAGATATATTTTGAGAATCCTTTGGAGGAGAAAAACCCATATCTACAATTCGCTCTAAATTTAGGTCCAAGACCCAAAAGTGATTAAGCATACGAATTACCCAAACATCAAAATTTGTGCCATCGAAACTAAGAGTGTCAAAGAATCCTATTCCCCTAGTCGACATCCTTACTCTCTAGGTGGTTAAACCTAATAAACAGAGACCTAGCTCTGATACCAATTGAAAGGATGTGGATGTCGCCTAGAGGGGGGTGAATAGGCGCTTTAAAATAATTACGGTTTAGGCTTGAACAAATGCGGAATAAAACTAACGTTTAATTTGTCAAGCACAAAACCTACAACAACTAGGCTCACCTATGTGCACCAACAACTTATGCTAAGCAAGATAAACAACTAAGTGATAGCAAGATATATGACAATAAACAATATGGCTATCATAAAGTAAAGGGCATAAGTAGAGGGTTCGGGTAAGAGAAAACTGAGGCACGCGGAGACGATGATGTATCCCAAAGTTCACACCCTTGCGGATGCTAATCTCCGTTGGAGCGGTGTGGAGGCACAATGCTCCCTAAGATGCCACTAAGGCCACCGTAATCTCCTCACGCCCTCGCATAATGCAAGATGTCGTGATTCCACTAACGGGCCCTTAAGGGTGGTCACCGAACCCATACAAATGGCAAACCTTGCGGGCGGTCACCGGTACCCGTACAAATTGCTCGAGGCAATATCTACAACCTAATTGGAGACCCCGACGCTTGCCCGGAGCTTTTCACCACAATGATTGAGCTTTGAGGCACCACCAAGCTTCTAGGGCGCCAAAGCATCCACGAAGAACAATATCTAGGGTACTAAGTACCAAAGGTAATAAGCTTCTCAAACTTCATTGCTGCTGGCTACGCCTATATGGATTTCCTTGGCAAATATGCAAAGGATTCCCCGGCGGCCTTGGAGCCTTGCGTTGGTGTTCCCTTGAAGAGGAAAGGGTGATGTAGCACAGCGGCGGTAAGTATTTCCCTCAGTTTGAGAACCAAGGTATCAATCTAGTAGGAGGATCGCGTCAAGTCACAAGTACCTGCACAAACACAAGGAGCTTGCACCCAACACTATGAGGGGGTTGTCAATCCCTTATAGATTGTTTGCAAAGTGAGAACTGAAAGCAAAAAGTAAACAAGGCAAAGTAAAAGTAAAAGCGGAGATGATAATTGTGAATAGACCCGGGGGCCGTAGTGTTCACTAGTGGCTTCTCTCATGAAAGCAAGTAGACGGTGGGTGAACGAATTACAGTCGAACAATTGATAGAACTGCGCAAAGTCATGACGTTATCTATGGCAATGATCATACATATAGGCATCACGTCCAAAACAAGTAGACCGATACTTCTGTATCTACTACTATTACTCCACACGTCGACCGCTATCCAGCATGCATCTAGTGTATTGAGTTCATAAGAACAGAGTAACACCTTAAGCAAGATGACATGATGTAGATGGACAATCTCAAATATATGATGAAAGCCCATCTTGTTACCCTTGATGGCAACAACACGATGCGTGCCTTGCTGCCCCTTCTGTCACTGGGAAAGGTCACCGCACGGTATGAACCCAAAACCAAGCACTTCTCCCATTGCAAGATTCATAGATCTAGTTGGTCAAACAAAACCCAAGACTCGGAGAGACTTACAAGGATATCAAATCATGCATATAAGAAATCAGCAAAGACTCAAATATAATTCATAGATAATCTGATCACAAATCCAAAAATCATCGGATCTCGACAAACACACCGCCAAAGAGGATTACATCGGATAGATCTCCATGAAGATCATGGAGAACTTTGTATTGAAGATCCAAGAGAGAGAAGACGCTATCTAGCTACTAACTACAGACCTGTAGGTCTGAAGTAGACTACTCACGAGTCATTGGAGAGGCAATGATGTTGATTTAGAAGCCCTCCAGCTCCAAAGTCCCCTCCGGCAGGGCACCGGGAAGGGTCTCCAGATGAGATCTCGCCGAAATGGAAGCTTGCGGCGGTGGAAAAGTGGTTTCATGGACGCCCTGATTTTTCTGGGATTTTAGGGAATATATAGGCCAAAGAGCTAGGGTAGGGGAGCTCGAGGGAGGCCACAAGCCTGGTAGCCGCGAGCCCCCCTGGCCGCGGCTATAGGGCTTGTGGGCTCCCTGTGGGCCTCCTTCCTTGGCCCTCAAGTCCCCCAATCTTCTTCTGTTTTGGAAAAATTCATTTCGGAGATTTTATTCCGTTTGGACTCGTTCCAAAATCAGACCTGAAAAGAGTAAAAAACACAGAAAAAACACGAACTGGCACTTGGCACTGAATTAATAAGTTAGTCCCAAAAAAGATATAAAAGGTATATAAAACATCCAAAGTTGACAAGACAACAGCATGAAACCATCAAATATTATAGATACGTTTGAGATGTATCAAGCATCCCCAAGCTTAACTCCTGCTCGTCCTCGAGTAGGGAAGTGATAAAGAATGAATTTTTGATGCTTTCATGCTACCTAGCATAGATGTCCTTTGTAACTCCTCTTATGTGACATGAATGTTCAAATCCGTTAGATTCAAAACAATAGTTTGCTATTGGCGTGGAGACAATAATACTTCAAGCAAACTAGCAAGGTAATCATGAACTTCCAAAATAACAAGGACAAAAGAAAGTTGTCCCTACAAAATCATATAGTCTGGCTATGCTCTATCATCCTTGCACAACGGATTTAAATCATGCACAACCTCGATATTGGCCAAGTAATTGTTTTCACACCTTTACTTTCTCAAACCTTTTCAACTCTCACGCAATACATGAGCGTGAGCCATGGTTTTAGCACTATAAGTGGAATGGAGTGTGGTGGAGGTTGCAAGGCAAACAAGGAGAAGATGGTCACATTGACTAGGCATATCAATGAGCTATGGAGATGCTCATCAATAGATATCAATGTGAATGAGTAGGGATTGCCATACAAATGATGCACTAGAGCTAAGAGTATGTGAAAGCTCTTAAAGAAAACTGGTGGATGTGCATCCAACTTGCTTGCTCACGAAGACCTAATGCAATTTTGAGGAAGCCCATCATTGGAATATACAAGCCAAGTTATATAATAAAAATTTCCCACTAGCTATATGGTGGTCACAAAACGAGAGACTCTCAATCATGAAGATCATGGTGCTTAATATGAAGCACAAGTGCGGAAACGAGATAGTAGCATTGTCCCTTCTCTCTTTTTCTCTCATTTTTTTGGTGGGCTCTTTGGCCTCTCTTTTTTTTGGTGGGCATCTTTGGCCTCTTTTTGTAAATGGGCTTCGCTGGCCTATTTTATTTCCTCACATGGGACAATGCTCCATCAATGATGATCATCACACTTACAACTCAAAACTTAGAGCAATGATGACTCTATATGGAATGCCTTCGATAGTGTACCATGACAATGATCTAGCATGGCATAGACATCAATGGAAACATCATGCTAGCTATCTTATGACCATGTAATGGCTATGTAGAAGCTGTGGCACATGTCATGGTGGTAGTTGCATGGAAATATATCTCGGAATGACTTTGAAAAGGCCATAGTAGGTAGGTCTGGTGGCTGTTTTGAGGGAGGCTAATGGTGGGTTTTATGCACCGGCGAAAGTTGCACGACACTAAAGAAGATAGTGATGGTGGAAGGTGAAAGTGCATCTAAACCATGGACTCAACATTAGTCATGAAGAACTCATATACTTATTGCAAAAGTTTTAGTAGTAATCGAAACAAAGCATTCAACGCATACTCCTAGGGGAAGGGTTGGTAGGTATAAACCATCGCGCGATCCCGACCGCTACACAAAGGATGACAATCAATAAACTAATCATGCTCAGACTTCATCACATAGCGGTTCACCATACGTGCATGCTACGGGAATCACTAACTTCAACACAAGTATTTCTAGATCCATAACACCTTACTAGTATAACTTCAATATTACCACAACCACAACTCAAAACTAATTGAGATGAATCAAACTTCTCTAACTACTCAATGCACATGAAGGTGGAAGTTTTCATATCCCTTTGGATAACTACCACTTTTGAGACTACTTTCAGAGCATAGATCAACTACCACGCCATGCACTTCCGTGCTCTAAAAGATAGAAGTGAAGCACATAGAGCAAAATCAACTAGCTCAAAAGATATAAGTGAAACACATGTGAGCTAAATTGCCTAACCAAAGGATATAAGTGAAGCTCGACAAAATCACGGTGAGTGCATGTCTCTCTCTCTAGGTGTGCAGCAAGGAAGATTGTGACACAACAAAAATAAAAGACTCCTACGATACAAGACGCTCCAAGCAAAACACATAACATGTGGTGAATAAAAATATAACCCCAAGTAACGTTACCGATGGATTGAAGACGAAAGAGGGGATGCCTTCCCGGGGCATCCCCAAGCTTAGGCATTTTCGGCATCCTTGAATCAACTTCGGGTGCCTTGGGCATCCCCAAGCTTGAGCTCTTGCCACTCTTTATCTCTTTGTCCATAAGAACTTCACCCAAAACTTGAAAACTTCACAACACGAAACTTAAACAGAAACTCGTGATATCATTAGTATAAGAAAGCAAATCACCACTTCCTTAGGTATTGTAGCAAACTTAAATTCTACTTATGTTGATGTTGGGTTACTGTATTTTCAATCTTCCATGGCTAATACCCCCCGATACTATCCATAGTTTCATCAAAATAAGCAACCAATTCAACAAAAACAGAATATGTTAACAGCAGACCAGTGTGTAGCAATCTGTATACTTCGTATACTTATGGTACTTCAAAAATTCTGAAAAATTACTAAAGTTTGAAGAATTTGCGTAGCAATCAGCAGCAAAAAGAATCAATTCAAAAGCTCTCATAGGAAAAAAATGAAAATTCTTTTCATGAGCAGAAAGTTTATGTCTTTTCCAGCATGATCAAACGATCATCCCCAAGACTAATCATAATGGTTTCACTTGGCACAAACGCAAAAATAAACACACAAAACACAATCATAACAGAATTATGAAAGTGTGGAAAACACAAAACAGAAAAAAAAGGATAGATTCGTTGGGTTGCCTCCCAACAAGCGCTATTGTTTAACGCCCTTAGCTAGGCATTCAATGATGCTCTCACAAAAGACAAGAATTGGAGTACAGCGAGAGCATCATGAAACATGTGAAAATCACATCTAAGTCTAACATACTTCCTATGCATAGGCATTTTATAGGAAAACAAATTGGCAAGACAACCAATAGTTACCAAATGCAAGGAAGAAGAAAGAGACAATAGCAATCTCAACATAACGAGAGGTAATTTGGTAACATGAAAGTTTCTACCCCAATATTTTCCTCTCTCATAGCAATTACATGTGGGATCATAATCAAATTCAAGAATATAGCTATCACAAAGGATATTCTTTTCATGATCCACATGCATGCAAAGTTGACGCTCTTCAAAAATAGTGGGATTATCATCAACTAAAGTCATGACTTCTCCAAACCCACTTTCAATATTATTGCAAATATCATATTCATCATGAGGTTTGAAAAAAAAATTCAAGATCATAAGAAAGATCATCACCCCAATCATGATTATTGCAACAAGTAGTGGACATAGCAAAACTAGCATCCCCAAGCTTAGGGTTTTGCATATTTTTAGCATGATTGTCATTAATAGAATCTATAATGAAATCATTGCAATCATGCTTTTCATTCAAGGAGCCCTCGTGAATCACTTCATAAATTTTCTCATCACGATTTTCATATTCACGCATCTCAAGCAAAACTCCATAGAGAAAGTCAAGTGCACTCAACTCACTAGCAATTGGTTCCACATAAGTGGATCTCTTAAAGAGATTAGCAAGTGGGTGAGGATCCATATCAATAGATTTTCAGCAAGCGAAGATGCAAGCATATTAAAGGCACATAGCACTCAAGTAAAGGAAAGACAAGCGAGAGAAAAGGGCGAACGAAAAAGGCAAACGGAAAAAGGCAAATATGTGAAGTGGGGGAGAGGAAAACGAGAGGCAACTAGCAAACAAAGTAAATGCAAGAGACGAGTTTGCGACACCTACTTGGATGAGTTCTTGACTTGATCCTCCCCGGCAACGGCGCCAGAAATCCTTCTGCTGCTGGCTACGCCTATAGGGATTTCCTTGGCAAATATGCAAAGGATTCCCCCACGGCCTTGGAGCCTTGCGTTGGTGTTCCCTTGAAGAGGAAAGGGTGATGTAGCACAACAGCGGTAAGTATTTCCCTCAGTTTGAGAACCAAGGTATCAATCCAGTAGGAGGATCGCGTCAAGTCACATGTACCTGCACAAACACAAGGAGCTTGCACCCAAGGCTATGAAGGGGTTGTAAATCCCTTATAGATTGTTTGCAAAGTGAGAACTCAAAGCAAAAAGTAAACAAGGCAAAGTAAAAGTAAAAGCGGAGATGATAATTGTGAATAGACCCGGGGGCCGTAGTGTTCACTAGTGGCTTCTCTCATGAAAGCAAGTAGACGGTGGGTGAACGAATTACTGTCGAGCAATTGGTAGAACCGCGCAAAGTCGTGACGTTATCTATGGCAATGATCATACATACAGGCATCACGTCCAAAACAAGTAGACCGATACTTTCTGCATATACTACTATTACTCCACACGTCGACCGCTATCCAGCATGCATCTAGTGTATTGAGTTCATAAGAACAGAGTAACGCCTTAAGCAAGATGACATGATGTAGATGGACAATCTCAAATCTATGATGAAAGCCCATCTTGTTACCCTTGATGGCAACAACATGATGCGTGCCTTGCTGCCCCTTCTGTCACTGGGAAAGGTCACCACACGGTATGAACCCAAAACCAAGCACTTTTCCCATTGCAAGAATCATAGATCTAGTTGGCCAAACAAAAACCAAGACTCGGAGAGACTTACAAGGATATCAAATCATGCATATAAGAAATCTGCAAAGACTCAAATATAATTCATAGATAATCTGATCACAAATCCACAATTCATCGGATCTCGACAAACACACCGCTAAAGAGGATTACATCGGATAGATCTCCATGAAGATCATGGAGAACTTTGTATTGAAGATCCAAGAGAGAGAAGAAGCCATCTAGCTACTAACTACGGACCCGTAGGTCTGAAGTAGACTACTCACGAGTCATTGGAGAGGCAATGATGTTGATGTAGAAGCCCTCCAGCTCGAAAGTCCCCTCCGACAGAGCACCGGGAAGGGTCTCCAGATGATATCTCGCGGAAACGGAATCTTGCGGCGGCGAAAAACTGGTTTCATGGACGCCCTTATTTTTTCCGGGATTTTAGGGAATATATAGGCCAAAGAGCTCGGGCAGGGGAGCTCCAGGGAGGCCACAAGCCTGGTAACCGCGGGCCCCCCTGGCCGCGACTACTGGGCATGTGGGCTCCCTGTGGGCCTCCTGCCTTGGCCCTCAAGTCCCGCAATCTTCTTCTGTTCTGGAAAAATTCATTTCAGGGATTTTATTCCGTTTGGACTCCGTTCAGAAATGAGATCTGAAAAAGAGTAAAAAACACAGAAAAAACACGAACTAGCACTTGGCACTGAATTAATAAGTTAGTCCCAAAAAAGATATAAAAGGTATATAAAACATCGAAAGTTGACAAGATAACAACATGAAACCATAAAAAAATATAGATGCGTTTGAGACGTATCATTCACTTCCATGTATCACCGCGGAGAACTCAAACCGATGCAACTAATGCAATGGCAAGGGCACACAGAGTGGCCAAGTCCTTCTCTCCCAAATCCCACCAAAGCAACTAACCCTAGGGAGGGAAATGAGAGGAAGAACGAAGAAGAACACGAAGAACTCCAAGATCTAGACCCAAGGAGTTCCCTCACTTAGAGGAGAAAGTGACTGGTGGAAATGTGGATCTAGATCTCCTCTCTCTTTTCCCTCAAGAACTAGCAAGAACCATTGGAGGGATTGAGACTTAGCAAGCTCGAAAAAGGTCAACAATGGGGGAAGAACACGAGCTCAAGAGATAAGGTTCAATGAGGAAAAAGACGCCCTTTTATAGGTGGGAAAAAATCCAACCGTTAAGCCTCACAGCCCGCACAGAGCGGTACTACCACTCATGGGAGCGGTATTACCGCTTGGTAGGTTCACCAACCATGTTGAGGCCAAAAAGGATGTGAAAACAGTCCGACGGAGCGGTACTACCGTTCCTGGAGCGGTACTACCGCTAGGGAGCGGTAGTAAAAAATTACTACCGCTCCGGGGGCGGTACTACCTCTCTGGGGGCGATACTACCGCTATACGAGCGGTACTACCGCTCGCACCAGGAGCGGTACTACCGCTCGATACTGAAACTGCTGTAACTTTCGCATACAGACTCTGAATTCAACGAAATCAAGTTTGTTGGAAAGCTAACGACATGGGCTAACACAATATTGATAGAAATATCAATAAGAAGCAAGTGAGAAAAGTACCATAAGAAAATGGTGAGAACCCTCTTCGAATAAGACCAGTAAAAACTCCCAACATCGAAAACATCATAGAACATGCATATGGACTCCGTTTTCGATGAACTCGAGTGTGTCATGAAGATGACCATAAGCTCTAAAACTCACAAACAGAAACATCAAACAAGAACCAAGAAGTATGATGCAAGGATGCAAATGGTTTGAGCTCTCAATGAACGATACGATCAAGCTACTCACTTGAGAGCCCCCCTTGACAGTACGACAATCTATCCTAAAACAGAAAACCTATCAAGGGAAAACAATACCTTGCACCTTGTCCTCTTTATCTAGATGACGATGATCTTGGCTTCCTCAAGATGGACCACCTTTCTTGATTGCCTTGGCTTGATGAAGACTAGTTGATTGCTCCCCCATACACTCTATGGGTGAGCCGTTCTTCAGCATATCTTCACAAGTCCATTGCCACCATCCTCCACCACTTGACGTCATCCTCCATGGGTTGTATGAGATCTTCCTCTTGACACAAGACCATGGAAACACATCTAACCCCACATAGAACTCTCACGAAGACCATGGGTTAGTACACAAATACGTAATGGACAATGCTTACCATACCACTTGATCCCTCTCGGTACATCTTGTACGCTTTGTGTGTTGATCATCTTGATTTATTCTTTGTCTCACGATCTTGATCAACCTTGTGTCTCTATGACCATTCTTTGGATAATACCTTGAATACCACCTTGGTCATCATATAAACTGCTTGAACCTAACAGATGGACTTCAAGAAGTGCCTATGGACAAATCCTATAAATATAACTTAAGGCAACCATTAGTCCATAGGAATTGTCATCAATTACCAAAACCACATATGGAGATATATGCTCTAACACTCCCGCGGGTTTGGTTCCTGTTTAGGACAACTCCAACACGATGCAAACAAAGTGACACATTAAATGTATGCGGATGCTTCGGGCGTGTTCACGAACACTTAGTAAGAATGTCATTCAATTAGAGCAATGCTACACCTACGGAAATAATTCTATGTAATTAACGTAAAGTGCTAGGTGGGATTTTTCTGATTGGATGAAAATTTCCGTAGCTTTTATTTCGAGTTACTAACACTTAGCAACCGAACCTGTATCTAATACCCTTGTGCTAATAGGAGTACTAGTAAAGTACACATCATGTATATCCAATATACTTCTATCGACTTTGCCAGCCTTCTCATCTAGCAACTATCTAGGGTAGTTCCTCTTCAGTGACTATTTCCCTCATTACAGAAGCACTTAGTCTCGGGTTTGGGTTTAACCTTGGGTCTCTTTACTAGAGCAGCAACTGGTTGTCGTTTCATGAAGTATCCCTTTTGCCCTTGCCCTTCTTGAAACTATTGGTTTTGCTAACCATCAATAACTGATGCTCCTTTTTGATTTCTACTTTCGTGGTGTCGAACATCGTGAATAGCTCAAGGATCATCATATCTTTCCCTGATCTGTTATAGTTCATCACGAAGCTCTAGTAGCTTGGTGGCAGTGACTTTGGAGAACCATCACTATCTCATCACTACAAGAAATATGCTAATACACGACGCTATATTTTCGTCGTTACATCATCACGGTTTTTAATTTACGGCGATCTTACGACGAAAAACTAAGCGTCAAAAATGAGGCGTCAAAAACTGACAGCAGTGACGTTTTGATCGAAATCGTCGTCACTTTTATGATGATTCCTGGATCGTCGTAACCTTTACGACGATCCTAAATCGTCATTGGTAATCTAACTCAATCCTACGTGGCAGTCCTACGTGGCAAAATTACGAAGAAATCAAAACATCATGGCTGAAATCAGCCCAACCCATTTTCATTGATCACATGGACTGGTTTTATTTTATTTCGGCTTCTTCTTATTGGGCTTCTTTTGGGGCCTTAGCCTATTTACAGCCACTTTTAGTATTTTTTCGAAAAAATCATCATTATAATTTGGGCCCTGGCCTTTTAGTGTCCAAATACATTTGGTCGAGTTCAGTTTTGGCCTTTTTTCATTTTTGAATTCAACAACTTTTTTATTTTATGCTGTTAATGGATCTATAAATAACAAGCCATACAACTTTAAAGCCCATACACATAAATCTGAAGCATCTCTAAATGACAGCCCACACCACAAAATTTGAAGCACATTTCAAGATCTAATAATATAGCCAAAACCTGTAGCACAACCAAAATCTGCTACCAAACCCGTAGCACAATCTGGTACAAAATTACACAACCAAGTGCACAAAATCTGCTACCAAACCAAGTGCTATCACAAAATCTGCTACCAAACCAATTGTTGTCACAAAATGTGTTATCAAGTGCACAAAAACTACTACCAAAATTTGTTTTGCTTGATGGGCGATGCTTGGTCAGAACTTCCGCAACAACTGAAAAAGAAGACTTTCGCTCTTTGCCTTCTTGTACAGGAGCAGTCATCTTCTCTTCCATCTCAGTCTGAAAGATAATATAGTAGAATGAATCAGCTTTGTTCAATCGAACTAAAAAGCCAAATAGGTATATATTTCTGACATCTAAACTTCTTCAATTTCTTTAGTAGTTCTCACAGACATTTCATGGCAAATTCATTTCAGCTGACTGAAATGACATAATTGAGTGAATTAGCCTCGTTCAAATAAACTAGCTATATTTTCCAACTTCTGAAATTTCTTCAACTTTCTCACTAGTTCTTGCATAGAACAACACTAGCGAATTTTCTCCATAACAAGATAAGGGAGCAATAGCATGTCGACGACTAGACAACCATGAATGATGCCCATGAAAAAATAATGCGCAAACACAAACATAAAGCCACTAATTAACCACATGTGGGACTCAGGGAGTACATTTTCTCATACCAGTTAACTGGTAGTAGCACGAAGTACTGTGAAATGGCCCTCATTACGTCTGAACAAGTTGATTACTATTACATGGGAATTGCCTTCACACCTCCAACCAACAAGCCAGATAATAAGAAAGAAAAAGACACTCTGTTTAACTGTTTTACTACTACTGTAGTTCTGCTAACATCAAGGTATTTCTCCTATGAGAATTGCGTGGACTCTACCATTAAATAGATCTATGAATAACTTCAAATTACGCACTATGCTATGATTTTCACCAGATCATATGCATATCTGTTGAAATAGCCCAGTACTTCAGCAATAGAAAACATACCAACATCATATCAAATTGGGTTACTGATAAACAAGCTCAGAGTTAAGCACATAATTCACAAAAAAATACATTTATATTTTTCAATAATATTTTATTCAAACACATACATATACAATAAAGAGCGTGTAATATATTTCTTGATTAAACACCAAAAACAGTTTGACCATGCAAATACAGGAACACATATTGGTATGATAAGCAAATCTGTTAATTGAACAGAGATCAATACATTGCAATTCAGGGAAAACAGGTACAAGAAAAATGTAAACAAGACATATCATGCCATATAGGAAATTAACCACCCAACTTTTCAAAACCTCATGATAAACCAATAATCCTGCAATGTACTTGTCAACCACTCCCAATTAATATTTGATCCCAAACATGGCAAGAGAGGTTTGCTAACCTCGGATAATTCCTAAAGGCAGAACATACATTCAAAAACTCACAAGCATAGCACAAGAAACAACATACTTATATCTGTCACAAAAGTACGCCACACTTGGATCGAACAGTAAAACTCCAAACATAGAGACGCTCAGTACTCTACTGGAAGCATGTGTACAGCAGAAAATCTTACTCCTAGAACAACAGGAACTAGTACAGCCCAATTCAAACTAAGATGACAGAAGTTCATGCTGCATTTCCAAGTGAATTTGGAAATGTGAAAGGGGCGTGAAGTTTCTACCACAATGAACTTAGGCTGCTACCAAACTTCAACAATTAAACAGGAAACGAGACTAAACTAATTCCGCACGTACAGGAAGAGTTCAAGCACTGAACTTCATAGAAGCTTCTACCACAACGCACCAGAATTGATGTACTAGGAAATTGCGAGAGAAAATTGTTCGTCAATTGGTCTAATTCAGCTCAAATTTCTAGTGTAATGAAGCTGGAGTCACTGGATCACATCATCACATGGCACTTTGCGCCGAATTTGAAGCAGGTGTTCGTTGAATCTACACCAGAAGGATGGAATCCTGCGCGTACTGCAGCTCGGTGCTCCACATAATGGCAAGCGGCAGGCCAGATCGGCACCCATCTAAGAAGATCTACGCCCTGAACGAACCCGCCCGCCATGATCGCGTGGCTAGATCTAGCGGCACCAACCGCCCTACCAGGTCAGATCTGGGCAGCGGTAGAGGGGAGGAAGTGAACGAGACATACCAGCGCCACTTGCGGAGGAGGATGCCGTCGTCGGCCCCCATCTGAGCGGGGTCGGGGAGGACGGGGCCGGGCTCAGTGAAGAGGTCGTCGTCGTCCTCGTGGTGCATGCCGTTTCCGTTGGAGTTTGGCATGCCGAAGGGGTATGCGACGATGAAGTAGTGGTGGAAGGCGTAGGGGTCGGGGGAGGCCAAGAAGTCATCGCCGCCCACGGAGACGTGGACGTCGGCCGCCGGGGCCCCGCCGTCTACGAAGCTGAGGAAGGGGTCGTTGTGGAAGGGCGCGGCGGCCGGGGAGGAGGTCGGGGAGTCGAAGGCGGTCGCCATGGACGGGCGATGGGGTCGGGATCTGGGGAGGGTGGTGGTGATGGTGATATGTGATGGTAAGTGGAATGGTGGTGGCGGGAACGGGGAGGAGGTGGCGGCGGCGAGGAGATGGAGAGGAGGGAGGGGTCTGAGCTAGGGTTTGGGTTGCGGGTGGGGTTTTTTTTCTTCTGTAGATACATGGATGGATGGATGTGAAATGGTGAGATAGATGGATGGATGGATGGGCGCCATGTCATTGATCCGTGGGAAGAGTTTTGATTGGTTCGAAAAATTAGTGATTTAAAATAGTTTCCTAGTACTAAAAATAAAGGAATTTTGTGAAGCATCTATCAAAAAAAATTTGCAAAAGGGCATCACACAAATTTTCACTAGAGATAGACCACATTTTATGGATGAGGACCAATTTGTATGCATTTCTCATCTTTCTAAGTATTTTTAATCATTTTCCGAGTGGCAAATATGGGTTTTTTGTGAAGAACCTACCAAATATTTGTTGCAAAATTGGACTCCAACAACTTTCTAAAATACTAGTACATATTTAATATACAATTGACCAGATGGTTGGGTCTCAAAAGCTTTTATCCACCTATCGTGAAAAGAAAACTTTCTGCCGATTCAGTTGGAAGCAGGTCAAATTTGAACTGCAGGTGCCTCATAGTTTGTTATTTATTTTTTTCAAAAAACATTTCTAGGTACAAAAGTATATATTTCTTCATAAATACTCAAAAATATTTGCAAAAATCAAGCCCTAGGTACGAACGGTCATACCCGTCGTTTCGACCGCATTTTGAAATGGGCATGAAAATTTAAAAAAAAATTCAAAAAATTGGAAAACCTTCGCATTGTGTCATCATATGTGACCAAGTTACGAGGTAAAATAACAAACTTGTAATATGGCAATTATTTTGAAAAAATGTTCTTAGAAATGGGATATCATGTGTGAAGATTCATGGCTTTCAAGCCAAATGATCAATCTTATGGCCACATTCATGGCATAGTTTGTTGAAATGATCTCATATTGTGCACAAGGGTGCGTATTGGAATGGCAAACAATGTTGCCTAAGGAAGTTTTCATTTTCTTTGGACGAAAAATTCATTTTCCATTTTTCGAGTACCCAAAATGAGTTTTTTGTGAAGGACCTACCATATATTTCTTGCAAAATTGGACCAAATCATTTTTCTAACATACTAGGACATATTTAATGTACAATTGACTGAATGATTGGGTGTTAAAGGCTTTTATCGACTTCTCATGAAAAAGACAAATTTTCGTTGAATCAGCTCTAAGCGGGTCAAATTTGAACTGCAACTACATTATAGTTTTCTCTTTATTTTTTCCAAAAATCATTTCTAGGTACAAAAGTATCTATTTAATCAAAGAAACACCAAAATATTTCCAAGATTCAACCACTAGGTAGAACGGTCATACCCGTTGTTTTGACCGCATTTTGAAATGGCCATGAAAAATTCAAAAATTTGCATTGTGTCATTATATGTGACAAAGTTACCAAGAAAAATAATAAACTTGTAATACGACAATTATTTTAAAAAAATGTTCTTAGAAATGGGCTATCATGTGTGAAGATTCATGGCTTTCAAGCCAAATGATCAATCTTATGGCCACATTCACGACATAGTTTGTTGAAATGATATAATATTATGCACAAGGGTGCATATTGGAATGGCAAACAATGTTGATTAAGGAAGTTTTCATTTTCCTTGTATGTAAAAATCATTTTCCATTTTTCAAGTGTCCAAAATGAATTTTTTTTTTGTGAAGGACCTACCATATATTTGTTTTAAAATTGGACCGAATCATTTTTCTAAAATACTAGGCCATATTTAATGTACAATTGACAAAATGGTTGGGTGTTAAAGGCTTTTATCCACCTCTCGTGAAAAAGACAAATTTATGTCGATTCAGTTGGAAGCGGGTTAAATTTGAATTGCAGGTGCATATAGTTTGCTCTTTATTTTCCCCAAAAATAATTTATTGGTACATAAGTATCTAATTAATCAGAAATACATTGTGTGGTGGCCTGACGTCGAGGTTTTGATGGTGGTCGAGGGCCCCAACTCCAGAGCGCGTGAACTTGCATGCCAACCGCATGGTCACCGCCTGACCGTTGTGTTGCCACGCGTTCTGGATGGAATAGGCATGTCTGGTGGGTTGGACAATCCCTCAGTAGGTGTTAGGAAGAAGAATACAATAGAAGAATTTCACGAGGAGACTGAACAAAGCTCAAACATAATTAGTAGCCAAGTGTTTGATTAGCGGTGCGGGTAATGCACATAGACAATGGGCCTAAATTTTGGCTGAGGATGATCACCTACTAAGGAGACTCTCTTGGCAAAGTTTTAGCTCAAATGGATGAACCTAGGTGGCACTTGCTTTGCAAAGTAAAACAGTGTGCAGAAATATGGATGTTGTTGCTGGGATCAAATGAATGAATGGATTGTGCTGAAATTTGGTGTATAATGTTAATTTGGGTATATGAAGGCACTGTAAAAAAAATTATACCATTTGGACATACTAAAGTGACACTTCCTTCACAAGGTGGTTACAAAAGTTTTCATGAGGCAATGATTTGGATAGGAAAGAGTGCAAAAAAAAATTTGAGGGTGATCAAAGAAATAGAAATATCATTTCCTTCACAAAGTGCTATTTTGAACAGAATAGGAAAATGAATATTGTTGAATTATTTTCGAACTATGGAAGGAAGGGTTTTCACATATTTGAGGAATATATGTTCCAAAGTATTTATGAGTATTTTTCGAGAATTTTTGTAATGACATAATAGTAGGTTGCTTCACAAACTAGGCAAAAAATAACACATGGACATGACACGCAGATAAACTGATGATGTGGGCCTTTTTGACACACCACAAACCAGCCCATTAGCAAGCATGGAGGATAAAATACCAGCCCAATATAAAAGTAAGTTGAAAAAAATAGCCCAACAGAAAAGTGGTATAAAAAAAGTTCAATACATGGATGAGGTGGGATAGAATGGACCCACGAGTGACATGTCAACATAGTTAGAACATGTTACGACATTTTTATAATCGTCGTAAAAGTTATGACGAACTCATCTTAAGCGCTTACGACGTTTTGACTCACATTGTCGTAATTTATATGTAGATTTGATCCCCTCAAACGGTTTATGACCATCTCGGATGAAATCGTCATAGATTTATGATGAATTCATCAGCGACCTCTTAAAGAACGTCATGTATGAGCATATTTCTTGTAGTGCATCTGAAGATTAAATCCACTCGATTCAAGCGATTGTAGCACTCGGACAATCTGAGTACAGGCTCAACGATTGAGCTTTTCTCCCTTACTTTGTAGACAAAGAATCTTGTCGGAGGTCTCATACCTCTCAACAAGGGCACGAGCATGAAATCCCAATTTCATCTCTTGGATCATCTCATATGTTCTGTGATGTTCAAAATGTCTTTGGCGCCTTAATTCTAAGTCGTTTAAGCATTACGCACAGAACTATCACGTAGTCATCAAAAACGTGTATGTCAGATGTTCGCAACATCCACAAACGATGCTCGAGGTTCAGCACACCGAGCGGTGCATTAAGGACATAAGCCTTTTGTGCAGCAATGAGGACAATCCTCAGTTTACGGACTCAGTCCGCATAATTGTTACCATCATCTTTCATCTAAATTTTCTCTAGGAACATATCAAAAACATTAGAGCTACATCGCAAGTTACAACATAATTTGCAAAGACCTTTTGACTATGTTCATGATAATTGACTTTAGCTAATCATATTACTAATAACTCCCACTCAAATAGACATCCCTCTAGTCATTCGAGTGGCGCATGATCCAAATCCACTAACTCAAGTCTGATCATCACGTGAGTTGAGTATAGTTTCAGTGGTGAACATCTCCATGTTGATCATATCAACTATATGATTCATATCAACATCTTCAGTGGTGAACATCTCTTGTGTTCCGAGGCCATGTCTTTACATGCTAGGCTCGTCAAGTTTAACCCGACTGTTCCGCGTGTGCAACTGTTTTACACCCGTTGTATGTGAACGTTGAGTCTATCACACCCGATCATCACGTGGTGTCTCGAAACGGCGAACTGTCGCAACGGTGCACAGTCGGGGAGAACACAATTTTATCTCAAAATTTTAGTGAGGGGTCACCTTATAATGCTATCGTCGTTCTAAGCAAAATAAGGTGCATAAAAGGATTAACATCACATGCAAATCATAAGTGACATGATATGGTCATGAACTTGTGCTTCTTGATCTCCATCACCAAAGCACCGGCATGATCTCCATCGTCATCGGCGCCGCACCATGATATCCATCATCATGATCTCCATCATCGTGCCGCCATCGAGATTGTCATGCTATCTATGCTATTACTACTAAAGCTACAACCTAGCGATATAGTAAAAGCATCTGCAAGCACAAACGTTAGTTTGAAGACAACCATGTGGCTCCTGCCGGTTGTCGTAGCATGGACGTGCAAGTCGATATTTAAGTATTACAACATGATCATCTCATACATCCAATATATCATATCATGTCTTTGACCATATCACATCACATGCATACCCTGCAAAAAGAAGTTAGACGTCCTCTAATTTGTTGTTGCATGTTTTACGTGGCTACTATGGTATCTAGTATGATCGCATCTCACTTATGCAAAGCCACAACAGTGATATGCAATTTGCTATTTAACCTTCTCCAAGGACCGCCTCGGTCAAATCCGATTCAACTAAAGTTGAAGAAACAGACACCCGCCAGTCATCTTTATGCAACAAGTTGCATGTCAGTCGATGAAACCGGTCTCTCGTAAGCGTACGAGTAAAGTTGGTCCGGGATACTTCAATACAACAATATCGCCGAATCAAGAAAAGACTAAGGAGGGCAGCAAATCGAACATCAACGCCCACAAACTCTTTTGTATTCTACTCGAGATATCATCTACGCATGAACCTAGCTCATGATGCCGCTGTTGGGAAACGTAGCATGGGAAACAAAAAAAATCCTACGCACACGCAATACCTATCCATGGTAATGATCATCTATGAGAGGGGAGAGTGAATCTACATACCCTTGTAGATCACTAAGCGGAAGCGTATATAACGCGGTTGATGTAGTGGAACATCTTCGTGATCCAAATCGCAGCCCGTCCCGCGATCTCATCACAATCCGTTCCGTGATCCCATCACGATCCATCCCGATCTAGTGCCGAACGGACGACACCTCCACGTTCAGCACACGTACATCTTGATGATGATCCCCACCTTGTTGATCCAGCAAGAGGGGCGGAGAGGTAGATGAGTTCTCTAGCACGGTGGCGTGGTGGTGGTGATGGTGAACTAATCCAGCAGAGCTTCGCCTAAGCACCGTCGAACTAGACTAGAGGAGAAATTGATCTAAAGAGAAGTAGATGGGGCACGTGGCAATTAGGGTTAGCTTTTCCTTCTAAATCCTATAGTATATATAAGAGGGAGGGAGGCGAGTAGGCAACCACAAAACCCTCTAGGGGTTCGGCTGCACTAGGAGGAGGTAGAAGAGTCCACCTCCAATCCTACTCCAAGTAGGATGCCTTTCCTACTTGGACTCCTTCCCTTCCTTTCCTTTGGGTTTTTCCCACCTCTAGCCGCATGGGCCTTAGTGGTTGATTCGGCCAGCCCACTAGGGGCTGGTTTGAGTCCTCCCACAGCCCATGAGGCCTCTTGGGTCGAGACACCCCTCCCGATGGCCCCCGGTACCCTCGCGGCACTCCCGGTACACTACCGATGAGCCCGAAACCTTTTCGGTGACCAAAACAGGACTTCCTATATATCAATCTTCACCTCCGGACCATTCCGGAGCTCCTCGTGACGTCCAGGATCTCATCTGGGACCCCAAAAAACCTTCGATCACCAACACCTATAATTCAACTATACCGAAACGTCACTGAAACTTAAGTGTGCAGACCCAGCGGGTTCGAGAACTATGCAAACATTACCTGAGACACTCCCAGATCAATAACCAATAGCGGTACCTGGATGTCCATATTGGCTCCTACATATTCTACGAACATCTCTATCGGTTGAACCTCTATGTCAAGGATTCAGTTAATCCCGTATGTTATTCCCTTTGTCCTTTGGTATGTTACTTGCCCGGTATTCGATCGTCGGTATCTCCGTACCTAGTTCAATCTCGTTACCGGCAAGTCTCTTTACTCGTTCCGTAATACAAGAACTCATGACTAACTCCTTAGTCACATTTCTTGCAAGGCTTGTTGTGATGTTGTATTACCGAGTGGTCCCCGAGATACCTCCCCGTCAAACGGAGTGACAAATCTCAGTCTTGATCCATGCCAACCCAATAGACACCTTTGGAGATACCTGTAGAGCACCTTTATAGTCACCTAGTAACGTTGTGACGTTTGATACACACAATGTATTCCTTCGGTGTCCGGGAGTTGCATGATCTCATGGTCATAGGAACAGATACATTGACATGCAGAAAACAGTAGCAATAAACTGACACGATCATATGCTACGTTTATAGTTTGGGTCTTGTCCATCACATCATTCTTCTAATGATGTCATCCCGTTATCAAGTGACAGCACTTGCCTATGGCCGGGAAACCTTGACCATCTTTGATCAACGAGCTAGTCAACTACAGTCTCACAAGGGACAGTGTGTTGTCTATGTATCCACACATGTATTTGAGTTTCCAATTGATACGTCTCCAACGTATCTATAATTTTTGATGGTTCCATGCTACTATCTTGTCAAACTTTGGATGTTTTGTATGCCTTTTATATCTTTTTGGGGACTAACTTATTAACTCAGTGCGAAGTGCCAGATCCTGTTTTTTCCGTGTTTTGACCCTTTTCAGAGGAGGATTTTAAACGGTGTCCAAACGGAATAAAACTTCTGAAAAGATTTTTTTCCGGAACAGAAGATACGTAGGGGACTTGAGAACCAAGGCAGAGGCCACCAGGGGACCCCACAAGCCCCCTAGGCGCGGCCAGGGGGCACGCCTAGCAGGCTTGTGGGCCCGCTGTGTCTCGTATGCCGTACCTCTTCCGCCTATAAATTCCTGAAAAATCCAAAACTGCGCGAGAGATCCACGAAAATACTTTTCCGCCGCCGCAAGCTTCTGTCTCCGCAAGATTCCATCTGGGGCACGTTATGGTGCCCTGCCGGAGGGGGATTCAGATATGTAGGGCTTCTTCATCAACACCATGACCTCTCCGATGATGCGTGAGTAGTTCACCATAGACCTTCGGGTCCGTAGCTAGTAGCTAGATGGTTTCTTCTCTCTCTTGGATCTTCAATACAAAGTTCTCCATGATCTTCATGGAGATCTATCCGATGTAAACTTGTTTTGCGGTGTGTTTGTCGAGATCTAATGAATTGCGGATTTAAGAATAGATTATCTATGAATCTTATTTGAGTTTCTTTTGATCTCTTATATGCATGATTTCTTATCCTTGTAATTCTCTTCGAGTTGTGGGTTTTGTTTGGCCAACTTGATCTATGATTCTTGCAATGGGAGAAGTGATTGGTTTTGGGTTCATACCGTGCGATGACCTCACCCAGTGACAGAAGGGGTAGCGAGGCACGCATCGTGTTGTTGCCATCAAGGGTAAAAAGATGGGGTTTATATCATTGGTTTGAGTTTATCCCTCTACATCATGTCATCTTGCTTAAGGCGTTACTCTGTTTGTCATGAACTCAATACACTAGATGCATGCTGGATAGCGGTCGATGTGTGGAGTAATAGTAGTAGATGTAGACAGTATCGGTCTACTTGTCTCGGACGTGATGCCTATATGTATGATCATTGCCTTAGATATCGTCATGACTTTGCGCGGTCTATCAATTGCTCGACAGTAATTTGTTCATCCACCGTAATATTTTCTATTTTGAGAGAAGCCTCTAGTGAACACTATGGCCCCCGGGTCTACTTCACATCATATTTTCAGCCTTACACTTTTACTTCGTTGCACTTTCCGCCTTCAGATCTCACTTTGCAATCAATCTTGAAGGGATTGACAACCCCTTTATAGCGTTGGGTGCAAGCTCGTTTGTGTTTGCGCAAGTACTCTCGACACTTGACTGGATTCTCCTACTGGATTGATACCTTGGTTCTCAAACTGAGGGAAATACTTATTGCTCATGTGCTGCATCACCCATTCCTCTTCAAGGGAAAAACCAACGCAAGCTCAAGAGGCAGCAGAAGGATTTCTGGCGCCGTTGCCGGGGAGGATCAAGTCAAGAACTCATCTAAGTAAGTGTCGCAAACTCATCTCTTGCATTTACTTTATTTGCCTCTTGTTTTCCTCTCCCCCACTTCTGAAAAACAAAAAATTACAAAAATATTTGCCTTTTTCGTTTACCTTTTTCGTTCGCCCTTTTCTCTCGCTTGCTTTCTGCCTGCTTGAGTGGGATAGTCTACCTGTCCTCATGGCTAGACCCACCGCTTCGAACGATACTCCCGAGAACGAAGTTCTCAATTTCGAACAAAATGAGGAAGAAAACTTAAAGGACGCTTGGTATAGGATTTGCAATGCTCAGAGTAGATCTACTCGTAAGCAACTACTACCGTCCTGCTTCGCAGCTTCTATGTGGGTATTTCCCCTTGGAATAGGTATGTTCTTGACACCATCGTAGGTGGAGACTTCTTGGGTAGCCATACCGTTGATTCTTACGGTGCTTTGATAAATTTGGTAGGCTCACCCCCATTCATGGTTAATGGAACCACCTTAACTTTGGAACATGTGATGCGTAGGCTGAATATCATTGAAAACAAAGTTGCTACAATTGAACTCATTGAGAATTTGGATAAAAATATCCACAATCAAATCACTCAGTACGGATCCAAGGTGGGAATGACTTTGAAAAATCTAAAGGAGAGGGAACCCACAGTTAACGAAAAACTAGGTCATGATTCCGCTAGGATTGGCAAACTAGAGGATGTTATAACCAACTTAGGTTCCGCTTTTGCCGTTGTGCAGAACACTCCAAATTTTGCCCACAATAAGGCCACCAAGTCTGTTTTTGTCCCTAAAAATAGTGGTGAACCATCTAGTAAGAATGTTGAAGACCTTAAGATGATGAGAGTTCACCCTACTTATGGTTTGAGGACCAAAGACGACGATACGTGATTCTATCGCCTTATGCCTAGCTAAGGGCGTTAAACAATAGCGCTTGTTGGGAGGCAACCCAATGAATTTATCTTTTTATTTCTGTTTTTTTGCGTCCACACCATCATAATTCTGTTATGATTTTGTTTTTTGTGTTTCTTTTTGTGTTTGAGCCAAGCAAAACCTTTATGACTAGTTTTGGTGATGGTTGTTTGATCCTACTGGAAAAAGACAGAAACTTTTCGCTCACGAAATTATTTTAAATTTTCATTCAGAAAGATATTTTGAGTTGATTCTTTTTGCTGATGGTTGATGTGCCTTTTGCCGAGGCTGTCGTAATTGTTTAGAATTTTTGAGGTACCATAAGTATACAAAGTATACAGATTGCTACAGACTGGTCTGTTTTTGACAGATTCTGTTTTTGTTGTGTTGGTTGCTTGTTTTGATGAAACTATGGATAGTATCGGGGGGTACTAGCCATGGAAAAGTGAGAATACAGTAATCTAACACCAATATAAATAGAAATCAAGATTTCTACAATACCTAAAGAGGTGGTAGTTTGTTTTCTTGTGCTAATGATATCACGAGTTTCTGTTTAAGTTTTGTGTTGTGAAGTTTTCAAGTTTTGGGTGATGTTCTCATGGAAAAAGGGATAAAGAGTGGAAAGAGCTCAAGCTTGGGGATGTCCAAGTTATACCAAGCCAAATTCAAGGACACCAAAAAGCCTAAGCTTGGGGATGCCCCAGGAAGGCATCCCCTCTTTCGTCTTCAATCCATCGGTAACATTACTTGGAGCTATATTTTTATTCACCACATGATATGTGTTTTGCTTGGAGCGTCTTGTATCGTAGGAGTCTTTTCTTTTTGTTGTGTCGCAATCATCCTTGCTGCACACCTTTTGAGAGAGACACGCACTCATCGTGAATTTGCTAGAATACTCATTGTGCTTCACTTATATCTTTTGAGTTAGGCAATGTTGCTCTATGTGCTTCACTTAGATCTTTTAGAGCACGGCGGTGCGTAACTTGGTAGTTGGCTTGTGCTATGAAAGTAGTCCCATAGGTGATAGGTACCCAAAGAGGGTACAATAAAACTTCCATCTTCATGTGCATTGAGTAGAAAGAGAAGTTTGATTCCTCTCAATTAGTTTTGAAACGTGGATTTGGTAATATTAAGAGTTATGTTAGTAGGGTGTTATGAATCTAGAAATACTTGTGTTGAAGCTAGTGATTCTCGTAACATGCACGTATGGTGAATCGCTATGTTAGGAAGTCGGAGCATAATTGATCTATTGATTGTCATCCTTTGTGTTGCGGTCGGGATCGCGCGATGGTTAACACCTACCAACCCTTCCCCTAGGAGTATGCGTTTAGCACTTTGTTTCGATTACTAATAAAAACTTTCGCAACAAGTATGTGAGTTCCTCATGACTAATGTGAGTCCATGGTATTGTGACAGCCCGATGCCGACGTTCCAGAAGATTCCCCTTCTATTGCGTTTTCGTCTTGTGTCTATTTTCTTTTGTCGCATCATCATCGCATCATGCGCTTCATCAGCATTGCATCGGCATCTCCGTTGCCGCCAGTTTTCAAAACTTGCATCCGTTGTTAGTTGCCAGTTCTCGTCGTTGTCTGTTCTGAGCCCGACCACACACGCACGCGCCCGCGACATCGTCAAAACCCTGTTTTAAAAGTGTGTTGAAAACTTTCTCTGATCGAGGTGAAACTTGGCATGCGGTCGTGATTAGTTATAGCTAGGCCGCCTGTCAAATTTCGTCGCGATCGGAGTCCGTCTGGTACCCAAACGGTCGACCATAGCGGCACCGTATTCGGTCTATCGTCGGACGTGTCCCGGTGTTTTAAATTGCGTTGCCGCGCCACCCGTTTTCCCTCTCGTCTCCGGTAAACCACTCTTCACAGCCACGTACCCGTTCCCGCGTTCGGAATTAGTCGAATCCGACCGCGCGGTTGAAACCGGGGCTGAATTTCGCTAAACCTAGCCCCCCCCCCCATTTGTCTATAAATAGCCCCCGGGTATTTTTAGACAGCCCCCTCTCCTCCTACCTCGTGATCCGCGCCACCTACCCCCAAAACCCTAATTCCCTCTCTCTCCCCTCAGCCTCCTCCAGCACCCTCCGGCCCGAAGGCCCCAAGGTGAGGCTGGACTATCCCCCGCCTGTGCAATTTTCAGTGTAAAGCGCCCCCAATTCGGCCTGTTTGATTATTCGGATTTTTCCTGAGAATATATCTTTTTCAGGAATTAGACGTAAATATAATTGCCTGTAACTTTTATCCGTAAGTCGGATCGCGACGTGTAGTATATGGTTTTGGTGTAGTTTTGCGCGTAGAATCCAACTATAAAACTTGCATATTTGTTTGACGTGGTTTGCCGTGCCATATGCCTAGGTTTATGTGTTGTCTAGATAGGATAGACGCCCGTATTTCTTTTTCGCGCAAGACCGTATAGCCCGAATGCCGTATTAGAAATGCCCATGTTTTAGGAACCCTCTTGCTATGTATTTTAGCACGGTCGTTGGTATTTTTGCGCGTAGGGATTTGCCGCTAGATTATTTTCCGTGCTTAGGATATTATCTCGCATTTTTGTGTGGCATTATTTTTGTTGTGCAACCCCACATATTAGTTTTAGCTTTTGAGTAAGTTAGTTCACGCGATATTTTGCCATGTTTCCCTCTTGTCTTTTTCGTAGGAATTATTCCGTGCTTTGTTTGAAGGAGTTGTCAACTAGAGAGCTGATCTTTGATGGTTAGTCTAGCCCCTGGTATTTTTGGTTGCAATAGAAATGCATGTTTAGGTGTGGTTTGCTTGCTCTCAAGTTGCTAGAAATAGCGATGATTTGGAGGTGCTGAAATATTTCTAAGTCTGAGATCTGTTATATTTTGTTGCTTTCTTGTCTTGCTTGTATCTTGTGATCTGTAGCTTTTTTGAGGTTGGTGCAATGGAGTAAGTTGTAGACATTGTGATTCTCTAGCATGCTGTGAATTTTCATGCCTTTTGGAGTCCTGTAGCTATAGGTTTTTCTGCTGTCAATATGGCTTCAGACCGAAAACTGCACTTTCATGAAGTGTTATTTTCACTAAGTCTGAAATAGTGTGTGAGATGCCATTTTGTGTCTTCTTTTCCTAGTGTTCCTTGCTGCCATGCTAGTTGTTGTTAGTTGTTTGTTGTATTGCTTCTTGCCCTCTTTCGTGTCATGCCTTGGTTGAGTAGATTGGAGTTGTGTAGCTCGTAGTTGTGGGGTGTAGAAAATGCTATGTGGCTGATTTTGGCAGATTGTAGTGATTTCTTGTTTTGCTCGTAGTTTTTGAACCGTAGCTCCGTTTTGATCGTGTCCTATATGAAACTTGCTTAGAGTCTCGTGTAGTTTCATTTTCTTTTGCTGGTTGTATGTTTTGAAGTTCTCGTGACCGTCGTTGCACACATATTGCATTCATGTCATCATATCTTGCGGTGCTTGTATCTTTTGATCCGTAGCTCCGTTGGAGATGTCCTCTATGTGTAAATTGCTTGAAATGATACGTAAAATCACGTGAACCTATTTGTTTTTCTGTTTAACAACTAATTAAATGTGTTAGTTCACATCTGGACAGAATTGTAAATTAACATGTGAGGTCGTCTCGGAGGTGCTATATGTCATTTCCGACCTCATTTAAAATGCCTAGATATGTAGTTTAATTACCCTTCACCTCTTACCATGTTTAACCATATTTAATATTGCCGTGTATCTAATCGGTATAGAACTAAATAATTAAACGTGGAGTTTCGTCAATATTCAATTCGTTGCATATGACTTCACTTAATGTGTAGTGTTTGATTGTGTGAATTGTCATGCCGTGACTTGCATGTATTCAGCTGCTCATGCATCATATGTGTTGTGCATCGTGTGGTGAATTCCGTGCATTGATTTGTGTTTCCGGTTTGCTTCGTCTCGATAGAGTTCCGCAAGCGTGTCAGATTGTGAGGACCCGTTCGACTACGTCGGTTCGTCTGCTTCACGGAGTCGTTCTTCTTCCAAGCGGGATCTCAGGCAAGATGACCAGTTTCCCAGATACCATTACTATCATTGCCATGCTAGTATTACCGTTTCTATCGATTATGTCTCGTTGCCTACCACATGTTAAATATCAGCCTCTCAACAATGTCATGAAAACCTTCAACCTGTTCAACCTAGCAAACCACTGATTGGCTATGTTACTGCTTGCTTAACCCCGTTGATAGCGTTGCTAGTTGCAGGTGCAGTTGCTTCCATGTGAAAACACGGGTTCCTTGTCATATCACCCTATTAAATGCTATTTAATTTAATGCACCTATATACATGGTAAAATGTGGAAGGCTCGGCCTTTCTAGCCTGGTGCTTTGTTCCACCTTTGCCCCCTTAGTTTCGGCTACCGGTGTTATGTTCCATAATTGAGCGCTCCTAACACGATCGGGGTTGTTATCGGGACCCCCTTGATAATTCGTTTTAGATTAAAGCTGGTCTGTCAAGGCCCAACATTGGTACTACATTTGCCCAACATAATAATTCTATTAAATTGAAATGCATAGGGAGTTAGCGCTACCTGAGGAGTAATTGTACATAATACAGGTAGGGCCAGTGCTGATGGTGCTGGTCCAAAACAGAGCACTGTGCGGGGCCACCGCGAGGAAACTCGAGGTTTAGCACTCGTACGCATAGCTTATCCGTCGTGTCCTGAGAACGAGATACGCGGCTCCTATTGGGATCGTCGACACGTCGGGCGGCCTTGCTGGATTAGTTTTACCTTTGACGAGATATCTTGTGCATCGGGACTCCGGTGATGCTTTGGGTAATTTCAGAGTTGAGGTTTTCCACTAAGGAATCCGAGGAGATCGCGAGTGTCGTGATTGAGGATTTCTATGCGGCTTGTGGTAATTTGTGATGGACTAGTTGGAGCACCCCTGCAGGGTTAAATCTTTCGGAAAGCCGTGCCCGCGGTTATGTGGCAACGTGGAAACTTTGTTTAACACTGGTTGTAGATAACTTGAAGTTAACATAAATAAAACTTGCCAACTGTGTGCGTAACTATGAGTGTCTCTTTCGTGAGTTCCTTCTCCGATCGAGGACACGGTGGGGTTATGTCTGACGTAGGTAGGTGTTTAGGATCATTCATTTAATCATCAGTAGTCACGTCCGCTATGCGTAGATCTTCCCCCTCTTATTTCTGGTACTCGTAAGTTTAGCCACCAAATATATGCTTAGCTGATCCTGAAACCTCACCACTTAACCATGCGTCACCCATTAAGCTTTGCTAGTCTTGATACTTTTGGAAATGAGATTGTTGAGTCCCCTGTGGCTCACAGATTACTACAACACCAGTTGCAGGTACAGGTAAAGGGTACTTGACGCGAGCGCGTTGATTGTTCATTTGGAGTTGCTTCTTCTTTTTCATCATCATCGATCTAGGATGGGTTCCAGGCCGGCAGCCTGGGATAGCAAGGATGGACGTCGTTCTTCTTTTCTCGTTTGTTTTCGTCCGTAGTCGGACCCTGCTCTTCTTCATGATGATTATGTACTGTACTGCTGTGACTCTGATGTAGCTTGTGGCGAGTGTAAGCCAATTCTATATATATATATATATATATATATATATATATATATATATATATATATATATATCTTCTTTTCAGTACATGTACTTGTAACGATATCCATTCTTGCGACACAACGAGATGCGCTTCTATCCCTGACGAGGCCTTCGTGCCAAATTGAGGATAGGGTCGCATCTTGGGTGTGACAAGTTGGTATCAGAGCAGTACCGACCTAGGAGCCCCCTTGGTTGATCGAACTTGGCCGAGTCGAGTCTAGTGAAAAACTACTTTGAGTCTAGCTATATATCGAAGAGTATGTTTCTTTTTTCTCCTCTTCTATGTTCTGGTGAGGAATCTTGACGTAATAATTTATTCTACTCCTCTTCTCAGTCAAAAAAAAATTAGGACCACGCGGATATTCTTGGGATCTATATGATGCCTATGTGACGGAGTTCTGTCTTGGTGCCTCCTGTCTGACTTGATTTTCTTCCGGGGACTTGAGCTCCAGGGGATTCTTGAGCACATCGTTACCATTCAGATTTCTTAGTATCTCAGAACGAAGGATGTTCGTAATTGCTTCAATACTAGTAATGGCGATATAACCCCGATGTCCCCAGTACTGGTGCAGATTGTTCGGGAGTACTGCCATACTTTGTATCGTTGTGATCACGAGGGTCTGTTGTACATGAAGGTCCGAGATTCTGGTCGTGTGTTGACGGATGTGATACAGGTGACGGGTTAGTATAGGAGTTGTGTGATATTACTCCTTATATCCGTGTACCAGATTGCATGACCATATATTTCGGGAATTCATAGGTGGGAATTCAAGTAGTTGCTTATAGGACAATCTTCCAACAAATGCATGATGTTAGGTTGGGGTTCGACATCTAGTGGATTCGTTTGTTCACGGTCGACTTACAGCGGTACACGTTGTGTCTTAAAGAGTCCTTGTAGCTTGCTACGACTCGGGGACGCTTCGTATGTCGGGTGCACTGCCTTGCACTTGATGGCTACTATAAAATCGAGCCCGTGCGATCCTGTCCACGAAAATATCGGACGAAATCTTTCTCATGAGTTTGTTCTGGCTAATTGCAAGCCGCATCCGTTGTTTTTGTTGGAATATGGTAATTCAAGTTGCTTCGATGTCAAGCGGTGACTTCAGATCTTTTCTAAGTAGTGTTCTCATATTCATATGAGAGTGCTAATCCTTTTGCTTAATCAATTGTCTTATCAATTCTTGTCGACCGGAGTCGTCTTGTTGATTCTTTCCCAACCGGCGTGTTTCTCTCCAAGTAAATTCAATCCTCTCCAATTTTGCAAGATCAATCTCTCATTTCTTTCCGAAGTTTGTCTCATCTGTCCCAAGTTGTCTTTGTTTTTACCCCACCCTCCCGCCCTTTTTCTCAGTGATTCAATTTTCATCCAAGAGTTTTCTTTTCATTGTGCTTCCGCTGTCTGTTCTTTTCTATCTTATCTGTTGATTCATCGTGAAGATTCTCACGAGATTCGTGTCATATTTGTTCATTCTTGTCATCCGTACCAGTGAATTTAGTTCAGTTGTCCGTGTTCATCATATTCCTTTTCATCCTTTAAATTCTTTCCTGTGTTGGAGATTCTTATCACCCTATCCTGTTATTCATTCATCTCTTTCCTATCCGGAGTGTTGAAGTTGTCTCAGAGTTTCTTGTTTTCAGATCTTCCATTATTTCGAGGTGCTAACCTCGTCTAGTTTTCATTTCTACCGGTGCAGTATCTTTCTTTGTTAGTAATTGTTTCAACGGTGGTTTCTTTGAGTGGGCCCATAACCCACAGGTTTTTCCCAGGATCTTATATAGCTCTGTAATTTTTCCAGAGATCTCTATATCTTTTCAACTATGACGTAAGTATGAATTTCATCAGTTATAGCCCTTCTCCAAGATCTATTCGAATTAATTCATTCTTTGGCTCAACCTTTCATTCTTCGTAATTCCGGAGTGTCTCAGTTATTCTTGGTGTTGTTCTCCTCGTCATTCTCAGCTTGCAAATTCGAAGGAGTGTTTCTCTCAAATCTTGGCCCATTCTCTTGGAGATTCAGCATTTCAGCTTGCTGTCGTCATCTTATTTGTTCCAATCATGAGTAATCCCTTTCTTGCTAACCGGTGCATCTCTGGGTTGTTTTCATTCTCGATCCTCCGAAGGCCATCATTTCAGAAGATTCTTCGTTCTCAGCTTTCAGCTTTCATCCTCAAATCTTCTCAATTGTTGCCTCTTCGTTCTCAGCTTTTTGCTTTCATCCTCAACCAGGGGACCCCACAAGCCCCCTAGGCGCGGCCAGGGGGGCCCGTGCCTAGCAGGCTTGTGGGCCCCCTGTGGCTCGTCTGCCCTACCTCTTCCGCCTATAAATTCCTGAAAAATCCAAAACTGCGTGAGAGATCCACCAAAATACTTTTCCGCCGGCGCAAGCTTCTGTCTCCGCAAGATCCCATCTGGGGAACGTTCTGGTTCCCTGTCGAAGGGGGGATTCAGATACGGAGGGCTTCTTCATCAACACCATGACCTCTCCGATGATGCGTGAGTAGTTCACCATAGACCTTCGGGTCTGTAGCTAATAGCTAGATGGCTTCTTCTCTCTCTTGGATCTTCAATACAAAGTTCTCCATGATCTTCATGGAGATCTATCCAATGTAATCTTCTTTTGCGGTGTGTTTGTCGAGATCCGATGAATTGTGGATTTATGATCAGATTATCTATGAATCTTATTTGAGTTTCTTCTGATCTCCTATATGCATGATTTCTTATCCTTGTAATTCTCTTCGAGTTGTGGGTTTTATTTGGCCAACTTGATCTATGATTCTTGCAATGCAAGAAGTGCTTGGTTTTGGGTTCATACGATGCGGTGACCTCACCGAGTGACAGAAGGGGTACCGAGGCACGCATCGTGTTGTTGTCATCAAGGGTAAAAAGATGGGGTTTACATCATTGGTTTGAGTTTATCCCTCTACATCATATCATCTTGCTTAAGGCGTTACTCTGTTCGTCATGAACTCAATACACTAGATGCATGCTGGATAGCGGTCGATGTGTGGAGTAATAGTAGTAGATGCATACAGTATCGGTCTACTTGTCTCGGACGTGATGCCTATATGTATGATCATTGCCTTAGATATCGTCATGACTTTACGCGGTTCTATCAATTGCTCGACGGTAATTTGTTCACCCACCGTAATATTTGCTATTTTGAGGGAAGCCTCTAGTGAACACTATGGCCCCCGAGTCTACTTCACATCATATTTTCAGCCTTACACTTTTACTTCGTTGCACTTTCCGCCTTCAGATCTTACTTTGCAATCAATCTTGAAGGGATTGACAACCCCTTTATAGCGTTGGGTGCAAGCTCGTTTGTGTTTGTGCAGGTACTCTGGACACTTGACTGGATTCTCCTACTGGATTGATACCTTGGTTCTCAAAATTGAGGGAAATACTTACTGCTCTTGTGTTGCATCACCCTTTCCTCTTGAAGGGAAAAACCAATGCAAGCTCAAGAGGCAACACCAATCAATGCAATTTTAGCATGGATAATAAATAATTATCATGAACATGGAAATATAATAATAACCAAATTATTATTGCCTCTAGGGCATATTTCCAACACAATCTACAATTATGCCATTTTGATAAGTATTTCTAATATATTTTAATTGATTACCATGAGTTTTCTTGGATCAAGTAAGAAGTTCCTTAACAGAGCTCGGCACCGTTCGATCAAAAGGAGGAAGAAATGTGTGCATGAGAAGGAGAAGAGGGCGGACACCCTAGAGGAATGGCCTCACTGAGGTGATCCAACACCTCGCCTTTGCCGCACTTGGTGGTGGACTACAACATGTGGAGACGTAAGGCGGAATTGGAAGAGGAGTCGAGCAAGGTGGGAAGCACCCAAAAACAGGGTGGGGAGAAAGAGGGAGCGAAAAATTTCAATAAAGAAGGGAAGATGAAGCGACATGGAGATAAAAGTAAAAGTTAGGAGAATGGCTAGGGATAGCGTTTTGCCCACTGTTGTGTTCTGGTCATTTGGATCAAACGATCCTGCTAAGAGCATCTCCAACAGACGACACAAAAAACAATTACAACGCGCAAGGGCTTTTTTTGCATCCGAATAAGCAGTTGCTTCACCAGGCGCTGCAAATTTTAGCACGTCGTTGTAGCGCTTCAGCAGGCGCGCTAAAACTACAATGCGCTACTCATAATTCAACCATAGTTCATATACAAAAAACTACACCTCGTCGATAGTTCATAGATAAAACATAGCTCCTAGATAAAAAAGATAAAAACTACTCTTAGTCGTTTTCCTCCGACTCGGTGGTGTCCTGCTCCCACAATTTCATCGTGATGAAGGCGTCATTCCACCGTTCATCGTTAGGCTCCCAGGTCGACGCTTCTTTGAACTCGATGTTGAAGTGTGCGGCCTACTTTTGCATACGCATTTCCTTGCGATAGGCGGCTCGCTCCGTCCTCCTTTGCGCGAAGAATTCGTGCTCGTCGAGGACGTCCTGCGGGAACTGTTGGCGCCACGCCGCCATGGCCTGCTCGTCCATCTCAGCGATGTCGAGGCGGCGCTCCGCCTCCGGTTTTTCGCGACGGTCCTCGTAGGTGACAAGCCGTGGGGGAGGCGCGAGCCGTTGCGCCCACTCTCGCGTCATCACCTCGAGGAAGTTCATCCCGCTACGAGGCTGTCAGAGGCGCCACGTCGCCGCGTCGTACGCACGGGCGGCCTCGTCGGCGGTGTCGAACGTGCCGAGGCTGAGGCGCATCTCGCCGGAGCAGAACTCGGCGTAGAAGGTGCCGGAGGGGGGTGCGCGGACGCCGCGGTAGCCCGAGCTTCCCCGGCGGTGTGGCAGTATGGTGGCGCGGCGGCAGCGAGGCGAGAAGGAAGAGCGTTGAAGAGGGCGTGTGGCGAGAGAGAGCGGTGGAGAGGGCGCATGGAGGGAAACTGAATTTATAGCGTGTGTGTCGGCACATGCTAAAACTATCGTGCGCTCCTCCTTTTTCCCAAGCATTCATCGTTGTTGTTGTTTTGCGCATCACTTTTTTCCGCGCCTACTAGAGCGTGTCTCGCGGGTGCATGTGCTAAAAAGTCTGTTTTTCGCAGGCACGTTTTATTTGATGCGTGCGTTGGAAATGCTGTAACGGCGTCCCTTTCAACTCAACAAACATCGCAGCACTACATCAAAAGAGTTAATTTTCCTAGAAACAAAATACTACATGGGAAATCCGATTGGGCTCTTGAAAGCATATGCTCCTGTCCATCAAACTTGTTTTTCACAAAATTAAAAAAAAGTGAGAAAATATAGATATGTCGATTGCCAGATCCCAAATGCTACATGCAAACTTTTAGGGAGAAAGATTAAGCATTCTTGACTTGTGCAAAAAAAAATATCAGGTCAAACGACAAATGTTATCTTCAAATGTTACACTTTATCTTAGCATTTTATATTTTATCAACAAAGCAGTGATATCGGGTTTCGCGTAAAAATTGTCAAGCACACTTGTTTCACTAACAAGAACGTCTACAAATGAAATAAACTTTTAAATTTATTTTGAATTTACCGTGAATCCGAGGACCGAGGGCATATGCACCCATAGCCAAAACGGCTGGTCTACATTTGATATCATGGTGGATATGGTCAGGGCCGGCCTGGGGGGGGGGGGTCCGCGGGGGCGGCCGCATGGGGCCTAAAATTGTTGGGGGCCCGCTGCATATATAATACGTATACTAGGTCAGGCATGTACTAGGTATTGTAAAGTCTCTCGCCAGGCTTGTCTCTCGTCTCCCTGCACGTCGCGACTCTCATCTGTAGGAGTACGAGACTACGACGCGGGCTGCGGGCAGGCCCTGGACGTCGGCTTCATTGCCACGCAGGCACGCACGCCGGCACACGGAAGGGCCCTCGCCGGTTGCTTCTTCCGTAATGTCCGTCAGTCTGTCTGTTCTCCACTTCTCCTGAGGATCTCGTTCTAGTTTGATTCGTAGATCAGTTCCCATTCTAGTTTGCAATTTACTGATGCCTGATGGATCTGGACCTGCAATTACTTCTAGTGATTCCTTTTAAATCTTTGGATAGTTAATGCCCTATTTTTGATTCAGATTTATTTATTTTCAGAATTACTCCCTCCGTTCCTAAATATAAGACCTTTTAGAGATTCCACTATGAACTACATACGGATGTATGTAGTCATATTTTAGGATGTAGATTCACTCATTTTGTTCCGTATCTAGTCTATAATAAAATCTCTAAAATGTTTTATATTAAGGAACAGAGGGAGTAGTAATGAAGCCTGAATCAGATGCTGTCAAAAGAAAAAAGAGGAAAGGAGATTAAAAATTGGTAGATTCACAAAGAGGATTTCTTCATAAGTTTTTGGCGAGTAACCCAACCACTTCAAAAAATCTAGACGAGTTGGCGTTAGTTCTTGTGGAAGAACCAAGTAATGTGAATCTAGAAGATGATATCCATACAGAAGACAATGTTGACATCGACGCGGACGATAACAATGTGAGTGATCATGATCATAATTCATCTTCCACGGAATCTGCACTATTTATTTATACTCAGGACCGACCCTGGATATGGTAGTCCATCTTTTTGAACAATTTTTCTGCTTAGCTTACCGTTCAGATATAATATTTCGTTATCTTTTGCAATATGTTCCGCACAACACAACTCAACAACCTCAAACATAGCTTCAATTGTTCAGCTAAGAAATCAAACAGGGACACAAGTTGAATCTGCATGCATCCATCCTGGATGGATCATGTGACCTGATCCCCTCCTTATTTTTCCAAATACATTTGATGATGTCTCAAGGAAAATTAAAAAGCAATGACAAAATGGTGCTGGCTCATTCCTCGAAGGGAGGCATGCGGTAGAAGAAGGGAAGCCGGCAGGGTTCGCCATCTGAAACATGAAGAAGTCCTGCCTTCTCATACGACTCGACGCTGTCTGCGAGTGTATCCTCTAATTTCCTTGGTTGCCACCCCAAATTCTTCAGTTTATCCGATGTCATTGCACCCTTGTAATCCACGTCGACCATCCTGCAAACACCAGAAAATGGTGCTTAAAATCCTTCATAAATCGACTCTATGTCAAGCTATGGCATGACGCTGATACAATGGCACTTACTTGTCTGCATAACTGTAACTAGGGTACAAGTTCTTCATTATCTCCAGCAAATCCTTCAAGTCCATTTGGTCTAACGAGCATATGTATCTCTCATATCGCCCCGCCTTGTTGTACAACAGGAGCAACGCGTCGGCTACGTCGCGAACATCTACGATGGGCCAGAACTTATTGTTCATCGTATCAGGGCCTCCTGCATCCAAAAAGTAAAACATATGCTCAGCATGCTGAACTTTGCTGGGCTGCTATGGTTGTGTGTTTACAAGTTACTCAACAACAAAGTCAAATTAAAGCAAATCAGTAGCTTTTGTTTCAACAGTACTGATCGATTCTACCATGCACTTCCCAAAAATATTGTTATCCTAGTGACAAATGCCAAGAACAACAGAATTACAGAAAGCAAGAAAGAAATGTTACAGAAAATGGCATTGCATTGCACTTGAATTAGGAGTCGTGACTTAGCCACTGAGGATTGAAACCTTTTATGATGTAGAGGAGGACCTTGCTGCTAGTGTTGAGCACCACATGCTGCAACAGAGGGCCGAAGACCAGACCAGGGCAGAATGTGATGACATGCAATCCGTTCTTCTCCCCGTATTCCAGGGCTATCTCTTCAGCTTCGGTCTTCGCAAGAGAATACCAGCTCTGCCAGCACAAACAAGTGTACATATTGTCGAGTTAGCGCTACCTCTCAGCAATCATCTCATCTTCAATTTAGAGCTCACTAGCTAGTGTAGTGGTGAAGAAGTTGTTCCTTCATTTTCATGATAAATTTTAATCTCTTTACTCAGCAATGGTGGTGAACATACTATTGATAAACAATTCCGAGCCCTCACCTCATTCTTCTTGCAGAACTCTTTGTCTGACCAGCAGCTCTCATCTTTGAGTTTATCTTCTGGCCAATCCGGATTGAAGCAAATACTGGCGGCGGAGGAAACCAGAATGAGTTTCTCAACGTTCATAGCTGAACAGGCCTTGAGAACATTCATGGTTCCCTTGACAGTAGGATCCATCATCTCTTTCTGCACAGTTGAGCAAGTTTATGAGTAACCGCAGAACAGGTATTCTTAGTGAAAATAGAAGAACAACACATTAGTATTAGATGCACATGCTTTTTTTTCAAGAAATTACCATCCGTTGTACTGAATATCGCGATTTCCCTACATGCCATAGAATAACGCAGTTCATTTCCGTTTACGCCACTCCATTAAGTTTTCATCCAAATATATCCGGTAACTGTATATGAAGGCTAATTGTAATACAGTTTCTACCATACCATGCAAAGTACTCCGTATATACTAGTTCCATCTTACCACTAAACCTTTGGAACATAATTTTCAGCTACTATAAAAACGTTGGACAACAAAAATAGGGCATGTTAAGGACTTAAGGCTTTGTGCAATAGTCATTTCATACTCATTTTCTGGGCATAAAAATCTATTACACTCAATTAATGTTAGGAAAAAGGTGTAACATAACTCGATGTAAATTTACTATTTGACCAATTATCATACGTCACAACCATGAACATTTCTATGGTGTTGTGGACTACTCCCTCCATCCCATGATGTAAAACATTCTTTCAACACTAATATAAGACGATTTCTGACACTATGCTTGTATTAAAAATATTTTATATTATGAGATGGAGTGAGTAGAAAATTAGGTCCGGATCATAGCAAAGCCTAAGTACAAGTGACAAAAGAATGCCGGAAGAAGTGATCAAGAATGAAGACCCAGTAACCCTATCCAAATCATTTTTCTATGGACCTTTCTTTTGTGAGGTCTTTTTCTATGGACTTGATCAAAACACATTTGGTTTGGGACAAATCCTTAAATCCAATAATTTTGGAAAGGAGGTAGTACCTATAAAATTAGTCCAGAGAGCGAGTCTCGACCTCTCGCTAGGGTTCCTACCCTGACGCCCTCTCGCCGCCGGCCGCCCTAGCGCCCTCCCACCGTCACCGGCCGTCGGTGGCGCATGTCCGATCCCACCCCCTCTCCCTCCCTCCTGATCCGCCCTTGTGCCACCTCCCCGAGAATTGACTGAGACAGCGCACATTCCTCTCTCTCGGTTGTCCTCCTCCCCCCTTTCCCAACCCCCACCCCCCTCACAGCCTACCCGCGCCGTCGGGCACCCCCGACGCTGGCCCGGGTGGTGTAGATGCCGGTTGGACCTCCTATCCCTGCACACGTGTCTCCCCTGCCCGGGGCAAGGGAGGCGGTGGCGCTACTCGGCTTGGTAGCGGCCCAGCGCCCCGGTGGCGGGCGTGGTGGCGTTGCTGCTCCTTAGCGGCGTGGCGGCGTGAGGTGGCCGTAGGCGCGCCCCCGTCCCAGATCCGGCCCCTATGGGGCCAATCTGGGTCCTAGCGGGCCGGCCACTAGCGCGGCTTCGATGTCTTCTGTGGCAGGGAGGAGGAGGAACTCGGACGGGGGATGGCGGCCTCGACGGCGTGCCTTTTGCGGCGCGGCGGTGGGAGCTTTGCGGGCATCTGAGGACCCGGACGGGCCTGGTATCTCCTACTATCGCGTCTGATCGGTTACCGTGGTTGACGGTGAAGGTTGGGCCCTCTCGTGTGCCAATGATGTTGTTGTTCCTAGTCCTGTCTCCTCTTCTTCGTTGTGCAGGCCCCCTTCGCGGTGTCGTGGTGAGGCGGTGTGGGAAGCTTCAAGACCGTGTTGGCACAAGGTGGTGGATTGTTTGGTGGCGTGCTCCGGAGCTCCCGAGATGAAGGTTGGGACCACGAGAAATTCATGTCAGCGTAACCGACACCGACACAGTGGCGCGTGTGGGTGCTGCCGGACCTTACTGGAGGACATTAGGGGCTACCCTTCATGTCCCTTTGCCGCGTACCAGGGGAAAACCTTGGCAGCAGCAGCATCATCGCCGCGTCCCTTTTTGGAGGTGTTGATTGGTACTGGCGCTGTCTAGGAGCTTGGTGGAAGATCCCCGGTGGGCGCAGCGTCGTGAGGCTTCTTCGTTTTTGTTGATCCACTGTTGTGGGCATTTGTTTCTTTTGTACTTTCTCTTTCGTGTCTTTTTGGCGTGTGTGTGCTGCTTTCATCCCAGCATCTATCGTTGGTTGTACCGGTGATTGTTACTTTCTAATACAAAACGAAAAAAACCCTATTTCAAAAGGACCTATAAAATTAGTCAAGCCAAAAAAAATTGACTTGGAATAAACCTCTAACTCGTCCAATGCACTTCTTTCCGTCTAAGTAAATTTTTTCTTCAGAATTTTTTAGATCTACTCGAGTCATTTGCATTAGTCCTCATACCTGGCCAAACGGGCCGGTCCGGCACGACCCGCTATATTCGTGCCTAGCACGACACGACCCGCCAGGGCACGTTTATTAAACGGGCCGTGCCATGCCGGCTCGTGTGCCCGGGATCCAGGCCCAAGCACAGCCCGTCGCATAAACGTGCCGGTCCACGGCACACTGGCCGGTTTGATTTAAAAAAACAGACAAAAAAACCCGAAAATACCTCCTAATCCTCCTAAACCCACCCAAACCCTCCTAATCTCCCTCCTAAACCCACCCATCTCCGGCGCCCCCCTCCCTCACGCCGTCCCGCCCCTGCCAGCTGGCCGCCTCGCGTCCTGCGCCCCTGCCCCGTTGCGCTGACCGCTCTGCTCCAACGGTCGGCCCTGCTCCCCCATCGCCCAAACCCCAAGGCGTGCCGCCCGCCTCGCGCCCTGCGCCCCTGCCCCGCTGCGCTGACCGCTCCGCCCACAACCCTGTGATCTATCCCTCCTAATCGTGTCGTGCCGTGCTGGCACGCGGGCTTGGGGTGGCGGCCCGGGCACGGTCTACAGCATGCTCATGCCTGACCCGAGCACGATTAGCCCATGCTGGGTCGGGCTCGTGTCGTGCGTGGCCTGCGAATTGTCGGGCTGGCTCGACTAGCACGTTCCGTTTGGCCAGATCTGTTAGTCGTCTTTGGAAGGGGAAGCTATAGAAGTCCAGAACTACCTCTCGCACATTACTCCAGTGAGTGATAAAATCATAAAAGAAGTAGGACAAGGACTACTCCTACAATGGCAAGCTAGCTCGAGAGACATCAAATATGTAAACTACACTTGCCTCGGGATCAAGCATCTCCTGCTCGGGAACCGGAGTGGCGATATGGAAGACGCCCTCGCAGCCGGCGAGCGCGGGCGTCACGGCGCCGTAGTCGAGCATGTCGGCCTTGAACACCCGCAGGTTCTCCGGAGCCCCATCCAGCTGCTGGAGGCACGCGTTCTTGGGATCACCTGGCGCGGAAGGGTAAAGCATCGAGAAGACGAGAGCAAGAATCAGAAGGTGTGCCCTGAGCATGCACCCGTGTCATCTCAGTACAGTCAGTGGTGGCTACGTACTTGGGTCGCGGACGGTGGCGTTGACGGCGTAGCCGCGGGAGAGGAGCAGCTTGACGAGCCACGAGGCGATGTACCCACCGCCGCCGGTCACGCACACCCGCGGCGACGACGCCATCTCCGGTGGCCCTGCTCTTGCTCTGTACTGGGATGAAGAGCTTAAGAGCGAGAGGCAATGTCACGAGTAGATGGAAGAGGAGAGACTGCCCACGGGGGAAGGCAAGTACAGTTGGAGATTCGTGCTCGCTGCTTGAAGGTTGCGGTAGATTCCTCAAAAGAAAATGGTTGCGGTTGGTAGAAGCATCTATGCACTTCACACAAGGCTGCTGACAAGGACGGCCCTCTCCTCCACGCGCAAGAGCAAGCACGCAGGTCGTCCATCGAGATCGCCATGGATTAAACCAAGTTGATGAACTAATAAGTAAAGTAATCGCCATGGAGTACGAAGTGGGCTGCGAGATGCAGAGACTCACCATGCTATCCTCTAGCAAAAGACGGGTCAAGTAACAATGCTTTCAGTCACAGACAGGTCTGACCCAAGGGCGGTGATAGTACGTAGTACAATACTGGCACTACTGTTCATTTCTGACACCATTTTCAGTGGCATCCAACAACAAACACATGACGAGGAATTCGTTCGGGATCAAATCTTATTGAGCGAACCTTCGTGCGATGTTCCATCGAATGCTGCGGTTGGACAGTTGGATCTAAAGGCTAACCGATCTACTCTCTTCAATTCATACTAGTGGCAGGGGCGCGCCTCTTGAACGTTCATGTACGTACTATACTTGTGACCGTGTTTGTATACTTATATTTAGGAACGAAGGAAGTACGAGATATTTAGCGATAATATAGAATTCTGAATTTGTGTGCTTCTTGTTCGTACAAAGAATTGTTAATTATGTCTATATGTTGTGTGGCATTAAGAACATATTTTTCTTTTAGTATATGTAACTAACATAGTCTTATTAGTTTTAAAGGTCAATGTGAAGATATGAAAAAAGTAATGCTTAGTATTATATTTGTAGAAGCGACTAAATTGGATGAAGAGGTATTATTAGTAGAAGTGCGGACATATTTGTATTAAACATGCAAAAGAAACATACTTGGTCTTATTAATACAAATAGCAAAGAAAGTGCTTTGGGCAGTGAACACTTATAAGACGTCTAATCGGATGTTGCCCATTCATGGTGGCAAATGCAACAATACGAAGTAGAGTCTGCTCCATTGCGTCATCGGAGCGGTGTGCCGTCATCGGATTGGCAAAATAAGTCATACGTTGATGTGGAAAAACTATAGGCGAGCTTCATGATGGCTTCAGTTGACGGTTCCTGCTTGGTTGTGTGAATGCATAAATGTGTTAGTAAATTACAGTTCTGGTAGATATTATACTTATCAAAAAAATTAAAGTAAGAAAAGTTGTTTTGTCTGCCATACCTTATATATAGGGTGGTTATAATGCCCTGGTGCCTACAGAGCTAGTAGGTCATTGATGTTTGCTGTAGTTCGCTGCACATCGATCAGTATGCTTGTTGTCCTGGCGGACACATCTGGATCTTTGTGAAGGATCATAGTGGAAGCTACAACTGAATCCACAACCTTTACTATGAGGTTCTTTGTGATCGTCGTAGGGTCGTTGCACCAGGCGATGCATCGATATGACTCGGATGTCAGCAGGAGCTCTGCGTTTCTATCCGGGAGCTCGATGTAGCAGAATTGTGCAAGCAAGAGTTTGATCAGTTTCTCTGTGCATAAGTGTGCTGGAATCCTATTGATCATCAACTGTACGCAGTTGTTGACTGTACTTTTGATAGAGCGTGTATCAGGGCTCCATGGGATAAGACCTTGTATGTCTTTGGAATGCGTTGATAGTATCAGTTTTTGTATGGCTTCACCTGTTGTGTTGTTCGGCGGTATAATTATCTGCTTGTCGGAGCTTAGTGCATCTATCCTGACGTCCCTTGGATCTAGACCTGGATAAAGGTAGTACACATCTTTCCACAACGCATCAGCTTGTTTAGAGTTGCCCGGCACAACAACTGCTGCTGATAGTTCTTTGATGATTTGTTCATCCACCAGTTCTGGTGGAAGAAAGCAGATTGCTTCATTGGTGTTGTAAGTGTTTTCATACCTTGGAACTTGCGTAACTGGTGTGTGTTCAGGGCCTTCATCTTCACCATATATATAGTGCCGAGTGGTAAGCTTCAGACGATACGTACAAAGTCTTCTATATTCTTGTGTCTTCATGTTCTTGCCTGGATCCGGTTTGGTCACTGGGATGCATAGAAGAATGGAATCTGGGATAGGAATTCTGCGCTGAGCCCAAGCAGTGCATCGATAGGTGTGGATGTCTATGCGCTGGTGCGTGTGATCTGTGATGTGCTCGAGACCACAGTATGGGGCGAGAATGTGTTCTACAGCCGCTGCTGACCAGACATGAAGAGGAAGATGTGTGATGCAAATGCGCACTCGCTGCTCAGCAACATCAAAGCCAAGTTCGTCCGTTGGAAGCCACTGCCTGAATTTGAGGCTTCCTCCGGTTGTTATGGCCTCCATGCAGCCGGTGAGGAGCTCATAACCTAGACGTGCATCAAAGTCATTTGTGAAGGAGAAGATGGCTTCTTTGTCTGACACAGCGTGCACTGTGATTTTTCCGCGATCACAAATGAGAGGCTGAATTTTGTTGAGGAGCTGTTCCAGAGTGAAGCCATTGACCGCATCATGAACTCGTGTTGCGACCAAAGGGAATCTAATTGAATACGTTGGACGGGCTTGGAGCTGTGTTTGAGCAATGTAGCACTCCCTGTACACGACCTGTTGAGTTCTGATATAAATGACATAAAAAATTATGATGGCACATGCTAGATGTGAATGAATAAATAGGTTTCAAATTACCAAGAACCTGTGTTAGATTTAACAAGAATATAAATTCTCTAATATCCTGTTGTTTTGAGCATCACCCATTTTTAAGATTAGATTCAAATGGTTTGATGTTTTGCATTTGGTAATGTATAAAGAAGCTATACAAGTAGGTGTCCTTGTAAGTGAGAAGGATGTACACACAGAATAAGTAATCAGTTTAGATTTTTGTTAGAGACGGCATGAAGACAGCTTATGAGGTGAGCTATGTAATTGCTTTGCTGATTTATGTCTGAAACTTTGAATGACAGCGAATATGATTAATCGGTTGTTGGTACATTGGTCATTAGTTATGTTTTGAAATTTAAAGCTCGTAAAATTAGACTATTGTAGTGCTGCAAAGATCTCGCGATACACAATGTTCCTTGTCCATCGTGTAAAGTTCTGTTTATCGTCTTCGATCAAAATTTTCAGACCGGATCTTGATGTAACACGAGATATAGCAACATAGAGTTGTCCATGTGAGAAAACAGGGTTTCTAAGATAAAGTCCAACTGCTGCTAGAGTTTGTCCCCGACTCTTGTTGATTGTCATTGCATAACACACTCTAACTGGGAACTGACGTCTTTCTAGAGTAAAGGTCCACCGTTTGTTTTTTGTCGAGAGCATAATCTTAGGAATATAAATAGTTTCACCAATGTTTGATCCTGTCATGATCCGTGCTTCAATCAAGCGATCACCCAGATCTGTGATTATCATTCGCGTACCATTGCAAAGGCATGCTGCTTGATTTAGGTTTCGAAGCAACATAACCGGTATCCCTTTTTTAAGAACTAATTTATGATCTGGATAATTAGGGACAGTGAGCATGTTCAGATATTCAATTGGATAAACGCTTTCCATATCACTTATCTTTTCATTAAGTTTCGACACACAGTCATAACTTAAATATTCCCTTGAATTACCAGGAACCATAGATAGCATTACTTCATTCACATCATCACACACATCATGTGTAGGAGAGACAAACAAGTGAGGTGAACCAAATACCCTACATATGGCAACACCATCTTGGAAGTTTTGGCGTGAATAGCGTATTCCACTTGTGAAGGTTGCGGGGACTATTCTTTTTTTGCCTATACTGCTACCATCAAGTTGGCCCTTTCCAACAGCATCAGCAACACCTTGGAAATGGTCACATCTAAAATCATCTTGATGATCAGCTATGTATGTTAGTCTACTTTCTTCCACACACGCAAAGCTATCAACCTGAGACTGGGCCGATAATCTGCCACAACAAAGAAAAGGGTTGAACTGATCTTTTTTGTAATGACAACAGTGGCAGTAGTACTCTGCCATCGATACATGAGTTCTACCATCACAAACTTGGGAGTCATTTGTGATATCTATTGATCGTGTTATGTCTATTTCCCTATGTGGTATACCCAGCTGAAAACCTCTACGACCATAAGGAAACAATAAAGGATATTGGAGCGGCATGAATGCAGGATGTAGCGCAGAGACATGGTGCAAACCCTTTTCAAGACTATCAACAATAATATCACGTCGATAATTTTCGCTACTAAAATCACCAACAATTAACCCGGCAAGCTCATCACAGGTGGGTAGGCTAAACTGAACAGAGTCTTTTTTTTCTGCGCCAACTATTCTTATACCGATTCTTTCATCACCCTGATTTGCAAGACGGTCTCTAGCTAATCTAAATGTTTTCACAAGAGGGTTAAATCCATCAAGCATTTTCATTAGACCATCAGTTATTGCTCTATCAATACCACTCTCTTGTTCACCATCTTCGGACAACACGGCATTAATTCTGTTGCTAACCTCATTATGTGTGTCATGAATGTACAGTTCAGCAAATTTTGGAGTAGCACCTCTATTTGGCAAAAGTGATCCAATACGGTGATAAACCTGACCATGAATTTTAAACACATATGGACCACCACCCCCATTTATGTGTCTGTCGATATCGGCTCCCATGGAAGTAAAGGCAAAGAGAGAATTATATTGTCTGATTCTATCCAAGAAGTGTTTGGACCGCGAGTCACCATTAAATCTAAGTAGCTCTGACAGGAAAGTTGGTGGTTCTCTAAATGGTGGAAGTTTGATCTTACCACCCTTGCAGCACAAGCTGTATAGGACACGACGCTCACTTATGTTTGATTCTTGTTTGCACCTCTTACGGTACCAAAACACGGCACCACAGAATTGGCATCGATACTCAGGCGCACCATGATATGATCTCTTCCTATGGGTGGCTGTAGAGACGATTTGTCAGAGGCGCATACACAATATTTACCATGTTCCAGGCTGTAAGCGTTCGTGTACCTTTTAAGAATTTTGTGTACTGCATACGGAATAGGGACCGTGTTGCTGATGTAGTCGAGTACGGGTACCCTTGAAACGAATAAAAAAATTAGATGAACGCATTTAATTATGTTCAAGGTTTTACAAAGCCAACAAAATGGCAACACACCTGCACGAACCCATCTACGCATCCTTCTCTTTTTCGTTCGCTGCTGACGCCTAAGGACAGTGTAAGCAGCCGAAACGACTGGGAAATAGCCCTCACCTACGGGACACGCAACATGAATAGCGACCCTAATGAAAGGCCGACGAAAGAAGGATATGTCTAGGCGCAACACACGCACCTGTAAATGCGGTGTTATGAGGACCAGTTGACGAAGAACGGTCGGCACTGAACGCATCTAAATGAAGCAAAAGGAAATGGGGGTACCACCATACTTAGTATCACCATAGTTGCATTGTTGTGCAAACGACTGAATAACAGAGGCAGAGTAGCACATGAAACAAACACGAACCCTGAAACAGCGCGATTCGTGTTGAGACCCTGCTGCGCCGCCGAGCGACAGAACGTTCATGTGCAGCAGCACGATCCATTGCAGGATCAGTTGAGCTCATATCGTGTGCAGGATCATTTCAGCTCATATCGTGTGCACCTACTAATAGTACTAAAGAAATTTAATCGTCGGATCGAGTAACAATATGAACAGCATCAGGATCATCATGTAAAAAGCATGAAAATAAACTCTGATGGAATTGTGCATAGGCGTACCTGGATCAGAAACACGAGGTAACCGGAAAACCCAATCACCAACGAGCAGGTAGAACAAATGAACCAGCAGGATGCCTGATGAAGAAAGCAGTAGCCTTAAATGTAGGTAACACATGGTGAACAGACAAATATTCTGGCGACACGTAAACACAAACAAGTGGTGCTGAAGTTTCATCGCCTATATGCAACATCTACAAAGGAAGATTCATACGGCATAATGAACCGCCTCAAGAATGCTGCCGGGTTACTAATAATACCTCTTCATCCAATTTAGTCGCTTCTACAAATATAATACTAAGCACTACTTTTTTTCCATATCTTCACATTGACCTTTAAAACTAATAAGACTATGTTAGTTACATATACTAAAAGAAAAATATGTTCTTAATGCCACGCAACATACAGACATAATTAACAATTCTTTGTACGAACAAGAAGCACACGAATTTAGAATTCTATGTTATCGCTAAATATCTCGTAACAAATATTAACATGCATAACATATTATGCTATAGAACTCTACCGTAAGGAACATATTTTACCAAATACAAGTACGCTTGTTTCAGAATTAATAAGTTGTTGTCTCACATATATTCCAGTACATACAACTTACATTTTACTACCACACCTATCACAACCAATTGGCTTACACGATGACAGTTAACTTCAAAACTTAATTAATTTACCCTTCAAGAAAAAGAATTGAACACAATATCAGTACAGGAAGGACTGAAAACATTCTTAATATTTATGTATTGTTTGAGCAAATAGTTCAGCAAAATTTGATAGAAGCAGACTCAGAGCTTCGTTTCCTGTTAATAAGCACAGGCAACAAACTAAAACCACCTTCAAGGTTAAATTAGACCTAAGCAAGTAACTAAGATCCACATCTTCGTTTAAAGGAATTATTGATTGATATACTAGTGAAAGGATGTAGGTAACACATGCTGAACATAAAAAGATTTTGGCGACGCATAAACACAAACAGGTGGTGAGCAGGAATGGACGAACACAGAAATGTAGCCAAATCAAATGGAAAAAAACAATGGTATTACAGTGGAATAAGGTGAGAAGAATAACACCTCAATGGCGGATGAAGACGAGTTTCGATGGAATGAAGACGACCACGCACAGGGTTAGCAAACCGGGATGATCCAGCCGCTCACTTCCCAATGACCTACAAGAGAGGAAACATATATGAGAATGAAGCAGAAGATGAAGGATCCGCACGCAGTAAAGAATACAGAGAAGGAGCTTAAGACTAATCACCTCCATGAGAAGAGGCAAGGAGCAGCAACGAGAATGGCAGAAGAACAACAAAGGGGGAGGCAGTTTGCGTATATAAAGGAGAACCGCAATGTCTTGCTGTCAGCCTGCATGACCGAACTGACGAGGCAGCAGTAAAAGGAGGAGAGGGACGCGTCCTCGTGAACTGACGAGGCAGCAGTAAAAGGAGGAGAGAGTTGCGTCCCCCGGAACTGACAAGGCAGCAGTAAAAGGAGGAGAGAGTCGTATCCCCGTGAACTGACGAGGCAGCAGTAAAAGGAGGAGAGAGCCTCGTCATTTCAGCCTGGAAAGTACATGCAATCTCACCAGCCACCCACACCGTGCTGCAGTAACAACCAAATCGTACTACCTGCTCTAATTTGACGCACTGTGTTCGAGCAATGTAGCACTCCCTGTACACGACCTGTTGAGTTCTGGTATAAATGACATAAAAATCATGGTGGCACATGTTAGATGTGAATGAATAAATAGGTTTCAAATTAGCAAGAATCTGTGTTAGATTTAACAAGAATATAAATTCTCTAATATCCTGTTGTTTTGAGCATCACCCATTTTTCAAATTAGATTCAAATGGTTTCATGTTTTGCATTTGATAATGTATAAAGAAGCTATACAAGTAGGTGTCCTTGTAAGTGACAAGGATGTACACACAGAATAAGTAATCAGTTTAGATTTTTGTTAGAGACAGCATGAACAAGCAGGAATCCTTTTCCCATCTCACCTCGATCCACATCCGACTTTACATATTTTTCCCATCTCATCTCAGGTTGTCTATGGTGGATCTTCTCATACCTGCCGGCTGCCCCTTCATGAGTTAAGCACCAGGTGTGTCGTTGGCTTTCCCGTGGGGAGAAGAGGGAAGGGGCAGAGGACCGGTTGCGGAGGAGGAAGAACGTGCGGCGGTGACCGCGTGCTCCGTCTGGTGGTCCTCCCGTCGATGGCGGAAGCAGTGCCGTGGGCGTGCCAGATCTACGCGTTGGTCTCCTGGCTGCCGCACTGGGTGCCGGTGCTGACGAATAAGCCGGCGGGCTTGCCGGCGAGGCGATGGCCGCGGCAGAACGGCGCGGTGGAGTCGAAGAAGGCCTGCATCTGCGCGGCCATGGCGCCGTACCGCGCGGGGAGGCCGCCGGGGTCCGCCACGGGGATCCCCTCCGCGTCCATCTCCGCGGCGGCCTCCAGCGCGCCCATCCGGGCCAGCACGGCGCCGGGCAGCGTCTCCGGCACGCGGAGCAGGATCCCCAGCGCGCCCGGCATGGACCCCACCCCGCGCTGCACCGCCCGCGCCAGTCGCCGCACGTGCCCGTACGTGGAGTAGAACACGACGTAGATGCGGACCGACCGCGGTGCCGGGGCCGGGATGAAGGTGCGGTCGCGGCGCTGCGGGGGCGGGGGGTGCGACGGGAGAGAGACGACTGCGAGATTTCCTCTCTTCATGGGGAAGGAAGGGAACTTTTTTTTTATCCAGGGTAGGTATTATTTAGGCTGCCTCGGCACATAAAAAACTAGGACGTGGTCGCCAGCAAGCGCCCATACTGTTTCGAAAGGAAAGCAAATGATCGACGAGTAATCTCATTAACTGAAGATGAGGGTATTTATACCCTAGTACAGAGGCGGTAATTACATAGGCGGTAAGTGACGGTTGCTAAATCCACAACTGCCTTAAGCATTGATTACTAGAATTAAATTAATTCTTAACACTCCCCCTAATCTATGCTTGACTAGGTGAATATGCACCATCTTGATAGAATCCTCCTAATATATGTCCGCCTTGAGAATGCTCAACATCTTCATGTTGACAAATTCTTGTATAGTCTTTACAGTCTCCTCCAAAAACCCGGTGGGAAAAATATGAGGAGAATAGTGTAGATATGTTGCTAAAACTCCTTTAAACCCAGTGGGAAAAATAAGGAGAAAATTATGCAACATATAATGATTATTGTCTCTTGATAACTCATATGAGAAAAACCTTTGAAAAGGGAGAAAACTCATTGGGAGTTTAGAGAACAATTAATATGTCTTAAGTACTTCCTTTAAAAACCCATATAGGGAAAATAGAAAATATGACATATGATATTTGAGAAGATATTGCCTCGTTAAAAACCATGATGAGAATTTTAAGAGAAAACTCATAAAGGAAAAGAGTGCGATCTGATATGCCATTGAAAACTCCTTTAAAACCCAGTGGGAAAATATAAAGATAAAATGATATGGCATATATGGATACTTGTGTTTATATTGTCTCATTAAAAACCTTATATGAGAAACCATTATGGGAAAAACTCATCAAGGGAAAAAGAGTACAATATATGCAATGTGATGATTGCTAACAGGTTATAGTTTGGGAGATTACTCCCCCCGAACTTTGCATATATGGAGGATGTCTCATACCAATTCCATTTACATGAACATGATATTGCGTATAATCTGTTAGATTATAATAATATTTTGTTTGCAAATTATTTCCTCACTTTTCTATAATCCGTGAGGATAAGTAATTTCTGAGCAATCTGATTTATGATATTGCTCTTCATATAACCTATAGGTATTGAGTAACACAAGTGGAAGTATCTTGATAAATCAAGTTATGTGATTCTCATGAATCTCAACCACATGATTTTGAGTGTGGTTAACCATTCTACTGAGTTATGCATATTTTGCAATGTTTTAGATAAAGCAATTATGTCAGAATGATAACTGGAAATAACCATTAAAGTCCATTTAGATGACTCCCATATGAAGGCTATTCTAGCAAATTCAGTCATTTATATGGCGTTGTTGGGATCAAATAAATAGCCAATATCATTATATCATACCATGGTCATATCTTGTATTTCCTGATGGAATTGTCCAAGATTTATTGTGAGCTTCAGATATAGGATGATATTCCATATATCAAGCATGTACCTTTTGTTGGGGGTTGCACTCTAAACAAACATAGAAAATATGGTGTCAGGCCTGACATAGTTTGCAATCATATGAGTGCTTTGATATTAGTGAGATAGAACTCCGCGTCTTTATTTCACTTCATTATCACCCCTAGGTAAGAATATATTTGTACCCAATCGGGGCAGTATGACCATACATGTCATTTATTGATATGATATATCCAAATCGAACTCCTCGTATATGTTTTGGATATATGTAGACTGATATGTATTCTTGAGAGAATGCTCAAGTTGTAAACTTAAGCTAAATTTGGTTGAATCCAAATTTTCCGTCTTGATATGATTTTATTTATGTTTAGGTCTTGCAGAGACATTGATGACGAAATCATCGATATACACAGAGGTGGTGTAAGGAAATCAATTTTTGGGATTCCTTTATTAACACATAAAAATGATCATCCTTTGAGTAATCTTTTGAAGAAGGAACTCATTTAGTGAGTAGTACCATATGATTTCCGACTATATCAAGCCATACAGTGACTTCTGAAATTTTACACAAATATGTTGCGATTTATTTTGGTTTCGGAATTGTAAGCCCTTCAGGGACTTTGTTATAAATTTTTGAAACGAGTGACCCATATGAGTATGTAGTCGTTGCATCCATTAACTGCATGGATAATATTATTTGTACTGCCAATGATATTTATTATCGAAACTTAATTCCACTCATACCAAGAGGGTATGTTACATCATAATTTGATGTCGGGTCTCTGCGTGAACCCTTTTGCTACAAGCCTCGCTTTCTCACCACCTCATTGACTTAGTCTATAAATGAGAAGTTTTTAGTATTCCTTATGGGAGATACTTATGAGTAGTAGGTATTACTGTGGTAAATACCACTCTTTGCTGAGCGAGTGCTATTCTTCATTACTTGCATCCTTTTATGTGAACCAATATGAATGCAAGAGGCACTCTACCATGGATTTTGGTTCAGGGCCCAAAAGGTTTTAGCAATTTTCGGAAAGAAATATATGTCGACAAATGTAGACTTATGTCATATGATTCTGGAGGAATCGGTGAAATTTGTGGAAATGTATTTATTCCTTTTAACTCCTTGTGATTTCCTACGACAATGGAGTCAAGGTGTTTCGATGTCCCGACACCAAAACATTTGTGCACATTTATGCCGGGCTTTGGATGATGAGCATCCAGTGAGGTGTCTTTCAACTTGATGTTGAATTACATTTACTGGTTGAGGATTTGATTTCTTCTGTTTCCATGGAAGCATATGCGAGATTATATCTCATGTGGTCAGATTTCTCACCCTCTTGCTCTCATTTGGGGAGAAGAGTGGTTTATCAGGTACCTCCACTCTTTCTGACACTTTACTACAACAATATAAATTTGAGTGACACCTTTGTCATCAGTAAATGTATGTGGCAGATTTGCAATAAGTTGCAAATATGTGATTTTAAACTTCTTGTTCAGATTCTTTGAGTACGTGGATATAAGGACTGAATGTCAATAACATGTCTAATTTATTTCTCGGCATTCTTTGTGGTACTAATCTCCCCCTAATGCCGGAAATGTCCTGATTGATGATGCAATCAGCATACGGGCTGTGAATAATATTGATTGACGGATAAATTGTTATTCCTCACATAGATCCCTATTTTTTTGTGAGAGCCCATTGATGTATGCTGGAGTGGTGATATTGGTACGTAACCAGATTATCGCAGATAGGAAATACTTTGTTGATTTCCACGTAGTTACTACAAGGGGAAAGTAGTATGATATGCAGTTGGTATGATTTAGATCATACTTACGGTGTCTAAGGCCGTATGTGTCGAGCAAAAGGCTGGTAAATTACAACTCTATAAGATTGGTCATGTAATTAATTTCACTAATTTTGATAAGAGATTTAACTAAACCATTTTGGGTATGTACATAAAGTATTATATATAATCAGATATTTCTTGCGAAATGAGTTCAACAAAGTTGACCATTCGAATGGATTTATCCCTTGTTTAGGATAATTTGATCTTACTTTGAGAAGTTGAGCAATTGATTTAGTAAGATCATTCATGGTTGTGTGTGACAAGAGACACACTTGAAATCATTTTATAAATGTTTCTATGAGTACCATGAAGTATCTCAATAATCCCACATAATGGTTAATTAATCCACATATATCTTCTGAATGTGTTCAAGGAAGAATGAGTTGGCTCATTTAAAATTGTAAGGTGAGAGTTCCTAAAATTAATTTCCCCTATGGCACATGTTGTGCACATAAAATCTGATGATTTGGGAATTTTTGCAACTTGTTAAGTTGTGACCAATAGAATTGTCAATAATTTTCTAATCAACCCCAAACCAGGAGTCTAAGGCTTAAAGCCAAATATTTTATAGGATTTAGAAAATTATTTTTTACGCAACAAAACTGAGTATGAATTGATTCATACATTCAATATTTATCAAATATAATGTCCAAGCAATAGGATATTGGACATTGCACTACATGTGGTAGCATAATTATAGGCTAATGATATTTTGGGAATATTAGTATATTACATGAGGTCGCCCATATTACTGAAAAATTAATTACGATATTGCACAAAAGAATTGATTATTCTTTTATTGCACTATATTTTTGGTTCTCCTTCTGATGAAGATTTGAGAACATCATTTACGAGAATATTTTTTTGGTTGTATGTTTGCAAATTTTCAAATATCCAAATAAACTTATTAGCCTTTTAATAAATTTGCTATGTGGTTTGACCATATGTTTGAGGGTTTGATAATCATATGTACGATATTTATGTAACCACACACACACATTTGACAAATTTGAGAGTTGTCTTTGTGATCATTTGAAAACGATATATTCCCTATTAAGAGGTAATTCTATCTTTGGTTGTCTTTTATCCACCACTTTACTTTGAAGTCCTCATGGCTATATTTCGTCGCCACTGACTTGGTATTCACTACCAACAAGATTTTCAAATGATGGTATAGGACCTGTGGGGTGAGTGTGGTGATTTTAAGAAATTCCATGTTCCTTCATCATGGAAATTGGTAGTACCATCATTGGAGGATGTAAAGTGTATTAATGGATTTTCAATCAGCTCTGCATATGAAGATTTTGATTATGAGATATCAACTTGAAGTTGATTAAGGTGACAGAATTATGAACTGCAATAAGACTTGATGTCTTTGAAAAATGAATGGGAGGTCATTCGTGATGTGCTCATGGAAGCATGTTTCACTTGAGCGAATATTCAAGGTGAATCTATATTCATCCATTGTGTACTTAGTTTGAGAACCAAGTGAAGTTGGTGACATATAAAATGCATATGTGCATCAATAGAATAGCCATGTGTTACATGAAATGATCATGCATTATTTAATTAACTTCTTGGAGTAAAATAAAATATATGGATGAAATGATCTTGTTGAGCAAAATCCGCCAAGGTGATGCTTGGTGAATCATGGGGTGTAAACCTTCAATATAGTGCATGCGATGAAATCGTTGCTAATGTTTTGGACTTTATTCTTGAGGAAGTGTATGATTTTAGAGTCACTGCCAAAACATATAGACTTTGCATGTTTAACATTGGTTAGTCACTATGAAAGTATCATCACAATGTCATGTTGACATTGTAGAAGTCCTTGGGAACACTTGCTATAAATTATAGTATCCATCTTGATGGACGAACGACACTATAATTAGAAATAGTGACATAGGCTCGACTGCCATGTATGTTGTAATAGAAGGAAATCACAAGTAAATGCAAATTTTTACGTAATTTCCTATGACATATTCAAGCAAAATGAGGCTTGATTAGTTGATATTAGCACAAAAATACCATTTCGGCATATAGCAAGTGTGCAAAGCAATACTTACTATGAGAGTAAATCATTTAGTGAACAACAACGAATGCTTCTGAGGAGCAAATTCTAGTACGGCTGATGCCTTATAGCCATATGTGTAGACTTTAATTTATATATGATAACACTTTGAAGATAATCACCAATATGATGTATATCTCGTAGTAATAGAAACATAGTCTGACTATTGTCAGTAGATGTTCATAATTCTATTACCTTATGTTATGCTATTTTTTAAGAAAATCACTTTGAAGGTAGTCATCAGTCAGAATGACATGATGTAGACCTTGCAGTAATAGGGGATAGTCTGCAAAATTTTGCAGTAGATGCCAATATTACCTTATGATATCTTGAGGTAGTCACTTATAAATATTAATATTTGGAAGAGCACTTTGAAGGTAATCATCTTGTAAAATTGATAAGATGTAGACCTCACAGTAGTGATGAATAATCTGCGAATTATGCAGTAGATGTCATCAATACCTTGTGATTCACAAATAAAAATATAGGCTATATACACATTAATATTTGAAAGAGCACGTTGAAGATAGTCATCTTGTCAAAATGATAAAACGTAGATCTCACGGTAGTGATGGATAATCTGCGAAATATGCAGTAGATGCCATCAAATACCTTGTGATTTACAAATACAATTTAAGGTAGTCATATTAAGTATGACACACCATAATCCGTGTTTCTAATTTACATCCAGATTTAATGTACAGTTGTTTCAGATTGCTATTATATGAAGAATGCTGAGGCAAACATATAAAAGGATGACACAATGCCATCACTGATGTATAATCTTCTGACCACAATAGTACTATGATGGTAATACATGCAAAATGAGTGTTTTAGAACATTATGCACAATGTGGCATAATTACAGTGATACTGGGTGCTTCTACCCAAGTACTAGTACTAAGGCTGATGGCCTTATTCGGGAATCAGGGAAGCATGAAGTGCTAAACTGTGAAATGGCGAAAGAGATAAGGTTCTCTACTGATTCTCCACAAACCCATCGATTCAGTTGGCTTTGTTGTTTGCACTTTGCCCAGACCACATCTCCATGAGAAATTAGGAACGGAGGATGTGTCGCTGATTGAAGGTTGTAGTCATGCGCGTGGTGAGTGTCTCCACGACGTGGAACCGCCCCGTCTCTGTCGGCCGCCGGGCCATGACTTGGCGTGGCCGTTGACCACCATTTCCTTCATCTGCCATCCCTGGGCGCTACATCTCGGAGGGAAATGTTGTGCCAGCAGCCTAGGCCACGCTGCGCCGGAGGACGCCGCTTCTCCGGATGCTAGACGATTTGCCGCCGCTGATGGATGCGAGGGATTGTGCGCCTCGCGTTATGTGCCGGAGGGTGCTATCGCTGGCCTGATCGACGCCTGGTCGTGGCCGCTTCGGGCTGGTGCGGGAGGCCGCCCATCTCCAGAGCATGCTGTGCCTCGCCGTTGTACCTCACATCGGGAGAAGAAACAACTCGCCAGAGGGCCAGAACGTGCTTTGAAGATTGACGCCGCCGGCCCTGGGTCGGGTCGGATACGCCTCCGCGTCGGGGCCTTCGGGCGTGAAGGGCGAGGCGCCGAGGCTTCTTCCGGATGCCTGCAGGCAAGAAGGCCTCTCACTTCCGGCCAATGGCCGTCTTCATCGACGCAGGGTATGCCGCAATGCGGCTTCGATGTTGTTTTTTCTCTGGCCTAATAATCGCTCTCGGCAGAGAAAAGTGTCTGATAACGTGTTTCGAAAGGAAAGCAAATGATCGAAGAGTAATCTCATTAACTGAAGACGAGGGTGTTTATACCCTAGTACAGAGGTGGTAATTACATAGACGGTAAGTAACGGTTGCTAAACTCCACAACCGCCTTAAGCATTGATTACTAGAATTAAATTAATTCTTAACACATACCACCGCTTTTGGAGAGTGTTTTTTTTCTGCCTCGGCACAGAAAAAACTGGGACGTGGCTATCGCCAGGAAGCGCCCAGACCACCGCTCTTGGAGAGTGTAATTATTTGTCATTGATATGGATGTATCTAGTATTAAAATTTAGGAAATGATGACAGATTAAACTTGTGGGTCGGAAAAAAATGATGCTTTGGAACTCGATGTTTTCTCTGGCTTTTTTTACTAGTATCTGGAATGCATGTTTACGAATTATGAGTGGTGGTGTGGCTCCATTTAGTTTGTAGGTTGATGCCTATTAATCTTACAAAGACACCAGACCTTTTTATGAAAGTTGAATATCATTGGTGTTCTGTTGTAAAGTCTATGAAAAAAATAGGTTCAGTATTAATGAGATTTACATGCATAAAGACCTATTTTTTCAGAAAAAAATAGATCCAATATTAATGATGTTTGCGTACGTAAACTTTACAACAAAAACACCAAGGGGAACTCAAAAACAAAACGAAACTTGCAGGCAATAGAAAATGTTGCTTTGTGTTCACGAGGAAGCAATTCATCATTTTTCTTGTCTTGCCTCTTTAGAGCATCTCCAATTGGACCATACAAATCCTCTTCATAGGGTCAGGAGGACAACCTGATCAATGTCCGAACAGAAAAAAGATGAAAAAGAAGTAAACCAACCGACCCCCCCCCCCCCCAACTTTGTTTCCATATGATCGGATTGTTGGCAAATCTCCATATTCACATTAAATATGAGAAGGGTATGAGTATGTTCTGGCATGTCCGGACAACTCTCCACATAGGAATATGGTCCACCCCAGACCACTTTCTCCCTTTTTTAAATTATTCTTTCTTTTATCTTTCTCTTTCTCCATCCCATCGAACACATGCATTTGATCGGATAATTTAAGAAGGATGTAGGAAACATGCTTCCATGCATGCAAAAATAAAGCTCAACGGACATGTCCGAACGTTCGTTTGGGGATTGAAATTAGCCAATCCTGGTTGTAGATGCTCTTGAAATCGATTTTGCGCAAGATTCGTGTTGCGTATAATTTGCCTCAACCAACGAGTATATCTTTTTTTATCCACTGATTCACCCAGAACTGAAGGGTTTGTTCTCTTATTTGAGCTATATGAAATTGTGTGGATGATTACCACTAGTAGAAAAAGGGGCTTCTGTCCCGGCTTAATTTACACATTAGTCCCGGTTCCATTACGAACCGGGACTAATGCGGTTCGAACGGCAAGGGCGCCGGTCGGTCATTAGTCCCGGTTCAAAAGGGACCTTTAGTCCCGGTTCGTGTCTCGAACCAGGACTAAAGCCTCCAAACCCTTTAGTCCCGATTCGAGACACGAACCGGGACTAAAGGGGTTTTGTATTTTTTTTTCCTCTTTTTAAATTTTATTTCTATTTGTAGTTTCTGTTTTAAATTGCTTATATCTTTTAGGATATTTAATTTATTTTTTTTGTGATTCTTTTTGCATTAGATTCAAAATTTTGTCTAGTTTCTGTTTGTGCAATTAGTTTTTAAATTTGAATGGTTTAAATTTGAATTTGTTCAAATTTGCTTCAAACCCAAATTGTGAATAACTTGAGTTTACAAATAGTTTTTAATTTAATTATTTTTTCTCCTAGTCATCTGTTAGATTGTTATCACAGTAAGATTTCTTTGGTTATTTTTAGAATAATTTAAATTTTAATTTTAATTAAAACAATATTGTTTTGCTTATATAGTTGTTTTAGTCATTTAATTGTTGTTTTTTATTATTTTTAGTTAGTACTTTATGTAGATTTTAACATGTTATAGTATGGTGCATATTGAATGCATAAAAAGTCTGGAATTAAAATCATTTTAATAAAATGCCTTTGTAGCAGATGGGTTTTCGTCTGAAACCTTGATACTTCGAAGGATGATCCAGTTTGTACACGAAGTGCATCCAGTTTTTATCGTAACTCTCTCAACTTTTTGGCACATGCCATGTGGGTGAAACTATGATACCATGCCAACTTTCAACCTTTTTAAAGTTCATTTGTAGTGCTTTTCAATTTCAGGGTCAATTAGCTCAAAAAAGTAAGTAAATGCATGAAAAATACCAAATGAAGTCAGAAAATATTGAAAATTTATGATGTGGCTTTAAATGGTGTATTTTAAACACACAAAAAGTATGGAGTTCAAATAAGTTCAAAAAATGAAATCCCTTTGCAATAGATGAGTTTTTCGTTCGAAACTCTGATACTTCGAAAGAGATTGTTCATTTTGTATACGAAGTGCATCCGGTTTTTGACGTAACCCTCTTAACTTTTTAGCACATGCTATGTGGGAGAAATGATGATACGATGCCAAGTTTCAATCTTTTCAGAGTTCATTTGTCGGGCTTTTCAATTTCAAGGTCATTTAGGTCCAAAAATCATTAAATGCATGAAAAATAGCAAATGAAGTTATAAAGGGTGGAAATTTAGGATGTGGTTTTGAATGGTTTATATTGAATGCACAAAATGCATAAAATGTCTGAAGTTGAAATAAGTAAAAAAATAAAATATCTTTCTGGCAGATGGGTTTTCGTCCGAAACCGTGATACTTCGAAGGAGATGGTCCAGTTTGTACACGAAGTGCATCCAGTTTTTGTCGTAACCCTCTCAACTTTTTAGCACAAGATATGTGGATGAAATGATGATACCATTGCCAAGTTTCAACATTTTCAGAGTTCATTATAGTTCTTTTCAATTTCAGGATCATTTAGCTCAACATAGCAAATAAAGTTAGAAAGGGTTAACTCTGGCTTGGTTAACCTTAGTTGTGATTCTAGCGGGGACGGTGCTAGCAAATTTAGTCGACGGGTATGATTGGACTCTTGGCTACAGGGGGATTCTGAAATTTTCAAACTCTACCCTCCCTCGACCGTCTTTTTTAGTTTTGTAGAAAATAAACAAAAATGCTAAAATCTTTAAAAAATAAAATCCTTTGAGATGTAGTTAGGTTTTAGTGCCTAGTTGGTATACAAATTTTGAGATATGAATTTTGACCGTTTTTCCAAAAAAGGGAAAAATGTAAAACGGCCATAACTTTTGCATACGACGTAAAAAAAGTTTAATATATCAAAAAAAACTAGAGAAAATTGGGAATCAATTTCACCGGGGCTTGCCCGGTGAAGTTTTCTTAGATGCTCAAAATTCCAAATGTAAAAAAAGTTATGGCAAAAAGAAGTTTTTTCCACAAAAATAAGAAAAAATAATTTTATTTAAAATCTTTAGGTTGTTTTCATTGAAATTCACTATTATTATTACTTATTTTGTTTATTTTAAGAATTGTTTGAATTTAAATAAATCATGTGACATGACATCAAACCCTAGGTTGTTTAGGATTGATAGCTTACTATTGTCAGGAGAACAATAAGTGCAGACTTGGCAACTAGGGGCGATAGAACCAGGAAGTTAAGCGTGCTCGGGCTGAAGTAGTGAAAGGATGGGTGACCGGTCGAGAAGTTAGACGATTTGAAATGAGTAATCTACACTAGAGCAGTGAGGATGGGTGATTAGAGATTAAATTGTCAAATAAATCAAAGATTTAAAAATTGAAATAAAACATAAAAACAAATCAAAGAATATTCAAAAATAAAGGTTAGGCCGGGAACAGGGCCGGGACTAAAGGTTAGGCCTTTAGTCCCGCCTCTTTGGTCCCGGTTGGTGAACCGGGACTAAAACCCCTTACGGGCCGGGACTATAGGCCCTGTCCCCAGTAGTGTACATTTTAGCAGATCATTTATGTAAAAAAAGTTACAGGTTATCTTCAAGGTTATGGTGTAGATCTGTATGTGGTCGTCACTACAACATGTGAACAGTCATGAGCAGACCATTGTACAGGGATTATTCAACTGATTTCGCTGATGAGTAAATAGTAGATTGTGTGAATAGGTCGTGTAATCTCTTTCTCGATCGGATGTGGTTGTGTCCTACCTTTTTTTCTTTTGTTTTCATGACTGTTTTTTTAAACGGAGGCACAAGATTTGCCTCATGTATTAAAAAGGAGGGAGTAGAGTTTAGAGTTTTACAATCCACCTCAACGACATGACAATTACTCGTAATAGATTATAGACCCGAGTTTCTTAACGTAGGCCACTACCCATAATTTTGCCTCTTCCAAAATGGCTGCAAGAAGCACCGATGGCGGAGCGAATTTGTGTCGAAAAAACTCTGGCATTCCGTTCGTTCCAAAAGGTCCAGGAAATGAGCATGGTGAGGGAGGTCATTGCATTTCAATTTGGGCTTCGTTTGTTACCGTTTGTCCCACCACTCCATGACGGAATAATCAGGGTGCCATTGGGTGGTATTGACGTGGGGTAGGCCTAGCTTCTCGATGATGGATCTCCACAACCGAAGAGTATACCGACACTTAAAGAATAGATGTGGCCCGGATTCTTGCTCTATTTTGCAAAGTTTTCCCAACCGTGCTTCTCCAAACGATCTGCCGTTCAAATACAATCTTAGAGAGCCGCAGTAACATATTAAACAATGGATGAATCAGAAGTTACTTAAAAACAATGAATGAAACAATCATATGTTTCTTAAAAAATATGTTAGACACGATTGTTGTGCCCAAAAAAAGGCGATTCGGAAGTTACTAAAATAATAAACTTGGAAAATTACGTAAAAATGGTTCCTAGTCATAAAAAATATTGAAATAATATCCCACACTATCTGTGCGGCAATAACATTTTTCTGCCCGGGAATTATGGAAACATAAGTTTTTGTGTGTTAAATGTATTTTGGAAAGGATTGCCATATGTTTCTTGCAAAAAAAAAGGATCCTCTTAGCTAGTGAACGTTTGCTGGGAGGGGTGGCATTTTGAATGATTTTGCTGGCAGATTTAGTTGTGAGGGGATGACAACTTCTTCAGAACAACATGGTAAAGACTGGCACCAATTGATCAAGGTGTTCGCTTGCCATCCCCCTCCCAGGTGACGTTTGTTAGATAACATTACCGGAAAAAAAGTTAGGACAAAAATTTTTGTTCCGAGGACAAAAAGTTAGGGAATGTTGTTTAAAAGGTATTCATGTTACATATAAATGGTTTCCCCAAAAATAATCACTATGTATATGTTATGCGAAATAATATTTTTCAAAAACATGAAAGCTCATTTCCCGGTATAAATAACATCAAAAAAATGTCTAACACTTCACTGCGACCAGTTCATCAAAAATATTGATGATATATATCTCATGGGAAAAATAATACTATTTTTTTGAAATTTTCTTTTACACCCAGAATACATAAATGACTGGCATTTTTTTTTTGTTCTGTTGCCAAAAAGAACTGTGGGGTATTGTTTTTCTATGTCAACTCGTTCATTACAAACTTTAGGACTGTACCCTCTAAGAAAAAGTGGTTGGGACTGGCACGTGATTTCGTACCACAGATCTGATTGCCATGGAATTTTTACATTTCTTTGCCCCACCTGCTAGGCTTCATGGAGAAATAGTTAGAGGAACTCCGAGGTACATGAAAGCTTGGACGAAGATGAACTGAACGGGGAATGTCAAGGAATGGTTGGACCTGAGAAATCGATGCGCGAGAACTAGGCGATAGGATACAAATATCACATTGGGTCACCGAGAACGTATCATGTGAAATAGAGGAATCTGTGCACCCAATGCACCACAAGATTTTGGGCCTTTGGATGGAAAACAAGGAATTTGATTTACAAAACAAACCTCCATTTAATTTTGGGCGAAGAGATCATGTACTGACATGTCCAACCAGTTCTATAGTATCAACGCATTTAATTTTGTTTTCTTTAAAACAACATAAATATTTAGTTTAGGAAGATGAATATTCTTGAAATTTGGACAAGTAGGACAATTTTTTAGGTGAAAAAAAAAGAAATACAAGCAGCATAATTTGTGCAAAGGTTTAAACATGATACCGCTAATACTAGGCACGGCCTACAAAATGATCAATAGAGTTTTTCAAATTTCCACATGCATGCTGTCATGCACAATTTTTCTCAGTTTTCGAAATTTTAGTTATGATTTTTTCACCAAATTACAAATACCTAGTTCACACGAACCGAAGAATTAGATCATGATCTTCGTAAATACTGGCCTCCCCCACCCCCAGAGTGGACAGCTGCAATACCATAAACAATTTTAGGTTTTAGAACGTTTTTCAAAGTCTGGAAACTGTAACAAGATCCACTCTACATCGACACTGCATTAATTAATCCTCTCAAAAACAGAAGAAAAAATGATTAAACTGGCACTGCATGCATTCGGGCATGCATGTGGACAGGTACACAAGAACTCAAAACAATGAGCTCCCATTCCATTCTGTCGCACGTTCTACTGGCTATGGACACTTGTTTTCATCAGACATGACTGAGAGCTTGCTGCATCCTCATCTGCTGAAATCTGCATTCTCCCTTCACTAGTCGATGGGCACTTCCACCTCCATTTTCAGGCCAGGGTGGTCGATGATCTGAAACCACGTCACAAAAGTAGTTTAGTTCCGCTTCACCACCAGCAGTACAGAACCAGAGCAATATACAATTATGAAACGCCGTAGAATTATAGTTTATATATGAGTACTGGTAGGCACACTGGATAATACTACAACCGCAAAAACTACGCTTGTCTACAATTCAGATGAATCTAACCACAAAGCTATGCTTTTTTTTCAATTCAGATGAATCTAACCACAAAGGCTATGCTTTTTTTTAAGTTCAGATGAATCAAACCCCCGGTTTTATCAATTCAGATGAATCTGCCACAGCATTACATGATAAGAAAGGTAAGCAATGTTTAGCTTTGTACCGTCACAAAATCTTCTAATGATAGAGTGGAATCCCGTGTGTACCCAGCTTCTTCCAACACCTTTGTTAGTACTTGCTGAAAGGCATCAATGCAAATCCATGTTAATTTGAGATTGTACTGCTGTACATCAGCTTGAACAAAACATTGTGCATCATGCAAAGCAATACTGAAACTAGTTACATGCTACTCCCTCCGTTTCTAAATATAAGTCTTTTTAGAGATTGCACTAGGGAACTGTACGGTTGTATATAGACATATTTTAGAGCGTAGATTCACTCATTTTGCTTCGTATGTAGTCACCAAGTGAAATCTCTAGAAAGACTTATATTTAGGAACGGAGGGAGTACTTTGGTCATTGCTAACTCCTTATGAAATTGATAATTTCATTCCTGAACCCCGGTGTGTTCATGTTGTCTTTCCTTAGAGAAGATCTCTGAAAATGAGAAGTCCATGGATATATTTGTGTTTCTGACATCCATGGAAGATCATGGAAACCAGAAAACAAAAGAAGTGTATTAGCATGGTCTGCTTTCATCCCAAAGTTTATTCATGCATGTTTTGATTGTCTTTTACTCCCTCCGTTCCTAAATATAAGTCTTTGTAGAGATTTCACTAGTGGACTACATATGGATGTATATAGACATACTTTAGAGTATAGATTCAATCATTTTGCTCCGTATGTAGACCCTTAGTGAAATCGCTTAAAAGACTTATATTTAGGAACGGAGGGAGTAGATTCCATCATACTACTATGGTGCTTTGTTCAATATTTAGATTATACTTAGAAATAAACTTCTAATGGGTGTCTGTTTGTTTTTGCCTTTTGATTTCTTTACCATTTTTCCTAAGGATGTATTGTCTTGGTTGCTAAATACCACAGTTGACCTTATTTTAGTTGAGAATTTTCAAATTGGAAATGGTAATCTATCTGGGACTAAAGCATGATCTTCCTATTTAATTAGTATTATCATATACTACATCTGTCCTTAGTTGTTGGAACTAAACCGATGGAGGTCCAATGAATAACAAGCAATTCCAATAAACGATGAATTTATATTTGCTGAGGGAACGCAAAGAAAAGAATGTGAGAATTCACCACTGCAAGCTACAGCTTGGAACAAGGAAAAGGTAATTTGTTCTATCTGTCTCCTATTCAGTGCTTGCATATGTGAAATCACATCCATTCACAAAACCATGTACATATGTTTCGGCAGCAAAACTAACCAATGTGAAACTGTAGATTTTAGAATTGCAAAGCCACAAAATTCAACCCAATATGTTCCTTTGAGCAGAGGTATAATTTGTTACACGACACTGACACCTTAGATCCATTGTCCATCATAACATAAAAAAGTGGCAAATTGCTATATTTAGTGATGTAATCATGTGTTTCGCTTGTGTTTAATGATGCAACAGGGGTAACTACCCCCTCTATTGTTCCTAGCTATTATATATTATTCTCTAGGGATCGATGAATCAAACTATTTCCTTGTTAAAAAGCATGAAAGATCATGGTCATTTCGAGCTCAAAAAGAAGAGAGAACTATAGCAGTGGTTTGTTTTGCATAAAACTGCAAATGGCAACTGCAGCTGATGATCGACAAGATGAGCAATACTCCCTCTGTCCCAAAATAAATGTCTTAACCTTAGTACAACTTTGTACTAGAGCTAGTACAAAGTTGAGACAGTTATTTTGGGACGGAGGGAGTACTATTTATTCAGTGAGAACAAAAATATTGCAGTAATATTCATGAATGCACATAATTCCTCTAAGGTTGCTTTACATCAGTCACAGGATATGATATGATGAAAGAAACAATTCATTGGAGCAGATAGGTTTGGCTCCAAACAAGTAGTGAGCTCACAACAGGTAATCTTGGTTTTTTTAGTGCACATGACACCAATAAAGACAATATGCAGTACTTGTATACAATGCAGCACATTAAGATGGTAGGCTTAATTTGTGATGACAAGATGTCTCTGAATATTAGAACCAATAAACACGAAACTTGTTAAGCTGGCATCAGTGAATCAGACGCAGTACGTCCGCACGGGAAGACGGAGTGGTGATCCTTGATTTTCCCTTGTCTGACATTAGGTTCAAATATGATGGATATATTCTAAGCCCATTGCCACTAGGAAAAAACCACCCTGATGTTCAGATTCATAAACCTTTCTTGAAAGAGTTATACTTAGGCAAAAATAAGTAAATAACTAAAGATAGCTCAACTTTTTCACTGAGATTAGAGTTATGTTTACTCAGAAGTTTCACCTAACTATCTCTCAAGTAAAAGAAAAACGAACCTACCTAGTCTGATGTTAATTTTCTGACCATTAAGAATAATAATATGGTGATGCTGAATTGCCATAATTAAGCATGAGTATATTTTTCTTACTTTACAACGGTGGACGAGTTCAGATGTGGGTGTTCTGATTGATGCATAAGATCAAAATTGTATATGTGATTGAGGTGAGTTGTGTGTTTCTCAGGTATACATTGTACCCATGATTCAGCTTTATTCAAATTCAGGGGTCATTTCTTTCGGTGCAGACCTGTCCCTCTGTCTGGTTGCTATGAGGTGTGCCCTTTCATAGACCAACATTGTGTTGCGCCACAGCTGTTTATGTTTATATAGTTTCTAAAACTTCCAGCTACAACGATTTAACAAGTATCCACATGTTGCAAAAGAAAAGAGTATCCACATCCAGCAGTATCTAACATATAAATTCAGTTCTTTCTCTACACTGATCCACATCCAATAATCAGATTGTTTCCTACAGTTAGTTCTGCTCTAGCTATATTCTATTGCAATTAATAGCTTAATATTGTATCTTCAGTTTATTATACTCCCTCCGTTCCTAAATATGTCTTTTTAGAGGTTCCACTAGGGGACTACATATGTATATAGACATACTTTAGAGTGTAGATTCACTCCTTTTGCTCCGTATGTAGCCCCCTAGTGAAATCTCTAAAAATACTTATATTTAGGAACAGAGGGGGTATTTACTTAATATTTTTGTCAAGAAGACTACAAATTTCGACCATGGTATGTTATATGGAATAAAAAGTGGAAAATATGAAAGAATGTTGCAAGAGAAATTTAATGAGCAATAGCATGCTCCGTCAGCAGGAGCAGCAAAGCTCGTGGCATTCTAGGCATCATCATCCGGCACATTGCCGCTGAAAGATGTTTTCCTTGCCAGAAGCAGTGGAGCCAAGGCGGGTGATGCAGCCCAGGAGCAAGTGGTGAAAACCCTTAGGAGTTAGGCACTGTCCAGTTACACGATACTTCTCCTTGTTGAGTGGCCCAACATGCTACCTGGCCCGGCCTCCTTCTGACGCATTCTGTAGTACTCCCTCCGTTCCTAAATATAAGACCTTTTAGAGATTCCACTATGGACTATATACGGATGTATATAGACATATTTTAGAGTGTAGATTCACTCATTTTGCTCCGTATGTAGTCTATAGTGGAATCTCTAAAAGGTCTTATATTTAGGAACGGAGGGAGTAGTTATTAGTGGACAAAACAATTCTTGGATCTGTGACTGGATTGCTCTTATTTAGATCCCAGCCTCCTTGCACATTAGTAGAGCATAACATGGTTTCTAATGTTCCACTCTAGGTAACTACCTTATATTTAGTACTACCTCCGTCCCAAATTATAAGACATTTTGTTAGCCTATTTTAGCCTCCCAAAACATCTTATAATTTGGACCAGAGGGAGTACTATGTAGGTGAGGTAGTAGGGCAGTAGGCTATGCTAGAAATAATGCCCAAAAGGGTAATATTGCCTACAAATATTCAGAGAGAGCACTGATTTCAGGCTAAGTCTTATGGATGTACAAATATCATAAAATCTGGATATTGTTGAGCTTTTAGATATATAAGGATGGGTTCCACACAAACTATATTTTTTAACTACAGTGCGAAGAAAGCTACTCTGAGCATTTGCTGCAATGAAGAAATCTACAATTTAGTGTCAGGGCCCCCTTCATTTTGGAAACAACTTGATGTGTTTATGATGGCAGGATACTAATTATTTGAAGAGGAAACAAGGGAACAGTCACATTTGATGTTGTTGATTTAGTCAGTGTACTTGCAAGTGAACGTACAATTCAATGAAATACAGGATTGAACCAAATGAGAACCTCTCTTTGTTGCTCTGACATGGATGAGCCCGTTAGGTCCCGTAAAACCTCTACCAGGTCCTTGAAGCTTACTTTCCCCTTGCCATCAATGTCATACACCTTAAACATCACTGATCAATGAAACACAGACCAAATCAACACCAAACAAGCAAATTAGTCATCATAAGGATCAGAATTCAGAGAGATCCAAACCAACATATACTCCTTTCAAGATAGACAGCAAAGAGAGGAAAAGAAACATGATGAGCATTACACTCAATCTTTTGCTGAAAGCTGGCCCTTGTGCTGAAGGTAGAGAGAAACGAAACAAATTCCTTGAAGTTCAATCCATCAACCATACGTAGCAACCTCTGCAAACAGAAGAAATGGAAGCTCAAAATCAGTCTCACGGCTATAGTTGACACTGCTGGATCTCCTAAATATAGCTAAAACAGCCAAAGTGAGTAAAGAAAGTCAACAGACTATGTTATTTGCAAGGGAGGTTGTGTTTTGCTGGAAAAACTACATTATATGCACCAATCAAATACACTAAGTCTTAGTGTGGAAGAAAAACGAACTACAAATCTTCAGTAGAAATGATCTATAAGGAGATTTTTGTAGTCTATTGATCAGTTTTATTTGGGCAAAAGCGTTATACCAGTCTTTGAACTTTGATAAGTTTTTGTTTACTGAAAACCATGATTCGTTGGTATCCAATCAAAGATAGCTAGAGCTTTTCCAAACCAGATGTGGAAGATGCTTCCTTTCATAGGGATATTCAGGTTGCACATGTATTAAACCAGGGAAAAACTACCTATGCCGATCGATTGCATACAGGTCTTGTGAGGCAATTGGCATAAAAAAAATTCAGACACACCTAGTTCATTGATGGAGTGGGGAAATCTAATTAGTTTTTTCTCCATTATATTATACTTAATTGCTGAGGAATTCCAAGTGTTGGTCAAATCAGTACTATTACATCTCTGTAGACAGAATTGTTTACAATACAACTAGGAAAGTAGTGTGTGTAATGCCAAGGACAGCACACAAAAACAAGATGGATCTGCTTCGTAGAGTCAATCATTCAGCGGGAGCTGGCACGAAAGGGACAAAGCAAGCCGGAGAAGAAAATTCTTCGCCGTCTCGACGACAAGGGGAGGACGGGGGACGGACCTGGGAGAGCGGGTTGGTGGAGTACTCCGGGATGGAGAGGAACTCGTCCTCGGCGACGAAGCCCTTGGCGCTGCGGTCGAGCTGGCAGAATCGCTCGTACAGCGACACGATCTCCTGCTGCGAGACTTGGATTCGTCCGAATCGGGAGCAAAAGAAAAAAGAAGACTCAGGAATCGATGAAATCACCACCAAATCGAAGGGGGCGTCGATGGGGATCGATGACATACATAGGTAGCTGCAGTGCTCCTGCACCTCCTCAATGTCGTACTGCGTCAGCATCGACGACGCGTTCCCCATCGTATCGCCGGGAAGCCTCCCCCGTCGATCTGCTCCTCCGACGACTGGCCCTCCCCTCTCTCCCTCGCTGCGTCAGTCGAGGGGTGGGAGGAAGGAAGGGGGTTGCGAAATCTCGGGTCGGTTTTTCCTCTATGGGATGGGCATATCTGGCGAACGTTCGCCGCCACAGAACCGCGAACGATCGCCGGGCGGTTTTCAGTGCATTTGGAAAACCTGGATGGCTTTTGTGCAAAACTGCCATGGCATTTGTGTGATTTTAAGTTTTTTAAAGTCATTCAAACTGCACCCTAGGATTAAGATCGTATGGCAGCTAGGGCTTTCGCTGGAAGTTTCCCCCTAGCGAACGTTCACTGGTTACTTTTTTCGTTTTCTATTTGGTTCTCCAAAATAATTTATACTCGACAATTCGGGTAGCCGAAAATCGGGTTCGGGTATTCCCGATTTGACCGAGCACTGCACAGGCTATGCGGGGAAGCCAAGGTGGAACTCGCCAGCGTCGAGCGCGGCGGCCCAAGGCTAGAGGGTGTTGGGGAAGCAGGAGGAGATCGGCAGCGGCGAGCGCAGTGGCGTGCAAGGTGACGAGTGTGGTGGCGGCCAGACCTACAGGCTGCATAGGAATGTCGGGAGAAGGTCGTGGGTGGCTAGCCCAGTGGATAGCGCAGCGACGACAGGGCCAAGTCAAAGGCACAAGGTCATGTGTGGATGTGAGCTGCGTTGCGTGTGTAGAGATGTGAGGTGTGAGATGCACATGTGTAACACCAGAGAGAGAGGGTAGCGCATCCATGGGAGACAAAAAATTAAACGATAAGCCAATATTAACGACGAGTACGGTTTACGGGAATAATTAAAGGGTCATGAGATAACCCCCAACCACGAGTGGCAACCAACATCTAAAGAAGAAGAAGAAAAAGGCTAAATTGTGGACCTCAAAATTCGTAATGCGACTTCGAAAGATAAATTCGCGGTCGGTGAACTCTCAACCTACATCTAAAGAAGAAGAAGAAGAAGAAAGCTAAACTATGGACCTCAAAATTCATAATGTGATTTTGAAAGATGAATTCGTAGTTGGTGAACTCTCTTGATCTAGCACTAATTTCTTTCATGATTGTGATGTATCTCCCGTGGGTGCCATTTTTTATCTCGTGGACAACTAGTTTGCAATCACATGCAATGACACTCGCTCTAGGGATAGATCAAGTGCAAGGGCTAAACCTTCACAACAAGCAACTACTTCTAGCATCACTAGTTTAGTCATGTCCCTAGATACCATAGCCGATAAGAACAAAAATATTCTTGCATGATCCCGACAGCCGCCATCGAAGCCCCTGTTCTGTCATTCCTCGGTCGCCCTTCATCAATGTGTATCTTTGCCATCCCGGGTTTTGGAGCCTTCCATACATACATGTCTCCTATCGTCCTGTCGTTATCTCGTGCTACCAGTCCCTGCACCGTCACATGAGCTTGTAAGGTAACAATCTCGGATATGAATGCAATGACGAAAGAGTGGGTAGCATGTGGACTTTGGAGAATTCCATCGTGAATAGACTTTCATTGCGCTCTCCAAATTGCCCATAAAGTGACAACCAACTTGATCAAACTATCATGAGGCAAATATTCAATCATGGCAAAAATTGAATGTTTGACGTTTAGCTTAGTTGATGCTTGAATATGTTCTACATCGTCGTCATGAACTAGTCATGTTCCTCTTGTGGTGTGCGTCCTTAGTGGGAATCGAGTGCTTAGCAAGTTGGGTGAGTCCGGGAGTAAGGGGTCCTCGGGTCGCCGGCTATCTCTACGAGCCAGACTCATTGGCCATTTCGGATAGCCGATGAGACATATGAGGAAGATTCCACATGACTTGGTGATAAAGACAAGGACTTCCCTCCACCAACGTAGCCGACTAGGACTCTTGTTATCCTAGGCCTCTAGTGTAATATATAAGCAGAGGCCATGCAAGTCAACAGATTGTTACAAGATTAAGATCATTACTCCTAGGGTTTTAGACCACATCATACGATCTCGAGGTAGATCAACTCTCTACTTGATACACCATCATCAATACAAACAAAGCGGGATGTAGGATATTACCTCTATCAAGAGGGCCCGAACTTGGTTAAATATCGTCTCCCCTGTCTCCTGTTACCCATCAATCCAAGATCCACAGTTTGGGACCCCCTGTCCAAGATCTGTCGGCTTTGAAACCGACATTGGTGCTTTCATTGAGAGTTCCGTTGTAGGATCGCCAAAGGATTGATGGCTCGTGTGCAGATTGGCAGCAGTTTTTTCTGGACAGCGAATTTGTGTTTGTCATCCACATTTCCTCGAGCGTCGTTTTCATATTGCTTCAGTGGAATTGTGCAGAATTGTATTACAACAACCCTACAAAATTTCGTCGCGTTCAGATGCAGGAATATTCGGCTATCTACGATATACCTGAGCCCTGTCCAATATGGACGGCAATCTGGATGAGTTTAGGAAGAGGGATACAGTATCGATCTCGGACATCCGTTAGAAAATCCCACCATTCATCGGCTATGGAATCCCTGTATCGATCACCCCTCAGAATTTCAGCCCGATCCGACCGTCCAAAGTCCGTAAAACGTCTTATGAATATAACAAATTCGCGAAAACGAATCCGACCAGAGTTCATCTTTTTCATGAACGGGTTGTCAAATGTCCTTTTTGGAGGAAAAATTTCATCATCTCGGTCAGCCGACCAAGAGTTTGGCATCGCGAGGGACAAATAAACATCAAGAGAACCTCGTCATCCGTGGGTTGCATGGGTCATGCGCGCCGTTGCTTCATCAAGCCAGCATTGACCGTGTCACAAATTTTGACCTGCGTTGACATCACCGCGTTGTCGTTTTTTCAAGCCAACATCCACCACGCTGACATGTTTCGATACATAGGCTAGCATGGGGGATCTAAAGTCGTTATACCGACCTACTCCGTCACCTCGGCTAGACCGGGGGCTTTGCCATCTCTTCATCAACCTGCTCCGGGGACTTCGGCATCACCAGCCGACTGGTTTCGTCATGTTAGCTGGGCCGGGGGATTTGCCTTGACACATCGGCTGAATTGCATCACCACCTCATCAAGCCGAGCTCTTCACTCGGTCACCTCAGGACCGGCTTGGGGTTGGGACCTTGACCCGCTACAAGCTCAGCCCACGTCACACCGAGCACATTTACCAGCTAAGTCGCTTCATGTTCAACCTTTTTTCAATTTTCAATTTCTATGCGGTTCTGATGATGAAATGATGAATGTACTTCTCGCTCCTCGTTGGTTACCCCAAGTGGAAGGTTGAGATGTAGTCAGCAGCAAGTTTTCCCTTACACGGAGACTGTGAGGTTATCGAACCAGGAGGACTCCAAGGATCAACAAGTAGGTGTCCCCTGCCCTGGCGCAAGCAGAAGACATGGACATGCACCCACACAAATAACTTTGCTCCCAACGAGTACAGAGAAGTTGTCAATCTCTCCGGCCTTGCAGTTTGCAAAAGATCAAAACACAAGCGGGAGTAGTGATAGTGATTGCAATGGAAAAGTAAATGAAAGCAGTAAATGGTGGAGGTGTAAGCAATGGTGGTGATATGGACTGGAGTCACATGATGTTCGCTAGTGATGTCTCTCTCCCAAAATACGATAAACAACTATGCTTGGTTAAACAAATTACAGCTGGGCAATTGACAGAATTATAAACGCACCGCAATGCTAATTATGCTACTTGAAAGTTAGAGGCTTGATAGTAATGGGTAGTACGCCAAGACAAGTAGACTGTTTATTCATCAGCATCTACTTACTAATCATCCACCTTGAGATATCTATCGAGAACATCTCGCTGGTATTAAGTTGCGAGCCCCACCCAAAGTGTAAACTCAAAGCAACGGACAACTGCATTAACAAACTACGCATAAGGTAAACAATCCTTGCAACCGTGGTCACAAGCACCGTTGTTTTCTCCCTGGTGGCAACAGCACATCCCCTAGTCTCATGTTTTTTTCACTCAAGCTAGACATCAGGGGGCATGAACCCACAATCATGCATAACGCTCCCTCTTGAAGTTACAATCTACTACTCGGCCAAATCAATACAAAGCAACGGAGAACATGCATGAATCACTAAAGAACACAATATAAAAGGATAATCAAATATATAACTCATAACAATCTGAACGTAATATGATAATCCATCGGATCCCAACAAACCGAGCATAGCAATAGCAGGAAAATTACATAGATGCCTTGATCATGTAGGGCAGCTCACAAGGGCTAATCACGGAAGCACAAGATTGAATAGAAGACATCACATAGCTACTGGTCATGGACTCATGGTCCAAGGAGGACTACTCACGGCATGTCCGGGAAGCGTCCATGGCGGTGGAGAAGCTCCCAGAGGTCAATCCTCCCTCCGACAGGGTGCCGGGAAGAGGTCTCCTGACGCTCCCAATCTCGAAAGCGCTGCGGCGGCAGAACGATGGAGAAATTCGCGATTCTAGATGTGATGGAAGGGTTTCCTCATGGAGGAGTAAATATAGGCCAAAGGAGGGCACGAGAGGCGGTGGGGCCCACCCAGACGCCCTGTGGGCACGTCTAGGGGCCAGGCCGTGCCGAGTGGTCGCCTCGGAACCCCCTACCCCCCTCTGGCCCATATTTAGTGATCTGGAAGCTTCTGTTACGCTGATTTTTATATATTTTTATCAGGATTTTTGGGGCTCCAGAAAATTGGGTAAAAGCCCCTGCAAAAAAGATAACAACAGATAGAAACTGACACTGGGTGCAGTGAGTTAGTAGGTTAGTCCAAGTATGTGTAAAAAGATATAAAAGTGTAGCAAAACAGATAACAATGTCACCCAAAAGATCATGGAACAAGCAAAAATTGTAGATACATTTGGGACGTATCAACATCCCCAAGCTTAATTCCTGCTCGTCCTCGAGTAGGTAAATGATAACACAATAATTTTTTGTGGTGACATGCTAACACACATATAAAAACTTCAAAGTAAAGCAAGTAAGGTATGCAATTCAAGTCAAGACAATAACAAGCAAGAGTCTATATTTAGTATTGAAAATAGCAAAGTAAGAGCATAATGGTGCAAGAGCTCTCGTTGTCCATGACTCGAATGTCTCCAAATGGTGTTCGCGTGTAAGAAGTGGGAGATGGGTTTAGAGATTAAAATATATTTTTTAATTGAGAACTCAATCTACTAAACCTCACACTTGGTCTCCTTCGGAATTTTATTTTGACTCATCCCCAGACCACTAGTCAGGCACAAGTCAAAATGATCCTCTCCCTTTCGATTTTGAGCACTCATGCAATGGATGAGTGCAAGCAAGATATGTTGGCACTTAGGATGGCAAAGAGAATACTGAAGGGGAAGGAAGACAAAAAGGTGTGAAAGGCTCACATCAATGAGGACAACCATAGGCCAGAGAAAGCCAAATGATAGATATGATGTGAGGAGTAGGGATTGCCATGCAACGGATGCGCATATGAGCTAAGGTAAGCTCTCCAATGGAACTAGTGGGAGTGCATCCAACTTGTCTGCTCATGAAGACCTAGAGCTCATTTTAGGAGGCTCATCATTGGAATATGCAAGCCAAGTTCTATAGTGTAAGGGTCCCCACATAGTTATGCATGAATGATAATCTCTATGTAGTACAAATATAGCAATGGAGTATGAGTGTGGATCTTTCAAAAGGAATAGTAGTATTGCCCCATTCCTAGATCACTCTTGTACCCCTTGACTGACTCATGGCAAGGCACTCTTCAGGTGTGGTACACAACATGGCATACTTTAGAGCCTACGACTAAGGCATAGGGGACAACCTTCGTTCTTTCTCTTTCTTCTCCCGTGCTCGGGTTTTGAGTCTTACTCAATATTCACACCTTACAACACAGCCAAGAACCCCTTCTTTGCCGATCTATTTTGAACTCCTTCAAAAACTTGTCAAGGCATGCATTTCATTGAAAGTTTTATCAAGCGTCTTGATCTATCACTATATATCTTGATGCTCAATGTTCAGGTAGCTTAATCCAGGTTTTCCTTTGAAAAACACTTTTCAAACAACCCTATATGCTTTCCAGAAATTCTATATCATTTCTGATCAACAATATGTCAACCACATATACTCATCAGAAATTCTATAGTGCTCCCACTCACTTTCTTGGAAATACAAGTTCCTCATAAAGTTTGTATAAAACCAAAGGCTTTGATCACTCATCAAAGTACTTATTCCAACTCCGAGATGCTTTCTCTAGTCCATAGAAGGATCACTGGAGCTTGAATACTTGTTAGCATCCTTAGGATCAATAAAACCTTCTCGTTGTATCACATACAACCTTTTCTCAAGGAAACAGTCAAGGAAACAATGTTTTGACATCCTATCTGCAAGATTTCATAAATAATGCAGCAACTGCTAACATAATTCCAACATACTTTTAGCATCGTTACGAGTGAGAAAGTCTCATCATAGTCAACTCTTTGAACTTTTCGGAAACATCTTGCGACAAGTCGAGCTTTCTTAATGGTGACTTTCACCATCATTGTGTGTCTTCCATTTAAAGATCCATCTGTACTTAACAGTCTTACGACCATCAAGTAGTTCTTCCAAAGTCTACACTTTGTTTTCATACATAGATCATCTCTCGGATTTCATGGCCTCCAACCATTTATCAGAATCTGGGCCCACCATCGCTTCTCCATAGCTCGCAAGTTCATTGTAGACCAGCAACATGACCTCCAAGACAGGATTACCGTACTACTCTCGAGCAGTACGTTTCCTTATAGACCTATGAGGTTTTGTAGTATCTTGATCCAAAACTTCATGATCACTATCATTAGCTTCCACTTCAATTGGTGTAGGCGCCACAGGAACAACTTCATGTGTCGTGCTACACACTGGTTGAAGTGACATTTCAATAACCTCATCAAGTTTCCACCATCCTCCCACTCAATTCTTTCGAGAGAAACCTTTTCTCGAGAAAGGACCCATTTCTAGAAACAAACACTTTGATTCCGGATCTGAGATAGGATGTATACCCAATTGTTTTGGGTGTCCTATGAAGATGCATTTATCCGCTTTGGGTTCGAGCTTATCATGCTAAAACTTTTTCACATAAGCGTCGCAGCCCCAAACTTTTAAGAAATGACAGCTTAGGTTTCTCCAAACCATAGTTCATATAGTGTCATCTCAACGGAATTACGTGGTGCCCTATTTAAAGTGAATGTGATTGTCTCTAATGCCTAACCCATAAACATAGTGGTAATTCGATAAGAGACATCATAGTATGCAGCATATCAAATAGGGCGTGGCTATGAAGTTCGGACACACCATCACACTATGGTGTTCCAGGTGGCATGAGATGTGAAACAATTTTCACATTGTCTTAATTGTGTACCAAACTCGCAACTCAGATATTCATCTCTATGATCATATCGTAGACATTTTATCCTCTTGTCACGATGATCTTCAACTTCACTCTGAAATTACTTGAACCTTTCAATAATTCAGACGTGTGTTTCATCAAGCAAATACACTAGTATCTACTGAAATCATCTATGAAGTAAGAACATAATGATATCCACTATGCGCCTCAACACTCATTGGACTGCATACATCAAAATGTATTACTTCCAATAAGTTACTTTCTTGTTCCCTCTCACTGGAAAATGAGGCCTTCGGTCATCTTGCCCATGTGGTATGATTTGCATGTCTCAAGTGATTCAAAATCAAGTGAGTCTAAACAATCCATCTGCATGGAGTTTCTTCATGCGTTTACACCAATATGCATGGTTCGCATGTCTCAAACGATTCAAAAATGAGTGAGTCCAAAGATCCATCAGTATGGAGCTTCTTCATGGGTTTTACACCAATATGACTCAAGCGGCAGTGCCACAAGTAAGTGGTACTATTATTACTACTTTGTATCTTTTGGCAACAACATCATGAACATGTGTATCACTACGATCGAGATTCAATAAACCATTGAAGGTATTTATTCAAGCAAATAGAATAACCATTATTCTCTTTAAATGAATAATCGTATTGCAATAAACATGATCTAATCATGTTCATGCTCAAAGCAAACACCAAATAACATTTATTTAGGTTCAACACTAATCCCGATGGTAGAGGGAGCGTGCGACAACCATTGTCACCTCGCCTTTAGCTAGTCTCCGTTTATTTCGTAGCTTTTATTTCGAGTTACTAACACTTAGCAACCAAACCGATATCTAATACCCTGGTGCTACTAGGATGTAACGCCCCGGACACACCCGCCGGCGGTCGTTACTCCTGACGGGATCTAGACTAGCCCCACATATCAATACTAGTCTTTTCTGCATACTTTGTCCTCACTCATGCACACCTGGGATCAAATTCCCGACCTGGGAGTTCTGTTCGAATGGGCTCCCGGGAAATAAGTAATTCCTTATTGATATGAGTAGTCTATCATCCCTAATATGCCAGGCTATCACATACACCACCACTCAGAGGAACCGACGTCCTCGTCGGGCCTTAGGAGCGTTCCCTCTTGACACAAACGTCTGTGCATCTAGTCCAGTACATGTGTCATGCCGTGTGCCACGACGGGTCACAAACGTCATGAACAACATGACTGTGCACCTGTCCGCAAACATCCGTGTAACCGCGAGGGTCGGCTCTGATACTAACTTGTAACGCCCCGGACACACCCGCCAGCGGTCATTACTCCTGGCGGGATCTAGACTAGCCCCACATATCAATACTAGTCTTTTCTATGCACTTTGTCCTCACTCATGCGCACCCGGGATCAACTTCCCGGTCGGTCACCCATCCTAGAACTACTCCAAACCGAGCACGCTTTGTTGGGGAACGTTGCATGGGAAACAAAAAAATTCCTACACACACGAAGACCTATCATGGTGATGTTCATCTACGAGAGGGAGATCGGATCCACATACCCTTGTAGATCGCTAAGCGAGAAGCGTTAAGAAACACGGTTGATGTACTGGTACAACTTCGTGATTCAAATCACCGTCGTCCCACGATCCGTTCTGATCTAGTACCGAACAGACGGCACCTCCGCGTTCAGCACACGTATAGCTCGATGACGATCTCCGCCTTCTTGATCCAGCAAGAGAGATGGGGAAGTAGCTGAGTTCTCCGGCAGAGTGACGGCGCGCCGGTGATGGTGATGATCTATTCCTGCAGGGCTCCGCCCGAGCTCCGCAGAAAACCGATCTAGAGGAAGAACTACAAAGTAGAGTTTTAGGGTTGCACATGGCAAAGTTGTGTCTCATAACCCCTAAAACCTCTAGTATATATAGGAGGAGGGGAGGGGCTAGCCTTGAGGTTCAAGAGAGACCCAAGGGCGCTGGCCGAGAGAGGAGGAGAAGGACTCCAACTCCAATTCAGTTTGGGAAGGAGGAGTCCCCTCCTTCCTTCCCACCTCCTTTTTTTTCTTTTCCTTTGATTTTTTCCTTCTAGCCGACATAGCCCACTTGGGTTGGCCTCACCAGCCCACTAAGGGCTGGTGCGCCACCCTTGGGCTATTGGGTTCTCTCCCGAGTGGGTGGGCCCCTCCCAGTAAAGACCCGGAACCCATTCGTCACTCCCAGTACACTGCCGGTAATGCCCGAAATCTTTCCGGAGGCCAAATGAAACAATCCTATATATCAATCTTCATTTCTGGACCATTTCGAAAACCCTCGTGACGTCTGTGATCTCATACAGGACTCTGAACAACCTTCGGTCACCAACACCTATAACTCAACTTTACCGAACCTTAAGTGTGCAGATCCTGCGGGTTCGAGAACTATGCACACATGACCTGAGACACTCCCCGGTCAATATCCAATAGCGGGACCTGGATGTCCATATTGGATCCTACATATTGTACGAAGATCTTAGCGGTTGAACCTCTATGCCAAGGATTCATATAATCCCGTATAACATTCCCTTTGTCCTTCGGTATGTTACTTGCCCGAGATTTGATCGTCGGTATCCCTATACCTATTTCAATCTCGTTACTGGCAAGTCTCTTTACTCGTTCCGTAATACAAGATCCCGTGACTAACACATTAGCCACATTGCTTGCAAGGCCTATATGTGATGTTGTATTACCAAGTGGGCCCCGAAATACCTCTCCGTCACACGAAGTGAAAAATCCCTGTCTTGATCAATGCTAACTCAACGGACACCTTCGGAGATACCTGTAGAGCACATTTATAGTCACCCAGTAACGTTGTGACGTTTGATACACACAAGGTATTCCTCTGGTGTCAGTGAGTTACATGATCTCATGGTCATAGGAATGAATACTTGACACGCAGAAATCAATAGCAAAAAAATGGCACGGTCACATGCTACGTTTATAGTCTGGGTCTTGTCCATCACGTCATTCTCCTAATGATGTGATCTAGTCATCAAGTGGCAACACTTGCATATGGTCAGAAAACCTTAACCATCCTTGATCAACTGGCTAGTCAACTAAAGGCTTACTAGGGACATTGTTTTGTCTATATATCCACACATGCATTTATGTTTTCATTCAATATAATTATAGCATGGATAATAAACGATTATCTTGAAACAGGAAATATAGTAATAACTATTTTACCATTGCCTCTAGGGCATATTTCCAACAGTCTCCCACTTGCACTATAGTCAATAATCTAGTCTCACATCGTTATGCGATTTACATTGGAATGAATCTAACACCCGTACAGTTCTGGTGTTGACCATGCTTCGCTCGTGGAAGAGGTTTAGTCAGCGGATCTGCAACATTCAGATCCGTGTGCACTTTGCAAATATTTACGTCCTCTCATTCGACATAGTCGCGGATGAGGTTGAAGCGTTGTTTGATGTGTCTGGTCTTCTTGTGAAACCTTGGTTCCTTTGCTAGAGCAATGGCACCATTGTTGTCACAGAACAGAGTTATTGGATCCAGTGCACTTGGCACTACTCCAAGATCTGACATGAACTGTTTCATCCAGACACCCTCCTTGGCTGCCTCCGAGGTAGCCATGTACTTCGCTTCACATGTAGAATCTGCTACGATGCTTTGCTTAGTGTGCTCAGCACAACTCCAAGATCCGTCATGAACTGCTTCATCCAGACACCCTCCTTAGCTGCTGCTACGACAACAAAAGTCCTTCCCTGGCGCTTAGGAATTCTTCTTGTTACTTCTCTGGTTTGCGTCGGTTTTCCCTTGAAGAGGAAAGGGTGATGCAGCACAGGAGCAGTAAGTATTTCCCTCAGTTTGAGAACCAAGGTATTGATCCAGAAGGAGGGCCTCGTCAAGTCCAAAGTACCTGCGCAAACACAAACAAGCTTGCACCCAACGCTTCAAAGGGGTTGTCAATCCCTTCAAGGTTGTTTGCAAAGTGAGATCTGAAGGCGGAAAGAGCAACGAAGTAAAAAGTGTAAGGCTGAAAAATATGGTGTGGAGTAGACCCTGGGGGGCATAGTGTTCACTAGAGGCTTCTCTCATAATAGCAAATATCACGGTGGGTGAACAAATTACTGTCGAGCAATTGATAGAACCGCGCAAAGTCATGACGATATCTAAGGCAATGATCATGCATATAGGCATCACGTTCGAGACAAGTAGACCGATACTTTCTGCATCTACTACTATTACTCCACACATCGACCGCTATCCAGCATGCATCTAGTGTATTGAGTTCATGACGAACAGAGTAACGCTTTAAGCAAGATGACATGATGTAGAGGGATAATCTCAAACCAATGATGAAAACCCCATCTTTTTACCCTTGATGGCAACAACATGATGCGTGCCTCGCTACCCCTTCTGTCACTGGGTGAGGTCACCGCACGGTATGAACCCAAAACCAAGCACTTCTCCCATTGCAAGAATCCTAGATCTAGTTGGCCAGACAAAACCCACAACTCGAAGAGAATTACAAGGATATGAAATCATGCATAAGAGAGATCAGTAGAAACTCAAATAAGATTCATAGATAATCTGATCATAAATCCACAATTCATCGGATCTCGACAAACACACCGCAAAAGAAGATTACATTGGATAGATCTCCATGAAGATCATGGAGAACTTTGTATTGAAGATCAACGAGAGAGAAGAAGCCATCCAGTTACTAGCTATGGACCCATAGGTCTATGGTGAACTACTCACACATCATCGGAGAGGTCATGGTGTTGATGGAGAAGCCCTTCGTGTCCGAATCCCCCCTCCGACAGGGCACCGGGACGTGCCCCAGATGGGATCTTGCGGAGACAGAAGCTTGCGGCGGCGGAAAAGTGATTGCGATCGTCTCTTGATTTTTTTGGGAATATTTGGGAATATATAGGCGCAAGATCTAGGTCAGGGGACCTCCAGGGGGCCCACAATCCTGGATGGCGCGCCCCCTGGCCGCGGGGTGGGGGCTTGTGGGGCCCCTGGCGCTCCTCTGGCTTGGCTCCCAAATTCTCCGATCTTCTTCCGTTCCAAAAAAAACCTTTTCGGGGATTTTCTTCCGTTTGGACTCCGTTTCAAAATCTCCTCTGAAAGGGGTCAAAAACATGGAAAAAACAGGAACTGGCACTTGGCACTGAGTTAATATGTTAGTCCCAGAAAATAAATAAAAAGCATGCAAAACATCCAAAGTTTGACAAGATAATAGCATGAAACCATCAAAAATTATAGATGCGTTAGAGACGTATGAGCTGACTCCGAGGAAGCCATGTACTTCGCTTCACATGTAGAATCTGCTACGACGCTTTGCTTGGAACTGCACCAGCTTACCGCACCCCCATTGAGAATAAATACATATCCGGTTTGAGACTTAGAGTCATCCGGATCAGTGTCAAAGCTTGCATCAACGTAACCCTTTACGACGAGCTCTTCGTCACCTCCATAAACGAGAAACATTTCCTTAGTCCTTTTCAGGTACTTCAAAATATTCTTGACCGCCACCAAATGTTCCACTCCTGGATCACTTTGAAACCTGCCTGCCGTACTTATGGCCAGGCTGGCGTCGGGTCTTGTGCACAACATTGCATACATGATAGACCCTATGGGTGAAGCATAGGGGACGATACTCATCTTTTCTCTATCTTCCGCAGTTACTGGACACTGAGTCTTACTCAACTTTATACCTTGTAACACTGACAAGAACCCCTTCTTGGACTGCTCCATTTTGAACTTCTTCAAAACTTTATCAAGGTATGTGCTTTGTCAAAGTCCTATCAGGCGCCTCGATCTATCCCTATAGATCTTAATGGCTAATATGTAGGCAGCTTCTCCTAAGTCTTTCATTGAAAAACATTTGTTCAAGTAATCCTTTACGCTCTCTAAAAACTCCACATTGTTTCCAATCAGCAATATGTCATCCACATATAATATTAGAAACGCTACAGAGCTCCCACTAACTTTCTTGTAAATACAAGATTCTCCAACAACTTGTATAAACCCAAATGCCTTGATCACCTCATCAAAGCGCCTATTCCAACTCCGAGATGCTTGCACCAGTCCATAAATGGATCGCTGGAGCTTGCATACCTTCTTAGAATTCTTTGGATCGACAAAACCTTCGGGTTGCATCATATACAACTCTTCCTTAAGAAAACCATTAAGGAACGCCGTTTTGACATCCATCTGCCAGATTTCATAATCGAAAAATGCAGCTATTGCTAACATGATTCAGACGGACTTAAGCATCGCTACGGGTGAGAATGTCTCATCGTAGTCAACTCCTTGAACTTGTGAAAAACCCTTTGCCACAAGTCGAGCTTTATAAACGGTCACATTGCCGTCCGCGTCCGTCTTCTTCTTAAAGATCCATTTGTTCTGAATAGCCTTGCGGCCCTCAGGTAGTACTTCCAAAGTCCACACTTTGTTTTCATACATGGATCCTATCTCGGACTTCATGGCCTCCAGCCATTTGTTGGAATCTGGGCCCACCATTGCTTCTTCATAATTTGCAGGTTCATTGTTGTCTAACAACATGATTGACAAAACGGGATTACCGTACCACTCTGGAGCAGCACGTGGTCTCGTCGACCTGCGTGGTTCGATAGGAACTTGAACCGGAGTTTCATGATCATCATCATTAACTTCCTCCTCAACCGGCGTCGCAACGACAGGGGTTTCCCCTTGCCCTGCGCCACCATCCAGAGGGATGAGAGGTTCGACAACCTCATCAAGTTCTATCTTCCTCCCACTCAATTCTCTCGAGAGAAACTCCTTCTCGAGAAAAGCTCCGTTTTTAGCAACAAACACTTTGCCCTGGGATTTAAGATAGAAGGTGTACCCAACTGTCTCTTTTGGGTAACCTATGAAGATGCACTTTTCCTCTTTGGGTTCCAGCTTTTCAGGCTGAAGATTTTTGACATAAGCATCACATCCCCAAACTTTAAGAAACGACAACTTTGGCCTTTTGCCATACCACAGTTCGTATGGTGTCGTCTCAACGGATTTTGATGGTGCCCTATTTAAAGTGAATGCAGCTGTGTCTAATTCATAACCCCAAAACGATAACGGCAAATCGGTAAGAGACATCATAGATTGCACCATCTCTAATAAAGTACGATTACGACATTCGGACACACCATTACGCTGTGGTGTTCCAGGCGGTGTCAACTGTGAAACAATTCCACATTGTCTTAAGTGAGCACCAAACTCGAAACTCAGATATTCACCCCCACGATCAGACCGTAGGAACTTGATCTTCTTGTTACGATGATTTTCAACTTCACTCTGAAATTGCTTGAACTTTTCAAATGTTTCAGACTTGTGCTTCATTAAGTAGACATAACCATATCTACTCAAATCGTCAGTGAAGGTGAGAAAATAACGATATCCGCCGCGTGCCTCCACGCTCATCGGACCGCACACATCGGTATGTATGATTTCCAACAAGTCACTGGCTCGCTCCATTGTTTTGGAGAACGGAGTTTTAGTCATCTTGTCCATGAGGCATGGTTCGCACGTGTCAAGTGAATCAAAGTCAAGTGACTCCAAAAGTCCATCGGTATGGAGTTTCTTCATGCACTTTACACCAATATGACCTAAGCGGCAGTGCCACAAAAACATGGCGCTATCATTGTTAACTCTAACTCTTTTGGTCTCAATGTTATGTATATGTGTATTATCACTATCCAGATTCAATATGAACAATCCTCTTACATTGGGTGCATGACCATAAAAGATGTTACTCATAGAAATAGAACAACCATTATTCTCTGACTTAAAAGAGTAACCATCTCGCAATAAACAAGATCGAGATATAATGTTCATGCTCAACGCAGGCACTAAATAACAATTATTCAAGTTCATAACTAATCCTGATGGTAACTGAAGTGAAACTGTGCCGACGGCGATTGCATCACCCTTGGAACCATTTCCTACGCCCATCGTCACTTCATCTTTCGCCAGCCTTCGCCTATTCCGCAGTTCCTGTTTCGAGTTGCAAATATGAGCAACAGAACCGGTATCGAATACCCAGGCACTACTAAGAGAGCCGGTTAAGTACACATCAATAACATGTATATCAAATATACCTGATTTTTCTTTGGCCGCCTTCTTATCAGCCAGATACTTGGGGCAGTTGCGCTTCCAGTGACCCATACCCTTGCAATAGTAGCACTCTGTTTCAGGCTTAGGTCCAGCTTTGGGTTTCTTCGTCGGATTGGCAACAGGCTTGCCGCTCTTCTTTGAATTACCCTTCTTCCCTTTGCCGTTTCTCTTGAAACTAGTGGTCTTATTCACCATCAACACTTGATGCTCTTTACGGAGTTCAGACTCTGCGACTTTCAGCATCGCAAACAACTCGCCGGGTGACTTGTTCATCCCTTGCATGTTGTAGTTCAACACAAAGCCCTTATAGCTTGGTGGCAGTGATTGAAGAATTCTGTCAGTGATAGCCTCTTGCGGGAGTTCAATCCCCAGCTCAGCTAGACGGTTTGAGTACCCAGACATTTTGAGCACATGTTCACTGACAGACGAATTCTCCTCCATCTTGCAAGCATAGAATTTATCGGAGGTCTCATACCTCTCGATCCGGGCGTTCTTCTGAAAGATAAACTTCAACTCGTGGAACATCTCATATGCTCCATGACGCTCAAAGCGACGTTGAAGTCCCGACTCTAAGCCATACAAGACTGCACATTGAACTACTGAGTAGTCCTCCTTACGTGTTAACCAAGCGTTCTTAACATCTTGGTCAGCCGTAGCGGGTGGTTCATCTCCTAGCGCAGCATTAAGGACATAATCCTTCTTCCCAGCTTGTAGGATCAACTTAAGATTACGAGCCCAGTCTACAAAGTTGCTTCCATCATCTTTCAACTTAGCTTTCTCTAGGAACGTATTAAAATTCAGGGTGACTGTTGCGTGAGCCATGATCTACAACACAAATATATTCAAAGTGGACTTAGACTATGTTCAAGATAATTAGAGTTTAAATTAATCAAATTACTTGCTAAACTCCCACTCAAAAAGTACATCTCTCTAGTCATTTGAGTGGTTCATGACCCACTTACACTAGCTCAAGTCCGATCATCACGTGAGTTGAGTACAATTTCAGTGGTAAGCATCCCTATGCTAATCATATCAACTATATGATTCATGATCGACCTTTCGATCTCATGTGTTCTGAGGCCATGTCTGCACATGCTAGGCTCGTCAAGCTTAACCCGAGTGTTCCGCATGTGCAACTGTTTTGCACCCGTTGTATGTGAACGTTGAGTCTATCACACCCGATCATCACGTGGTGTCTCGAAACGACGAATTGTAGCAACGGTGCATAGTCGGGGAGAACACAATTTCGTCTTGAAATTTTAGTGAGAGATCACCTCATAATGCTACCATTGTTCTAAGCAAAATAAGGTGCATAAAAGGATTAAGATCACATGCAATTCATAAGTGACATGATATGGCCATCATCACGTGCTCCTTGATCTCCATCACCAAAGCACCGGCACGATCTTCTTGTCACCGGCGCCACACCATGATCTCCATCAACGTGTCGCCATCGGGGTTGTCGTGCTACTCATGCTATTACTACTAAAGCTACATCCTAGCAAAATAGTAAACGCATCTGCAAGCACAAACGTTAGTTTAAAGACAACCCTATGGCTCCTGTCGGTTGCCGTACCATCGACGTGCAAGTCGATATTATCTATTACAACATGATCATCTCATACATCCAATATATCACATCACATCGTTGGCCATATCACATCACAAGCATACCCTGCAAAAACTAGTTAGACGTCCTCTAATTTGTTGTTGCATGTTTTACGTGGTGATCATGAGTATCTAGTAGGATCGCATCTTACTTACGCAAACACCACAACGGAGATATATGAATTGCTATTTAACCTTATCCAAGGACCTCCTCGGTCAAATCCGATTCAACTAAAGTTGGAGAAACCGACACTTGCCAGTCATATTTGAGCAACGGAGTTACTCGTAGCGATGAAACCAGTCTCTCGTAAGCGTACGAGTAATGTCGGTCCAAGACGCTTCAATCCAACAATACCGCGGAATCAAGAAAAGACTAAGGAGGGCAACAAGACGCACATCACCGCCCACAAAAACTTTTGTGTTCTACTCGAGATTACATCTACGCATGAACCTAGCTCATGATGCCACTGTTGGGGAACGTCGCATGGGAAACAAAAAATTTCCTACGTGCATGAAGACATATCATGGTGATGTCCATCTACGAGAGGGGATTTTCGATCTACGTACCCTTGTAGATCGCACAGCAGAAGCGTTAGTGAACGCGGTTGACGTAGTGGAACGTCCTCACGTCCCTCGATCTGCCCCGCGAACCGTCCCACGTTTTAGTGCCGAACGGACGGCACCTTCGCGTTCAGCACACGTATAGCTCGACGATGATCTCGGCCTTCTTGATCCAGCAAGAGAGACAGAGAGGTAGATGAGTTCTCCGGCAGTGTGACGGCACTCCGGAGGTTGGTGGTGATCTAATCTTAGCAGGGCTCCACCCGAGCTCTGCAGGAACGCGGTCTAGAGGTAAAACCGTGGAGGTATGTGGTCGGGCTGCCTTGAAAAAGTTGTCTTAAATCAGCCCTAATAGCTCCATATATATAGGAGGAGGGAGGGGAGGCTTGCCTTGAGGCTCAAGGAGCCCCAAGGGCTGCGCACCAAGGGGAGGAGGAGTCCTCCTCCAATCCTAGTCCAACTAGGATTGGAAGGTGGAGTCCTTCTCTTCCTTCCCACCTCCTTTTTTTTTTTCTTTTCTCTTTGATTTTCTATCTATGGCGCATAGGGCCTTCTTGGGCTGTCCCACCAGCCCACCAAGGGCTGGTGCGCCACCCCCAAGGCCTATGTGCTTCCCCGGGGTGGGCTGCCCCCCCGGTGAACATCCGGAACCCATTCGTCATTCCCGGTACATTCCCGGTAACTCCGAAAACCTTCCGGTAATCAAATGAGGTCATCCTATATATCAATCTTCGTTTCCGGACCATTCCGGAAACCCTTGTGACATCCGTGATCTCATCCGGGATTCCGAACAACATTCGGTAACCAACCATATAACTCAAATACGCATAAAACAACGTCGAACCTTAAGTGTGTAGACCCTGCGGGTTCGAGAACTATGTAGACATGACCCGAGTGACTCCTCGGTCAATATCCAATAGAGGGACCTGGATGCCCATATTGGATCCCACATATTCTACGAAGATCTTATCGTTTGAACCTCAGTGCCAAGGATTCATATAATCCCGTATGTCATTCCCTTTGTCCTTCGGTATGTTACTTGCTCGAGATTCGATCGTCAGTATCCGCATACCTATATCAATCTCGTTTACCGGCAAGTCTCTTTACTCGTTCCGCAATACAAGATCCCGCAACTTACACTAAGTTACATTGCTTGCAAGGCTTATGTGTGATGTTGTATTACCGAGTGGGCCCCAAGATACCTCTCCGTCACACGGAGTGACAAATCCCAGTCTCGATCCATACTAAATCAACGAACACCTTCGGAGATACCTGTAGAGCATCTTTATAGTCACCCAGTTACGTTGCAATGTTTGATACACACAAAGCATTCCTCCGGTGTTAGTGAGTTATATGATCTCATGGTCATAGGAACAAATACTTGACATGCAGAAAACAGTAGCAACAAAATGACACGATCAACATGCTATGTCTATTAGTTTGGGTCTAGTCCATCACGTGATTCTCCTAATGACGTGATCCAGTTATCAAGCAACAACACCTTGTACATAGTCAGAAGACCCTGACTATCTTTGATCAACTGGCTAGCCAACTAGAGGCTTGCTAGGGACAATGTTTTGTCTATGTATCCACACATGTATATAAGTCTTCATTCAATACAATTACAACATGGATAATAAACGATTATCTTGATACAAGAATTATAATAATAACTATATTTATTATTGCCTCTAGGGCATAATTCCAACTTCAACTACGTTAGAACTGCTTTATGCGACATTGGAGCCAGTGTTAGTGTTATGCCTCTCTCTCTTTATCGTAGACTTGAACTGGATAAGTTGACACCCACTGAAATCTCTGTGCAAATGGCCGACAAATCAACTGCTTTCCCTATCGGAATTTGCGAGGATGTGCCTGTTGTGGTTGCCAATGTCACTATCTTAACAGACTTTGTTATCTTGGATATTCCCGAGGACGTTGCCATGGCGGTCATCCTCGGAAGACCCTTTTTAAACACCGCAGGGACTGTTATAGATTGCAACAAAGGCAATGTCACTTTCCATGTCAACGGTAATGAGCATACAATGGACTTTCCGAAGAAACAATATCGAGTACATTGCATCAATGCTATCGAAAAAACTTCATCGATTCTTATTGGGAGCTTTGAATGCCCTATTCATCCTGTTAAGATGAAGTATGATTTGCTTGTTGGGGAGATACACATCCCCATTGAGGTGACCTAGTGACTATTCAAAAATTCTCTGTTCTCTTTTGCGATTCGAAAAGGTTTGTCGAGGAGACTTGATCAACCTCATTGACGAATTTTCTTTCGATGACCATGAGATGGATGAATCAAGGAGTCACAAACCTTTGTTCCAAGCTTTCACTTTAGGTTGCTTAGAAGAAAAATGATAGATTTAGTTTAGTTTTCCCTGTTTTCTGTCTTAGCGTCCCGTGGAAAAGTACCCCGAAAATAAAAGTTCTCCGAACGTCCTGAAAATCAAGTATGATTTTTTCTGGATTTTTTGAAAAATAGTGAGACGAAGAGCTTGTCTCGGGGCTGCACCAGTGGGCCACAAGCCCTGGAGGCGCGGGCACCCCCTGGCCGCGCCACCCAGGCTTGTGGGGCCCACAGGCACCCCCTCCATTCATTCCTGCTCTCATCTGGTTCTCCTACCTCCAGAAAAAATCGTTTCGCAGCTCAAACCCGTGTTCTTGCTCCTCTTGCTGGGATTTTCGATCTCTTTGCTCAAAGCACCATTCTCCTAACTGTTTTGGGGAAATTGCTTCTTGGTAAGTGACTCCTCCATAGGTCCAATTAGTTTTTGCTCTAGTGCCCTATACTTCGCGTATTTTTGCTGCCTTGGTGACCATGTTCTTGAGCTTTGCATGCTAATTTTAGCTGGTCCCAAGTAGTTTTGATGCGTAATATGGCCTCTAGGCACTTGTGGGAGTAGTTGCTACGAGTTTCGTTGAGCCTTATTCACTTTTCCTTAGAGTCACTAAAAATTCAGAAATTTTCAGAGATAGAAAAAGGAAAAGATGAGGAGGTTCTTAAGAGGCTCTTCAATCCATGACCCCAAGGATGATGGAAGTGAGAAGAAGCCCAAGTATCTGGTTCCTCGAGTCGTAGAAGTTCGAGCGTCCGAGTGGCCAAGCGACGTGTTCTTACGCGTCGCTCGAATTTATGAGGACTTTTATCACTTGGTGGAGAACGCAGGCCTTACCGCCTTCGTCGAAGATAAGTGTCCGCAATACCTCCTCCTCACTAATATCTTCGTACAAATCTTTAATTTCTACCCAAGGAAGAATCCTCCTATGGTTGAGTTCAAACTTTATGATATCCCCCAGCGCATGTCACTCCAGGATTTTTGCAATGTTTGCAAATTGCCTTTTGTTGGAGATATTCATGAACCTCGTCCATGGGACTTGGAAGCTTTCATCGATACAATTGCTGTAGGAGAGGAGAGAGGAGTGTCTTGCGCTAGAGCTGCTAGCATTCATTTTCCCATGCTTCGGTACTTCTCATTTTTTGTGGGAAAATGTTTGATTGGCCGTGGGAAAGCTGGGTCACTTAGTTCCCCAGATCTTGCGGTCTTGCGTGAAGCCCTTTGTAACGATAAAACTTATAGCTTGGGCGCTATAGTAGATCAACGGTTGAACACGAACCATTCTAAAGGCATTGTCTATGGAGGTATATATGCTACTCGTCTTGCTAGACACTTTGAGATACCTATTGGACTGGACGAGGAAGAAGAGATTCTTCTTCCCGAGAGATATCTAGATTACGATAGCATGGTTCGCCATGACTTTCTTGATAGAGATACAAACAGAAGGATGATTTATAACCTGGTATTTAGTCAGGGTACTCGTGAGACTATTACTTTGCCTGCCCCTTCTTTGTTCAATCTTCATGCAGGCAGGTACATTATTATGCCCTCGAACATCTACGCATATTGGGGCTTAGCCCAACCATAGGTGCCCGTGCTCGAGCTGCCAGTCGAGTACCAGACGCCAGTTTATAAGTGGGAGCCAGAGGAGCTCACACAACAGTGGCATCCTCAGTCCACTCCGGAGTACCCCAGAGCTGGTTATTTCCCTCCTTGGGAGTAGACCAACTTAGGCCAAAAAGCCTAAGCTTGGGGGAGTACGTGTTCTCACCGACTTTACATTCTTGCTTATGCTTTCTCTTTGTTCGTCGGTGTTCACACTTTGCCACTGTATCATCCATGCTAGTTTATTTTCTTTTTCTCGTTTTTGTTTCGTGTGTCTGTCTAGTTGAAGAAAACCCAAAAAGATTTTCTTTTTCTTCTTTTGCTTGTTGGGAGCTTTCCCGTGTAAATAGTTTTCTTTTTCTTTGGGTCAAGGTAGAAGATAATGGTTACAATGTTTAGTGGCTTTTGCTTGCTTACCTGTTTAGCTTTCAAAGAGCCATATTACTTTGTCTTCTCCTTTGTTTTTGCCTGCAGATTCAGCTTAGTCCAATGCACGAGCACTCTTATTATTGTTCACATAGTTCGATCGTGCAAAGGAAAGGCAATAATGATGATATATGATGAAGTGACTCAGACTGAAAAGCTGGTATGAACTCTATCTATTTTGTTTTTGTAAATATGACTAGCTTGTCGACCCAGATTTAGCTTTGTTGTGAGAGAACCATGTTTGCAATGACAACTTAGATATCATAGTTTCTGATGCCATGCTTATTTAGCTAAGAGCTTATAATGGTTTGTCTTGAATGCCAACATAGATTTTGAGATGACTATGATGTAGTATGATAGGATGGTATTCTCCTTTGAATGTTTTAAGTGGCTTGACTTGGCGCATGTTCATGCATGTAGTTGAAACAAAATCAACATAGCCTCTATGATGTTCGTGTTGATGGTGATTTATATCCTGTTCATGCTTGCATTCAATGTTAGTCAAACTCATTGCATCTTGATGACTCTTGTCGCTCTCTAGTTGGTCGCTTCCCAGTCTCTTGCTAGCATTCACTAGTACTAAGCGGAATACTGCTTGTGCATCCACCTCCATAAACCCAAAAGTTTTTCCATGAGAGTCCACCATACCTACCTATTTGCGGTATCTACCTGCCGTTCCAAGTGAATTTGCATGTGCCATTCTCTAAACCTTCAAGAAATAATCTTTTTGCATGCCTGAATCGCTCATGTGGTGACAGGGGGCTATTGGTATCTTCCATGCCAGGAGTGTTATCCTCGACATGTGTTTATTCACTTTCATTCACAAGAAAGGGGCCGGTAATTGGAATGCAACAAGACCCCCCGGATTGATGTTAGTATGGACGGTACCCGAGGATTCGGCTAGCCGTGGAGTGTGATTGATTGGTGGTGGGGGAGTTAAAACTTTACTTTTCTGTTTGGGAACCGTCTATAGCATGAGTAGAATGGAAGATATTGAAACTCTTGGTCATTGCGTTGACAATGAAAGCATGTCACCCAAAATTATTATCTTTGTTTTCAAAGCTTGAGCTCTGACACCTCTGCAAATCAATGCTTCCCTCTGCGAAGGGCCTGTCTATTTATTTTCCTGCCGAGTCATCCTCTTCTTATATAAGCACCAATTAGAGAGCACCTCTGTCATTTTTATGCTTTGCTTTTGATTGATATTGAGTATGACTATCACTGGATCTTCGTTGCTATGAATTACAATGTTTAGTCAGCCCTTGATCTTTGAAAGTGCTCTGCATTTATGTTTTGCGGTCTCAGAAAGAGCTAGCGAGATACCACCTATTCATATTGCTTCATGCTTGTTTTGATTGAAGTGTTGGTATTTGAAACTCATTATTATTTGCTCATTAGCTGATTATGCCATTGATATTAGTTTACCGTGAGACCTTTGTGTCATTTGCTTATGTGGTTAACTTGTGATCTTGCTGAAATTCTGGTTATGAGTTAGACATAGTTGCAACAACAAGATCAAACAGAGTTTGTCAAAGTTTTTCTTTCTCTCTCAGTTTGTCAACTGAGTTGCTTGGGGACAAGCAAGGTTTTAAGCTTGGGGGAGTTGATACGTCTCCATCGTATCTACTTTTCCAAACTCTTTTGCCCTTGTTTTGGACTCTAATTTGCATGATTTGAATGGAACTAACCTGGACTGACGCTGTTTTCAGCAGAATTGCCTTGGTGTTATTTTTGTGCAGAAATCAAAGTTCTCCAAACGTCCTAAAAATTTACGGAGATCATTTATGGAAAATATGAAAAATATCTGCGCCAAGTTCCACCTGATGGGTTGGGCCAGTGGGCCACAAGCCCTAGCTCCGCCACCACCCCCCTGGTGGCGGTGGGCAGGCTTGTGGCGCCCACACGACTCTACCGCCCCCAATTCTAGCTCTATAAGTTCACTTTCGTCCCAGAAAAAATAAAAAGAGAAGTTTTCGTCGCGTTTGCGATACGGAGCCGCCGCCACCATCTGTTCTTCATCTGGAGGGCAGATCTGGAGTCCGTCTTCGGCTCGGGAGAGGGGAAATTGTCGCCATCGTCATCATCAACCTTCTTCCCTCTCCAATTCCATGAATCTCTTCGTCGTTTGTGAGTAATATATTCGCAGGATCGCTGGGCGGTGATGAGTAGGATGAGATCTATCATGTAATCGAGTTAGTTTTGATGGGGATTGATCCCTAGTATCCACTATGTTCTGAGCTTGATGTTGCTACTACTTTGCCATGCTTAATGCTTTTCACTAGGGCCCGAGTGCCATGATTTCAGATCTGAAATTATTATGTTGTCACCAATATATGTGTGTTTTAGATCCGATCTTGCAAGTTGTAGTTACCTACTATGTGTTATGATCCGGCAACCCCGGAGTGACAATAACCGGAACCACTCCCGGTGAGGACCATAGTTTGAGGAGTTCATGTGTTCACCAAGTGCTAATGCGTTGGTCCGGTTCTTTATTAAAAGGAGAACCTTAATATCCCGTAGTTTCCTTTTGGACCCCGCTGCCACGGGAGGGATGGACAATAGATGTCATGCAAGTTCTTTTCCCTAAGCACGTATGATGACACACGGAATGCATGCCTACATCACATTGACGAACGGGAGCTAGCCACATATCTCTCCGTGTTATAGCTGTTGCATGATGAATATCATCCAAACAAATCACCGACCCATTGCCTACGAGTTTGTCCTACTGCTGCTGTTACTTGTTTTGCTCTGCTGCTGTTACTACTGTTGCTACTGCTGTTACTTGTCTTGTTGTGCTGCTACTGTTGCTACTTGCTACTGCTGTCACTACTGCTTTTCCTTGCCGCTGCTATTGCTCGTTACACTGCTGCTACCTGCTACAATCTTGATCGCTGGTCGTTGACGGGAACAGATAATTTCCGTCAACGGGCAACTTGGCGCCATTGATACAATCGTTAGAAATAGTCTGCCGTGTCAACAGATCGTTTCTGACACCGTTGTTATCATACTACTTTGTTGTTACTACTTTGCTTGCAGTTACTAATCTTTCAGGTGTGGTTGAATCTGAGAAATTCAGCTGCTGATACTCGAGAGTATTCTCTCACCTCGTGTTTGGCGATCAACAAATTTGGGTCGAATACTCTACCCTCGAAAACTGCTACGATCCCACGTGCTGGTGGGCCGTCAACAACATTCTTCTAGTTTCGATTGCCGGAGAGTGCTAACAGCATTCTTCTGGTGCCGTTGCAAGGGGAAGTACAGTTGACATCAGACCCCGCTGCCACGGGAGGGATGGACAATAGATGTCATGCAAGTTCTTTTCCCTAAGCATGTATGACTACATACGAAATACATGCCTACATTAGATCGACGAACGGGAGCTAGTTACATATCTCTCCGTGTTATAGATGTTACATGATGACTCACATTCGTCACACTCATCCATCACAGATCCACTGCCTACGAGTCTTTTACTACTGGTTCTCGCTATGTTACTTTGCCTAGGCTTGTCCCTTGCTACAAGAGGGATTGGGCCACTTTGCTGTTGTCACTACTGATGTTACTTTGTTGTTGCTGCTACTTCTGTTAGTTGTTACTTTGTTGCTGCTACTGTTCCTTGCTACTCCGATGTTACTTGTTGCAATACTTTGTTGGCGTTAACATCCCGTCAACAAGGCTTTTTCTAGCGCCCTTGCTGGGGATTGCCAAAGCTTTTTCTGGTGCCGTTGCTATCATACTACCTTGCTACTGATACTTTGCTTGCAGACACTAATCTTTCAGGTGTGGTTGAATTGACAACTCAGCTGCTAATACTTGAGAATATCCTTTAGCTTCCCCTTGTGAGCGAATCAATAAATTTGGGTTGAATACTCTAGCCTCGAAAACTGCTGTGATCCCATACGCTTGTGGGACATCACCAGTCTTCTCATCTACCAAGTATCTAGGGTAGTTCCTCTTTAGTGACCGTTCCCCTCATTACAGAAGCACTTAGTCTCGGGTTTGGGTTCAACCTTGGGTCTCTTCACTAGAGCAACAACTGGTTTTTCGTTTCATGAAGTATCCCTTCTTGCCCTTGCCCTTCTTGAAACTATTGGTTTTACTAACCATCAACAATTGATGCTCCCTTTTGATTTCTACTTTTGTGGTGTCAAACCTCGCGAATAGCTCAAGGATCATCATATCTATCCCTGATATGTTATAGTTCATCATGAAGCTCTAGTAGCTTGGTGGTAGTGACTTTGGAGAACCATCACTATCTCATCTGGAAGATTAACTCCCACTCGATTCAAATGATTGTAGCACTCAGACAAAATGAGCACATGCTCGACGATTGAGCTTTTCTCTCTTACTTTGTAGACAAAGAATCTTGTCGGAGGTCTCATACCTCTTGACATGGGCACAAGCCTGAAATCCCAATTTCAGCTCTTGGAACATCTCATATGTTCTGTGACATTCAAAATGTCTTCGGTGCCACAATTCTAAGCCGTTAAGCATTACGCACTGAACTATCACGTAGTCATCAAAAATGTGTATGTCAGATGTTCGCAACATCCACAGACGATGTTCGGGGTTCAACACACCGAGCGGTTCATTAAGGACATAACCATCTGTGCAGCAATGAGGACAATCCTCAGTTTACGGACCCAGTCCGCATATTGCTACTATCATATTTGAACTAAGTTTTCTCTAGGAACATATTAAAAACAGTAGAGCTACAACGCAAGCTACAACATAATTTGCAAAGACCATTTGACTATGTTCTTGATAATGAGTTCAGTTAATCATATTACTTAAGAACTCCCACTCAAATTGACATCCCTCTAGTCATTCAAGTGTGGCATGATCCAAATTCACTAACTCAAGTCCGATCATCACGTGAGTTGAGTTTAGCTTCAATGGTGAACATCTCCATGTTGATCATATCAACTATATGATTCATGCTCGACCTTTCGGTCTCTTGTGTTCCGAGGCCATGTCTGTACATGCTAGGCTCATCAAGTTTAACCTCGAGTGCTCCGCGTGTGCAACTGTTTTGCACCCGTTGTATGTGAACGTTGAGTCTATCACACCCGATCATCACGTGGTGTCTCGAAACGACAAACTATCGCAACGGTGCACAGTCGGGGAGAACACAATTTTATCTTGAAATTTTAGTGAGGGATCACCTTATAATTCTATCATCGTCCTAAGCAAAACGAGGTGCATAAAAGGATTAACATCACATGCAAATCATAAGTGACATGATATGGCCATGAACTTGTGCTTCTTGATCTCCATCACCAAAGCACGAGCATGATCTCCATCGTCACCGGCGCCACACCATGATCTCCATCATTGTGCTGCCATCGAGGTTGTCGCGCTATCTATGTTGTTACTACTAAAGCTACCGCCTAGCGATATAGCAAGAGCATCTGCAAGCGCAAAATAAATTTAAAGCCAACCCTATGGCTCCTGCCGGTTGTCGTAGCATCGACATGCAAGTCGATATTTAACTATTACAACATGATCATCTCATACATCCAATATATCATATCATGTCATTGGCCATATCACATCACAAGCATACCCTGCAAAAACAAGTTAGACGTCCTCTAATTTGTCGTTGCATGTTTTGCGTGGCTGCTATGGGTATCTAGTATGATTGCATCTTACTTACGCAAAGCCACAACGGTGATATGCAAATTTCTATTTAACCTTCTCCAAGGACCGCCTTCGTCAAATCCGATTCAACTAAAGTTGAAGAAACAGACAGCCGCCAGTCATCTTTATGCAACAAGTTGCATGTCAGTCGATGAAACCGGTCTCTCATAAGCGTACGAGTAAAGTTGGTCCGGGCCGCTTCAATCCACAATGCCATCGAATCAAGAAAAGATTAAGGAGGGCAGCAAATTGAACATCAACACCCACAAACTCTTTTGTGTTCTACTCGATATATCATCTACGCATGAACCTAGCTCATGATGCCACTGTTGGGGAACGTTGCATGGGGAACAAAAAATTTCCTACGCACACGCAAGACCTATCCATGGTGATGATCATCTACGGGAGAGTGAATCTACATACCCTTGTAGATCGCTAAGCGGAAGCGTATATAACGCGGTTGATGTAGTGGAACATCTTTGCGATCCAAATCGCAGCCCGTCATGTGATCTCATCACGATCCATCCCGCGATCTCATCACAATCCGTCCCGCAATCTAATCACGATCCTTCCCGGTCTAGCGCTGAACGGACAACACCCCCGCGTTCAGCACACGTACGGCTCGATGACGTCTCCTCCTTCTTGATCTAGCAAGAGAGGAAGGAGAAGTAGATGGGATCTCAACCAACACGACGGCATGATGGAGATGATGGTGGGGTAGTGCCAGCAGGGCTTCGCCAAGCGCTGTCGGAATCGATCTCAGGAGAAAACGGAGTTATAGGAGAGGTAGGGCTGCCACCGGGGCGTGGGAATTGATGTGTTCAACCCTCCCTCTCCCCCACTATATATAGGAGGCTAGGAGGAGGGTTGGGTCGCAGTCCTATCCCCTCCTCCAAGGAGGGGCGTGGGCCTAGGGAGGTTCCCTCCCTCCCCAAGGCACCTAGGAGGTGCCTTCCCCTTTAGGGACTCTTCCCTCCCAACCGCATGGGCCCTTTGTTGGAAATATGCCCTAGAGGCAATAATAAATTAGTTATTATTATATTTCCTTGTTCATAATATTTTTTTATTATCCATGCTAGAATTGTATTGATTGGAAACTCAAATACATGTGTGGATACATAAACAACACACTGTCCCTAGTGAGCCTCTAGTTGACTAGTTCGTTGATCAAAGATGGTCAAGGTTTCCTGGCCATAGGCAAGTATTGTCACTTGATAATGGGATCACATCATTAGGAGAATCATGTGATGGACAAGACCCAAATTATATACGTTTTCTGTGTGTCAAGTATTTATTCCTATGACCATGAGATCATATAACTCACTGGCACCGGAGGAATACCTTGTGTGTATCAAACGTCACAACGTAACTGGGTGACTATAAAGGTACACTACAGGTATCTCCGAAGGTGTTCGTTGAGTTAGTATGGATCAAGACTGGGATTTGTCACTCTGTGTGACGGAGAGGTATCTCGGGGCCCACTCGGTAATACAATATCACACACAAGCCTTGCAAGCAATGTGACTAAGAGTAAGTCACGGGATCTTGTATTACGGAACGAGTAAAGAGACTTGCCGGTAACGAGATTGAAATATGTATACAGATACCGACGATCGAATCTCGGGCAAGTAACATACCGAAGGACAAAGGGAATGACATACGGGATTACATGAATCCTTGGCACTGAGGTTCAAGCGATAAGATCTTCGGAGAATATGTAGGATCCAATATGGGCATCCAGGTCCCGCTATTGGATATTGACCGAGGAGTGCCTCGGGGCATGTCTACATAGTTCTCAAACCCGCAGGGTCTGCACACTTAAGGTTCGGCAATGTTTTAGTATAGTTGAGTTATATGTGTGGTTACCGAATGTTGTTCGGAGTCCCAGATGAGATCACGGACGTCACGAGGGTTTCCGGAATGGTCCGGAAACGAAGATTGATATATATGATGGTTTCATTTTGTTACCGGAAGGTTTTCATGCATTACCGGCATTGTACCGGGAGTGAAGAATGGCTTCCGCAAGTTCACCGGGAGGGGGCCAACCCACCCGGAGGGAGCCCAATGGCTTTAGGGTGGTGCACAAGCCCTTAGTGGGCTCGTGGGACATCCGAAGAAGGCCTTGGCGCCAAGAGAAGAAAACCCAAAGAGAAAGAAAGAAAGAAAGAAAGGAGAGGTGGGAAGGAAGAGAAGGACTCCACTTTCCAATCCTAATTGGAGTAGGATTCCTCCTCTCCTCCTGGCAGGTGCACCCTTGAGGGCTTGGCCCTCAAGGAAAGCCTCCTCTCCCTCCCCCCTATATATAGTGGTGATTTACGGATGATTTGAGACAACTTTTGCCACGTGCAACTCAACCCTAGACCACATAGTTCTACCTCTACATCGGATTTATGCGGAGCTCGGGCGGAGCTCGGGCGGAGCCCTGCAGGAGTAGATCATCACCACCACCGGACCACCGTCACGCTGCCAGAGAACTCATCTACTTCTTCGTCTTGCTTGCTGGATCAAGAAGGCCGAGATCATCGTCGAGCTGTACGTGTGCTGAACGCGGAGGTGTCGTCCGTTCGGCACTAGATCGGAACGGGTCGTGGGACGGATCGCGTGACGGTTCGTGGGACGGTTCGTGGGGCGGTTTGAGGGACGTCAAGACGTTCCACTACATTAACCGCGTTTATTAACGCTTCCTGATGTGCGATCTACGAGGGTACGTAGATCCAAATCTCCTCTCATAGATGGACATCACCATGATAGGTCTTCGTGTGCGTAGAAATTTTTTTGTTTCCCGTGCAACATTCCCCAACGGTGGCATCATGAGCTAGGTTCATGCGTAGATGTTATCTCGAGTAGAACACAAAGGGTTTTGTGGACGGTGATGTTCGATTTGCTGCCCTCCTTAGTCTTTTCTCTATTCGGCGGTATTGTTGGATTGAAGCGGCCCGGACCGACATTATTCGTACGCTTACGAAAGACTGGTTTCATCGATTAACATGCAACCTCGTTGCATAAAGATGACTGGCGGGTGTCAGTTTCTTCAACTTTAGTTGAATTGGTTTTGACCGAGGCGGTCCTTGGAGAGGTTAAATAGCAATTTGCCCATCTTCGTTGTGGTTTTTGCGTAAGTAAGATGCGATCATACTAGATACCCATAGCAGTCACATAAAACATGCAACAACAAATTAGAGGACGTCTAACTTGTTTTTGCAGGGTATGCTTGTGATATGATATGGCCAATGACGTGATGTGATATATTGGATGTATGAGATGATCATGTTGTAATAGTTAATATCGACTTGCACGTAGATGGTACGGCAACCGGCAGGAGCCATAGGGTTGTCTTTAAACTAATGTTTGTGTTTGCAGATGCGTGTACTATATTGCTAGGACGTAGCTTTAGTAGTAATAGCATAAGTAGCACGACAACCCCGATGGCGACACGTTGATGGAGATCATGATGACGGAGATCATGGTGTGGCGCCGGTGCCAAGAAGATCGTGTCGGTGCTTTGGTGATGGAGATCAAGAAGCACATGATGATGGCCATATCATGTCACTTATGAATTGCATGTGATCTTAATCCTTTTATGCACCTTATTTTGCTTAGAACGACGATAGCATTATGAGGTGATCTCTCACTAAAAATTTTTAAGACGAAATTGTGTTCTCCCCGACTGTGCACCATTGCTACAGTTCGTCGTTTCGAGACACCACGTGATGATCGGTTGTGATAGACTCAACGTTCACATACAATGGGTGCAAAACAGTTGCACATGCGGAACACTCGGGTTAAACTTGACGAGCCTAGCATGTGCAGACATGGCCTCGGAACACAAGAGACCAAAAGGTCGAGCATGAATCGTATAGTTGATATGATTAGCATAGTGATGCTTACCACTGAAACTATTCTCAACTCACGTGATGATTGTACTTGAGTTAGTGGATTTGGATCATGTACCACTCAAATGACTAGAGATATGTACTTTTTGAGTGGGAGTTCTTAAGTAATATGATTAAATGAACTAATTATCATGAACATAGTCTAATGGTCTTTGCGAATTATGATGTAGCTTGCGCTATAGCTCTACTGTTTTTTTATATGTTCCTAGAGAAAATTTAGTTGAAAGTTGATAGTAGCAACTTTGCGGACTGAGTCCGTAAAACTAAGGATTGTCCTCATTGCTGCGCAGAAGGCTTATGTCCTTAATGCACCACTCGGTGTACTGCACCTTGAGTGTCATCTGTGGATGTTGTGAACATCTAACATACACGTTTTTGATGACTACGTGATAGTTCAGTATGCAATACTTAAAGGCTTAGAAGCCAGGCGCCGAAGACGTTTTAAAACGTCACGGAACATAAAGAGATGTTCTAGGAGATGAAATTGAGATTTCATGCTCGTGCCCTTGTTGAGAGGTATGAGACCTCCAACGAGATTTTTTGTCTACAAAGTAGAGGAGAAAAGGTCAAATCGCTAAGCATGTTCTTAGATTGTCTGAGTACAACAATCGCTTGAATCAAGTGGGAGTTAATCTTCCAGATGAGATAGTGATGGTTCTCCAAAGTCACTGCCAATAAGCTGCTAGAGCTTCATGATGAACTATAACATATCAAGGATAGATATGATGATCCTTGAGCGATTCGCAATGTTTGACACTGCGAAAGTAGAAATCAAGAATGAGCATCAATTGTTGATGGTTAGTAAAACCACTAGTTTCAAAAGGGGGCAAGGGCTAGAAGGGATACTTCATGAAACGGCAAACCAGTTGCTGCTCTAATGAATAAACCCAAGGTTGAACCCAAACCCGAGACTAAGTGCTTCTGTTATGAGGGGAACGGTCACTGAGGCGGAGCTACCCTAGATACTTGGTAGATAAGAAGGCTGGCATAGTCGACAGAAGTATATTTGATATACATGATATTGATGTGTACTTTACTAGTAATCCTAGTAGCACGAGGGTATTAGATCCCGGTTCGGTTGCTAAGTGATTAGTAACTCGAAATCAAAGCTACGGAATAAACGGAGACTAGCTAAAGACGAGGCGATGATATGTGTTGGAAGTGTCTCCAAGGTTGATGTGACCAAACATCGCACGCTCTCTGTACCATCGGGATTGGTGTTGGACCTAAAGAATTGGTGTTTGGTGTTTGCGTTGAGCATGAACATGATTGGATCGTGTTTATTGCAATACGATTATTCATTCAAAGAGAATAATGGTTATTCTATTTGCTTAAATATATAGCTTCAATGGTTTATTGAATCTCGATCGTAGTGTTACACATGTTCATAATATTGGTGCCAAAAGATACAAAGTAGTAATGATAGTACCACTTACTTGTGGGACTGCCGCTTGAGTCATGTTGGTGTAAAATGCATGAAGAGGCTCCATGTTGATGGATCTTTGTACTCACTCATTTTTCAAACGTTTGAGACATGCAAACCACACCTGTTGGTATAAAACGCATGAAGAAACTCCATGCGGATGGATCGTTTGGATTCACCTGATTTTGAATCACTTGAGACATGCAAAATCGTACCACATGGAGCAAGAAAGTGACTTGTTGGAAGTAATACATTTTTTATGTGTACAGTCCAATAAGTGCTGATGCACGCGGTGGATATCATTATGTTCTTACTTCACTGACGATTTGAGTAGATACATGAGTATTTACGTGATGAATCACAAGTCTAAAATATTGAAAAGTTCAACGCTATTTCAGAGTGAAGATCGTCGTGACAAGAGGATAAACTGTCTACGATATGATCATAGAGATGAATATGTGAGTTACAAGTTTTTGGTACACAGTTAAGACAATGTGGAAATTGTTTCGCAATTCATGCCACCTAGAACACCATAGTGTGATGGTGTGTCCGAACGTCATAGCCACGCCCTATTAGATATGGTGCATACTATGATGTATATTATCGAATTACCACTATCGTTTATGGGTTATGCATTAGAGACAACCGCATTCACTTTAAATAGGGCACCACATATTTCCGTTGAGATGACACAGTATGAACTATGGTTTGGAGAAACCTGAGCTGTCGTTTCTTGAAAGTTTGGGGCTATGACGCTTATGTGAAAAAGTTTCAGTCTGATAAGCTCGAACCCAAAGCGGATAAATGCATCTTCATAGGATATCCAAAATAGTTGGATACATCTCCTATCTTAGATCTGGGAGCAAAGTGTTTGTTTCCAGAAACGGGTCCTTTCTCGAGGAAAGGTTTCTCTCAAAAGAATTGAGTGGGAGGGTGGTGGAACTTGATGAGGTTAGTGAACCGTCACTTCAACCAGTGTGTAGCAGGGCGCACGAAGATGTTCCTGTGGCGCTGATACATCTTCATCGTATCTACTTTTCCGGACTCTTTTGCCCTTGTTTTGGAGTCTAATTTGCATGATTTGAATGGAACTAACCCGGACTGACGCTGTTTTCAGCAGAATTGTCATGGTGTTGTTTTTGTGCAGAAATAGAAGTTCTCGGAATGTCCTAAAAATGTACGGAGTTTTTTTTTCTGGAATAAAAGAAAAATACATACGCAAAGATCCACCGGAGGGGGCGTGCCAGTGGGCCACAAGCCCACAGGCCGCGGCCACCACCTATGGCCGCGCCGTGCAGTCTTGTGGGGCCCACGTGGAACCACCGCCCCCAAACTCAGCTCTATATCTTCCATTTCGCCTGGAAAAAAGTCGGAGAGAAGGTTTCATCGCGTTTTGCGATACGGAGGCGCCACCACATCCTGTTCTTCATCTGGAGGGCAGATCTGGAGTCCGTTTCGGGCTCCGAAGAGGGGAAATCGTCGCCATCGTCATCATCAACCTTTCTCCATCGACAATTCCATGATGCTCTTTATCGTTCGTGAGTAATCTCATCGTAGGCTTGCTGGACGGTGATGAGTTGGATGAGATCTATGATGTAATCGAGTTAGTTCTTGACGGGGATTGATCCCTAGTATCCACTATGTTCTAGATTGATGTTGCTACTACTTGGCTATGCTTAATGCTTGTCACCAGGGCCCGAGTGCCATGATTTCAGATCTGAACCTATTATGTTGTCACCAATATATGTGTTATTTAGATCCTATCTTGTAAGTTGTAGTCACCTACTATGTGTTATGACCCGGCAACCCCAGAGTGACAATAGCCGGAACCACTCCCGGAGATGACCATAGTATGAGGAGTTCATGTATTCACCGCGTGTTAATGCGTTGGTCCGGTTCTTTATTAAAAGGAGAACCTTAATATCCCGTAGTTTCCATTAGGACCCCGCTGCCACGGGAGGGATGGACAATAGATGTCATGCAAGTTCTTTTCCCTAAGCACGTATGACTACATACGGAATACATGCCTACATTAGATTGACGAACGGGAGCTAGTTACATATCTCTCCGTGTTATAGCTGTTACATGATGAATCACATCCGTCATACTCATCCATCACCGATCCACTGCCTACGAGTCTTTTACTACTGGTTCTCACTACATTACTTTGTCTAGGATTGTCCCTTGCTACAAAAGGGATTGGGCCACTCTGCTGCTGCTACTGTTGTTACTTGTTACTCTGCTGCTGCTACTGCTATTCCTTGCTACTTCTCTATTACTTGTTGCAAGACTTTTCTGGAGCCGTAGCTGGGGAATCATTCTTTTCAAGAATAATCCCCCGTCAACGTGTCGGCGCCATTGATACAACAGTTAGGAATAGTCTGTCGTCAACAGATCATTTCTGGCACCGTTGCTATCATACTACCTTGCTACTGATACTTTGCTTGCAGACACTAATCTTTTAGGTGTGGTTGAATCTGACTCATTCAGCTGCTAATACTTGAGAATATTCTTTCGCTTCTCGTCGTGCGAACCAACAAATTTGGGTTGAATACTCTACCCTCGAAAACTGTTGCGATCCCATACGCTTGTGGGACATCAATGCTTTTTTTGGCGCCGTTGCCGGGGAGGCACAGCTATATTCTCTGAGTCACTTGGGATTTACGTCTGCTGATCACTATGATGAATCCGAAAGATCCAAGAACTAAAATCCTACATTCCACTACGAGGAGAGGTAAGGAACCGTCATCTAGCTCTGCACTTGATTCACCTTCAGTTTTGAGTAAGTTTGCGACTTCGCCTCCTGCTAGAAATCTTGATATGTCGCCTGTGCTTGATGATGCTACTTCTGCTGCCCATGATGCTTATGATGATGCTATGCTTGATACTATGCCTGATGATGCTATGCTTGATACTATGCCTGATGATGCTATGCTTGATGCTATGCGTGATACTGCTTTGCCACTTGGTGCATTCCTTGATGCACATATTGCTAGAGTTGCTGCTAGATGTGATGATACTTCTCAAACTGCTGATACTATTGAAGTAGAACCTGCTACTATGCCTGAATTGCCTATTATGCCTGATACGCGCTATGTTATGGAGGGAGAGATAGCTGAGGATTTTCTTGCGTGTAAGGATAGCTATGATGTTGAGAAACTTCTGCGCAAGTGGAAAGAAAAATCTCTGAACGCTAGGATGAAATACGACCCGAAGTTTGCCACTTCGCCTATCTTTGTGACCAATAAGGATTATGAATTCTCTGTCGACCCTGAGTTAATCACTCTGGTCGAATCTGATCCTTTTCACGGTTATGAGTCTAAAAGGGTTCTGGCCCATCTTACCAAACTACACGATATAGCCACCCTATTCACTAGTGAGGAAAAGATCCGCCACTACTATATGCTCAAGTTGTTTCCTTCTTGCAAAAGGATGATGCTAAGACCTGGTTCACTTCTCTTGCTCCTGGTTGTGTGCGTAGCCCCCAGGATATGGTCTACTACTTCTCTGAAAAATATTTCCCTGCCCATAAGAAGCAAGCTGCCTTGCAGGAAATATACAACTTTGCTCAAGCTGAAGAAGAGAGTCTCCCACAAGCTTGGGGAGGCTTATCCAGCTACTGAATGCTTTGCCTGATCACCCTCTTGAGAAGAATGAAATACTTGATATCTTCTATAATGGAGTTGCCGATGCTTCCAAAGACCACCTAGATAGTTGTGCCGGTAGTGTTTTTAGGGAACGAACCGTAGAACAAGCTGAGATTCTACTGAATAACATCTTGTGCAATGAGAATGCTTGGACTATTCCCGAACCACCTCCTAAGCCAACTCCAAAGAAAAGAGGTATTATATGTCTCAGTCCTGAAGATATGCAACAAGCAAAGAAATCTATGCGAGAGAAAGGCATTAAATCTGAAGATGTCAAAAATCTACCACCTATCGAAGAGATCCACGGTCTCGGTAACCCGATACAGGTAGTAGAAGTAAATTCTCTGCGTAGGTTTGATGAGAGTGATATTCCTTTTGATAAACCTGCTACCTTATGCATGGATGAATTTGATAACTTCGTTGTCAAAAAACAGAGTTTCAATGATTATGTTAGCAGACAATTGGAAAAGAATGCTCGTATGCTTAGTCATTTAAGTGCTTGTGTGGACAGAAATGTCAATGATCTTAAACTTCTCAGTAAACATGCCTCTATGGTTACTACTCAGGTAGAACAAGTACTTCAAGCTCAAAATGACTTGCTCAAGGAGTTAAATGACAATTATGTTAGAGTCGTTACTAGAGGCGGTAGAATGACCCAGGAACCTCTATATCCCGAGGGTCATCCAAAGAGAATTGAACAAGATTCTCAAGGTGTTGGGGATATTACCTGCGGTGTGACCCGCCCTAGTTGGGCCGGGTCACTAATTGTGCGACTCATACTTTGGCGAAGCAAGCTTTGGCCAGAAGGCCCATGAGCTGGATGGCGGTTCCAAATCAACATAGAGGATAAGTCGCCAAGGAGGTTTCCAGTCTTGAAAAGCACGGCGACTTAGAGATAGAAAGAATCACGGTTTATATTAAGGCATGGACTCTTGTAAACCCTAGGGCCTCGACCTGTATATAAAGGCAAGTCCCTGGAAAGGAGAGGCAGGTTAGAAATCATCGAGAGCTAGCTCAGGCGAGTTACGCCCTCCTTGTAATCGAAACATCATCAATACAATACAAAGCAGGACATAGGCTTTTACCTCCTCACGAGGTGCCGAACCTGGGTAAATTTGAGTCCCTCTTCCACTCAACCCCTTTGAGTCGCCACCAAGGTGCGGTGGCTCCATCATTAAGTCCTCTCACTAGGACATTTGCCGTGAGAAAACCACGACAGTTGGCGCCCACCGTGGGGCTTACGCACGGTGGAGTTGAGTTCTCGAAGGGAGCCCTACCAGGGTCAGGGAGCTACGTGGCTGGGCTCATGACCCAGAGCCGCTGTGGAAAGTACTACATCGACAACTCGCTGTGGGGACCCGAGGCCGATTCGGTCGAATCCGGCTATAGAGTCCCCTTCGGCAAGATCAACATCTTCATCGGCATGGTCGGTGCACCCATGCCTGAGCCGGACATCTTCACCGACACCGTTGAGCTGGCCAGGTATGTCCGTCCCATCGCAACACAAAGCCGGACGTGCCCAGTTTTTGTCAGCTTCACGCATGGATCTGATGAGCCAGAGCGTTCGGCGACTCGGGAGGCCACACCGTCAACTCTGACGACGAGTCATCCATGGGCGACACAGATTCAATCCAGTCCCTGCGTGAAGGCCGCCTCAGAGATCTATCGCTGGCGATGGATCCCGAAGTCCTCAACCGGACCCGTCGTCAGATCGCCGTATACATGGCGGGGGCAACACAGTCCCAGCAAAACCCTGCAGGCAACAACGAGGCTGGCGAACCATCCAAAAGCCCAGCTGCGGTCCTGGTGGACCTATCGGCAAAAATAACGAGGTTCATGGCAACCCCTGTGACGGCAGAAAACCAGGGAACAATCAACGCCGAGTTGGCAAAGGCCCAGCGAGATGCAGAGGCAGAAGCCGCCAGGATTGCGACCCGGCAAGCTCAGATCACCGCAGAGACGGCCCGCTTAAACACCGAGAACTGGCGACTTGAAAGACAGCAGCGCGCGTCCAACGCTGTCCATCAAAGGAGGCACCAGGGGTGTTTACCCCCTGATCTGAACCCTACCCGCCTTTTCGACACTCCGCGTACCCCCGGGGCGGGAACCGTTCTAGGGGGAGGGTCGGCTCAGCCACCAAACCCGCCGCCTCAGCCAACGGATGACCGCGTTCCCCGTTTCCAGACGCCTCAGGGCCACTTTTCCAACCCTATGGACAACGTGCTCGCAGCGACTCGCCACTTGGAGTCCCTTCCAATTTACGGAAACACCCCGGCTGAAATAGAAGCAAGAAACGACATTGAGATGTTGAAAACAACGGTGGTACAGAACGCGCAATTCTCACACAGCCTCGACCGACTGCACTCCACCCCCAGGCGAGCCGCACCAGAAGTCGGCCAGAGGATCTACCCGCCGTAACCAGCGGACCGCGCACCTACCTCAGGGTAACTCGCCCGACCATCGGGACCCTCCCGCCCACAACACTGTTGGTGCAATGGGCCAGGATCATCAAGGCCACATCAAAATCCACCCAACATCACTCAGCGGAGGCGGTAGGCACGTCGGGGTGCCGTGTCCGGCCCTTGCCCTGCGCAACTAGCGAATGCCGAAGGACTTCAAAGGACCAAGGAAGGTGCCCAACTACACCATGGATCTTGAGCCGGCGTCTTGGGTTGAGAGTTATGAACTCGCGATGGACATGCTCGACGTGAGTGAAGCGGTTTGTGCCAAGTACTTCACAATGATGCTCGAAGGGACGGTGTGCACTTGGTTTAAAAACCTGCCACCCAACTCCATCCATACTTGGGCTGAACTGAAGGAGCGTTTCATCAAAAACTTTCGGGGAACTTGCAAACGCCCAATGACGATCGTCGACTTACAACATTGCATTCAGTGGGCTGACGAGTCGGCTCATCATTGGACGCGGCGGGTTGCAGAAATCATCCACTCGTCGGACAGCATCACGGCGGCCGAGGCCGTGCTAATTCTGAAGCAAAACTGCCACTACGAGCCCCTGGTATAGAAGCTGGGGCGACTCAAGCGCAAGGTCCAGGATATAGGCGAATTGATGGATACCCTCACTCGCTACGCCGAAGCGGACGATGCCAAAGATCCAGGAGAGGACGGTAGCAAGGCCAACCTGCCAAGGAAAGGCGAGTCATCCAAGAATCACTCCCAGTTTCAAGGACACGCCCACCATAATCATGGTGGAAATGGCAAGAGAAGGCAGCAAGAAGGACCCACGGACTTCGTCGCCAATACCAACGCTAACAATCGCAACCAGCGCCAGAAGAAGAGGGGTTACAGTGGCAAGAAGCCGTGTAATTATAACGAGATACTTAAAGGCCCCTGTCGGCATCACGCCACGACAGAAGGCCCGACGACTCACTCTTGGGAAGACTGCTACGTGATGCAGGAATTTTGGGCGGAGGCACTCAAGAAAGGCCAAGCCAGCGACCAGAGCCAACGGCAGGAATAGTTCAGTGCGCCTAATCAACGTCAGAACCCGTTCGGCGGCTTTCTCGAACCGCGACCCCAGGGCGGCTCGCAACCAAGCAGTAGCCAATACCCTGTGCATAACCAGCAGCGGTATAACCCGCCCGGAGTGTTTCAGCAGCCACCCTCGCAGGGGGCTGCCTAGGGGCAAGATGATAATAGCGGATTCCACACCAATCCCAAGCAATTAAACAGCGGACAATACCATGTATTCACCACCAGTGCCTGTAAGCGAGACAAGAAGGTGAAGCACATGACGTATAGCGTGTCGGAGTCGGCGCTCCCCAGGTATCTCCATTGGTCTGAGCAAATTATCTCTTGGAGTAGGGAGGACCACCCGCCCAGAATCGACAACCCCGGCGACTTGGCATTGGTCGTGGTCCCCCAAGTAGGGGGATATACCCTTTCAAAGGTTCTTATGAATGGTGGCAGCAGCATCAACATATTATATTTTGACAACTTTCGAAGGATGAACCTCTTGGAGAAGGACCTAATGTCGTCAACCACGGTTTTCCATGGTATCGTTCCGGGTAAGTCGGCATACCCAATTGGCGAGTCAAACTTAACGTGGCTTTTGCTACAGCATCCAATTACACGAGCGAGTCGCTGATACGTCTCAAACGTATCTATAATTTTTTATGGTTTCATGTTGTTATCTTGTCATCTTTGGTTGTTTTATATACCTTATATATCTTTTTTGGGACTAACTTATTAATTCAGTGCCAAGTGTCAGTTCCTGTTTTTTCTGTGTTTTTGACTCTTTTCAGATCTGATTTTGGAATGGAGTCCAAACGGAATAAAATCCCCGAAATAAAATTTTCCAGAACGGAAGAGGATCAGGGGACTTGAGGGCCAAGGCAGGAGAGCCACACGGGGCCCACAAGCCCTGTAGCCGCCGCCAGGGGCGGCGGCTACCAGGCTTGTGGCCTCCCTGGCGCCCCCTGACCTAGCTCCTTCGCCTATATATTCCCTAAAATACAGAAAAAATAGGGGAATCCACGAAAACACTTTTCCACCGCCGCAAGCTTCCGTTTCCGCGAGTTCTCATCTGGAGACCCTTCCCGGTGCCGTGCCGGAGGGGACTTTGGAGTTGGAGGGCTTCTACATCAATATCATCGCCCCTCCAATGACTTGTGAGTAGTTCACTTCAGACCTACGGGTCCGTAGTTAGTAGCTAAATGGCTTCTTCTCTCTACTGGATCTTCAATACAAAGTTCTCCATGATCTTCATGGAGATCTATCCGATGTAATCCTATTTGGCGGTGTGTTTGTCGAGATCCGATGAATTGTGGATTTGTGATCAGATTATCTATGATATATATTTGAGTCTTTGCTGATTTCTTATATGCATGATTTGATATCCTTGTAAGTCTGTCCGAGTCTTGGGTTTTGTTTGGCCAACTAGATCTATGATTCTTGCAATGGGAGAAGTGCTTGGTTTTGGGTTCATACCGTGTGGTGACCTTTCCCAGTGAGAGAAGGGGCAGCAAGGCACGCATCATGTTGTTGCCATCAAGGGTAACAAGATGGGCTTTTATCGTAGATATGAGATTGTCCATCTACATCATGTCATCTTGCTTAAGGCGTTACTCTGTTCTCATGAACTTAATACACTAGATGCATGCTGGATAGCGGTCGACGTGTGGAGTAATAGTAGTAGATGCAGAAAGTATCGGTCTACTTGTTTTGAACGTGATGCTTATAGATATAATCATTGCCTTACATAACGTCACGACTTTGCGCGGTTCTATCAATTGCTCGACAGTAATTCGTTCACCCGCCGTCTACTTGCTTTCATGAGAGAAGCCACTAGTGAACACTACGGGCCCCGGGTCTATTCACACCTATCGTTTCCACTTTTGCTTTTACTTTGCTTTGTTTCTTTTTTGCTTTCAGTTCTCACTTGGCAAACAATCTATAAGGGATTGACAACCCCTTCATAGCGTTGGGTGCAAGCTCTTTGTGTTTGTGCAGGTACTTGTGACAATCCTTCACTGGATCGATACCTTGGTTCTCAAAACTGAGGGAAATACTTACCGCCGCTGTGCTACATCACCCTTTCCGCTTCGAGGGAACACCAATGCAAGGCTCCAAGGCCACGGGGGAATCCTTTGATTCTACTGTCAAGAAACCCATGGGAAGGATCGATGATGTTCTTATTGTTGCAAATAAGAACTATGTACCCGTGGATTTCATTGTACTTGACATAGATTGCAATCCTTCATGTCCCATTATTCTTGGTAGACCTTTCCTAAGGACTATTGGTGCTATCATCGATATGAAGGAAGGGAATATTAGATTTCAATTTCCTCTAAAGAAGGGCATGGAGCACTTTCCTAGAAAGAAAATAAGATTGCCTTATGAATCTATGATGAGGGCTACTTATGGTTTAAGCACCAAAGCTGACTATACGTGATTCTATAACCTTTTGCTTAGCTAAGGGCGTTAAACAATAGCGCTTGTTGGGAGGAAACCCAACGAATCTATCCTTTTTCTTTCTATTTTGTGTTTTCCATACTTTCATAATTCTTTTATGATTGTGTTTTTTGTGTTTCTTTTTGCGTTTGTGCCAAGCAAAACCGTTATGATTAGTTTTGGGGATGATCGCTTGGTCATGCTGGAAAAGACAGAAACTTTCTGCTCACCAAAAGAATTTTCATTTTTGTTCTGTAAGAAATTTTGAGTTGATTCTTCTTGCTGATGATTTCTACGCAAATTCTTCAGTCTGTCGTAATTTTTTAGAATTTTTTAAGTACCATAAGTGAACGAAGTATACAGATTGCTACAGACTGGTCTGCTGTTAACAGATTCTGTTTTTGTTGAGTTGGTTGCTTATTTTGATGAAACTATGGATAGTATCAGGGGGTATTAGCCATGGAAGATTGAAAATACAGTAACCCGACATCAACATAAGTAGAATTTAAGTTTGCTACACTACCTAAGGAAGTGGTGGTTTGCTTTCTTATACTAATGTTATCATGAGTTTCTGTTTAAGTTTCGTGTTGTGAAGTTTTCAAGTTTTGGGTGAAGTTTTTATGGACAAAGAGATAAGGAGTGGCAAGAGCTCAAGCTTGGGGATGCCCAAGGCACCCCAAGATTATTCAAGGATGTCTTAAAAGCCTAAGCTTGGGGATGCCCCGAGAAGGCATCCCCTCTTTCGTCTTCAATCCATCGGTAACGTTACTTGGGGCTATATTTTTATTCACCACATGTTATGTGTTTTGCTTGGAGCGTCTTGTATCGTAGGAGTCTTTTATTTTTGTTGTGTCACAATCATCCTTGCTGCACACCTAGAGAGAGAGACTTGCACTTACCGTGATTTTGTCGAGCTTCACTTATATCCTTTGGTAGACAATTCAGCTCACATGTGCTTCACTTATATCTTTTGAGCTAGTTAATTTTTCTCTATGTGCTTCACTTATATCTTTTAGAGCACAGAAGCGTGTGTCTTGGTAGTAATCTATGCTATGAAAGTAGTCTCAAAAAGGGGTAGTTATCCAAAGGGATATGAAAACTTCCACCTTCATGTGCATTGAATAGTTAGAAAAGTTTGATTCATCTCAATTAGTTTTGAGTTGTGGTTGCGGTAATATTTAAGTTATGTTAGTATGGTGTTGTGGAAATACTTGTGTTGAAGTTAGTGATTCCCGTAGCATGCATGTATGGTGAACCGCTATGTGATGAAGCCTGAGCATGATTAGTCTATTGATTGTCATCCTTTGTGTGGCGGTCGGGATCGCGCGATGGTTTATACCTACCAACCCTTCCCCTAGGAGTATGCGTTGAATGCCTTGTTTCGATTACTACTAAAACTTTTGCAACAAGTATATGAGTTCTTCATGACTAATGTTGAGTCCATGGTTTAGATGCACTTTCACCTTCCACCATCACTATCTTCTTAGTGCCGTGCAACTTTCGCCGGTGCACAAAACCCACCATTAGCCTCCCTCAAAACAGCCACCATACCTACCTACTATGGCTTTTTCAAAGTCATTCTGAGATATATTGCCATGCAACTACCACCATGACATGTGCCACCGCTTCTACATTGCCACGGCATGATCGTAAGATAGCTAGCATGATGTTTCCATTAATGTCTATGCCATGCTAGATCATTGTCACGGTACACTACCGAAGGCATTCCATATAGAGTCATCATTGTTTTAAGTTTTGAGTTGTAAGTGTGATGATCATCATTGATGGAGCATTGTCCCATGTGAGGAAATAAAAGAGTCCAACGAAGCCCATATACAAAAAGAGGCCAAAGATGCCCACCAAAAAAAAGGAGGCCAAAGAGCCCACCAAAAAAAATGAGAGAAAAAGAGAGAAGGGACAATGCTACTATCCTTCCACACTTGTGCTTATTAAGCACCATGATCTTCATGATTGCGAGTCTCTCGTTTTGTCACCACCATATAGCTGGTGGGAAATTTTTATTATATAACTTGGCTTGTATATTCCAATGATAGGCTTCCTCAAATTTGCCTTAGGTCTTCGTGAGCAAGCAAGTTGGATGCACACCCACTAGTTTTCTTTAAGAGCTTTCACATACTCTTAGCTCTAGTGCATCATTTGTGTGGCAATCCCTACTCATTCACATTGATATCTATTGATGAGCATCTCCACAGCTCATTGATATGCCTAGTTAATGTGACCATCTTCTCCTTGTTTGTCTTGCAACCTCCACCACACTCCACACCACTTATAGTGCTAATACCATGGCTCACGCTCATGTATTGCGTGAGAGTTGAAAAGGTTTGAGAAAGTAAAGGTGTGAAAACAATTACTTGGCCAATACCGGGCTTGTGCATGATTTAAATTCGTTGTGCAAGAATGATAGAGCATAGCCAAACTATATGCTTTTGTAGGGATAACTTTCTTTTGGCCTTGTTATTTTGAGAGGTTCATGATTACCTTGCTAGTTTGCTTGAAGTATTATTGTTTCCACGTCAATAGCAAACTATTGTTTTGAATCTAATGGATCTGAACATTCACGTCACATAAGAGGAGTTACAAAGGACATCTATGCTAGGTAGCATGAAAGCATCAAAAATTCATTCTTTATCACTTCCCTGCTCGAGGACGAGCAGGAGTTAAGCTTGGGGATGCTTGATACGTCTCAAACGAATCTATAATTTTTGATGGTTTCATGTTGTTATCTTGTCATCTTTGGATGTTTTATGTACCTTTTATATCTTTTTTGGGACTAACTTATTGATTCAGTGCCAAGTGCCAGTTCTTGTTTTTCCTGTGTTTTTGACTCTTTTCATATCTGATTTTGGAATGGAGTCCAAACAGAATAAAATCCCCGAAATAAATTTTTCCAGAACGGAAGAAGATCAGGGGACTTGAGGGCCAAGGCAGGAGAGCCACAGGGGGCCCACAAGCCATGTAGCCGCCACCAGGGGGCGGCGGATACCAGGCTTGTGGCCTCCCTGGCGCGCCCCTGACCTAGCTCCTTCGCCTATATATTCCCTAAAATACAGAAAAAATAGGGGAATCCACGAAAGCACTTTTCCGCCGCCGCAAGCTTCCGTTTCCGCGAGATCTCATCTGGAGACCCTTCCCGGTGCCGTGCCGGAGGGGACTTTGGAGTTGGAGGGCTTCTACATCAACATCATCGCCCCTTCAATGACTCGTGAGTACTTCACTTCAGACCTACGGGTCCGTAGTTAGTAGCTAGATGTCTTCTTCTCTCTCTTGGATCTTCAATACAAAGTTCTCCATGATCTTCATGGAGATCTATCCAATGTAATCCTCTTTGGCGGTGTGTTTGTCGAGATCCGATGAATTGTGGATTTGTGATCAGATTATCTATGATATATATTTGAGTCTTTGTTGATTTGTTATATGCATGATTTGATATCCTTGTAAGTCTCTCCGAGTCTTGGGTTTTGTTTGGCCAACTAGATCTATGATTCTTGCAATGGGGGAAGTGCTTGATTTTGGGTTCATACCGTGTGGTGACCTTTCCCAGTGACAGAAGGGGCAGCAAGGCACGCATCGTGTTGTTGCCATCAAGGGTAACAAGATGGGCTTTTATCGTAGATATGAGATTGTCCATCTACATCATGTCATCTTGCTTAAGGCGTTACTCTGTTCTCATGAACTTAATACACTAGATGCATGTTGGATAGCGGTCGACGTGTGGAGTAATAGTAGTAGATGCAGAAAGTATCAGTCTACTTGTTTTGGACGTGATGCCTATAGATATAATCATTGCCTTACATAACGTCACGACTTTGTGCGGTTCTATCAATTGCTCGACAGTAATTCGTTCACCCGCCGTTTACTTGCTTTGATGAGAGAAGCCACTAGTGAACACTACGGCCCCCGGGTGTATTCACACCTATCGTTTCCACTTTCGCTTTTACTTTGATTTGTTTCTTTTTGCTTTCAGTTCTCACTTGGCAAACAATCTATAAGGGATTGACAACCCCTTCATAGCGTTGGGTGCAAGCTCTTTGTGTTTGTGTAGGTACTTGTGACAATCCTTCACTAGATCGATACCTTGGTTCTCAAAACTGAGGGAAATACTTACCGCTGCTGTGCTACATCACCCTTTCTGCTTCGAGGGAACACCAACACAAGGCTCCAAGGCCATGGGGGAATCCTTTGCATGTTTGCCAAGGAAGTCCCTAAAAGCATAGCCGTAGCAGAAAGATTCCTGGTGCCATTTCTGAGGGTGTATCAAGACAAGAATAGTCTCCCGTCATCACGCTTGTTTCTGGCGCCGTTGGAAGGTCTTTTGTTGCAGTAGCAGTCGCTTGTATTTGAAGTGGTCAAACTGAAGAGCCCTTATCATGCATTGTTCGGGCGGCCGGCTTACGCCCGGTTCATGGCTCGCCCCTGCTATGTCTACCTTAAACTCAAGATATCTGGCCCTAAGGGACCCATCACGGTCGATGGTGACAGGAGGATAGCAAAGGAGTGTGAGGAAGGAGATGCGGCTTACGCAGAAATCGCCTGCGCCACGGAAGAGTGCAAGTATCACCAAGCCAATGTTGACCCGGCATATATGTCGCCTCTCAAGAAGCCAACAACTGATGCCGAGCCGCTCCTCAAGTTTAAGCCGACGGACGACACTAAGATGGTGGACTTCACTCCTGGCGACTCGTCCAAGCAGTTCACTATTGGGGCGGGTCTGGATCCCAAATAGGAAAGTGCGCTCATCGAATTCATCCGTGAGAATCGGGATATCTTCGCATGGAAACCTTCTGACATGCCTGGTGTACCGAGAGAATTCACTGAGCACCATCTTAATGTTGACCCTAAAGCAAAGCCGATTTAGCAATATCTTCGCAGATTTAATGAGGAGCGACGCAAGGCGATCGGAGAAGAAGTCGCCCGTCTTTTGGCCGCCAAATTCATCGTTGAGGTCTTCCACCCTAAATGGTTGGCTAACCCGGTCCTGGTGCTCAATAAGAACGACACTTTTCACATGTGCATCAACTACACCAACCTCAACAGAGCTTGCCCAAAAGATCCTTTCGCCCTTCCCCGCATTGATCAAATCATTGACTCGGTTGCGGGATGTGGGCGTTTGTGTTTCTTGGACGCCTACTCCAGATATCACCAGATCAAGATGGCTCTGGAAGATCAGGAGAAGACGGCCTTCATAACCCCATTTGGGGCCTTTTGCTATGTATCCATGCCGTTTGGGCTCAAGAGCGCTGGGGCGACTTACCAGAGTTGTATCCAAAACTGTCTCCGCGGCCAAATCGAACGCAACGGCCACGCTTACGTTGATGACATCGTGGTTAAATCTCGCAAGAAGGAGACGCTCTTGGAGGATCTCAGGGAAACCTTTGACAATCTGTGTGTGTACCAGATGAAGCTTAACCCCACCAAATGTGTCTTTGGTGTTCCTGCAGGAAAGCTTTTGGGTTTTCTGGTGTCAGAACGCGGCATTGAGGCCAACCCGGACAAAATCGAAGCAATCACCTCGCTTGGGAAACTAGCAAATATTAATCAAGTCCAACGCATGGCGGGTCGTATTGCGGCCTTGAGTCGCTTTATAAGCCGCCTGGGGGAGAAAGCCATTCCCCTCTATCAATTGCTTAAGAAAGCTGATCATTTTGTTTGGACGGACGAGGCCAACGACGCTTTTGAAGCCCTGAAGCAGCAACTGGTCAACCCGCCGGTTCTGGCCGCCCTGACTGAAAAGAAGCCTATGCTTTTGTACATCACGACGAATACCAAGGCGGTGAGCGTGGCAATGGTTGTTGAACAAACCAGTACAACACCCGGTGTATTTTATCAGCAAGGTTCTAACCCTCTCCAAACAACATTATCCACATTGGCAGAAGTTGGTTTATGGGGTGTTTATGGCGAGTCGGAAGCTAAAACATTATTTCCAAGAACATCCCATCACGGTGGTTAGCTCCGCTCCTCTTGGGGATATCATCCAGAACCGAGAAGCAACGGGACGAATCGCCAAGTGGGCAATTGAGCTCGGGCCACACCACGTGTGGTATACGCCTCGCACGGCTATCAGGTCCCAGGCATTGGTCGACTTCATCAATGATTGGACCGAGTTACAGATTCCCGAAGACAGGCCTAATCTCACGTACTAGACCATCTACTTCGACGGGTCTAGGCAATTGGAGGGCTCGGGGGCTGGCGTGGTGTTGATTTCACCCCAGGGAGACAAGTTCTGTTATGTTCTCCGACTCATGTTCCCGTGTACCAATAACGCTGCGGAATATGAAGCCCTGCTTCATGGTTTGCGACTCGCCAAGGAGATGAACCTCACACGCGTCAGGTGCTTGGGTGACTCTGATCTGGTGGCACAACAAGTTTCAGGTACATGGGATTCCCGGGACCCCCTGATGGCAACTTACAGAAGGGTTGTGTCTGATGTGGCGGGTCATTTCCATGGTTATCAAGTTGATCATATCGACCGGCGACTCAACGAAGCAGCTGACGCCCTCTTGCGTCTCGGCTCGCAACGTAAGCCGGTTCCTCCTAATGTCATTTTGGATATTCTGCATAATCCTTCTGTAAAGTTGCCTTCAGAAGAGGAATTGGCGATACCAGATCCTGAGTCCCAGTTTGTGGCGGCTCTACGTGTTATGCCGGATTGGGTTCTTCCTTACTTGGCGTACCTCACACGAGGCGAGTTACCTTCGGATGAGGTGTTGGCCCGTCAAATCGTTCGTCGGAGCAAATCCATGGTCGTCATCAACGGCGAGTTATACAAGCGAAGTACTTCTGGGGTATTTCAAAGATGTGTTTATTCTGATGAAGGGTGCATAATTCTCAACGAAATCCATGCAGGAGATTGCGGGCATCATGTCGGGTCACGTTCCCTGGTTTCCAAGGCTTTCCGACATGGGTTCTTTTGGTTGAAGGCTCATGCGGATGCAGAGGAGATAGTGCGTCGATGTGATGGCCTTCAACGTTTTGGATGACAGGTTCATGTGCCGGCTCAAGAATTAAGGATGATTCCCATCACTTGGCCCTTTGCGGTCTGGAGGTTAGATATTGTTGGTCCCTTTAAGATGTCATCCAATAAAAAGACTCATCTACTGGTGGCGGTCGATAAATTCACCAAGTGGGTCGAAGCAGAGCCTCTTGGCAGCTGTGACGCGGAAACAGCCGTCAAATTCTTGAAAAGGTTGATATTCCGATTTGGATACCCACACAACATTATCACTGATAACGGCACCAACTTATCACAAGGGGCGATGCAGGAGTTTTGCAACCGGGAGCATATCCGGCTTGATGTGTCTGCGGTTGCTCATCCACAATCTAATGGGCAGGCAGAATGGGCGAATCAGGAAGTGTTGCGGGGAATAAAACCCCGACTTATGGTTCCCCTGGAACGCACCCCAAGGTGTTGGGTTGAGGATTTGCCTTCGGTATTATGGAGCATTCGACCACCCCGAATCGCTCTACGGGTTTTACTCCTTTCTTCTTGGTGTACGGAGCAGAAGCCGTTCTTCCCAGTGACATTAGGCATGACTCGCCACGAGTCGCTGCTTATGTGGAGCAGGATAACGAGTTGGCACGTCAAGATTCTTTGTATGCTTTGGAGGAAGCACGCGATTTGGCTGCCTCCCGATCGGCTATCTATCAGCAAGACTTGCGGCATTATCATAGACGTCGGGTCAAGACCCGAGCTTTTCAAGAGGGCGACTTAGTGCTCCGCTTGATCCAAGATCGCACTGGCATGCATAAGTTGTCACCGCCATGGGAAGGACCGTTTGTCGACAGCAAAAATCTTCGCAACGGGTCTACTATTTGGTGGATCTTCGGCCTGATCGGCCAACCACGGAGGCTGAGTCAACTCGCCCCTCGAACATAGCCCATCTGCGGCCTTACTAAACTTGAGCTATTGGCTCCCCTTTTCCCTCTCTCCCATCTTTGGAAATTGTAAGTCCTTTGTTTATATAAAGCAATAAAGTCGATACCCACGAATTTTGGGTTTTCCTGCCACTTCATCTTCTTTAAAGCATGGATCTTTAATTTTCTTCAACAAGTCGCCCAAGCATGAACGCTATCAATACCAAAGAGCATAAGTCGCCATGTCGCACTTATTACAACACTTGGTATCGATAAGCCAAAGAGGATCAAGTCGCTAAAAGCGCACGATTCAAACATGGGCGCCTTATATGATTCTGAGGATTAGGCCAGCTTACTTGGGGGTTATCAGCTCCCAAGTCGTTTTGTGGTAACAGCGTATACGCTTCTACAATCCTATGACCGGTCTTTCCCCTAATCATAGGTCACTTGGGGGCTTCCTCTCACTGAGATCAGCCTAACTACCCATTTGGCTAGCGAAAAATTACCGCACTACAAATGGTTATACTGGACTGTGTGTTGGCCAAATCGCCATATGGACCCATGAACTCTTGGCGAGTCAATCCGCTATTTGGACCCTGAACTCACCTTGGTTAAAACATGCATGGTACTGGCTAGCGCCCCACATGGAAAATAGAGAAACCATTGGTTCATTGCACCTGCTTCACTGAAGCTTGACTCGCGCCTGATCAGTCGGTCTAAATACTTGAGCTTTTTTATACAAAAAGTCTCCTTTGGGAAGCACTTGAGTTTTTCTAACTCGTCCTATCCTATCGCGACTTGAACGAGCCGACGAAATTCTTACTATCACCTTCCTGGCACTGCCACAAGGTTTCACAAATTTATGAGACTCGCTGTGTCTCGTTGAGCCGGGTTTCTTCATACAATTCGCCAAGACACCTTGAGTCGGTTATTATTTATCATCATCCATTACTCATTGAGATGGTTTGATATATGCTTTTGCTAGCCAAACAGGTTGGTGATCGAATCTTTACTGACATGGCGAGTCAAGCATCATGGCACCCCAAGGGCGGCACAAGGTTTTTTCAAAGGTCACAGAAGAGTTCCACAACAGACATAAGCAAAGGATTGTTTTCTACAATGACCTATTACATGGCTCAGATGGCAAAATTAGTAAGGTCTATTCTGCTGGTGCCTCCGGGTCAACTTGCTTCGAGCTCTAGCCGACTTCGAGTTGTAAATCGCCCAGTACCCAATTACACTTGGATAGAGCGGCAAATTCGTCTTCATCATTCAAAAGTGCCGAGAGATCCGACTCCAAATCAAAAGGGTTCTTGGGACGACGAGGAGTTAAGCTGGTTGTCACAAATGCAGGCGGGTTTACTTTCTTGTTCTTGTCATCATAAGCGGCTTGGTACTTTGGTAAATCCAAGCTTGTTGCTAGCTGAGTCGCCGCCGAGCGTGATTCCTTGACGACGCGTTGATAATCATCTTGAGTAAACTCTGACTCATCATTCTTGAGCTGTGGGAAGCCTGCTGCTACCTCTTCGGGCTTCAATTCTGGAGCATACGCCAAACACCGACTCAACGTAGTCAGCGCCCCCTTTCGGGCGGCTGATCGGGTTAGCTCACCTATCTCAGGCGGAAGGGTGGATAAGCAGACAAGCATCTTTTTGATTGATGCGATTGGTTCCTTGGTGCCCATCACTGCCTTCATGGTCAACATGCTCCGAGTATACAACTGCTCAATCAGTGTGTAAATCTCCTTTAACTTCAAGATACAGTCGTCCTGAAGATTGGCGGCTCTCGGGCCTGCGTGAGAAAGACAATAATGGTTAGTACTTTGTTTTTTCACAATAATTTTTTCTTTCAGAGATATGAAACCAGGAATTCATTCTTACCAAAGATGGCATGTGTCATGCTAGAAATATGTTTCTTTAAACCGGCGAGCTCTTGTTGCACGGCTCCCAGTTTTGTTTCAGCCGTTTCAGCTCGCTTTAGCGCGGTGGCTTGATCAGCTTGAGATTTCTTGTTGGCGGCTTTCAGCTTTTCCATATCAGCTAAGATCGCCTGGTATTTCCTTATGCTTGAGCCCGCGCGTCTTGCTGGTCGGCTAAACTTTTCCTTAAGTCGCCCAACGTTGACTCGGCTTGGGCCATAGATTCTTGTCAACATATTTTGGAGGGACAAGTCTTAGAATTATTGCAAGCAACATCCCTGACACTTGGGGGCTAATGTATAATGTTTTTAAAAAACATACAAAATTATACCACGAGCAAGACCCGACTCATCTTTCAAAAGATGACCCGACCCTTGGGGGTTACAGGTCGAAGATTTTTTCTACATCAAGACCCGGCTCATCTTTCAAAAGATGACCCGACCCTTGGGGGTTACAGGTCGAAGATTTTTTCTACATCAAGACCCGGCTCATCTTTCAAAAGATGACCGGCCCTTGGGGGTTACAGGTCGAAGATTTTTCTACATCAAGACCCGACTCATCTTTCAAAAGATGACCCGGCCCTTGGGGGTTACAGGTCGAAGATTTTTTCTACATCAAGACCCGGCTCATCTTTCAAAAGATGACCCGGCCCCTGCGGGCTAATGAGGAGGGTATGCATTAAGGCGTACCTCATGTTTATTCTTCATAATATGGAGCAGGTTCTTCTCCATTTCATAACTTGTTTCCAGGCGACTTGCGAAGCCGGAGCAAAGTTCATCAAACTCAAGTTGTTCATATTGAGAAAGTTTGGCCTTGGAGATCTCATGTCTGGTGGAAGGATGGGACGATGTTGATACATGCTTCGATAAGATTGCCAAAGCCGGCTTAGAGAAGCCAGTACCAGTAATGACCACAGCATCAGGATCTTCAGCCGCCTTCAACAGACTTGGCGGGTTGGGTGTTTCCATGCCTTCCTTGGGAGAACTTGGAAGGTCAATTTGGTCATCAGGTATATCTTTTGCCAGGTGAGCACGAGCCGGTGCTGGGTTTTCTTTAACCTCTGGAGCAGAAGGAGTGGAAGTTGAGCCGACGGTTTTCCTCTTCTTCGCTTGCGCTCTAAGAAAAAGAGGGTCATGTTTAAAGCAAGCATCATTATCATCAGGAAAGACATAAGTATTATAGGGACTTACCCTTGTACGCGAATTATTGGCGGAAGGGCCGACATCACTGAGTCGCCCGATGAAGGGGGAGAAGTCTGCAAAAGTAATATCTCAAAATGTGAGCGAGTTACAAGTGTGATCCAACAGAAAATGAAGGTAGAAATTGATAGAGGGTACCTCATTCTGCCGTTTCTTGGTAGGGGTTTTTACTGGTAACCCGGACATCAAATCCCCTGAGTGGCTTCGAGTTTTCCGAAAGGAAGTAAGTTGCGCCTTCTTCAAAAGGAAATTAGGGTCCAGACAAGCATTCGGGTGAGACATGGGAACTTTCCCACAAACTCGCCTGGACGGCTTACGCGAAGGAGAAGTTGAGTCGAAAGAAATGGAAATTACCTCTACGGCGTCATCCTGGCTTTCGTTATCATCATTCTATACATGGAAATGCAGAGATATAAGCACAAATTAGAGTAAAAGGGCGTCAAGACAAAAAGGATAAAATTTTACCTCTGAAGACACTTCGCCGACTTGGGATTCGTCCACATCAGACGATTCGGCGACATCGGTTTTGTTTTTACCCTTGGACTTCTTTTTTGGAGGCGGTTTGGTTTGCTTCAGGGCAATCTTTTTCGGCCTTCGTGACCAGAATCGGTCGCCCTTCTGAGGTGGAATTTTCATTATGCAAGTCAGAATCTGAGTAAGTAGGAAAGAGTGAACCAAGGGCGGGTCAAATTATTTACCTTAGGAGCCGGGTTAATCTTGCAAAATGGCCTAAGCCCTATTTGGCTACACTTGGCCAAAGGCTCGCTGGTTTGCTTCTTGATGATGCTCACAATGTCTTCTTCTGTGAGTGTTGTGTGGAAGTAGCATTGGGGATGGTTCAAAGTACCATCAAACTCGCACATCAAGCCGTCTCGGCGACTCAAGGGAAGGATGCGCCATTCCACCCAGCAGCGGATCAGATCAACTCCAGTAAGACCATTGTTTGTTAAAGAACGTAACTCGGATAGCACTGGAATGAAATCCGATTCATCTTCTTCGGTGAGCTTGTCAAGAAGTTTGAAGTTTGTGGGCAGACGCTCCTTCCTGTAGCCTAGGAGTTTGTTTTCACCCGGAGGAGAAGTGTCCCGGTAATAAAACCAAGACTCGCCCCAGCCTTTGGGGTGGCTGGGCATGGCAAGTGATGGGAATGGACTGTCCCTGCGTCGTTGAACGTTAACCCCTCCAAGTTCTAAGCTAGGGCCATTGGAGAACTCGGTTTGGCGATTCAGGTGGAAGAAGTACCAAAACAAAGTGACCGACGGTTCATTCTTAGGTAAGCTTCACAGAATACCTGGAATTGGCACATGTTGCTGATCGAGTTGGGGCCCAGGTCTTGGAGGCAGACGTTCATGAAAAACATAGCATCTCTGAGGAACTTTGACCCTGGCAGCTTAAACCCTCGTTCGAGGTGTTCATCAAAAACAATTATTTCCCCTTCGGCCGGGTTAGGAATTTTCCTTCGGGTCAAGGTTCCCAGTCTTTACGCACTACTCGAGGAAGGTGTCCTCAACTTTGGTCGGGATCCAGTCGGCCTTAAAGACGGTACCCATAGCTACAGAGGAAAAGGTCATAGGTAAGTTAACCCGCCAAAACGCTTGTCGAGTGGCTGAGAGAATCTATTAACTCACCAATAAGGGACCAGGTTTGGGCACGAGGGCGATTTAGGAATTTCTTGTTATCCAAAGGAGGTATCCCAGGGCATTCAATGGCAATCAGTGAGATGAGGAACTACAAATAAGTTTCTACACAGCAAGGGATGAAGTGTGGATCCACAAATAAATTTCTACACGACAAGCGGTGAAGTATGGATCTATAAACAAGTTTCTACGCAGTAAGCAGAGAAATATAGATCTAAGAACAAAGTTAAAATGAACGAAAAGAAGGCCTGGATAAGCTGGAACAGGCCATGGCTAAAAGTAACTACGGCAAGGATGATTTGACTGAAACCTTCTTGGTTCTTCAAACTGGAGATGATTGATTGGGGATACTGCCAGTATTACCATGCTTATTACCGCTATGAACCAATTGGCATGCAAAGAGGCGTTCGAGGAGTTCTAAGAAGCAGCGAATGACGAACACCGAGGAGTTGAGATCTGTTTATAATGATGAAGGACTAACCTGTTAATGGCGTCCGGAAGCAACTGTGGGGAACCCGCGTTGAGGATGGCGTCCTCGTCTGGTTCGGAGATGCGTCGGACGCGACGGCCGGTGGCGGAGTTCTTCGGGCGGCGACGGAGCTCCTCGGGTGGCGGCAGAGTTCTTCGTGCGGTCGCAAGGAAGAAGGGTTAGACGAAATGAGTAGGTGGATATTCCTTTCGCTCCCCTTCCCGAGCCTATTTCATGGGTCGGGTGCTGGAATCGAGGCACCCCGCGCGGGAACCGAAAAGACAGGTTAAAGATTTGCAATTATGGCGCCAAGATTTTTGGGATATTTGTGCCGCGGGATCCATTGGAGATTGCGTCATCGTCTTCGAGATTAAAGGGATAAGGTGATGTCATCGGGAACGGTTCGGCGGCTTAGGTGTTTTCATGAGGAATGGCGGTTTAGGCGTAAGGTGCATGAAAGGAGTGGAATGAGTCGCTCCTAAACTGGATAAAAGTTTATTGGCGTGAACAGGTGCAAGTCAATCTGGGGCCTAATGTTGGGGATATTACCTGCGGTGTGACCCGCCCTAGTTGGGTCGGGTCACTAAGTGGGCGGCTCATCCTTTGGCGAAGCAAGCTTTGGCCAGAAGTCCCAGGAGCTGGATGGCGGTTCCAAATCTACATAGAGGATAAGTCGTCAAGGAGGTTTCCAGTCTTGGAAAGCACGGCGACTTAGAGATAGAAAGAATCACGGTTTGTATTAAGGCATGGACTCTTGTAAACCCTAGGGCCTCGACCTGTATATAAAGGTGAGTCCCTAGAAAGGAGAGGCAGGTTAGAAATCATCGAGATCTAGGTCAGGCGAGTTACGCCCTCCTTGTAATCGAAACATCATCAATACAACACAAAGCAGGACGTAGGCTTTTACCTCCTCACGAGGGGCCGAACCTGGGTAAATCTGAGTCCCGCTTCCACTCAATCCCTTTGACTCGCCACCAAGGTGTGATGGCTCCATCATTAAGTCCTCTCACTAGGACATCTGCCGTGAGAAAACCACGACACAAGGAGTTAGCACTGATGCACCTAGTCATCCTAGAAAGAAGATGAAAGATGATAGGAACCTGCACACTAGCAACCCTGTTGCTGCTACACCTGGGAGTCCAAACGATGCCTCTATCTCTGATGCTGAAACACAATCTGGTGATGAACATGAACCTAATGATAATATCAATAGTGATGTTCATGAAGATGCTCAGCCTAGCAATGAAAAGGATGTGGAGATTGAACCTAGTGTTGATCTTGATAACCCACAACCTAAGAATAAGAGATACGATAAGAATGACTTCGCTGCTAGGAAGCATGGTAAAGAAAGGGAACCCTGGGTTCAGAAACCCATGCCCTTTCCTCCCAAACCATCCAAGAAAAAGGATGATGAGGATTTTGAGCGATTCGTTGAGATGATCAGACCTGTCTTTCTGCAGATGCGTTTGACGGATATGCTCAAGATGTCTCTGTATGCTAAGTACATGAAAGATATTGTGACTAATAAGAGGAGGATACCTGATCTTGAGATCTCCGCCATGCTTTCCAATTACACTTTCAAGGGTGGAACTCCTAATAAACTAGGTGATCCCGGTGTGCCCACTATACCTTCCTCCATTAAAGGCAACTACGTTAGAACTGCGTTATGCGACCTTGGAGCCGGTGTTAGTGTTATGCCTCTTTCTCTTTATTGTAGACTTGAACTGGATAAGTTGACACCCACTGAAATCTCTCTGCAAATGGCCGACAAATCAACTGCTTTCCCTATCGGCATTTGCGAGGATGTGCCTGTTGTGGTTGCTAACACCACTATCTTAACAGACTTTGTTATCTTGGATATTCCCGAGGACGATGCCATGGCTGTCATCTTCGGAAGACCCTTTTAAACACTGAGGGGGCTGTTATAGATTGCAACAAAGGCAATGTCACTTTCCATGTCAACGGTAATGAGCATACGGTGCACTTTTCGAAGAAACAATATCGAGTACATTGCATCAATGCTATCAAAAAAACTTCATCGATTCTTATTGGGAGCTTTGAATGCCCTATTCCTCATGTCAAGATGAAGTATGATTTGCTTGTTGGGGAGGTACACATCCCCATTGAGGTGACTTAGTGACCATTCGGAAATTCTCCATTCTCTTTTGCGTTCGAGAAAGTTTTGTCGAGGGGATTTGATCAACCCCATTGACGGATTTCTTTCGATGACCATGAGATGGATGAATCGAGGAGTCACAAACCTGTGTTCCAAGCTTTCACCTTCGGTTGCTTAGAAGAAAAATGATAGGTTTAGTTTAGTTTTCCCTGTTTTCTGTCTTAGCGTCCGGTGGAAAAGTACCCCGAAAATAAAAGTTCTCCGAACGCTGTGAAAATCAAGTATGATTTTTTCTGGATTTTTTGAAAAATACTGGGATAAAGAGTGTGTCTGGGGCCCACACCAGTGGGCCACAAGCCCTAGGGGCGCGTGCACCCCCCCTGATCGCGCCACCCAGGCTTGTGGGGCCCACAAGCACCCCCTCCACTCATTCTTGCTCTCATCCGCTTCTCCTACCTCCAGAAAAAATCGTTTCGCAGCTCAAACCCATGTTCTTGCTCCTCTTGCTGGGATTTTCGATCTCTTTGCTCAAATCACCGTTCTCCGAACTGTTTTGGGGAAATTACTCCTTGGTAAGTGACTCCTCCATTGGTCCAATTAGTTTTTGCTCTAGTGCCTTATACTCCGCGTATTTTTGCTGCCTTGGTGACCATGTTCTTGAGCTTTACATGCTGATTTTAGCTGGTCCCAAGTAGTTTTGATGCGTAATATGGCCTCTGGGCACTTGTTGGAGTAGTTGCTACTAGTTTAGTTGAACCTTGTTCACCTTTCCTTTGGGTCACTGAAAATTTCAGAAAAGGAAGATGTTCAGGAGGAACTTTCATGGTGGTTCCTCAAGCAAGAGAGGTCCCCGTCTTGCGATTCAGGAGCCTGATCCTTACCAACCTAGGGATGCGCAAGTACAACCATGTGAATGGCCTTCTGATGAATTTATGATTGAGGCAGGTTTCAAAGATGAGTTTGATGCACTTGTTCGCAACGTCGAACTCAAAGAATTCATCTCCGATAAATGTGAACAGTATGTTGCTCTCAGTGCCTCTTTTGTTTGTAGATTCAAATTTTCAGCTCGTCGTGAGCCATCGGTACTGTTTGATCTCTATGATAAATCGTATACCATGGATTTAGAGGATTTCAGTAGAATTTGCAAAATACCTATTTGGGGTAACCTCAATGGTCCTCCTAAATCTTCGGTTAGAGATTTTTGCGCTGGTATTACGGTTGGAGAAACTAGAGACATTACGCAAGCTACCATGGGGAGTATTCATTTTCCTGCCTTGCATTACTTTGCCCTCTTCATAGGCAGATGCATTAATGGCAAGATTGAGCATTGTCACCTCTGCGCACCCGACCTTAGTATCCTTAAGAGCAAAGTGACGGGTGACAAAAGCTTCCACATGGGAGCTATTATAACAAGGAGGCTCAATAAGAATGCTATTGAAGGGGATTTCTTTGGTGGCATCTATGCCATTCGCATAGCAAATTTTCTTGGAGTACCCATCCGCGAAGGAGATCCCCCGCTCCATACAGCTTTCCTTGACCGCGTCGCTTTGACACGCTACCAGTTCCTTGAGAGGGATGATGAATCCCTCCTATACCGATTGATATTTAACTGGCAGCGTGTTTTCCATATTACCCTTCCTGCTCCTGCTCTCTTTGACTTTCACGTAAAACAGAGATATTACATAACCAGAGGAGAGGCGGAGGAGTATGAGAGGGAGGCGAAGGCTGCTCGTCTTCGTGAGGCAACTATTCAGGCAGTGGCTGCAGCTCTCCCGTATAACCCCGATTATGATTTTGGGTTTCGCCAGGACCATCCTTGGGAGTAGACAAACTTAGGCCAAAAGCCTAAGCTTGAGGGAGTACGTGTTCTCACCAACTTTACATTTTTGCTGATGATTTCACTTTGTTCGCCGGTGTTCACACTTTGCCACTGTATCATTCATGCTAGTTTATTTTCTTTTTTCTCGTTTTCTTTTCGTGTGTCTGTCTAGTTTGAGAAAAACCCAAAAATATTTTCTTTTCTTCTTTTGCTTGTTGGGAGCTTTCCCGTGTAGATAGTTTTCTTTTTCTTTGGGTCAAGGTAGAAGATATTGGTTACAATGTTTAGTGGCTCTTGCATGCATACATGTTTAGCTTTCATAGAGCCATATTACTCTGTCTTCTCCTTTGTGTTTGCCTGCAGATTATAGCGTAGTCCAATGCACGAGCACGCTTATTATTGTTCACATCATTCGGTCGTGCAAGTGAAAGGCAATAATGACGATATATGATGAAGTGACTGAGCCTGGAAAAGCTGGTATGAACTCGATCTATTTTGTTTTTGTAAATATGACTAGCTCATCATGCCTAATTCAGCTTTGTTGTGAGAGAAACATGTTTGCAATGACAACGTAGAGATCATAGTTTCTTATGCCATGCTTACTTAGCTAGTAGCTTATAATGGTTTGTCTTGGATGCCCACATGAATGTTGAGATGACTATGATGTAGTATGATAGGATAGTATCCTCCTTTGAATGATTCATGTGGCTTGACTTGGCGCATGTTCACGCATGTAGTTGAAACAAAATGAACATAGCCTCTATGATATTCATGTTCATGGTGATTTATGACCTACTCATGCTTGCACTCAATGTTAGTTAATCTCAATGCACTTTGATGACTGTTGTTGCTCTCTAGTTGGTCGATTCCCAGTCTTTTGCTAGCCTTCACTTGTACTAAGAGGAAATACTGCTTGTGCATCCACCTCCATAAACCCAAAGTTGTGCCATATGAGTCCACCATACCTACCTATGTGCGGTATCTACCTGTCGTTCCAAGTAAATTTGCATGTGCCACTCTCTAAATCTTCAAGAAATAATTTGTTTTGCATGCCCGAACCGCTCATGTGCTGACACGGGGCTATTGGTATCTTCCATGCTAGGCGTGCTATCCTCGATATGTGTTTATTCGCTATCATTCACAAGAAAGGGGCCGGTAATTGGAATTCCCAGTTCCATACTCAAATCGAAAAGATAATTGCAAACAAAACTCCCCCGGGATTGTTGTTGGTATGGACGGTACCCGAGGATTCGGCTAGCCGTGGAGTGTGATTGATTGGTGGTCGGGGAGTCAAAACTTTACTTTTCTGTTTGGGAACCGCCTATAGCATGTGTAGCGTGGAAGATGTTGAGAACTCTTAGTCATTGCGTTGACAATGAAAGCATGCCACCCAAAATTATTATCTCTGTTTTCAAAGCTTGAGCTCTGGCACCTCTGCAAATCAATGGTTCCCTCTGCGAAGGGCCTGTCTATTTATGTTCCTGATGAGTCATCCTCCTCTTACAAAAGCACCAATTAGAGAGCACCTCTGTCATTTTTATGCTTTGCTTTTAACTGTGTTGAGTATGACTATGACTGGATCTTCATTGCCTTGAATTACAATGTTTAGTCAGCCCTTGGTCTTTGAAGGTGCTCTGCATTTATGTTTTGCGGTCTCAGAAAGAGCTAGCGAGATACCATCTATTTGTACTGCTTCATGTTGTTTTGATTGAAGTGTTGACATTTGAGGCTTATTATTATTTGCTCGCTAGTTGATTATGCCTTTGATACGAGTTTACCGTGAGACCTAGATGTCATTTGCTTATGTGGCTTAATTGTGATCTTGCTGAAATTCTGGTTATGAGTTAGACATATTTGCAACAACAAGATCAAACAGAGTTCGTCAAAGTTTTTCTTTTGTCTCTCTCAGTTTGTCAACTCAGTTGCTTGAGGACAAGCAAGGCTTTAAGCTTGGGGGAGTTGATACGTCTCCGTCGTATCTACTTTTCCAAACTCTTTTGCCCTTGTTTTGGACTCTAATTTTCATGATTTGAATGGAACTAACCCGGACTGACGCTGTTTTCAGCAGAATTGCCATGGTGTTGTTTTTGTGCAAAAATAAAAGTTCTCGGAATGTCCTGAAGATTTACGGAGATTTTTTCTGGAATAAAAGAAAAATACCTGCGCAAAGATCCACCGGAGGGGGAGTGCCAGTGGGCCACAAGCTCACAGGCCGCGGCTACCCCCTATGGCCGCGCCGTGCAGGCTTGTGGGGCCCACGTGGCACCACCGCCCCCAAACTCAGCTCTATATCTTCCGTTTCGCCTGGAAAAAAAATCGGAGAGAAGGTTTCATCGCGTTTTGCGATATGGAGGCGCCGCCACATCATGTTCTTCATCTGGAGGGCAGATGTGGAGTCCGTTTCGGGCTCCGCAGAGGGGAAATCGTCGCCATCGTCATCATCAACCTTTCTCCATCGACAATTCCATGATGCTCTTCATCGTTCGTGAGTAATCTCATCATAGGCTTGTTGGGCGGTGATGAGTTGGATGAGATCTATCATGTAATCGAGTTAGTTCTTGACGGGGATTGATCCCTAGTATCCACTATGTTCTAGATTGATGTTGCTACTACTTGGCTATGCTTAATGCTTGTCCCTAGGGCCCGTGTGCCATGATTTCAGATCTGAACCTATTATGTTGTCGCCAATATGTGTGTGTTTTAGATCCTATCTTGCAAGTTGTAGTCACCTACTATGTGTTATGACCCGGCAACCCCGAACTGACAATAGTCGGAACCACTCCCGGAGATGACCATAGTATGAGGAGTTCATGTATTCACCGCGTGTTAATGCGTTGGTCCGGTTCTTTATTAAAAGGAGAACCTTAATATCCCGTAGTTTCCATTAGGACCCCGCTGCCACGGGAGGGATGGACAATAGATGTCATGCAAGTTCTTTTCCCTAAGCACGTATGACTACATACGAAATACATGCCTACATTAGATTGACGAATGGGAGCTAGTTACATATCTTTCCGTGTTATAGCTTTTACATGATGAATCACATCCGTCATACTCATCCATCACCGATCCACTACCTACGAGCCTTTTACAACTGGTTCTCGCTACGTTACTTTGTCTAGGCTTGTCCCTTGCTACAAAAGGGATTGGGCCACTCTGCTGCTGCTACTGCTGTTACTTGTTACTCTGCTGCTGCTACTGTTGTTCCTTGCTACTTCGTTGTTACTTGTTGCAAGACTTTTCTGGAGCCATAGTCGGGGAAGCATTCTTCTCAAGAATAATCCCCCGTCAACGTGATGGCGCCATTGATACAACAGTTAGGAATAGTCTGCCGTCAACAGATTGTTTCCGGCACCATTGCTATCATACTACCTTGCTACTGATACTTTGCTTGCAGACACTAATCTTTTAGGTGTGGTTGAATCTGACGCATTCCGCTGCTAATACTTGAGAATATTCTTTTGCTTCCCGTCGTGCAAACCAACAAATTTGGGTTGAATACTCTACCCTCGAAAGCTGATGCGATCCCATATGCTTGTGGGACATCAGGCGCCTACACCAATTGAAGTGGAAACTGATGATGGTGATCATTGAGCTTTGGATCAAGTTACTACAAACCTCATAGGTCGACAAGGTCGCGTACTACTACAGAGTGGTACGGTAACCCTGTCTTGGAGGTCATGTTGTTGAACAACAATGAACCTATGAGCTGTGGAGAAGCGATGATGGGCCCGGATTCCGACAAATGGCTGGAGACCGTGAAATCCGAGAGAGGATCCATGTATGAAAACAAATTGTAGCCTTTATAAGAACTACTTGATGGTAGTAAGACTATTAAGTAAAGATGGATCTTTAAAAGGAAGACAGACGATGATGGTGAAAAGTCACTATTAAGAAAAGCTCGACTTGTCGCAAAAATGTTTCCCACGAGATCAAAGAGTTGACTATGATGAGACTTTCTCACTCGTAACGATGCTAAAAGTATGTTATAATTATGTTAGTAGTTGCTGCATTATTTATGAAATATTGCACATAGGATGTCAAAACATTGTTTCCTCGATGGTTTACTTGAGGAAAGGTTATATGTGATACAACCAGAAGGTTTTGTCGATCCTAAGGATGCTAACAAGTATGCAAGCTCCAGCGATCCTTCTATGTACCAAAGCTTTTGGGAGTTGGAATATACGCTTTGATGAGATGATCAAAGCTTTTGGGTTCGTACAAGGTTTATGAGAAACTTGTATTTCCAAAGAAGTGAGTGGGAGCACTATAGAATTGCTGATAAGTATATGTGGTTGACATATTGTTGATCGGAAGTAATGTAGAATTTCTGTAAAGCATAAAGGTTGTTTGAAAGGGGTTTTTCAAAGGAATACCTGGATAGAGCTACTTGAACATTGAGCATCAAGATCTATGGAGATAGATCAAAATGCTAAACAGAACTTTCAAATGAAATGCATGCCTTGACAAGTTTTTGAAGGAGTTCAAAATAGATCAGCAAAGAAGGAGTTCTTGGCTGTGTTGTAAGGTGTGAATTTGAGTAAGACTCAAAAGCCTGACCACGGCAGAAGAAAGAGAAAGGACGAAGGTCGTCCCCTATGCCTTTGCCATAGTCTCTATAGTATGCCACGCTATGTACCGCACCTGATGTGTGCCTTGCCACAAGTCCGTTAAGAGGTACAGAGAGTGATCCAGGATTGAATCACTGAACAACGGTCAAAGTTATCCTTAGTAACTAATGGACTAAGGATTTTTTTTTCTCGATTATGGAGGTGGTTAAAGAGTTCGTCGTAAAGGGTTACATTGATGCAAGCTTTGACACTAATCCGAATAACTATGAGTAGTAAAACGGATTCATATAGTAGAGTAGATATCTGGAGTATTTCCGAGTATCACGTAGTAGCAGCATCTATAAGATGACATAAAGATTTGTAAAGCACACACGGATCTGAAAGATTCAGAACCGTTGACTAAAACCTCTCTCACGAGCAAGACGTGATCAGACCCCAGAACTATATGGGTGTTGGGTTCGTTAAAATCACATGGTGATGTGAACTAGATTATTGACTCTAGTGCAAGTGGGAGACTGTTGGAAATATGCCCTAGATGCAATAATAAATTATTTATTATTATATTTCCTTGTTCATAATAATCGTTTATTATCCATGCTAGAATTGTATTGATTGGAAACTCAAATACATGTGTGGATACATAAACAACACACTGTCCCTAGTGAGCCTCTAGTTGACAAGTTCGTTGATCAAAGATGGTCAAGGTTTCCTCGCCATAGGCAAGTATTGTCATTTGATAACGGGATCACATCATTAGGAGAATCATGTGATGGACAAGACCCAAATTATATACGTAGCATATTGATCGTGTCATTTTATTGCTATTGTTTTCTGCGTGTCAAGTATTTATTCCTATGACCATGAGATCATATAACTCACTGGCACCGGAGGAATACCTTGTGTGTATCAAACGTCACAACGTAACTGGGTGACTATAAAGGTACTCTACAAGTATCTCCGAAGGTGTGCGTTGAGTTAGTATTGATCAAGACTGGGATTTGTCACTCCGTGTGACGGAGAGGTATCCCGGGGACCACTCGGTAATACAACATCACACACAAGCCTTGCAAGCAATGTGACTAAGTGTAAGTCACGGGATCTTGTATTACGGAATGAGTAAAGATACTTGCCCGTAATGAGATTGAAATAGGTATACGAATACCGACGATCGAATCTCGGGCAAGTAACATACTGAAGGACAAAGGGAATGACATACGGGATTATATGAATCCTTGGCACTGAGGTTCAATCGATAAGATCTTCAGAGAATATCTAGGATCCAATATGGGCATACAGGTCCCGCTATTGGATATTGACCGAGGAGTGCCTCGGGGCATGTCTACATAGTTCTCAAACCCGCAGGGTCTGCACACTTAAGGTTCGGCAATGTTTTAGTATAGTTGAGTTATATGTGTGGTTACCGAATGTTGTTTGGAGTCCCGTATGAGATCACATACGTCACGAGGGTTTCCGGAATGGTCCGAAAACAAATATTGATATATAGGATGGTTTCATTTGGTTACCGGAAGGTTTTCGAGCATTACCGGCATTGTACCGGGAGTGACAAATGGGTTCCGGAAGTTCACCGGGAGGGGGGCAACCCTCCCGGAGGGAGCCCAATGGCTTTAGGTTGGCGCACCAGCCCTTAGTGGGCTGGTGGGACATCCCTAGAAGGCCTTGGCGCTAAGAGAAGAAAAACCAAGGAGAAAGAAAGAAAAAAAGGAGAGGTGAGAAGGAAGAGAAGGACTCCACTTTCCAATCCTAATTGGAGTAGGATTCCTCCTCTCCTCCTGGCCAGGGCTTGGCCCTCAAGGCAAGCCTTCTCCCCCTCCCTCCTACATATAGTGGTGATTTAGGGCTGATTTGAGACAACTTTTGCCACGTGCAACTCAACCCTAGACCACATAGTTCTACCTCTAGATCGGATTTCTGCGGAGCTTGGGCGGAGCCCTGCAGGAGTAGATCATTCTAACGCCACGGACACACCCGCCGGCGGTCGTTACTCCTGGCGGGATCTAGACTGGCCCCACATATCAATACTAGTCTTTTCTGCGCACTTTGTCCTCACTCATGCACACCCGGGACCAACTTCCCGTTCGGTCACCCATCCTAGAACTACTCCAAGCCAAGCATGCTTAACGTGGGAGTTCTGTTCGAATGGGCTCCCAGAAAAGAAGGAATTCCTTATTGATATGAGTAGTCTATCATCCCTAATAAGCCAGGCTATCACAATCATCACCACTGCCGGAGCGCCGTCATGCTGCCGGAGAACTCATCTACTTTTCGGTCTTGCTTGCTGGATCAAGAAGGTCGAGATCATCGTCGAGCTGTACGTGTGCTGAACGCAGAGGTGTCGTCCGTTCGGCACTAGATCGGAATGGATCGTGGGACGGATCGCGGGACGGTTCGTGGGGTGGTTCGAGGGACGTGAAGACGTTCCACTACATCAACTGTGTTTCTTAACGCTTCCTGATGTGCGATCTACAAGGGTACGTAGATCCAAATCTTCTCTCGTAGATGGACATCACCATGATAGGTCTTCGTGTGCGTAGGAAATTTTTTGTTTCCCATGCAGCGTTCCCCAACACCCTTTGGGGCTGGCCCAACAAGGCTTGGATGCCCCCTTACAGCCCATGCACGTCCTAGGGGTTGGAGGGGCCCTTCCGGACTCCTGCGGAACCCTTTGGAACATTTTGGAACCTTCTAGAAGCTTTCGGTACAATACCGATAAAACCCGAAAGTTTTTCGGTAGCCAAAATAGGACTTCCCATATATAGATCTTTACCTCCAGACCATTCCGGAGCTCCCCGTGACGTCTGGGGTCTCATCTGGGACTCCGAACAACATTCGGTCACCAACATACATATCACAATACTACTTTAGCGTCACCGAACGTTAAGTGTGCAGACCCTGCGGGTTTGAGAACTATGCAGACATGACCTGAGACACTCTCCGGTTAATCCCATATGTTGTTCCCTTTGCCCTTCGGTATGTTACTTGCTCGTGATTCGATCGTCGGTATCTCCATACCTAGTTCAATCTCATTACCGGCAAGTCTCTTTACTCGTTCCGTATTACAAGATCCCGTGACTAACTCCTTAGTCACATTGCTTGCAAGGCTTATTGTGATGTTATATTACCGAGTGGGCCCCGAGATACCTCTCCGTCACACGGAGTGACAAATCCCAGTCTTGATCCATGACAACCCAACACACACCTTCGGAGATACTTGTAGAGCACATTTATAGTTACGTTGTGAGGTTTGATACACACAAGGTATTCCTCCGGTGTCCGGGAGTTGAATGATCTCATGGTCATAGGAACAGATACATTGACATGCAGAAAACAGCAGCAATAAACTGACACGATCATATGCTACATTTATAGTTTGGGTCTTGTCCATCACATCATTCTCCTAATGATGTGATTCCGTTATCAAGTAACAACACTTGTCTATGGCCAGGAAACCTTGACCATCTTTGATCAACAAGCTAGTCAACTAGAGGCTCACAAGGGACAGTGTGTTGTCTATATATCCACACATGTATTTGAGTTTCCAATCAATATAATTCTAGCATGGATAATAAACGATTATCATGAACAAGGAAATATAATAATAACCAATTTATTATTGCCTCTAGGGCATATTTCCAATACAGTTGTCGGCAAAAGATTATCACTGACGGCAAAATCTTTGTCGTCTGACTGAACGACGGCTGAAGGTAAAACTACCCTTTGAGGGCATGGTGTATGCCGACACTGTTTGCCGTCATGGGCTGACGTCAAAAAATTTGCCATCATGGGCTGACGTCAAAATTTTTGCCATCTGTAATTCCCGCTTTGCCGTCTGTAGCGTCCTGACGACAAAATGCCCGATTCCTGTAGTGTGTAAGCGCCTAGTGTGGCAAAAAAACATCTTGCCTAAGGTGAGGCTTAAACCAAGCATCCTTCTAAGTTGGTCAAAATTTCCTAACCATAGGTGTGTGACAATCTTAATCACAAACCAAACAACCCCTTTATTTACCACATGTTTTATGGTAGCCACAGTTCACCTAAGGTTAGTTGTGCAAAATTAGTCATGAACCAAACTTGTCTTTATTTTTTGCTACTTTTGAACACCTGTTGAAACTAATAAGAATCAATTGTTCACCCTCGGGAGACCACCCGACTGGACCAGATGCTCTTTAATAATCTAAAACTTATTTAATATAATTTGATATAACTCTCTTTATCTTAGTATTGTGAAGAAAATGGATGGTTTTACGAGAGAAAGAAATAACCTTGTCTTGAGTTTGACATAAGAACCATAACAAAATTAAGAGACAATATCGGAAAGTCCTATTCTACTCCCGAGCACAAATGCTTCCTCGTGAACAGGAAAATCAAAACAAATACTCCCACAGTCTCAAAATAAGTGTCTTAAGCTTAAACAAAGTTGAGACAGTTATTTTAGGATAGAGGGAGTAGTAAAATAGTTCAGAAAATTCTGAAATTGTTTTATGGTAAACTTTGACAAATGTTTTCAGTACGAAACAACATTCGTGGAAGTCGCAGCGAAAAAAACAAAATCAACTGTCCAAAATTATCCAAAACTAGCATTTTTAGAGCAGCGATTTTGTTTTTTTCGTCACGGCTTCCACAAATGTTATTTCGAGCTGAAATTTGGTAAGCATACAAAACATTTGTCAAAGTTCATCATAAAAAAAAATCAGAATTTTTTTAAATGTCTTTACTATTTTATTTTTTTACTGTTTATGAGGGAGCATATGAGCTCGGGATTAAGAACTCCATGTCCAACAATATCTCTCTATTATTCCTCATTACCAAACTTTCATATCAGCATTTTGACCAGACGGTATGTTCACAAAACTGGAATCATTGCTTTGAGAGTACTCCTCCCGAGTTTGCCTTCTCTGGAGGAAAGTGAGCACAAATGCACAACATTTGCATTTGCATCCATCCTGAATGGACTAGTGGAGGAGTCAAGAAATAGATACCTAAACCTTGCTTATTTTTGTGAAACACATTTCACGATGTTTCAGGCCAAATGCAATATTAATGGCACAATAATGGGATCATTCTCATTCCTGGATAGGCGGCATTCGGTAGATGAATGGAAGCCGGCATGGTTCGTCATCTGAAACCCCAAGAAGCCCTGCTTTTTTGTAGGACTCGATACTATCCGCGAGTGTCTCCTCGATCTTCCTTGGTTTCCACCCTAGATTCTTCAGCTTTTCCGAAGTGACTCCAACGTTGAAATCCACATCAACCATCCTGCCAAGTGCCAACCCAACAAATTGTAATTAAAATCATTTGTATATGATAAGCAAGCTGTGCCATGATGTTGATAGTCTTGATACGATGAAACTTACTTGTCTACATAACTGTAATTAGGGTACATGCTCTTCATGATTGCCAGCAGATCCTTTAGGTCCATTTGCTCCAGTGAGCATATGTATCTCTCAGATGGCCCTGCCTTGTTGTACAACAGGAGCAACGCATCGGCAACATCGCGAACGTCTACTATGGGAAAGAACTTGTTGTTCATCGTGTCAGGGCCTCCTGCGACCAGACATATGATGGAATTACATTACACACTGGAATGTGTATTTTAAGAGGTCATTTTCTGAACTTCATGAAAACCGAGGCTGTGTCGAAGGAAAACAACCGGCTTTTGTTTCCAATAGTACTAACTATATGTGATGTCCGTTGTGAAAAATGATTATGCATCCTTGTGATAGATGAGCTAAGGAGTGAAACCTTTTATCATGTAGACGAGGACCTTGCTGCTGGTATTGACCGCCACATGCTGCAACAGAGGGCCTAAAACCAGACCAGGGCAAAATGTGACGACGTGCAACCCGTTCTTCTCTCCGTATTCCAGGGCCATCTCCTCGGCTTCAGTCTTTGCAAGAGAATACCAGTTCTGCCAACACAAACGTGAATAGCAGTTATCCCTGATAAGAACTCAGTAAAACTGAAGATGTTGCTCATTTAAGATTGTGGTGACAGATTTTAATCCCTTGGTGCACTATATTAATTCACCGTCAATCATTAATTGCTGAGCGCTGACCTCACTCTGTTTGCAGAGCTCCTTGTCTGACCAGCAGCTCTCATCTTTGATTTTATCTCGAGGCCAATCCGGGTTGAAGCAACTAGTGGCGATGGACGAGACCACGATGAGTTTATGAACTTTCGTAGCCGAGCAAGCCTTGAGCACATTCATGGTGCCCTTGACAGCAGGTTCCATCATCTCTTTCTACACAAATTCTCAAGTTTATCAGTAATAAGTAATAACAGCAGAAGGGACTATCTATAGAAACACAGAGTTTTCTGAATGAAGATTTTATTTATTCATTTTTTTTCTGTTGAAAAGAATCAGCTCTGAGAAGAAAAGCGTCTTGATAAGCGAATTTGCACTTGCCTGTGGATCAACCATCTTTTTGTCGGGCACCGGAGTGGCGACATGGAAGACGCCCTCGCAGCCGGCGAAGGCGGCCGTCACGGTGTCGTAGTCGAGCACGTCCGCCTTGAACAGCCGCAGGTTCGCCGGGGCTCCGTCCAGCTCCGTCAGGAACGCGTTCTTCGGGTCACCTGCAACAGAAGTACAGAACCCATGCATCGACCCGGAAGATGAACAGGATGCAGAAAACGAGCAGCGTCGTCAGGGCAGCTGCCGGTGGTGGTTGCGTACGTGGGTCGCGGACGGTGGCGTGGACGGCGTAGCCGCGGGAGAGGAGCAGCTTGACGAGGCACGAGCCTATGAAGCCGTTGCCGCCGGTGACGCACACGCGGGGCGGCGACGACGTCGCCATCGCCGGCGCGGGAGGTTCCGGAGAGAACGGGAATCGGGATTTCGGTTCAGGGGACGGGGAGAAGCGAGCTTTCGCTATCGTTTCTCTGAGGACAAACGGGCCCTACAGGTACATGCGGCTCAGGCTCACGGACAAACCGGCGCCAACGCAGCTGACAAAAAGAACTGAAAAAAGGGATATAACATTTGTAAAAGATACATCTACTCGAAAATTGCTTTTGGCTCCCAAACTCCGTGAAGGCCTTTAAATTCAAACTTCAAATTTTATGAAAATTCGTATTTTCATATTTCAAAAACTTCTAAAAAAATACATAGATAGATGAAAGTATAATACATAAGTGCGTAAATTTTTAAAATAATATACGTTGAAATGAGGGTTGTGCAAAAAAGACAAACCTGAAATCTTTTAACATATGTTACTATTCATCATTTTAGACTATGAATTTGTCTTTTTTGTACAAGTCGTGTTTTAAAGTATTTTGATCTGAAATTTTATACATACGTGGATCACATCCTTGTTTAGTTGTATATTTTTTCAGATTTTTTGGAACTAAAAAATTTTAATTTTTAATTTTTTCAAAAATTTCAGCCTCCATGGATGCCGAGCTCCAAAACGCCATTCTCTGCATCTGCTATGCTACATAAGGGGAGCGCTACGCATCCACCAGTAGATGTCTAATAAAACATCTATCAACACGATAACCGTTCGGATTTGTGCATGCGCGGTCGTCGGCAGCCATCCGATCTAATTCCTGGCACGCAGTTCGGTCGTCTTCTTCGATACATTAATTCCTGAAACAACAAACCAATTGCGGAAGCAAACGCTTTATTTCGGCCCCGACAGAGCTGCAGATGGCTATAGAATTTTTTTTCTGTCACAAAGATTTAATAAGGGGTGACTAACAGTTTTTACAACAAGCATAATGTTGCGCTCAGATGTTTGCAATAAGGGTCGTGTTGCGAAACTTTTGCAACATAGATATTATTGCAGGAATTTTTCTGCAACAAAGCTAATGTTGCAGATTTTTTTAACTTTACGTTGGTGTTATAAAAAATGTTCTGCAACATAACTAACGGTGCAAAAAAAATTTCTTGCAACAATGAAGATGTTGCAGGAAAAAACCAAACTCCAGCCGCTCGTCCTCCTAGCCACACGAGCCCCGAAATACCCCTACCGTTATCCAGTATCAAAAATGTTTGTCCTGAAACAACAGGTGAGTTGCAGAAAAATGAAAACGGCTTCGGCAGACGCAGGGACGTTGTCATCGTCTGGTCAACACACAATCAAACGGCCACGGAACCGGCGAACGGCCGCGCACGATCGATCGGTAGAAGATAATCTTTTTCCATAAAATTTTAGGGTTGAATTCGATGCGCAGCTTCGGAAACAAGAAACACAAATCCAACTATAAACAAATAGTACCAAAATTCAAATCTAACGCAAACAGCATATTTTTGGTAGAGTCCCGCTTTGATACACCAGGTCAGAAAACGTATAAAGGGGGATATAAACTTTTCACATATCATATTCAGTTTTGTATGTGTACGCTATATAGTAACCCAACTCCTATTTGACACTGCTTATGAAACTGCTTCAATTCACCAAAGTCAACTTCACTTCATCAAATTCATTTTGAAGCAGTTTCATACAGAAACTATAGCACTATCAAGAGAATGTTTGGCTTTCATCTAGCTCCAGTTTCAAGAATAAAAATTTTGGTGAAAAGAATCTATTTGATTGGTTGAGGGGAAAGAAATGAAGGGGTATCCACTTACTGATGACGGTGGTGGGTAATTTTCTCCCAACTCCAGCTTCTAGTCTTTTTTAAAGCACCCTCTCAGGAGCTTCATAAAAACTTTGAAGTTCTACCTTAGATTTTAGTTTTTTTATGGAACAGCATATCGTGAAGCTACTCTGTTTGGCTTGTTTTTTCTGAAGCTGAGCTGAATTTTAAGGAGCAGAGCAGTCCCAAACAGGCTCTAAGCTCCTTGGAATTCAAACTCAGTACCAGCAGGCTTATGAGCTCCTTGGAATTCAAACTCAGTACCAGCAGGCTTATGTCTGACCAGTGTTACCACCTCCGATAGATAACTTATTGGGCATAGATCCACTTTCTTTTCTTCTTGTCCTCTACATTTCCGGTTCTTGCTCTGCGTGGTTTTTCGGGATGATTTTTCTTTTGGTTTTATAATGCATAGTTTAAGCTTGCTTGTTTCGGTTGTTTTTTCCATTTTTGTTTTATATTATTTTTAACCTTTTACTTTTATTTTTCACGAATTTTATTTGGGGTTTTTGTATAATAACAAAATCGTGAAATATGTTTTCAAATATGCAAACAATTTCCTAACTTGTGAAAAGATCGAATACATGAAATCATTTAAAAATAACTAGTGAACAATTTTTGAATTCGTAAATAAAATTTTAACTCGTAATAATTTTAAAATTCATAATCTTTTTTGCAAACTTGTGCACTCTTATACAAGTTCATGAAATTTTTAAAATTTTACTCGTGAAAAAAATTCAAGTTTGTGAATTGTATTTCAAATTCCCTAAATTTTCAAATTCATGAAATTATTTCAAAGCCAGCCAGCCAAGCGAGCGAGCTTGCGCAAAATTGGGTCACGGCCCGCTGGCACTACGCGAGCACCAGCTTTCTAACTGGCACTTGAGCCGCTGATTAGGAGCTCCTCAAATAAACGTCGCCACGCACAGTTATTTTTACAAAATTTCAATAAATGTTTACATACAAAAATAACATTTAGAAAATTGTATGGAAATTTCAAAATAGACGTTTCCACGAGCAGGCATTTTTGCGTTTAACATCCTCAAAATTGCAAGACACATTTTTTTTAAAAAAGAGCGGAAAAAAGAGCAGGACAATTTTTAAGATTTTCAAAGCTTTTTAAAAAATAAAAAAATGGAATTTCAAAAATCAGAAAAATATGAGAAAAAATCTGAAAAGTTTGTTGTGAATTCCTCAATTATGTTTTTATTTGTGCTTATTGTTTTTAATACTACAATATTTTCAAAATTCGGAAAAGAATTCGAAAGCACAAACATTATTAGAAACTCCCGAAAAGGAATTTCAGTTTCTGAACAAGTTTTAAAAGGGAAACATTTTTTGAATTTCTGAATTCATTTTCAAAACAGGGACAATTTTTTGAATTGCTGAACTTTTTCAAATCCCCAAGCGCTTGCCTCGGCCCAACAAGCGCCCGACCGGAGCGATGTCGTCTCCTAGTTCGGCCAAGGCCTAAGCTTTCTTTCGATGTTTTCGATTTTCTTCTGTTTTTTCCGTTAATTCATTTTCTTCTTTAAAACTTTATTTTTCTTTTGGAATCTTATTCACAAAATTAAAATAATTTTCTAGAATATCAAAATAAAAGTTTAAAGTAACTATCTTAGATTGTGATTTTGCTTCCTTCAAATATTTATTAAATTCATAAAAAAATGACTGTTTTCAGTTTTCCTCCTTTGTACTTAGTCCATTTTCTAAATATAAGACTTTTTAGAGATTTCACTAGCAAACTACATACGATATAAAATGAGTGAATCTACATTCTAAAATATGTCTATGTACATCCGTATATAGTTTATAATGCAATCTCTAAAAAGTCTTATATTTAGGAATGGGGGTAGTGTTTATTTATTATATTAATAAACTTAAACATAAAGGTTTTAAGTATTGGTTTCAATAATGATTTGAGATACTTTCTTCCTTCAAAACCTGACATGATGCCTATAATGGGCATGTCCACCAACTTAAAAAAGTTAGGGTCAATTTAAGAACACCATGTTCAACATAAGGTGTCCGGGTAGGCCGTTAGGCTCCGTATGAGAGCATATGTGTTTCTTAACATGCGCCGAATGAAAATAACTCATTTGGACCCATTTGAGGTATGTGAAAAAGTTCTATGAGACGTACTCTTCCATCTTCACTGAAACCCTTTGTTGTACAGGATGTATCTGTGGACATTCATAATATTTATCCAACTTTTGCAAACAACTGGGCATGCCTATTCTAGTACTCGACGCAAAACTTGAACGAATTCGGACACTGGACGCACGTTGAGTCGGCTTCGGTCAATATTTGAGGGGGGGTTTCACCAAAAAAAACCATAGAAAATGCCGAAAATATCAAAAGTCGATGAAAATTGGCACGGATGCATGCCAAGATGATTCTAGTGTGTGGAAAAAATTAGGTTTATTTGTTGTATGTGAAAAAAGTGTTACAGGACAGATTCTTCTGCCTAAATTGAAACTCCTCTCTTGTACACGGCGTAGTTATGTACATTTACAAAATTTGCCATTGGCTGGTCATTCCCATTCAAGTACACCACGCAAAAATTGAACGAGGCCAATATTTTAGGTTTTTGCACAAGGAAAACATTAGAAAATGCATGAAATATCAAAAATCAATGGAACATGGCATAGACGCATGCCATGATGATTCAAGTGTGTGAAAAAATGGGGTTCATTTCATGTATGTGAAAAAAGTGATACGGGACGAACTCTTCTGTCTAAACCGAAACCCCTCAGTTGTACGTGACGTAGTTGCGAACATTCATAAAATTTATCAAAATTTGCCAGCAGCTAAGCATGCCCATTCTAGTATTCGAAGCAAAATTTCAACAAATTCGTACATCGAACGGACCTTGTGTCACGTTCATCCAGTATTTTAGGGTTTTTCACGGGAAACCCATATAAAATGCATAAATGCCAAAAGTTGATGAAACTTGGCATGGGTGTTTGTCATGATGGTTCTAGTGTGTCGAAAAAATTGGGTTCATTTGACGTATGTGATTATTATTTTTTTGCTATGGGACTCTTCCGCCTAAATAGAAACCCCTCCGCTGTACATGATGTAGTTGTGGATATTCATAAAATTTACCCAAAATTTGTCATCGGCTGGGCATGCCCATTCTAGTACTCCACGCAAATTCTAGTACAATCAAGGGACAAACCTGCACGGGCCTTTCGGTGACACGTACACCCAGCTGCCCATAGCGCCCAACGTAGTCCCACCGTGTCGAGCTACAAAAATGAGGGCACATAACATCGTTATATAATATGATGAAATGTCATAATACAAAGCAACACATTTGACAAGTTTGCTTGGTGTAAACAGAACACCGAACCGAATAAGCCGTTTAACCGAATTATTAGTTAGTTGCTTCTCCTCTTCATTTCATCTTATAGTTTTGCCAACCGAAATTTAAAATAAATCAAATGGTACAACCAAGTTTTCGGTTTGTACCGCCCAACCTGAGATTAAAGAAAAGTTCACAAGTTTTTTAAAAAATCATCAATTTGGAAAAATTACATGAATGTGATAAAAAGTCATCCATTTCGAGAAGGTTAATTGATTTTTTTTAAATCTCCAATGTTGAAAAAATATTATGAATTTTAAATATGTTCTAGAATTTGAAAAAAAATCTTCAACATCAAAAACATGTCCACAAAATTAAAAAACACTTCATTGCTTTTTTTTAAAGAGAAAATTTAAAAAGTTCGCAAATTGCAAAATAAAAATGGAACAAAAAACAAAATTAAAAATCAAACAATACTGATGGAAAATGATGAGAAAGGAAACAAGAAAAGGGAAAATAAAAATAAAAGCAAAAATCGAACAAAACCATTTAAAAATGAGGAAAGCATGAAAAATAAAAAAAGGAAAAAGGGGAAAAAGAAAATAAAAGAAGAATGAGAAAGAGGTATGTAATTACGTCAACTGATGGTGGATGGTTGGTCATTATGTTGAACTTTGAACCGGGAAGTCACAGGTTTGAATCCTATCTTCACAAAAAAAATTGTGGGTTAAAACCTGGAGAAAAAAACATAGATGGGCCAGCCCAACTCGCGGGGCTTATACAACGGACGAAGAGTTCGTAAAATATGACCATCATGCCCTTTCTTATGAAGATATATAGACTAATTTGAGCCGTTCTTGCGTTTAGGTGGTGTACCGAATCAGAAGTGTTTTTGATACTATTTACAAGCTGTTTTATCCTTTTGGTTTCTTATTATAAGCTATGGATCAAGTATTGTTGAAATAAAAAACGGGTCATGATAATATCAACATTGTTAGAAACTATCTAGACTTTTATAACTGTAAAAAATAGTTGTTTGTAACTTTTTCCATTCTATTTTATCAACGGGACACGACATAAGGATAATAGACGAAGCTAGACTGGTGGACCGAACAAGTAGAGAAATTGGAATAGACGACATCGATATAGAGGAAGCTCCTGCTCCCATCGATGGACCCACTTGCCATTGGGACGTAGTTCATGGCCACTCCACATGCTCTTTGTTTCTAGTAAAATGACACAAAATCATCACAATAAGGACAGGGCTACCACATAGCCACCGAGCGCTAAAATCAAAGAAAGGCATCACCACAGGGGCAAGCATGTGACACATAACACTGATATAATGTTTTGTTCGGTTTAACAACGTGTCAGATCAGACGTGCCAATTGTCGGGCTGACATGGCATGCATATGTAGACAATTTGTTGAGGTGGTCATGGGTCCCACTTATCAGGTGTCTCTCCCTCTCCTCCTCCCCTTTACTCCCTCCCTCTCCCTCTCTCTCCCTCCCTCCCGTGAATCATTGATGCTTTCCTCCTCTAGCTCCATGTAAACAACGTCACCCATACCATTCTTTCTCAACCCATTGGCGAATCCACAAAGAAAATGAAGGGTGGACTCAAAATTTACGAAAGCTTGTGTTGCGCGAACATCTGCTGGGCTGGATTGGGCGTAGAGAGTAGTCGTAACAACAATTGCAGCGTTGGACAAGGAGCTGGAGCCTATCAACCCCCCCCCCCCCTCCCCGCCCCGTCCAGTAGATTCACCACTTGATTCTCAAAAAACAAGTAGATTCATCACTTTTGCTAAAAAAAACAAAGTAGATTCACCACTGCCTCGACCTAATGTCATTACTTTTGATCTTGAAATGCCACTAAATTATTTTTATTTTATTTGACACTGTTGTATGGTTTGTTCATTTGGACGAACTTGTTTTTTAGGCAAGAAAAGGAAAAGTGTCCTGCAAGTCTCGGGAGCTCACCAAATGTGAATCCTTAATAATCCTGTAAGCCATGTTCAACATGTTAAGTCAATGGTACTTCCTCCGTTTCAGTTTATAAATCCGGCACGTGTATCTAGGTCGTCAATTTGACCAACTTAATGAGAGGCATATATTACAAAAAATATATCATTAAAAACTTTAGATGTTTTATTTTCTAATAATATAATTTTTATGTTAAACAATATAATTTATATAAGTCAAATTGACGACCTAGGTACACGTGCATGCCTTATAAACTGTGACGGATGGAGTACCTTTTTGTAACTTGTGCCAGATGGCGGCACTTAATATCCAGGAGGCTTTAACTCGTATCAATGATAAGTTTTTACATTTGAAATCATGAATCACATGTATGTGTGGTTCCAGTAATCGATGAGAGATTCTTTGTTACTGCTTTTTTCCGCATGATAAGGTCATCCAAACATGCATAATGCTAGAAGGGTTGGACGCGCTTTGCTGTGTTGTTTATATTTTTAGATTTTCATAATTTATACTCCCTTCGTTTCAAAATTCTTGTCTTAATTTTTTTTAGATATGAATGCATTTAGATACTAAAACGACAATAATTTTGAAACGGAGGGAGTATCTATCTTCAAATATGATATGTATTAGTTTTTTAAAAAGTCAAACCTCTTGAAATTTGTCCAGATTTTTGTAGGAATATATCGGTGTCCATAATATAAGATCAGATTATTAGATTCATCATGAAATAAATTTTCATATTTTAGTATTTATTATTGTGGATGTCGATATTTTTACCTCTGAACTTGATTAAAGTTTTTAAAAATCGACTTTCCAATAAACTAATACATCTTAGATTTTAGAACGGAATGGGTATTAAGTTTGGTTAGTGGAAAAGATGAGGAGTGTCTTTTCTTTTTTATTCATATAATGCGGTGTTCTGCTAGGCTTTCGCGCTGTGATTTTATGAACTGCTGATCAACTCATATTATGTGAGAAAAATTTATGCATCGATGGCTGCATGTACTATATTAATGCTACAATATCACAAGTTAATGCTATTTGTTTTCTAGATGATGAGTAGTGCCAGGATTGATAAATTATAGGCCGATTGTTTCCAATTGATTTGAAGAATTATTGACCCAGTCAAAATCATGATTGAAATCCAATATTTATTTTGTCAATGAAATAAGAGATCATGGTGAATTAAAATAATTGAGTTAGAGATTATTAACCCAGTTAAAATTGATGATCCAGTTCCAAATTTATAGCCTCAATTGAACATCTTTAATTCCAGGGAGCTTAGTGATTTAGTATATTGGCACCCCTCTTAGTGCTTGTTAAATTAATCATGAATCTATGAAAAAGACTTTTTTTGTTACTACTTCCTTTTGCCCTCACAGCCTGAGAATTACATACCCCTCCATCCCGTAATATAAGAACGTTCAGCTTAAAAAACGTTTTTAACAGGGAGCGTATTTCATTGCGATTCTTCTAATCTAGCTGTAGCGCTGCCTGATGGTACTAATACAGCCTTTTAGCTCATCGCAGCAAAAGGCTAGCGATTAGGAAAACGGAAGGAAATCTCCCTCCACTAACCGTGACAGCCAGTAAGTGGCAGAGTACCTTGTCTCTTTTGACAGTTTATATGCATCGGCATTCCGCTTGTGCTCTGCATGTTGTACCCTCTGTCCATTCTTAGAGGTGACAGACGGGGTGCCGGCAGGTACAGCAGGGATACGGCAGATACAGAGCTGCAGAGCGATAGCTGCTTATTTGTTGCCGTTGCGAGACTCCATCCAGAAGTCCGACCATAAAAAACGAAGCACCGTCAGCACTTCTGATTCACTGATCACCAGCCAGACGGAACAGATGCGGAAGCCGGCAAGGACGCGCAGCGGAACCCTGCAGAAGTCCAGCCTTCTCATAACAGTCCACGCTGTCCGAGAGCGTCTCCTCCAGCTTCCGCGGCTTCCACCCCAGATCCTTCAGCTTCTGCGACGATATCGGCGCCTTACGGTCCACGTCGACGATGCTGTAAAAAGCAGAGCAGGGTCTTCTTCAGACCATGAACGGGCTGCAGGAGAATTGTGCGGTGTGACAAGTTTTGAGTTCTGACCGAGCCAAGGTGAGATAACCTACTTGTTCACATAGCTGTACTGTGGGTGCATCTTCTTCAGCAAGTCCACCAAGTCCGTTGTGCAGATGTTGTTCGGCGTGCAGATGTATCTCCCATACGATTCTGCCTTCTCGTACACAAGCAGCAAGGCGTCAGCCACATCGCGGACGTCTACAATGTGCCACAGCTTGTTGCTCATCACGTCAGGGCCTCCTGTGAATTGTCACACAATGTTCCAGTTAATGGAGCCTACCAAACAGATTTCTGCCGCGTACAACAGCAAGAATAAGACCGGGGAACTAGACCTCCGTCCCAGAAAAATACAGGAGAAGTATCATTTATTTCAAGGCTGCTCATTTTCCAAAAGATTACTTCAGTAACACACCAAATGTGCCGCTTCTAAGACTCAAAAATTCTAGCACGCAATTTGGTACTGTGTGCTTTTGTAAATCGCTGTTCATGTTCACGCATGCATAATTTCAACAATGAATGAGGCATCAAGTGCTCAAGCACATGCAACAGGTTGTAAAGGATCAGCTTATGGATGTGTGTCCTCATCTCACAGCTGTAGAGCATCATAGAAAGGCATATAGCAGCTATCGTTGAAAAAGAATACAAAACACAAACAGGTGGCAGGAAAGGAACCTAGTTATCATCTGCAAACAACGTATTGTAGATAATGACCATCCAATTTTTCGGACTTATCCGTTAACTGAAATTGAAGAGCGGATCGATATATAATAACAGGAACTATCAATGCGACCGATCCCATCTATAGCTAACTATCATTATGCGACAGCAGATAGCCGTATGATACACATCCAGAAGTCTTTGGTTGGAGAAATGGACACATTCATTCCCCAAATGATAGATTAGCCTTCGATTAGACCAACTTGCCAAGTCAAGCGTGATATTCATTAATGTGAAATTTCAGGCAATAATAGGAAACAAATGGACAGAGATCAGTATTTACCGTTAGTAACGTAGATTAAGAATTTGCTACTTGTATTCACAGTAGGCTGCAACAATGGACCAAAAACCAAAGGAGGGCAAACCGTAACAACATTTAATCCATTCTTCTCCGAATATTCAAAGGATGCCTGTTCGGCCACAATCTTAGCAACAGAATACCAGTCCTGCAAGCAAAAATCAGTAAAGGTCAAAATTTAGTCTTTGTGGAAGTTATCTCTAAGGAAACTTTCTTTTGTTATGGATACAAGCCTTTCAAAAGAGCGAACACTACAAGGAACCAGAAAATTTGTACTCATGTGTCTGCCATGAATTGTGATGCGTGCATAGTGCTTTGGAAATTTCCTTTACTAAATAGCATCTCTAACCTCGTTCTTCTGGCAGAAGTCTTTGTCTGACCAGCAACTCTCATCTTTAAGTTTATCTTGAGGCCAATTCGGGTTGAAATCAACTGCAGCAGTGGATGACAAGACAATAACCTTCTGAACCTTCATAGCCGAGCAAGCCTTTAGCACATTTGAAGTACCTTTCACAGCAGGAGCCAATACTTCTGACTGCACATATGCATTTAAACTGCGGTGAGAGGAGTACTAGCAATTCTACAGTGTTCAACACTCACAATGCCAACAAGAAATGCATCCCGACAGCTCGCAATTCTAACACTTTTGATAATCTAAACAATGTTAGCACACAAAGGTCAAAGCACATACCAATCTACTATTTGCATTGCACTAATTACTCCCAACGCTATAATATGATGTGCAAGTGTCCTCCAGGAGCTAGTATTGCAAACATATATTACGGCGAGCCTAGCTTTGCAAGCACCAAAAAATGCCAAACTATATGGGATTGAAAATGCATCACCCTATCAAGAATGACACGCGTGCCAATAGGTATAATTCACAACGCTGCTTCACTGTCAATACAAGTTCATTACTGTACCAAACAATGTAGCTACAGTAACACACGGAATGATTTTATGACGCCGAAGCATTAGTTGCCACTTGGAAAGAACACCTGCCTCAGGATCAACAATCTTATCTTCAGGCACCGGAGTGGCGAGGTGGAAGACCCCCTCACACCCCTCAAACGCACGTGTCAGCGTGTCGTAGTCGAGCACGTCGGCCCTGAACAAGTGCAGATTCTCCCGGGCCTCGTCCATCTGCTTGAGGTGGACATTCTTGGGGTCACCTGAAAGAGCATTTCAGACTTTAATCAGAACGCTGTACTTAACCGTGGACTAAGCACTTTGTTTTATCCGTTCGCTTTCGCCCATGATCAATTAAGCCCTGCTTTCTTCAATCGGACACGGAACCCCGACTGATTGACGGCCACTACGATTCTATGAATGAATGCGAAGCACATACCGACACAGGACTGGGATTCATTTTCAACCATGAATGAATGCAAAGCTCATCTGGACACGGAACTCCGATCGATTTGCAACTATGGATGAATGCAAATCCAAATCACACATATGACACGGTACTGAATCAACTGTAACTGCAAAGGGGGAAGGGGGGGGGGGGGGGGGGGGCGGTTGCGCAGGCGTGAGGCGAACAGTTCGCCGGGCAGGTGCGTCCGTACTTGGGTCGCGGACGGTGGCGTTGACGGCGTAGCCGCGGGAGAGGAGCAGCTTGACGAGCCACGAGGCGATGAACCCGCCGCCGCCGGTGACGCACACGCGCCGCGGCGGTGCCATCTTCCCTCCCCTGCCCGCCGCCGCCACCAGTGCACTGTAGCGGTGAGGTCACCGAGATGCGTGTGTGGCCAAATTGAAAGTGCCAGCTCGTAGCAAACGTGGAAATCGACTGAGGAAATGCGCGTGCATCGAAACAAAATAGGATTTGGACGCATCCGGGAGAGCGGTGCAGAGAGCAACAAAAACACGTGGAGGGAGCGGTGGCGCACCTCGCAGCCACCTGTTCGCTCCTTCTCGTCCTCCGACGCCGGCGCCGCCGCTGCTTGCCCTGCGGGGACGAAGTACGCCATCTCCATCGGAATTTCCCTTTACAGCGCCGCCACGGTCTAGACGACCCGTCGGCCCAGTAGAGCCCATCCAGAAGACTGGGCCCCAACCTCGGCAAGGAACCAGAGACGGGCTGGTAGTGGCCTGCTGCTGAAAATAAGCAGCTTCCTCTGTTTCAAAATAATTAAAGTTCGAAACATGTCTTAAGTTATGTATATGCTTAAGTTTTACCAACTCCATAAATATATATGCTAAACTCTATTGTATATAACATCAAAAAAACATAATATGAGAATATATTTCATAATAAATCTTAAGAGACTAATAATTTAGTGATGTTCTTCCTCCGTTTTTAAATGTAAGTAGCTTTCACTATAGATTATATATAGATGTATATATATATATATTTTAAAAAATATATATTAATTCATTTTACTTCGTATGTGATCATCAGTGAAATTTCTACAAAAACTTATATTTGACAAAGGAGGAGTAGATGTTAATATATTTTTTATAGGCTTTGTCAAACTTAAGCAAGTTCGACTTGAGACAACTCTACGACGGGAACTAGCCAGCTACGACGAGAACGTTTTGGGCGAGCCGTCGTAAACGCGCCGGTGGCTCCGTATTTGACCGCTTCACGCGTTATTCGTCGGCTTTATAGAAACGAATTTAGCTAATTATGAACATGGACAATAGGGAAAAAAAGATAAGGAAAAAATATAAAATATATATATTTAATTTTATAGTTTAAATTAAAAAAAATCTGTCTGGATACAACACAAACCGTTTTTCGCAAACGTGTTTTAAGAGCATCTCCAACAGCCGCGCTATATTAGCGCCGCGCGGCAAAAAAGGTAAATATAGCGCGCGCAACGCGGACTCCAGCGCGCGTGCTAAAACGATTTGGGCGCGCTGGTCATAGCCCCATCCCGCGCTGTGTATTTCGGGCGTCCACTTCGGCACGCGGCAGACTCGAGCGCGCGCGCGAACTCTCCCTATTCTTCCTTCTTTCTCCCGCGCGCGCCGGCGCCAGCGCCCCTGCCACCATGACCCCGCTGTACAGCCGCGACCCCCCCCCCCCCCGCCGCCGCAGCAGCAGCCGCCGCCGCCGCCTCCGCCGAAAACCCTAGCGCGGCGGGCCGCCGGAGCTCCGCCGACCGTCGGCCTCGCGCGCAGCCTCTTCTTGCCGCCGCGGATGACCACGCCGACGGGTGGTGTCGCGCCGACGCCGTCCCGTGCCGCCGCCGCACCGTTGGAGCGGAAGAAAGGAAAAACATCCGCGAAGAAGAAGACGACGGACGGCTCCGGCAGCTCGAAGCCGAAGAAGAAGGTTGCAGTGCGCCGGCCGGGCGCGGCGTCTACCGAAGCGCCGGCGAGCTCACTCGTTGAGCCGGCGGCGGACGCGCACCACGTGTTCGATGAAATGCCCCCAAGGTGAAAAAAATTCCAACTTTTACTTTCTTGTTATTTTTTCAATGCATTATCATATAGATAGCTTATTTGCATTGTCACAAAACTTTGTAGTCTCAACGATGATGCATACATGTCAACTATGGGTGTTGGGTCCAACAATTCGCATTGGTCTCAAACCAATGACATCCATTTGGACGACCATGAGTTTGAGGTGGACGAGGAGGGTGAGGGCATTATCGAGGCGCCGAAAGGAAGAGCGGGCAATTACACCACCAACGATGACAAATTACTATGCAATACTTGGTTGCAAGTGTCGAGGGATCCATCCGTTGGAGGTGATCAAAGTAGAGATGCTTATTGGGGGCGAATGAAAGAACACTTTGATGCTCAGAACGTGAGTGGAATTGACCACTCCGAGAGATCAGTCCCGATGGTCGACAATCAACTCGGATTGTCAAAAGTGGGCGGCCGCACAAAAGGCAGTTGACAAGCTTAACCCAAGTGGCACAAATGACGATGATAGAGTAAGTGGCATCTCATACATGTTCATCATACTTGTTTTTGGTGTCCGAAGTGCTAACTTGTTTTGTTTTTCTTGTAGTACAACATTGCCTAAAACTTGTTCAAAGAAGAGACGAGGACAACCAAGAAGGAGAAGATCAAGAAAGGAAAAATCTTTACCTTGCCTCATTGCTACGAAGTGTTGAAGGATGATGAGAAATGGAAGAAGCGTGAAGATTTGGATGATTTGCATTTGAGCAACAAACGCAAGCGCACAATTGAGTTGAATGATGATGAGGAGGAGGATGATGCATCAACTGATGACGGCAAGAGAAGCCCCACACCCAACTCAGTTTCATACTCGAAACCAAAACGACCGGATGGGTGCAAGAAGGACAAAACCGAAAAGAAGAAGAGGAAAGGAGATGATGAGCTCACAAATGCTATGGAAGCTATTGTGAAGGCAAGAAAAGAAGCCAACGAGGTGAGGAAAATGGCAAGGAACCAAGATGCCGCGGCCGAGGAGTGGAGGTTGGTGGCCGAGGAGAGGAGGGTGGCCGCCGAGGAGAGGAAAGTGGCATTGGAGGAGAGGAAGGTGGGCATGGAGGAGCGAGCTAAGTTGTTGGAATGGGAAAATCACTTGTTCTTCTTGGACACATCTTTGTTCAATGATGCGCAAAAGGAATATGTCAACCTTGCCCGTGAAGAAGTGTTGATTCAAAAAAGAGCCATGATCCGCACAATGGGTGGCGGTGGCCTTGGCGGCATGGGTGGCGGTGGCCTTGGCGGCATGGGTGGCGGTGGGCTCGGCGCCATGGGAGGCATGGGTGGCGGTGTCCTTGGCGGCATGGGTGGCGGTGGCTTCGGCGCCATGGGTGGCTTTGGAGCACCCTTCAACGCTATGGGAGGCATGGGTGGCATGAGTTTTGCTTCTCTCATGGGCGGCATGGGTGCACCTGCGGCCATGGGTGGAATGTCTTTCAATGTGCCTCACACACATACCCATGAAAATGTCGTTGAAGATCTTGCCAAGACCGTCGGAGCTACACGTGATGCGGTGCGTGATGAGGTTAGGGAGAAAGATTCATCTTCGAAGGCGGAAGAATCGTCTTCGGAAGAAGAGGAAGACGACAAGGAAGATGATTGATGTGTTATATGTCTTCAACTTTGTTGGATGAACTTGTATTTTGAACTTGGTTGGATGAACTTGTGGGCATGACTTTTATTCATCTACTTGTTTGTGTTAAATTTCATATGTTATTGCATTTTGATGAATGTTTCATTGCATTTTGGGCGCTGCTGCAGCGGCGCGCGCGCTGCATTTTTGCGCGCTGCTGGAGCGGAGCACGCACGCTGCATTTTATAGCTACCGCTGGAGTCAGCGCTGCGCGACGCTCCAAACCAGGCGACCAGCGTGCAACAAACTCGTTTTTTAGGCGCGGCGCGAAGCGCGTGTGTTGGAGATGCTCTAAGGATGTGTTAGAATTGCTCTACGATGAATGAAGCGCTCCAAGCCTCCAAGACACCACATGTAAATAAATATAAAAACTCGTGGGCCGAATTTGGAGCAGCCTCCATAGATACGTCATTCAGAGCTATGTGATGACTTTGATAGAGCAGTCCTTTGTATCAAATTATCATATGTATCAATATGATTATTACGCCGATTCAGGCGTACAGCGATTGTGAGCTATGCCCGCGAAACAGTCGTCGATCTTTCCGGAGCCGACCGACGTGCATGCAGTGAGCACGCACAAGTTTTAAACGCTCGAATTACGCGTTGACGAAGATAACGATAGCGGGTGGCCCCTAGCATACATTGTCGTCATGCTCTGGCCGCTCCGCGATACAAAACCGTACCCCTATACACTGTGGTACAGTTAATTATAGCACTCCGTGGAGTGCTCCGACAGCACACTTGTTGGCCTCATCGATCGCTAATTGGTGTCGCCTTCACCGCAAGGTAGGGAGGGACGCAACGTGAGACATGTGAGTGTGGTACGGTTTTGTATCGCGTCGTACGTGTTCCTTCCTCCTCGCTTCGGGGGCGCCTGCCTGCCCGCACGTAGCGTCTCCGCGCGGTCAAAATCAGTCTAAACAAAAACATGCATAGCACGTGTCAGCAGCACCGCTGTAAGTGCGCAGTACCGCTAGCTCTAGCTACTACTCCAGGCCCCGAGAGCAGCGCGTAGGCGTGACGGCGACGGCCGGCCGGTGTAGCCATGCAGCGCCAAGTCTGCCGGCCCACTGTATAGTAGAGTGGCATCGTTGGAATTCCAGCTCTCTATCCATACATACATGTGCATCAGTAGTGAGGGCATGGCCGGGCAGCGCCACGGGTCCACCCTCCACGGCCTTTGTTCAGTCAGTAGAGTGCATTCATGCGTGCGTGCACAATTATTGGGCATGGGAAACTACATCTCGGTCGATCAGGTTGCTTGAAACGGGGAGGATGGAAGCTACGTACTACGTACTCTGTCTCAAGGACACACAGTAGTGCCGATCAATCAAGCCCTGCGCAATGTTTGTACGTACGTGTCTGAACTCTGAAGCCGCGTCCGTGTCACCGTCATCAAGCACCCAGCTGCTTCGGAGCATGGGATCGGGCGAACCTTGTAGAGAGCGCAAACGTACATTGTCAAAGGTAATTAAGACTTAAGATGCTGAGAGCGATCGAGATACCATCCGCGTTTTCGATCGATTGTCTAACATTTCGGCGAGGCGAATCTTGACGATGCGACTCCCACTAGTAGAAAACAGGGCACATTGAGCTAACCACATTGGATCCGGATTAGATATAAACCGATTATAAAGGGTATGTCCGCTGGGTCCCCTCCCTGCAGCAAATGGCCGCAAGGCCTTTAGGACCTGTTTGTAACACAAACCGGTCCTAAAGGGTTTTGGACCGTTTGCTGCAGGGAGGGGGGCCCAGTGGACATACCCTTTAGAACCGGTTTGTATCACAAACCGGTGTTAAATTTTTTCTCATTTTTGCATCAACTGCGGGGGCCCGCTGTCAGACCCTTTAGCACCGGTTTTTAACACAAACCGGTCCTAAAACCCTTCCCTATATTCCACTCCGAGCTCAGCTCCATTTTTTTCAGCTCGAGCTCAACTCCATTTTTGCTCTCTCCTTCCTCTTGGGAGCTCTAATCCATCCCCATTTTTCTCCACCATTTGTCAAGATTGTTGGCACCCATCGGTCCTACGGTTAGCATCAACATTCCCTCTTCCGGCATTGCAAGTTTTCCTCGTTTTCTTGCTCATTTCATTTTTGTTGTGCTAGCTAGGTGTTTGATGAAATGCCTAAGCTAGAGAGAGTTCATCATTTGTTATGTATACATATGCAATTTGAGCTCAAATTTAATTATGATTTGTGGATTTTTTTAGTGTCGCGCGCCTTGTCCCCTTCCTCACCGCCGTCGATCGCCCCGTCACCGACACAACCTTGGTGAGCCTATTATTTTTATTTACCAAAACAAATTTTGATTTGTATGATTTACATATTTATTTGTATATAATTTTCTTATTGTGTAAGATTTTTTTATATGTATAGCGCCATGGTTTTGATATCCGTCCCCGTTGGCCCTCGTCCAGTTTATGATTCGGATGTGGTATATTATCTTTTATAACTACATATTTTCATTTCCTGATTATATGACAATTAATTACGCCGACCAACTTGACATAGATATTTTTATCTAGGAGGTAGTGGAACCGGAAATGCCAATGGACCCTATTGTTGAGAAGTTACACTTAGTTGAACAAGAAAATGTTGGCCTGAAAGAAAGATTGAAAAAAACTGAAGAAAGGTTGGAAAAACTGAAAGAGAGAAGATGACCTTGGAAAAGGTTCTTGCCGGTGTCGTCGATGGTCACAACAGCGAGATGGACGCAATGCGCCTGAAGATTAGAAAGATTAGAAAATATGCAATTAGTAAAGAGGCTTGGTATCATTATGCCGTCGGGTCAATTATTACCTTTGTTGCGATTTTGATCGCATTTGTTGTTATTAAATGCATTAATTAGAGAGAGTTTTTATGGTTGGTTTCAGTGTGTATTTTTATGAGAACTATATATGTATGGTCACTACACTACTTTGGTTTTAACGTGTGATGAACTTTTTGTATTAATTAATTAATTTAGTCATGATAATTTAGCATAATGGTTTTTGATAAATTTATATAATGCAGATGAACCGGCAATGGATGTACAGTGATCGACGTCGTCCCGAATTCCTTAATGGCATGCATAGTTTTCTCAATGTGGCTGAGAAAAAACAGGCAGAATGGATTTATTTTTTGTCCATGTAAAAAATGCCAGAATAAGAGGAATTTCCCTAACTCAAGAACCATACACACCCACCTGTTGCAAGAAGGCTTCATGCCCAGTTATTTTTGTTGGACCAAGCACGGAGAAAGAGGGGTTGTAATGGAAGACAATGAAGAAGAAGAGGATAATGATAACTATCCTATGTTCGGTGAACACGGTGATACTGAAATGGGGGAAGACGAGCCTGAACTTGAGGACATTGTTGATGAGTCTGATGATGATCTTCGTCAGGTCATTCGTGAAGAACAGATAAACTGCGGAAGTGAAAACGAGAGGTTGAAGTTGGAGCGCATGTTAGAAGATCACAAAAAATTGTTGTACCCAAATTGCGAAGATGACCAGAAAAAGCTGGGCACCACCCTGGAATTGCTGCAATGGAAGGCAGAGAATGGAATATCTGACAAGGGATTTGAAAAGCTGCTGAAAATAATGAAGAAGATGCTTCCAAGAGATAACGTGCTGCCCTGCAGTACGTACGAAGCAAAGAAGGTTGTCTGCCCTCTAGGATTGGAAGTGCATAAGATACATGCATGCATCAATGACTGCATCCTCTACCACGGTCAGCACGAGAATTTAAATGCCTGCCCGGTATGCGGTGCATTTCGGTATAAGATCACGCGAGATGACCCTGGTGATGTTGAGAGCGACGATCGCCCGAGGAAGAGGGTTCCTGCCAAGGTGATGTGGCATGCTCCTATAATACCACGGTTGAAACGTTTGTTCCGAAACAAAGAGCATGCCAAGTTGCTGCGATGGCACAAAGAAGACCGTAAGGAAGACGATATGCTGAGACAACCCGCTGATGGGTCGCAGTGGAGAAACATTGACGATAAGTACGAGGACTTTGCACGTGACCCAAGAAACTTAAGGTTTGGTCTAAGTACAGATGGCCTGAATCCGTTTGGGGAGCAGAGTAGCAGTCATAGCACATGGCCCGTGACTCTATGTATCTATAACCTTCCTCCTTGGTTATGCATGAAGCGTAAGTTCATTATGATGTCAGTGCTTATCCCAGGCCCGTCGCAACCCGGCAACAACATTGATGTGTACCTGAGGCCACTGGTTGATGAACTTTTAGAGTTGTGGGCTGACGAAGGTGTACGTGTGTGGGACGAGTACAAACAGGAGGAATTTGACCTACGAGGGTTGTTGTTTGTAACCATCAATGATTGGCCCGCTCTTAGTAACATCTCAGGACAGTCAAACAAGGGATACAGCGCATGCACACACTGTTTAGGCGAGACTGAAAGTATACATATAGGCAAGAATGTGTACCCGGGGCATCGTCGATTTCTTCCAGACAGGCATCCCGTAAGAAAGAAAGGAAAGCATTTCAAAGGCGAGGCAGATACACGGAGGAAGCCAACCCTCCCTAAAGGTACTGATATATATGACATGGTCAAAGATATAAAAGTAATCTTTGGTAAGGGTCCTGGCGCACAATCTGTTCCGAATGACGCCGACAACCACGTAGCCATGTGGAAGAAGAAATCTATATTCTGGGAACTACCCTATTGGAAATTCCTAGAGGTTCGCTCTACAATCGACGTGATGCACGTGACGAAAAATATTTGTGTGAACCTGCTAAACTTATTGGGCGTGCATGGGAAGAAGTCGAGAGATACACGAAAAGCACGCTGCACCACCAACGTATGCACGAACGAGACGACCTGATGAATCCAGAGAATTTCAAAGGTCCTGCCAGCTACGCTCTTACAAAGGAAGAGAAGGAGATCTTTTTCCAAGTCCTGAGCAGTATCAAGGTCCCGTCTGGCTACTCGTCGAACATAAAAGGAATACTAAACCTGGAAGAGAAAAAGTTCCAAAACCTAAAGTCTCATGACTGCCACGTGATCATGACCCAGTTACTTCCGATTGCATTGAGGGGGCTTCTGCCAGAAAACGTGCAAGTACCCATTGTGAAGCTATGTGCATTCCTCAACGCAATTTCTGAGAAGGCAATCGATCCAGCAACTCTACCAAGTTTATAGAAGGACGTGGTCCAATGTCTTGTCAGCTTCGAGTTGGTGTTCCCAGCAACCTTCTTCAATATTATGACACACCTCATAGTTCACCTAGTCCAAGAGATTTCCGTTCTCGGTCCTGTATTCTTACACAATATGTTCCCCTTTGAGAGGTTCACGGGAGTCTTGAAGAATTATGTTAAAAACCGTGCTAGGCCAGAAGGAAGCATGGTCAAGGGCTATGGAACAGAGGAGGTCATTGAGTTTTGTGTTGACTTTATTCCTGACCTGAACCCGATCGGTGTTCCTCAGTCGTGCCATGAGGGGAGACTGCGTGGAAAAGGCACGCTAGGAAAGAAATCAACAACATGTATGGACGAGCAATCTTTCACTCAAGCACACTACACAGTTCTAGTTAATTCCAGCTTGGCGGCTCCATATATCCAGGAACACAAGGATATTTTACGCTCGGAATACCCGGAGCAACCTGAATATTTCATTGCTAAAGAACACGCGAAGACTTTCGGCGGTTGGTTGCGAAGACGTCTCATTAATGACAACATTGTTGAAGATGAGCTATACTTGTTGGCCAAGCAACCATCTTCGACTGTATTGACCTTTAAAGGGTACGAGATAAATGGTAACACATTTTACACGGCAGACCAAGATAAAAAGAGCACCAACCAAAACAGTGGCGTCCTGTTTGATGCAAAAGACGACAACGGGCAAATGGTCACATACTATGGTTACATAGAGCAGATATGGGAACTTGACTACGGACCTTCCTTTAAGGTCCCTTTGTTCTGGTGCGGATGGTTCAACCTGTCAGGCGTGAAGGTAGACCCGAAGTACGGAATGACAACAGTGGATCAGAAGAATCTTGGGTACGGCAATGATCAATTCGTCCTAGCCAATGATGTGGCTCAGGTTTTCTACGTGAAGGACATGTCTAGCAGACCGAGAAAAAGAAAAGATAAGGAAGCGAATACATCAGACGATGAGCCAAGGCGCCACATAGTTCTTTCAGGGAAAAGAAACATCGTGGGAGTCGAGGACAAGACAGACATGTCAGAAGATTACAATAAATTTGATGAAATTCCTCCCTTCAAAGTCAAAGATGATCCAAGCATCCCGTTAAATGATGAAGATACTCCATGGTTACGGCGCAATAAGAAGAAAGGCAAGAAGAAAAATAGATATGGGGTGTTGTTGGTGATGTGTAATAATGTATTAAACCTTTTATGTAATTGTGTTGACCATTTTGATAAATATCTAAAATTTGACCAGTTTCCACTAAATTTGACCATTTTGATAAATATCATTTTTATTTTTTAAGTGTTAAAATGACATTTAGACAATTTATAAAAAAAATATCAGAAAATATAAATATGTTGTTATATTATTTGATTTTACAAAAGCTTTTTGAGTCTACTTTGATTTTATAAATAAATGTAAAAGAAAACAGAAAAGGGAAACAAAAAAGAAAAATAAAAGAAGAAACAGGAAAAAGAAAAAGAAAACAGGAAACAGAAAAAAGGAAAAAAGAAAAAGGAAAAAACCTTTAGGACCGGTTTTTAGCAACAACCGGTCCTAAAGGTGGGTTCGCTCGCGCGCCCAATTTTTGAACCTTTAGTACCGGTTTGTGTTAACAACCGGTGCTAAAGGGTCTTTAGGACCGGTTGTCAACACCAACCGGTGCTAAAGGCTTGTACTTTTCTTTTTTGTTTCCCGGTGCCGCCGTCTTCTCTCCTTCCCGCGCGTCTTCTCTCCTTCTCTCCACGCCGAGTCGACCCTCGCCGCGCGCCGCCTCCTCGCCGCCCCACGCCGTCGCCACCCCACGCCGTCGCCGTCCCACGCCGTCCGCCGCCCCGACGCCGTCGCCATCCCACGCCTCCTCGCCGCCCCACGCCTCCTCGCCCCCCCACGCCGTCCGCCGCCCCACGCCGTCGCCGCCCCACGCCGTCGCCGTCCCACGCCTCCTCGCCGCCCCACGCCGTCCGCCGCCCCACGCCGTCCGCCGCCCCGACGCCGTCTGCCTCCACCGCCCCCACGCCGTCGTCCGCCGCCCCGACGCCTCCACGCCGCCGTCGCTAAGTTAATCGTCGGAAAGTTAGAATTTTTTTGCTAAGTTAATCCGAAAGTTTTACGGAATCGCCGGAAAGTTTTGCTAAGTTAATCGGAAAATTATTAGTTAGAATTTTTTTTGCTAAGTTAATCGGAATGTTTTACGGAATCGTCGGAGTCGGAATCGTCGGAAAGTTTTACGGAATCGTCGGAAAGTGAATCGTCGGAATCGTCGGAAAGTTTTACGGAATCGTCGGAAAGTTTTACGGAATCGTCGAAAAGTGAATCGTCGGAATCGTCGGAAAGTTTTACGGAATCGTCGGAAAGTTTTATGGAATCGTCGAAAACTTTCCGACGATTCCGACTCCGACGATTCCGTAAAACTTTTCCGTAAACTTTCCGACGATTACGACTCCGACGATTCCGTAAAACTTTTCCGTAAACTTTCCGGTTCCGTAAAACTTTTCCGTAAATAATTTTGCTAAGTTAAATTCTTGTTACTAGCAGGGTGTTGAGCTATGGATCCCCAAGAACCACATGATCCGCACCCCGATCAGCTCGCGGAAATGGGTGAGGCGGAGAAGGAAAGATACATGTGCCAGATGATTTTTGAAGATGCAACGGCCATATATCATGATGACGACGGTGGACATGCGTTTAGCAATCAATTTTTGAACGACTCCGGTGACGGAGATGAGAATATAGAAGATGTAGTAAATGCAGAAGTGCCCTCCGGAACAAACTCTGCCAATGTATATCTCAAGTCACTGTTGACGCAACAATTAATTTGTATTGCACTTACTAACGAATCATTATTTTCCCGTTTAGGCGCCCTCCGGAACAGCTAGCGCAAGTACTGAGACAAAGTCAAAACGAGGCCCAGCCGCAAGGTTGAAAGATACTGCAAGGTACTCGATCGATAAAGTTGCTGCTGATGGCAAACCACTGTAACCCCCAGAAACTTATCGCAAATTTGTAAATCAGTGCGGAGTTGTTGTAAGAGACCTGGTCCCGATCAACTTAATAGAGTGGAATAAGCCGAAGACCGGCGCCAACGTTGGAGCTACTTATGTCGATGACAGATTGAAAAGAGTGCTTTGCGACACGGTATGGCTAAATTTCAGCGTAGCGGAAGATAAGAAGAAAAAAGTCGAGGAGTGGGCTTTGAAGAAGATGGCCACACAATTCCAGAGGTGGAAGAAAGACTTGTGGAAGAAATATAAGGACGAAGTTCCAGTTTTCACTGGGCACCTAGTGAAGATAAGAGACGCTTGGCCTGATTTTAAGGCGTACAAGAAATCGGGTGTCTTTACATCCGGATCAGCCACAAATACGGAGAATGCGAAGAAGAAGAAATATCACCACATTTTGGGGTCAGGTGGCTACATGACTGCCCTGCCTAGGTGGCGACGCTATGAAGATGCGCTTCTGAAAAGAAATATCATTCCACAGACACATGACTGGCCCGATAGGTCCAAGTTCTGGTTGTTCGCGCATGGGGCAACGTTGGACACTGAGACTGGGATGATTGTTGCGGAGGGACCATGGTCGGAAAAAATAACACAAGTCGTATCAGATCTAGAGAAGGCAATAGAAGCTGTTCGAAAAGGAACTTTTGTTCCCGATAGAGAGAACGACGAGTTGACGAAGGCACTCGGGAACCCCGAAAAGTGGGGACGAACACGAGGCTTTTGAGCCACTACCCCGTGGAACCAAGGGTTTCCGGCGGACCTTGGCACTTACAGAAGCCGTGGTAGAAGCAAGAGGAAGGCGCTGGAATGGATATCGACATTAGAAGAAAAGGTGGCGTTTCTCTTGAAGAAAGGGGGACACCCTGTACCTGACACTGAAGAGGAGGAAGAAGATCCTGCACCTGACGCTGATCAGCAGCAATTAGAAGACGATCCTGTAGTAGATGCCGTCCCATCTCAGCATAGAAGCAGCGTGGGTTTCACACAGCTGCAGCTAGAAGACGGTCCTGCAGTCGAACCATCGGCGCCTCACTACCCCGTGGATGATGTCACGGAGAAGACAAACTGTGAGATACATATGCCAATGGGGAACATATCCTTCATGGTGGCGTCAGGCTATGCTTTACCGAATCAACCTGGAGCAACCTACCATGATGGTCAGATTCCAGCATCCCATGCTCGTGTCGGGTTGTCAACAATTACGCCGGGATGCCAGTCAATTGAGCTTGATATTCCTGGAGGTGAAGGCGAGAAGACACTGGGAGAAATGGAGCTTGGTATCATCTTGTGGAAGAAGAAACACATCATGTTTCCTAATGCGGCTCCAAGGCCACCGACTCCTCCAGGTACAAATGCACCACCTCCAACAATTACTGAATGTTGCACCACATGTAAGCCTATTTTTAATAGTTTTTTCACTTTCGTACAGAGAATGCACGACCTCCAAGTCCACCCCCCAACGCACCTCCAAGTCCACCCCACAACGAAGATTGGGAGCCCGAGGCCGAGAGTCCATCGCCCGTGCACTCCAGTGAGCCGACGGATGCGCCCACTACGGGTACGGCAAAGCGGAAGCTGCAGTTCAGAAGAAACGGGACTCCTCCCAAGAAGAGAGAAAGGAAACCCAATAAAGTCAAGACTCCCCCGAAGTTACCAGGCCTGATGACTCCGGAGGAACTAGATGAGGCCGTGAAAGCCAAAAACAAAGCATGGTTCGCACGGTTTCCCCTGAAGCCCCCTCCAGACATCTGGAAGGAAACTCTGAAGAACGTACCAAAGTGGAAAATTGAGCGCACCATCGACAACTTATATTATCCTGAACCGCCGCCACCGCCGCCCCTTTCAGACTATGAACGGTACATTGAAAAGATGCACACCGCACAGATGAAGCAGGCGGAGCAGATGAAGCAGGCGGAGCAGACGAAATGCGGGAAACAAGTTCCCCAGCTCGGACAACAAGAAGCACAGTCAATTGCCCCGCTCAAGGTGTTATCTAACCAGGCTTCAGTGTCCGGTCCACGCATGGGCGACGTAGGTTACGCTATTGCTGATGTGGTATATAAATTTAAGCCCGAGCACCCTCTGGTCGAAAATCCTAGTGCTCTAACAACCCAACTATGGAATTTACATGTTTGGTACTTGGAGGCCGCAAGGCAAAAGAGAGACTGTATCATGGCGGCAGTTCAGGATCAACACTACTTCGGAGAGTACGGTGTGGAGGTTGGGTTCGATGATTTTTTCCAGATGTACAATCAACATGCCCTCGACAAAGCTATCGTCAGCTGCTACTGTTTGTAAGTGATTTATTTGTGTAATTTAATTATTTAGTTAAGCTCGCGTTCATTGCCCGTATAATTATCACTCACGAGACATTCTTTTTGTACGCTACTATGCAGAATGAAGATTCGTGAATGCAGGCTGGCAGGAATCTGGGACTTTGGGTTCATTGACCCGTATTCGTTTCATCAAGAGACAATAGAAAAGTTCAACAAGGATACACCGGATGATTTGCTAAGGTTTTTGAAGCGACAAAGTACCAAAAAAGAAATACTTTGGCCCTACGGATTCAAGTGAGTGTTACTGTCTTGTACACATTCCATTTTGCTTACCTGATGTTAAGTGTAATTGATGAGTATGCATGACTGCGTGTGTACACGTGCGCACGTCCCACTTCATATTGTTCATCATTAGAATCGATCAAGGACAAGTTGAAGTCTGGGACCCGTTAACCTGGGACGCTGACACATGGAAGAGCGCGCGTCAGATGCTTCAAAGGTATATATATATCGGCCTCTTTCGTTCATCGGCCTCTTTTTCGTTCATTTCCTGATATCAAGTAAGTAATAATTAACTCTTGTATTCATTTTTCTTTGTCGACCAGGGTTTGGCAAATGTTGATCAAGGAAGAACCCGGTACATGGGCAGACAAGCTCCACTTTCAGATTAACAAAGTAAGTAGTACTACGTACCCTGGTTTCAATACCATTACCATTCTCTTGATTATTATTAATTTGACTGAATTATGTTCTCGTATATAGGGCGTCCCGCAACAACCACCGGACACTGATTATTGTGGATACTACGTTTGCGAGTACATTCACAGGATTATCAATGAGAAATCCCGTACTTCCAGAAATCTAGAGGTACGTAACCAGATCTTCACAACTTTATTTATGTTGCCATCAATTATGTTTAGTTTTGTTCATAACTTAATTGTTTTCATCTACTTCTTTTAAAGCTGCAACGAAAGCGGACGATGCTCAGACCAATCCAACGTTGCAAGGCAGTTGCAGAGGAATTGGCAGGATTTCTCCTCACGCAAGTCATAGATGAAGGCGGAGAATTTTTCCATCCTATGAACCAATAGCCAGCTTCCTTCTCTATGCAAGTATACAGCTATAGGAAACGAACTTCAAATTATGTAATGATAATCGGTCCAGTACTTCGTGTTACATGTATATATGTATTTTTATTTGGTGCATCAACATTTAACCGCAAACACGGAATCGGAAACACTTAACCGCAAACACGGAATCGGTGTTTCCGAATACGTGTTTCCGATTACGTGTTTCCGATTCCGTGTTCGTAAAAAACGGAACACGGACACACGGAATCGGAAAGACGTAAACGGAAATACGGAACCGGAAACACGTAAACGGAAACCCTGAAAATACGAAACGCGGAAACACCGAAATACGGAATCGGAAACCCTGAAAAGAAAAGGAAAAAAAAAGCATTAGGACCGGTTGGTGTTACCAACCGGTTCTAAAGGTCCTCCGCCTGCGCGCACTATTCGGCGTCCACGTGGAGGCCTTTAGCACCGGTTTGTAAGAGACCGGTGCTAGGGGGGGGGGGCTTTAGTCCCGGTACGTAGCACCGGATGTGTATCCGGGTCCAAAGTCCCTTACCAATCGGTTCTAATACCCCTTTCTCCACTAGTGCTGGCAATGCTACTGACTGATGGATACGGCATGTTTGCTTGCGCATTAACTGATGGTGTGCACAGTGCACTGCATACTCAAAGGGATGAATCATATACGCGACGGTCATGGACTCCGTGCCGTGAACCAGAGAAAACCGGCCGGCCGATCTTGATCCATCATGCAATCTGATGGAGACGACACGACCACACTGTCCATGCATGCATGTACTGTGCATTGCACCAAAATGTGGCACGTAGATCAACGTATCCATGTGCACGCAGGCATGCCCATCCCGAGTTTAATTAATTGGCTTCTCAGCACAAGTCAGCGGGGAGGAAGAAGAAGCGAAATATTAGTGTCGTGTCGCCGTCAGGCACCCTGCTTCGGAGCATGGGGTCGACCGATTTGTGCTGTGAATACACATGCATGTATACACGCGTACATTGCTAGAGGCAATTAAGAGGATGAGAGCGATCGAGATACCATGCATCACTGTTTCTGTTCGACCGCACAGCGTGTTAAGCCGCGCGCCAAGGACCGCTGATCCGATTGTCCAACATCTCGGCGAGGCGAATCTTGACGATACGTGCTGCTTCCTCCATGTAGAGCATGAGCATCGACATGCTAGCTACTGACTCGTGGCTACATCCGGTGTTCTGTGTGCATTAACTGATGTACGCACTGTACCGATCGAGTACATGAAACGGTTGATCACTACTCCTATACACTACAGTCCGACGGCACGTAGCCTCATGCGTACTCTGGGAAATATGCTGGACGGTCATGTACGTACTCCGTCCTTCCCATGCGATATCGTACGTGCCCAGCCCGCTCGACTGGTTACGGCTTAGGTGGGGCATGCAGCTGTGAACTAGAGAAGCCGCCGGCCGATCGATCTCGATCCGTCATACAGTACAGAACTGCCATGCCGATCGATACCGACACGACCACTCCATCCATGCATGCATGTGCACCCCACAGATGCACTATTGCATCGTAAGGGGTACATGCATGATGCATGCACGTTGCACGTACATCAGCGTATCCATGTGCATTCGGGGCTTCGGGCCTGCCCATCACGAGTTTAATAGGGGTTCTCAGTACAAGTCAGCGGCGAGGAAGAGGCGGCGAACCATCGCACGACGGTTCCCTGCACGTACCCAACTAGAACTAGGTGCGCCCGCCGCCCGGCTGCCACGGCGACTTTGGTCAAACATGACTAGTACCAGGATCGATGCCCATGTTTCGGTACCAGCCACAGCAACGGCAAGTTGACTAAGTCTCTCCGTGGCGTACGTATGTTCTGTCGGACAAGTTGTTAATTACGGAGCACTTGAACGTCACGTACTTTCCTGGTCATCAGATCAACATCCAACGGCTGACAGGTAGATACTTAAAGGTCAGGTTCTTTCCTGGTCATCAGATCATCAATCTGGTATGGCCGACGGCTGGCTGGCGGCAAATACTCGCGTGTTTCTCACGGCTGGCTGGCGGCAAATACTATCTCTAGCGGCGACACGTAATTTTTCTATCGTATGTGATCGCGGGCACGGATGAAGAAGGCCGACATTCCATCATATCTACATACATTCCAACAACTTCGAATAAACTGAACGAAATTCGTGTAGACACGATGGAATTTATATAAACCGAACGAAGCTCATTTAAATTAGGATTTTTTTACATAAAACCTTAAAACAAAAACCCTAAACTATTCTATACTTGACGGTGACCTCATAGGCCATGTCGGACTGGCCGGCGGCTCCTCCTCCACGGTCGACAGACGATCCAGTGTCCGAGTCATCATCGCTAGGCTTCTCGTGGCGGAAGGTGGTGGGGTCGCGACAGGGCTTCCCGGCACTCGCGTGACTCTCGCATACGATCATCCCCGCTTCCTCCCGCGTCGTGCGCAGTGCTGTAATGGCCACAAACAACGTGGGCAGGGGAGAGGGCGGCGGCCATAGAGGAGGCGACGTTGGTGGCGACGATCTCGTCGAGAGACCACTCCCTATGGTACTTGGTTATCTCCGCGTGGAGGCAGTGCAGATGGTGCTTTGCCATCTCTGATGTCGTCACGAAGCGATCCAGGGACTAAGTGTACGTCAGGTTCGGGTCCATGACAATGTGATATGGCGGCATGTTGGAGTCCGCGAACTTGAAATGACGCGACGAGTTGTGCCTATCCTACCGATGCTGCTCCCTGTCGGCATACTCCCGCACCATCATGGCGTCCAAGACGACAAACAAATGTCATCGTCCCCTTCGACGCCGATGTAGTGGAGAATGTGACCGCACACCTTCGTTGCGACCACATTGGGTAGGGGCGGTGGCGAGCGCCGCTCCTCCTTCACGCGTTGGAGCGACAGTGAGAGACACTCTTACCTCACGTGGTTCCGGGACAGAGAGTGCAGAGAGGATGACGGCTTCGGCTTCATGGAGAGGAGCATCCCTGATGGCGGAGTAGACTAATCAAGAGGTCAAGTGTAAGTATTGTTGAATAAATAGGCAATTTTCTGAGTGTATTAATCCACGAGATAATAACTAGCATGGCATTGAGTAGACTAATGATGTACTCATCTTGAACTAACCTAGCACATACTACCCATATAGTTCATACATCTATGCAAGCAAGTAGTACTGCTAGGATAAATACGAACATGAGGATAAACGAGTCATACCCTCCAATAGGCCAGTTGGCCGTAGCAGCAGCGTTGGCGTTGGACGCGGCTGTAGCAGCAGCAGCAGCATCCTCTGCCCTCTTCTTCTCAGCTTCAAGGGCGAGACAATCGGCCTCGGATGGTGAAGACATGGCGATGACGAGGACCACACGGATGTAGACAAAGCAGACGGACGGAGGCGAGCAGTCGCGTGGTCGCTCCCCAAAAACCTAATCGCCCCTCTCCCGTACAGGAACCGGAGAGGCGGGGTTTCGGAGGCCTGCTCTCCCGTCGACCGTGTACGCGGTAAACGGGACGGATTCACCGGCAGCAGCAGCAGTCAAGGAACGAACGCATGAGGCAGATGTGATCTGATTCTCGCGATGGCTAGGGTAGGCGTTAGCCTGCTTATAAAGGCGGCTGGACGGAGAGACGTGGGCCGAACCCACGTCCGAGTCGGTAACAGCCCATGATCCGACGTCTCGGATCGTGCCGTGTCCGTTACGTATTCACCGTTCCTGACCGACAAAAATAAGCGCGTAGGTATGAGCTCGGCTCGGCTCATTCCCGCAACCCGCGGTGCGGCGTGACGAGGCGGGCGGGGGAGAAGGAGTGCGCGAGGGCACCTTCTCTTCTCACTCTCCAATAGCATGTGGAAGAGAGACCCTTATAAAGGGGTCCAACTTCTCCTCCATTAGCAGGGTGGGACTAAACTTCCCACCACCTTGTCATGCCACCACCTACATGGGCCTTTGGAGATTTTCTGAAATTCTCTTATGGGCCTAGGGCCCACTACTAATTTCAACAATCCCCCACCAGATCTCAAGGGCACATCGTGTTCCCTCGTTCCAATCACTGTTTTAATATATGAGCATTTCAGTGAAGACCTGTTAAGGTTGAGCTTCACCTAGAGCAAGCAGCTACACTCCTTTACAACTGAACAATGGGCTATGCCTTGAATTGTCAGTTTGGCGTAAAGAAGCTTCACCACAAGTCTTACTAGTACTAGGGTGCCAAAGGTGACCCCTCGGGTGGAGCATATTAGTCACACTCCTGGCCTATCCATGAGTTTACTAGAGATCACCCAGTAGTCAAGCTCATATAGGTGTGTTCCTTCAAAGATCGCTCTGTAGGACAACATCGTGCTTACACATAAGCTTTAGAACACATTAAGACAGTAGTCATCCTACCATACAGTATCCGAGAGCATTGCATCTCCAACGGAGTGGGTTAGTAAAGTTACTCTCCTCAGTTCACCACTGCTTGTTTTCCCAGGTCCTACTTCACGGGATCTCCGATCATATAGGTTGGGTTACTACCATGGCAACTCATGTGGGTCTCATACCCATCTCCCTCGATGCACTATCTATCACAACACGTGATAGCCCTTTAGTAAAGGGATCTGCCAGATTCTTAGCCATTTGGATGTAATCCAACACTATCACTCCGGAGTTTCTCAAACGTGTGACAGACTTCAATCTCATTCTTATATGTTTGTTGGACTTCATATTGTCCTTTGAACTCTTCACTTTGACAATAACCGTCTGATTATCGCAGTTCATAAGGATAGCCGGAACCGGCTTCTCAACCACAGGTAAGTCCATCAAAAGATCTCGAAGAAATTCTGCTTCGACACCACATGTGTCTAATGCTGTTAATTCTGCTTCCATTGTTGATCTCGTTAAGATTGTTTGCTTGCAAGACCTCCAGGAAACAGCACCACCCCCAAGAGTAAACATATACCCAGTAGTGGCCTTCATCTCATCAGCATCAGAGATCCAATTCGCATCACTATACCCTTCAAGTACCGATGGGTATCCCGTATAGTGAAGCCCGTGGTTGACAGTACCTTTCAAGTAGCGCATAATTATTTCAACAGCACGCCAATGAACATCGCGTGGGTTTGCAACAAACCGGCTAAGTTTGCTCACAGCAAACGCGATGTCAGGCCTCGTTGCGCTAGCTAGGTAGATAATCGAACCGATAATTTGAGAGAATCTCAATTGATCTACTGATGTGCCTTTAAACTTTCGAATAAGCACACTAGGATCATATGGTGTTTGAGAAATTTTGCAGTCTGAATATCCAAAGCGACTCAAAATCTTCTCAACATAGTGGGATTGCAGAAGTGTAATCCCACCCTCATCATCTCTCAAAAGCTTGATGTTCAAGATAACATCATCCACCCCAAGGTCCTTCATCTCAAAGTTTTGAGACAAAAAAGACTTAACCTCCTCAATTACTTTGAGGTTGGTTCCAAATATCAGTATGTCATCAATATACAAGCACAATATAACTCCTTCGCCCCCACCATGGCGATAGTATACACATTTGTCAGCCTCATTTACAACGAAGCCAATAGATGTCAGAGTTGTATTAAACTTCCCATGCCATTGCTTAGGTGCTTGTCTCAGACCATATAAAGATTTCAGCAACTTACACGCCTTTCCTTCCTGACCTTCTATCACAAAGCCATCTGGCTGTTGCATATAGATTTCCTCATTTAGCTCTCCATTCAGGAAAGCCGTCTTAACGTCCATTTGATGAACGAGAAGACCATGAGAGGCCGCCAATGAGAGTAGTACTCGAATGGTGGTCAGTCTAGCCACAGGTGAGTAAGTATCAAAGAAATCTTCTTCTTCTTTCTGGGCATAGCCCTTGGCCACAAGCCTAGCCTTGTATTTTTCAATCGTACCATCGGGCCTAAGCTTCTTTTTGAACACCCACTTGCATCCCAATGGTTTGCAACCATAGGGACGATCAGTGATTTCCCATGTCCCGTTAGCCATGATGGAATCCATCTCGCTACGGACCGCAGCTTTCCAGTATTCAGCATCTGGAGAAGCATACGCTTCTGAAATAGAAGTGGGATTATCATCAACGAGGTATACGAGGAAATCATCACCAAAGGTCTTTGCAGTCCTTTGTCTCTTGCCCCTACCAAGGGTTTCCTCGTCATCCTCCTCAGGATTTTCATCATGTGTTTGTTCATAATATTCCATAGGAATGGCAGGCTCAGGAGTTATCTCAGATTCCTGTCTAGAAGTGCTTTGCATATCTCTCATGGGAAATATATCCTCAAAGAATGTAGCATCCCTCGACTCCATTATTGTACCGACCTTCACGTCAAGTACCTCAGATTTCACTACTAGAAATCTATAGCCTACGCTATTCTTAGCGTATCCCAAATTAACGCAGTCCACAGTCTTTGGTCCAAGCTTACGCTTCTTGGGGATCGGTACATTGACTTTCGCCAAGCAGCCCAAGTACGTAAGTACGAGAGCGTCGTCCTTCTCTTCGACCACTCCTCATAAGGAGTGACTTCATTATCTTTTGTAGGAACCTTATTCAGGACATGACACGCGGTCAATATAGCCTCCGCCCACCATGCCTTGGATAAACCCGATGTATCTAATATGGCGTTAACCAAATCAGTTAGAGTATGGTTTTTCCGCTCGGCAACCCCGTTTGACTGGGGTGGATAGGGAGGCGTCCTCTCATGAATAATGCCGTGTTCCGCACAAAAGGAATCAAACTCGTTTGAGAAGTACTCTCCTCCACGGTCAGATCGGACTCGTTTAATTTTCTTTTCAAGTTGATTCTCAACTTCTGCCTTATAGATTTTAAAGTAATGTAGAGCCTCATCTTTACTATTTAACAGATACACATAGCAATATCTAGTGGAATCATCTATCAATGTCATAAAATATTTCTTCCCACCTTTAGTCAACACACCATTCATCTCACAAAGATCAGAATGTATGAGTTCTAATGGTGCCAAGTGTCTCTCCTCTGCAGCCTTGTGAGGCTTGCGAGGTTGCTTTGCTTGCACACACGAATGGTACGTAGAACCTTTGGCTAAAGTGAAAGTCGGGATTAAATTCAGTTTTGCTAGCCGCGACATAACACCGGAACTTATGTGACAAAGACGTGAATGCCAAACTTCAGATCCATTAACACTCGAATGAATATTGTTCACGACTTTATTACAAAAATCTGCGAGGGAAAGGCGGAACAGACCTCCGCACTCATAACCTTTTCCAACAAAAAGTCCATATTTCATAACTACTACTTTATTAGACTCGAATACCAACTTAAACCCTTCTCTACACAAAAGGGAACCACTAACGAGGTTCTTCTTGATGGCGGGGACATGTTGCACGTTCTTCAGCTGCACGATCCTTCCCGAAGTAAACTTCAGATCGACCGTGCCAACACCAAGAACAGAAGCACTCGCGCTATTCCCCATCCATACGGACCCGCGACCGGTGGCCTGATAAGAAGAGAACAATGATAAGTCAGCACACACATGAATATTTGCACCCGTGTCCACCCACCAATCGGTGGATTGACAAACTGAAAATACAGTAAGTAAATTACCGTACCGAGAGGCACCACTTTCATTGTTTCCCACAATCATATTGGCAGACTTGGAGTCCTGCACCGGCTTCTTGTACTTGTTTGGGCATTTGTTCGCCCAATGTTCCTCTGAACCACAAGTATAGCAGTCATCTCCCTTCTTATTCTTCTTGAAGGGCTTCTTTCCCTTCTTCTTGAAGTCGGTATTCTGTTGGACAGAATTCTTTCCCTTGGGCTTGTGGGAATTGAAGTTCCTCTGATGTACCATATTGGCAGCAGAAGGGCTTTCCACCGCTTTTCCTTGGAGTCCTTTGCTGTCGAGTTCTGCTCAACACTCAGATGGCCGATAATGTCCTCTATTGAGAACTCACGCCTCTGATGTTTCATAGTGGTAGCAAAGTTCCTCCAAGAATTAGGGAGCTTAGCAATTATACAGCCCGCGACAAACTTGCCCGGCAAATTGCACTTAAGAACCTCAAGTTCTTTAGCTATGCATATTATCTCATGAGCCTGTTTCAATACAGAACGGTTGTCAACCATCTTGTAATTGTGGAACTGCTCCATAACATACATCTCACTCCCAGCGTCGGTGGCCCGAATTTAGATTCGAGCGCCTCCCACAAGTCTTTGGTAACATGCATATGTAAGTATGCGTCAACCATCTTATCTCCGATCACGCTTATGACTGCTCCAAGGAATAGGACGGTGGCCTCCGCGAACATCTTCTCCTGTTCAGGAGAGATCGTTCCCGTTGGAGTGACACCGGCTACCCGGAACACGTTCATCGCCGTGAGCCATAAGCCGGTTCTCGTTTGCCAACGCTTGAAATAAGTACCGGTAAACTTGTCCGGTTTCAGTGCAGCAGCAAAACCATTACTCGAAAAATTCCTACACACATTAGGTTTTTGGATTGTTGAGTAAATAGGCAATTTTCCGAGTGTATTAATCCACGAGATAATAACTAGCATGGCATTGAGTAGACTAATGATGTACTGATCTTGAATTAACCTAGCACATACTACGCATATAGTTGATACATCTATGCAAGCAAGTAGTACTGCTAGGATAAATACAAACATGAGGATAAACGAGTCATACCCTCCAATAGGCCAGTTGGTCGTAGCAGCAGCGTTGGCGTTGGACGCGGCCGTAGTAGCAGCAGCAACATCCTCTGCCCTCTTCTTCTCAGCTTCAAGGGCGAGACGATCGGCCTCAGATGGTGAAGACATGGCGATGACGAGGACGACGCGGATGTAGATGAAGCAGACGGACGGAGGCGAGAAGTCGCGTGATCGCTCCCCAAAAACCTAATCGCCCCTCTCCCGTACAGGAACCGGAGAGGCGGGGTTTCGGAGGCCTGCTCTCCCGTCGACCGTGTATGCGGTAAACGGGACGGAGTCGCCGGCGGCAGCAGCTTTCAAGGAACGAACGCGTGAGGCAGATGTGATCTGGTTCTCGTGACGGCTAGGGTAGGCGTTAGCCTGCTTAGAAAGGCGGATGGACGGAGAGACGTGGGCCGAACCCACGTCCGAGTCGGTAACAGCCCACGATCCGACGTCTCGGATCGTGCCGTGTCTGTTACGTATTCTCCGTTCCTGACCGACAAAAATAAGCACGTAGGTATGAGCTCGGCTCATTTCCACAACCCGCATCGTGACAAGGCGTGGCGAGGCACGCGGCGGAGGAGTGCGCGAGGACACCTTCTCTTCTCACTCTCCAATAGCATGTGGAAGAGAGACCCTTATAAAGGGGTCCAACTTCTCCTCCATTAGCGGGATGGGACTAAACTTCCCACCACCTTGTCATGCCACCACCTACATGGGCCCTTGAAGATTTTCTGAAATTCTCTTATGGGCCTAAGGCCCACTACTAATTTCAACAAGTATTGCGTCCATTTGAATCAACTAACAGGTCGATGATCATGTGGTGCTCAAATCACTGAGCAAGTAGGTTGTTATATGTGTTAGTCATTTGAGATATGCAACTTGTTGGTTGCTTTATGTGTTCATCATTTGGTCATACATGTGCTATGCGTTGGTCATTTTGCTGGCTATGCAACTTGTTCACAATGTTTTTCTTTATACCTTTTTCGGGCATGCAACTAGTTCTTTAAGACGAGGAAAAGGATTCGTGCTAATGCATTATTGGTTGAAGTTGAGTAAGCAACTCAAATGAAATTTGATTATTGTCAACTTCATCAAGACCATCCGTATCGACATCGAGGAAGAAGCAGACGGTCTAACTGACCCAACAAAGGAACCGTCCGAGAAGATTAGAAGAAGGCCCCGGGCAAAGAAGTGGGAGGAGGAGAAAAAAAGGAGAAGGGACGGCTACTATGCTCATGAAGATGTTCGAGAATATCTTGACAAATAAAGAAAAGGCATGCATGTGTCAAGCCTTCCAACGTCAAAGAGACAGAAAAAAACGATATGTTCAACATATTGATGACGGCGACCAAGAAGAAGACCTAGTTCGAAGAGAAACAGTCCATGCTCGAAGAAAAGAAGATTGAGATCGGTGCTGCTTCGGATTATTGGAAGATACTGACCTTAAAGATTAACATTTGACGAACGATACAGAGATGATTATGTAAGAGCAAGTACAATAAAGCTGAGTCACCTGGCTATAATGAATAAACTAATATTTTTTTGTTTAGTTAGAGGAAAGAGATGAGGAGATAGAAGGTAAGCGGGCTCTTAGCTAAGAGCCATCTCTAACACGTGCTTCTAGGCATTTTGTGAGTATGAAAGGTGGACCATATAATAAAGAAGCAATACACTTTTACAATAAACTATTGTACATGTTGGCTATAAGGTAAGCTATAGATGACATTACAATGGTTTATAGTCAACAACTGACTATACTATTGTACTTGCTCTAAACCGTGTATCCTACCATGTTGAAGGAGCAGCTCGAGACCGCGGATAGCAGGTCTAGTTGTATGGCCACCCCAACTGCGCGCGTGGTTTAGCTCATCGACGGCCACATGCACCCGCCGGATCTCGCGCGCTCGGTCGGCCAACTGCATCTGCATGGTTGACCTTAGCCGTGGCAAGTCTACCTCTCCTGCAATATTAATGCACGAATGGATTGTGGAGCGCTGCCGGCCGGCCAAACCACGTGTAGCGCCATGCATGGGTCCAGAACCTTTGTTCCGTCCGTGATTCTCACGTTCATGCGTGCACAATTATTTGTCATGGGAAACTAAGATCGATCAATCAGGTTGCGTGAAACGGGGACGATGGAAGTTACGTACTGTCTCGAGGACGGCGGGGCAGTAGCGCTAGCTGATCAACACTAAGCTCTGTAGTACTGTATGTATACATCAGTGGACGCTGTTTGGGAGTATGGGACCCGTACTAATTAATTAAGGGTTGCGAACACACGTGTACATACGAGTTGCGAAACTAATTAAGAGACGGAGAGTGAGACCTCGCCTCGTCATGCACAACGTACGTGACAAGCACCGCCGATCCATCGTCTAGCATTTCGGCTGGTCGAATCTTGACGACGCGCACCCCTACAATGCTACATTGCCATATACTTCCTCCGTTCTTAAATATAAGTCTTTTTAGACATTTCAACAAGGGACTACATACGGAGCAAAATGAATGAACCTATACACTAAAATATGTCTATATAAATCCGTATATAGTTTTTTATTGAAATGTCTAAAAAAACTTATACTCCCTCCGTTCCTAAATATAAGTCTTTTAAGCGATCTCACTAAGGGTCTACATACGAAGCAAAATGATAGAATTTATACTCTAAAGTATGTCTATATACATTCGTATGTAGTCCACTAGTAAAATCTCTACAAAGAATTATATTTAGGAACGGACGGAGTACTACCTATCAACCGATCGACACGGCGTGCCGGTGCATTAACTGATGTTGATGTACAAAACAGTGTGAACTGGAGAGGCCGGCCGGATGGCGGACCGATGGAGATCCGTCATAACATTCTGCATTACACGGTTGCACTAGAGTACTGCTCTATGATGTACTCCCTCCGTTCCTAAATATAAGTTTTTTTAGATGTTTCATTACTGAAATACATACGAATATATATAGACATATTTTAAAATGTAGATTCATTCATTTTGCTTCGTACATGAACCATAAATGAAATTTAAAAGACTTATATTTAGAAACCGGGGAGTACTACTGTACATGCATGCATCGATGCACATGGACCGGCGCATCCAGGTGCATGCATGCATGGAGCCACGGGGACGTACGCCCATCCCGATCGAACCAGCAAAAGTCAGCGACGAGAGAGAACTAACCTAAGAAACGAAGCGAACTGAAGGCTAGACACGTCGGTTCTATGCATGCACGTAGCTTAGGTGTGCCCGGCTGTCATGACGTTGGTCAAACATCACTCGCAAGATGCCCATGCTTTTGTGTACACACTATTAAAGCAACTCTAGGATACCCAACATCCCGCCCCGACCCGTAAAATAACCGTTAAATTGCGGGTCGGGACCGGAAAATCCGCACGAGCACACCCTGCATCCCGCGCCGACCCGCATTATTTTTTGCGGGGTGCGGCAAATCTTCTTCCCCAACCTCCATCCCTATCCGGCGCGAGATTTAGCGGGAGGGCCATTTCCACGCGCCCTTTTCCCGTTCCCCGCATCCTCCGCCACCATTGCCACCCTTCGGCAAGTTCCAGTTCCTCCTCCCCGGCCGTTCCTCGCCGTCATGGAGAACCTCATGCTGTCCCCCGTCACCGTTGAGGTCGCGCATGCTCCTTCCCCTCGGGCGGATCTCGTCGCCGGCCATGTTGCCCCCGCCGCCGTCGCCCAAGCACACGCCGCGCCTTTCCGAAAGAGGCAGGGCACCGTGGCCGTGCAGGGCGGGAATTCGGCTGCCCCCGACGCGACGGCCCGCGCTCCGTACGCCAACGCCGCAGTGCGGTCCTGGCCGGCGGCGCAGAAGGCCAGCAAGGCCGCAGCCGTAAAGCGGAGGAAGGTTCCGGCTTCAAGGAAGCCACCTTATTCAACCTCTGACTTCACCCCCCCCCCCCTGACAAGGAGGTGCTCCGGCGATGCCGTTGAACAATTTCGCTCCCCCCGCGGCTGAGGTGTTCGACGAAATGGCTGGAAGGTATGCCTTTTCGGTCTTGGCGATTCCTTTTCATTTTTCGCCATTAGTTTTGATAGCTCGTGACTTGTTATCGTTCGCTATAGCAGTGGTTCGAACAATGCAACAAACGAGTTCATGAACATGTTGTACACGAACGCGGTTGACATTGATCAAGCCTCTTTCGAACCATTCAACTACAATGAAACGGACGGCGACGTGGATGATCATGGTGCTGCAGACGAATTGGAGGAGATCGAAGCGGAAGATCAAAGAACTACACGATCTTGGAAGATCAAGCTTTGATCCAAGCATGGAGTGCGGTGTCTCTTGATGCATGCACGGGTGTTTCTCAAACGGCCAAGAGATATTGGCAAAGGATCGAAGATCAATACTTCCGCATTATGAAAAAGTATCCTAATAGGAATGCACGCACATTTCGGTCACTTCAAGGGCGTTGGGAGAATATCAAACCTATGTGCAGCCGTTGGGCAGCTTGCTTGGAGCAAGTACGCAATGCACCTCCAAGTGGCACCGTGGAGTCCGACTATGTGAGTTTGTTTTTTCTTTGTTCAATTTGTGCATCATCATAATGTATCATGGGAAATGATTGCATCATTTTGTTCACATTTTGTAGGACAAGATTGCTCAACATAGATACAAGGACATGGAAGCTTCGGAAGGCAAATTCTTTAAATTAGAGCATTGTTAGGAGTTGCTTCAAAAGTGCGACAAGTGGAAGTTGATCGACAGAGAATCCCCACCAAAGAAAGGCTCACTTGTAAACATGGATGAAGATGAGGATGATGATGGCCCAAGAAATTTGGCAAATGCTCAAGGAAGAGGGGCTCCGCAAAGCTGTCATTGAGGAGAGAAAGACACGCGCCTCTTAAACCAAATCGATGTCATTGTTGCTCGATGAGGAGAACAAGATCATGGCAATGAACCGCAATGACGTGGACGACCTCACCAAAACATGGCATGATATGTCAAGGAGAGAGATCTTGAAGAGGAGAATGGTCGCCTCGACCGGTCTGTGTTTCAGTTCCGGTGATGTTTTCTCTGCTCCATATGGTGTCAATGTGGATGATTTCGGTGCGGGAGTTGGAACAAGCGTTTCAACCGACGGATGTGGATTCGGTGGCGCTGATGAACTTCAATATGGACTCCATGTCGCGGAGTGAAAATCGACACCCAAGATGATGCCAGACATGGGCGCAAACATTTGCATGCCCTCCTTTACGTAATGAACTTCGCTTTTATTTGCGCGCAAACTGTTTATTTCGTTTGAATTTGAACTTGTTTGCCAAACCCTATGTCAAATGCGAGATTTGCAGTTTTCTATTTGCGGGTCGTCGCGGTGGAGCCCGAGCAGAACCCGCAGACGCCGACCCGTAAAAAAGCATATTCCACGAATATACTTTTTTTACGGATCCGTTTGAGGGGTCTGCATCTGTGCCAGCCCGCGTCGGTTCGGAAAAGTGGTTTTGCACGAAATGCAAACGTGTTTTGCGGGCCGGTGGGATGCGGGGTGTGCTAGAGTTGCTCTTAGCCATTTAAAACAGTTGTAGACCGATCGCACGCACGCAGCAGCCACACCGTCACACAATGCCTCGTTCGTTCGTTGTCCAACCGAAGTAAAATGTCAACCTAAGCTGCCTCCGCACTAAGGCCCTGTTTGGAACCATAATAGATTATGATAATCTGTATTATGAACATAGATTTATAATCTGATTTATAAAAATAATCCAGGTGGGCATGTTTGGAGGCCAGATTATATAAACTGTAAACCAGCTTTTAAATTGTACAATGACATGTTTGCCCTAGGAAAAATAGGAAAGTGGCGGCTGCACTGCGTAATTCTCTTGAAGTTTACAAGGGTAACACGTCATTTGTAATCCATAATCTCATTTTAGCTGAGGTAGAGCAGATTATGAGATTATAATAATCTGATCATCTAGTTTATAAAATCTACAATATAAACTGTCATGTTTGGAAATTCAATAGATTAGACGTACGCCTCTCCATTGCTTACTTACCAGGCAAGTTGTTAATCAGCCATGCAGAGAAAGCTAGCTACTCCTACTTCTTCCATTCCTAAATATAAATCTTTTTTAGATTTTTTTATAAACTACATACGAAATAAAATGAATGAATTTACATTTTAAAATATATTTATATACATTCATATGTACTCCTTTCGTTTCTAAATATAAGTCTTTGTACATATTTTACTAGTAGCCTACATACGGATGTATATAGACATAGTTTAGAGTGTACATTCAATCATTTTACTTTGTATGTAGACATCTAGTGAAATCGCTTAAAAGACTTATATTTAAGAACGGAGGGAGTAATATATAGTAAAATGTCTAAACAAAAATTATGCTCGTATTTAGGAACGGAAGGAGTAGATTGGAACAATACTTGACCGCATGCATGGCCGGCGCATGAATTGTTGAAGTAGTATGACAAAGGCACATCGACGGAGATAAAGATGCGGTCATCTCTCATCTGGTATAGTGGTATGGTCGCCTTCTGGCTGGCGGCTAGACCCGGTCTTGTTCTGTCTTCTTCGACAAGTATGCTTGAACCAACGTCAGGCGACCGACGCGACGACAACTAATTGGGTGGAAGAGTCCGTAATGCATTACGAAAGAGATTTAGACTCGTGACTGACACCACCGGGACCGGGGTATCTAAGATTAACCAATCGACTGATCGACCGCCGGCTGCCGGCTGCTATACCATGGCAGTCTCCTGTGATGTGCGTGGACACCACGTATGATTTTAGTTTTATGGTTTTAGCCTCCAATATAGGGACTCAATTGTTCCTTGAGTTGATAAGTCATTCCTCAACATCAAATCCAGTTAAAGTTGGTCCCTCAACTTTTAAACGAGATATGTTCACTCCATCGTGCCCCTCTGGGCGGTTTTTGTCTGGCATGAACAGTAAATTAATGAACGATAATTCAAAAAAATAGCAGAAAACTGATTATTTTGACATCAAAGATGCTCATGTGCGTGCAAATTTCCGTGGTGTTTGCACATTCAAAAAGCTTGTGGCAAAAAAAAAGTAAATCTGCTCTAGGGTGAACAATGAATTCAAAAAAAGAAGCAAACAAGATGCTCGAGTGCATTGGATGAGTACAAATTTGATAAAATGACATCCGAGGAGCTCTAGCCCAAAAATAATAATGTACTTTTTCAAAGTTTTTTCTGAGCCATTTTTTGCCATACCTCCTATAATGTCTAAACACCACGAAAATTTGCACGCACCCTGCTAGCTCTTGAGCTTACGTTGTTTTTTTCCCTTGAAGAGGAAAGAGTGATGCAGCACAGCAGCAGTAAGTATTTTTCTCAGTTTTGAGAACGAATGTATCAATCCAGTAAGAGAATCAAGCCAAGTGTCCAAAGTACCTGCGCAAACACAAACGAGCTTGCACCCAACGCTATAAAGGGATTGTCAATCCCTTCAAGATTGATTGCAAAGTGAGATCTCAAGGCGGAAAGTGCAACAAAGTAAAAGTGTAAGGCTGAAAATATGATGTGAAGTAGACCCGGGGCCATAATGTTCACTAGAGGCTTCTCTCAAGATAGCAAATATTACGGTGGGTGAACAATTATTGTCGAGCAATTGACAGAACCGCGCAAAGTCATGACGATATCTAAAGCAATGATCATACATATAGGCATCACGTCCGAGACAACTAGACCGATACTTTCTACATCTACTACTATTACTCCACACATCGACCTCTATCCAGCATGCATCTAGTGTATTGAGTTCATGACGAACAGAGTAACGCCTTAAGCAAGATGACATGATGTAGAGGGATAAACTCAAACCAATGATGTAAACCCCATCTTTTTATCCTTGATGGCAACAACACGATGTGTGCCTCGCTATCCCTTCTGTCACTGGGTGAGGTCACCACATGGTATGAACCCAAAACCAAGCACTTCTCCCATTGCAAGAATCATAGATCAACTTGGCCAAACAAAACCCACAACTCGAAAACAATTACAAGGATATGAAATCATGCATATAAGAGATCAGAAGAAACTCAAATAAGATTCATAGATAATCTGATCATAAATCCACAATTCATCGGATCTCGACAAACACACCGCAAAAGAAGATTACATCGGATAGATCTTCATGAAGATCATGGAGAACTTTGTATTGAACATCCAAGAGAGAGAAGAAGCCATCTAGCTACTGGCTATGGACCCGAAGGTCTATGGTGAACTACTCACGCATCATTGGAGAGGCAATGGTGTTGATGAAGGAGCCCTCCGTATCCGAATCCCCCTCCGGCAGGGCACCAGAACGTGCCCCAGATGGGATCTTGCGGAGACAGAAGTTTGCAGCGGCGGAAAAGTATTTTCGTGAATCTCTCTCGTGGTTTTGGATTTTTCGGGGATTTATAGGCGGAAGAAGTAGGGCAGACGAGCCACAGCGGGCCCACAAGCCTGCTAGCCGCGGGCCCCCCTGGCCGCACCTGTTGGGGAACGTCGCATGGGAAACAAAAAATTTCCTACGCGCACGAAGACCTATCATGGTGATGTCCATCTACGAGGGGGATTTCAGATCTACGTACCCTTGTAGATCGCACAGCACGAAGCGTTAGTAAACACGGTTGATGTAGTGGAACGTCCTGACGTCCCTCGATCCGCCCCGCGAACCGTCCCACGAACCATCCCGCGATCCATCCCATGATCCGCTCCGATCTAGTGCCGAACGGACGGCACCTCCGCGTTCAGCACACGTACAGCTCGACGATGATCTCGGCCTTCTTGATCCAGCAACATGATGGCGCTCTGGAGGTTGGTGGTGATCTTATTCCAGCAGGGTTCCGCCCGAGCTCCACAGAAACGCGATCTAGAGGAAAAATCATGGAGGTATGTGGTCGGGCTGCCGTGGCAAAATTTCTCTCAAATCAGCCCTAATACATCAGTATATATAGGAAGGAGGGGAGGGGCCTTGCCTTGAGGCTCAAGGAGCCCCAAGGGGTTCGGCCGAAGGGGGGGGGCAGGAATCCCCCTCCAATCCTAGTCCAACTAGGATTGGAAGGTGGAGTCCTTCCCTTCCTTCCCACTTTCCCTTTTTTTTCTTTGATTCTTCTTATCTCCTGCGCAGGGGCCTTCTTGGGCTTGCCCACCAGCCCACTAAGGGCTGGTGCGCGACCCCCAAGGCCTATGGGTTTCCTCGGGGTGGGCTGCCCCCCGGTGAACATCCGGAACCCATTCGTCACTCCCGGTACATTCCCGGTAATGCCGAAAACTTTCCGGTAATCAAATGAGGTCATCCTATATATCAATCTTCGTCTCCGGACCATTCCGGAAATCCTTGTGACGTCTGTGATCTCATCCGGGACTGTGAACAACATTCGGTAACCAACCATATAACTCAAATACGCATAAAACAACGCCGAACCTTAAGTGTGCAGACCCTGCAGGTTCGAGAACTATGTAGACATGACCCGAGTGACTCCTTGGTCAATATCCAATAGCGGGACCTGGATGCCCATATTGGATCCTATATATTTTACGAAGATCTTATCGTTTGAACCTCAGTGCCAAGGATTCATATATTCCCGTATGTCATTCCCTTTGTCCTTCGGTATGTTACTTGCCCGAGATTCAATTGTCAGTATCCGCATACCTATTTCAATCTCGTTTACCGGCAAGTCTCTTTACTCGTTCCATAATACAAGATCCCGTGGCTTACACTAAGTCACATTGCTTGCAAGGCTTGTGTGTGATGTTGTATTACCGAGTCGGCCCCGAGATACCTCTCCGTCACATGGAGTGACAAATCCCAGTCTCGATCCATACTAACTCAACGAACACCTTCGGAGATACCTGTAGAGCATCTTTATAGTCACCCAGTTACGTTGCGATGTTTGATACACACAAAGCATTCCTCCGGTGTCAGTGATTTATATAATCTCATGATAATAGGAACAAATACTTGACACGCAGAAAACAGTAGCAACAAAATGACACGATCAACATGCTACGTCTATTAGTTTGGGTCTAGTCCATCACATGATTCTCCTAATGATGTGATCCCGTTATCAAGTGACAACACTTGCCTATGGTCAGGAAACCTTGACCATCTTTGATCAGCGAGCTAGTCAACTAGAGGCTTACTAGGGACAGTGTTTTGTCTATGTATCCACACATGCACTGTGTTTCCAATCAATACAATTATAGCATGGATAATAAACGATTATCATGAACAAAGAAATATAATAATAACTAATTTATTATTGCCTCTAGGGCATATTTCCAACAGTCTCCCACTTGCAGTAGAGTCAATAATCTAGTTCACATCACCATGTGATTCCAACGAATCCAACACCCATATAGTCATGGGGTCTGATCACGTCTTGCTCGTGAGAGCGGTTTTAGTCAACGGTTCTGAAACTTTCAGACCCGTGTGTTCTTTACAAATCTTTATGTCATCTTATAGATGCTGCTACTATGTGCTATTCGGAAATACTCCAAATATCTACTCTACTATACGAATCCGTTTCACTATTCATAGTTATTCGGATTAGTGTCAAAGCTTGCATCGACGTAACCCTTTACGGCGAACTCTTTAACCACCTCCATATTCGAGAAAAATTCCTTAGTCCATCAGTTACTAAGGATAAATTTTGACCGCTGCTAGTGATTCAATCATGGATCACTCTCTGTACCTCTCAACAGACTTTGAGTCAAGGCACTCATCAGGTGCGGTACCCATCATGGCATACTTCAGATTCTATGGCCAAGGCATAGAAGACGACCTTCGTCTATTCTCTTTATTCTGCCGGGGTTGGGTTTTGAGTCTTACTCAAATTCACACCTCACAACGCAACCAAGAACTCCTTCTTTGCTGATCTATTTTGAACTCCTTCAAAAACTTGTCTAGGCATGCATCTTGTTGAAACTTCTATTAAGCGCTTTCGATCTATCTACATAGATCTTTGATGCTCAACGTTCAAGTAGCGCAATCCAGGTACTCTTTGAAAACTCCTTTCAAACAACCTTGTATGCTTTACAGAAATTCTACATTACTTATGATCCACAATATGTCAACCACATATACTTATCAGAAATCCTATAGTGCTCCCACTCACTTCTTTGGAAATACAAGTTTCTCATAAACCTTGTACAAACCCAAAATCTTTGATCATCTCATCAAAGTGTATATTCCAACTCCGAGATGCTTGCACCAGTCCATTGAAGGACCGCTGGAGCTTGCATACTTGCTAGTATCTTTAGGATCAACAAAACCTCCTGGTTGTATCACATACAATGTTTGCTCAAGGAAACCGTCGAGGAAACAATGTTTTGACATCCTATGTGCAATATTTCATAAATAATGCAGCAACTACTAACATAATTCTAACAGATTTTTAGCATCGCTACGAGTAAGAAAGTCTCAGCATAGTCAACTGTTTGATCTTGTCGGAAACATCTTTGCGACAAGTCGAGCTTTTCTTAATAGTGACTTATCACCATCATCGTCTGTCTTCCTTTTAAAGATCCATCTTTACTCAATAGTCCTATGACCATCAAGTAGTTCTTCCAAAGTCTACACTTTGTTTTCATACATGGATCCTCTCTCGGATTTCATGGCCTCCAGCCATTTGTCGGAACCCGGGCCCACCATTCCTTTCTTCATAACTCGTAGGTTCACTCTTGCTCAACAACATGACCTCCAAGACAGGGTTACCGTACCACTCTGCAGTAGTACGCAACCTTGTCAACCTACGAGGTTTGTAGTAACTTGATCCGATGCTCGATGATCACCATCATGAGCTTTCACTTCAATTGGTGTAGGCTCCACAGGAACAACTTCCTGCGCCCTGCTACACACTGGTTGAAGTGATGGTTCAATAACCTCATCAAATTCTACCACCCTCCCACTCAATTCTTTCGAGAGAAACCTTTCCTCGAGAAAGGATCCGTTTCTAGAAACAAACACTTTGCTTTCGGATCTGAGATAGGAGATGTACCCAACTGTTTTGGATATCCTATGAAGATGCATTTATCCGCTTTGGGTTCGAGCTTATCAGACTGAAACTTTTTCACATAAGTGTCGAAGCCCCAAACTTTCAAGAAATGACAGTTTAGATTTCTCTAAACCTCAGTCTATACTGTGTCATCTCAACGGAAATACGCGGTGCCCTATTTAAAGTGAATGCGGTTGTCTCTAATGCATAACCCATAAACGATAGTGGTAATTCGATAAGAGACATCATAGCATGCACCATACCAAATAGTGTGTGGTTATGACGTTCAGACACATCATCACACTATGATGTTTCAGGTGGCATGAACTGCGAAAAAATTTCCACATTGTCTTAACTGCGTACCAAAACTCGTAACTCAGATATTCATTTCTATGATCATATCGTAGATCGTTTATCCTCTTGTTACAATGAACTTCACTCTGAAACAGAATTGAACTTTTCAATATTTCACACTTGTGATTCATTAAGTAAATACTCTTGTATCTACTCAAATCGTCATTGAAGTAAGAACATAATGATATCCACTGCGTGCCTCAGCACCCATTGGACTGCATACATCAAAATGTATCACTTCCAACAAGCTACTATCTTGTTTCATCTCAATGAAAACAAGGCTTTGCTCATGTGGTATGATTTGCATGTCACTAGTGATTCAAAATCAAGTGAGTATAAAGATCCATTAGCATGGAGCCTCTTCATGCAATTTATACCAACATGACTCAAATGGCAGTGCCACAAGTAAGTGGTACTATCATCATTACCTCGTATCTTTTGGCACCAATATCATGAACATGTGTAACACTACAATCGAGATTCAATAAACCGTTGAAGGTGATTATTCAAGCAAATAGAGTAACCATTATTCTCTTTAAATGAATAATCGTATTGCAATAAACACGATCCAATCATGTTCATGCTTAACGCAAGCACCAAATAACAATTATTTAGGTTTAACACCAATCCCGATGGTAGAGGGAGCGTGCGACGTTTGATCATATCAACCTTGGAAACACTTCCAACACGTATCGTCACCTCGCCTTTAGCTAGTCTCCGTTTATGCCGTAACTTTCATTTCGTGTTACTAATCACTTAGCAACCGAACCGGTATCCAATACCCTCGTGCTACTAGGAGTACTAGTAAAGTACACATCAACATGATGTATATCAAATATACTTCTTTCAACTTTTGCCAGCCTTCTTATCTACCAAGTATCTAGAGTTTCTCCGCCTCAGTGACTATTCCCCTCATTACAGAAGCACTTAGTCTCGGGTTTGGGTTTAATCTTGGGTCTCTTCATTAGTGCAGCAATTGTTTTGCCGTTTCACAAAGTATCCCTTCTAGCCCTTGCCTTTCTTGAAACTTAGTGGTTTACTAACCATCAACTATTGATGCTCCTTCTTGATTTCTACTTTCGCAGTGTCAAACATCGCGATTTTCTCAAGGATCATTGTATCTATCCTTGATATGTTATAGTTCATCACGAAGCTCTCACAGCTTGGTGGCAGTGACTTTGGAGAACCATCACTATCTCATCTGGAAGATTAACTCCCACTTGATTCAAGCGATTGTCGTACTGAGATAATCTGAGCACACGCTCAACGATTGAGCTTTTCTCCCTTACTTTGTGGACAAAGAATCTTGTCAGATGTCTCGTACCTCTTCACAAGGGCACAAGCATGAAATCACAATTTCATCTCTTTAGAACATCTCTTATGTTCCGTGACGTTTGAAAACCCTTCGGCGCCTTGCTTCTAAGCCATTAAGTATTTTGTACTGAACTATCGTGTAGTCATCAGAAACGTGTATGTCGAATGTTCACAGCATCCACAGACGACGCTCGAGGTGCAGCACACCGAGTGGTGCATTAAAGACATAAGCCTTCTGCGCAACAACGAGGACAATCCTGTGCAAAGTTTGCTACTATCAACTTTCAACTAAATTTTCTCTAGGAACATATAAAAATAGTAGAGCTATAGCGCAAGCTACATCGTAATTCGCAAAGACCATTAGACTATGTTCATGACAATTAGTTCAATTAATCATATTACTTAAGAACTCCCACTCAAAAAGTACATCTCTCTAGTCATTTGAGTGGTACATGATCCAAATCCACTATCTCAAGTCCGATCATCACGTGAGTCGAGAATAGTTTCAGTGGTAAGCATCTCTATGCTAATCATATCAACTATACGATTCATGCTCGACCTTTCGGTCTCATGTGTTCCGAGGCCATGTCTGCACATGCTAGGCTCGTCAAGCTTAAGCCGAGTGTTCCGCGTGTGCAACTGTTTTGCACCCGTTGTATGTGAACGTTGAGTCTATCACAATCGATCATCACGTGGTGTCTCGAAACGAAGAATTGTCGCAACGGTGCACAGTCGGGGAGAACACAATTTCGTCTTGAAATTTTAGTGAGAGATCACCTCATAATGCTACCGTCGTTCTAAGCAAGATAAGGTGCATAAAGGATTAACATCACATGCAATTCATAAGTGACATGATATGGCCATCATCATGTGCTTCTTGATCTCCATCACCAAAGCACCGGCACGATCTTCTTGTCACCGGCGTCACACCATGATCTCCCTCATCATGATCTCCATCAACGTGTCGCCATCAGGGTTGTCGTGCTACTCATGCTATTACTACTAAAGCTACGTCCTAGCAATATAGTAAACGCATCTGCAAGCAGAAATGTTAGTTTAAAGACAACCCTATGGCTCCTGCCAGTTGCCGTACCATCGACGTGCAAGTCGATATCATTATTACAACATGATCATCTCATACATCCAATATATCACATCACATCGTTGGCCATATCACATCACAAGCATACCCTGCAAAAACAAGTTAGACGTCCTCTAATTGTTGTTGCATGTTTTACGTGGTGACCATGGGTATCTAGTAGGATCGCATCTTACTTACGCAAACACCACAACGGAGATGTATGAATTTCTATTTAACCTCATCCAAGGACCTCCTCGGTCAAATCCGATTCAACTAAAGTTGGAGAAACTGACACCCGCCAGTCATCTTTGAGCAACGGAGTTACTCGTAGCGATGAAACCAGTCTCTCATAAGCGTACGAGTAATGTCGGTCCGAGCCGCTTCGATCCAACAATGCCGCGGAAATAAGAAAAGACTAAGGAGGGCAGCAAAACGCACATCACCGCCCACAAAACCTTTTGTGTTCTACTCGAGAAGACATCTACGCATGAACCTAGCTCATGATGCCACTGATGGGAAACGTCGCATGGGAAACAAAAATTTTCCTATGCGCACGAAGACCTATCATGGTGATGTCCATCTACGAGGAGGGATTTCCGATCTACGTACCCTTGTAGATCGCACAACAGAAGCGTTAGTGAACGCGGTTGATGTAGTGGAACGTCCTCACGTCCCTCGATCCGCCCCGCGAACCGTCCCACGAACCGTCCCGCGATCCGTCCCACGATCTAGTGCCGAACGGACGGCACCTCCGCGTCCAGCACACGTACAGCTCGACGATGATCTCGGCCTTCTTGATCCAGCAAGAGGGACGGAGAGGTAGATGAGTTCTCCGGCAGCGTGACGGTGCTCCGGAGGTTGGTGGTGATATAATCTCAGCAGGGCTCCGCCCGAGCTCCGCAGACACGCGATCTAGAGGTAAAACCGTGGAGGTATGTGGTCGGGCTGCCTTGGCAAAAGTTGTCTGAAATCAGCCCTAATTGCTCCATATATATAGGAGGAGGGAGGGGAGGCTTGCCTTGAGGCTCAAGGAGCCCCAAGGGCTGCGCCACCAAGGGAGGAGGAGTCCTCCTCCAATCCTAGTCCAACTAGGATTGGAAAGTGGAGTCCTTCTCTCCTTTCCCACCTCTTTTTTTCTTTTCTCTTTGATTTTTTATCCTTGGCGCATAGGGCCTTCTTGGGCTGTCCTACCAGCCCACCAAGGGCTGGTGCGCCACCCCCAAGGCCTATAGGCTTCCCCGGGGTGGGTTGCCCCCCCCGGTGAACACCCGAAACCCATTCGTCATTCCCGGTACATTCCCGGTAACTCCGAAAACCTTCCGGTAATCAAATGAGGTCATCCTATATATCGATCTTCGTTTCCGGACCATTCCGGAAACCCTCGTGACGTCCGTGATCTCATCCGGGATTCCGGACAACATTCGGTAACCAACCATATAACTCAAATACGCATAAAACAACGTCGAACCTTAAGTGTGCAGACCCTGCGGGTTCGAGAACTATGTAGACATGACCCGAGTGACTCCTCGGTCAATATCCAATAGCAGGACCTGGATGCCCATATTGGATCCCACATATTCTACGAAGATCTTATCGTTTGAACCTCAGTGCCGAGGATTCATATAATCCCGTATGTCATTCCCTTTGTCCTTCGGTATGTTACTTGCCCGAGATTCGATCGTCAGTATCCGCATACCTATTTCAATCTCGTTTACCGGCAAGTCTCTTTACTCGTTCCGTAATACAAGATCCCGCAACTTACACTAAGTCACATTGCTTGCAAGGCTTGTGTGTGATGTTGTATTACCGAGTGGGCCCCGAGATACCTCTCCGTCACACGGAGTGACAAATCCCAGTCTCGATCCATACTAACTCAACGAACACCTTCGAAGATACCTGTAGAGCATCTTTATAGTCACCCAGTTACGTTGCGACGTTTGATACACACAAAGCATTCCTTCGGTGTTAGTGAGTTATATGATCTCATGGTCATAGGAACAAATACTTGACACGCAGAAAACAGTAGCAACAAAATGACACGATCAACATGCTACGTCTATTAGTTTGGGTCTAGTCCATCACATGATTCTCCTAATGATGTGATCCCGTTATCAAGTGACAACACTTGCCTATGGTCAGGAAACCTTGACCATCTTTGATCAACGAGCTAGTCAACTAGAGGCTTACTAGGGATAATGTTTTGTCTATGTATCCACACATGCACTGTGTTTCCAATCAATACAATTATAGCATGGATAATAAACGATTATCATGAACAAAGAAATATAATAATAACTAATTTATTATTGCCTCTAGGGCATATTTCCAACAAAGAGATGTTCTAAAGAGATGAAATTGTGATTTCTTGCTTGTGCCCTTGTTAAGAGGTATGAGACCTCCGACAAGATTCTTTGTCCGCGAAGTAAAGGAGAAAATCTCAATCGTTGAGCGTGTGCTCAGATTATCTGAGTACGACAATCGCTTGAACCAAGTGGGAGTTGATCTTCCAGATAAGATAGTGATGGTTCTCCAAAGTCACTACCACCAAGTTGTGAGAGCTTCGTGATGAACTATAACATATCAAGGATAGATACAATGATCCTTGAGCGATTCGCGATGTTTGACACTGCGAATGTAGAAATCAAGAAGGAGCATCAATAGTTGATGGTTAGTAAAACCACTAAGTTTCGATAAAGGCAAGGGCTAGAAGGGATACTTCGTGAAACGACAAAGGAGTTGCTGCACTAATGAAGAGACCCCAGATTTAACCCAAGCCCGGGACTAAGTGCTTCTGTTATGAGGGGAATGATCACTGAGGCAGAGGAACTCTAGATACTTGGTAGATAAGAAGGCTGGCAAAAGTCGAAAGAAGTATATTTGATATACATGATGTTGATGTGTACTTTACTAGTACTCCTAGTAGCACGAGGGTATTGGATACCGATTCGGTTGCTAAGTGATTAGTAACACGAAATGAAAGCTACGGTATAAACGGAGACTAGCTAAAGGCCAGGTGATGATACGTGTTGGAAGTGTTTCCAAGGTTGATATGATCAAACGTCGCACACTCCATCTACCATCGGGATTGGTGTTAACCCTAAATAATTGTTATTTGGTGCTTGCGTTAAGCATGAACATGATTGGATCGTGTTTATTGCAATACGATTATTCATTTAAAGAGAATAATGGTTACTCTATTTGCTTGAATAAATCACCTTCAATGGTTTATTGAATCTCGATCGTAGTGTTACACATGTTCATAATATTGGTGCCAAAAGATACGAGGTAATGATGATAGTACCACTTACTTGTGGCACTGCCGCTTGAGTCATGTTGGTATAAATTGCATGAAGAGGCTCCATACTGATGGATCTTTTTTACTCACTTGATTTTGAATCACTAGTGACATGCAAATCATACCACATGAGCAAAGCCTTGTTTTCATTGAGATGAAACAAGATAGTAACTTGTTGGAAGTGATACATTTTGATGTATGCAGTCCAATGGGTGCTGAGGCACGTAGTGGATATCATTATGTTCTTACTTCAATGACGATTTGAGTAGATACAAGAGTATTTACTTAATGAATCACAAGTTTGAAATATTGAAAAGTTCAATTCTGTTTCGGAATGAAGTTCGTCGTAACAAGAGGATAAACGGTCTACGATATGGTCATAGAAATGAATATCTGAGTTACGAGTTTTCGTACGCAGTTAAGACAATGTGGAAATTGTTTCGCAGTTCATGCCACCTGGAACATCATAGTGTGATGATGTGTCTGAACGTCATAGCCATGCACTATTTGGTATGGTGCATGCTATGATGTCTCTTATTGAATTACCACTATCGTTTATGGGTTATGCATTAGAGACAACCGCATTCACTTTAAATAGGGCACCGCGTATTTCCGTTGAGATGACACAGTATAGATTGAGGTTTAGAGAAATCTAAATTGTCGTTTCTTGAAAGTTTGGGGCTTCGACACTTATGTGAAAAAGTTTTAGTCTGATAAGCTTGAACCCAAAGCGGATAAATGCATCTTCATAGGATATCCAAAACAGTTGGGTACATCTCCTATCTCAGATCCGAAAGCAAAGTGTTTGTTTCTAGAAACGGATCCTTTCTCGAGGAAAGGTTTCTCTCGAAAGAATTGAGTGGGAGGGTGGTAGAACTTGATGAGGTTATTGAACCATCACTTCAACCAGTGTGTAGCAGGGCGCAGGAAGTTGATCCTGTGGCACCTACACAAATTGAAGTGAAAGCTGATCATGGTGATCATCGAGCATCGGATCAAGTTGCTACAAACCTCGTAGGCTGACAAGGTCGCGTACTACTGCAGAGTGGTATGGTAACCCTGTCTCGAAGGTCATGTTGTTGAGCAATGGTGAACCTACGAGTTATGGAGAAAGCAATGGTGGGCCCGGATTCTGACAAATGGCTGGAAGCCATGAAATCCGAGAGAGGATCCATGTTTGAAAACAAAGTGTAGACTTTGGAAGAACTACTTGATGGTCATTGGACTATTGAGTAAAGATGGATCTTTAAAAGGAAGACAGACGATGACGGTGATAAGTCACTATTAAGAAAAGCTCGACTAGTCGCAAAAATGTTTCCGACAAGATCAAACAGTTGACTATGATGAGACTTTCTCACTCGTATCGATGCTAAAAGTCTGTTAGAATTATGTTAGTAGTTGCTGCATTATTTATGAAATATTGCACAAAGGACATCAAAACATTGTTTCCTCGACGGTTTCCTTGAGCAAACATTGTATGTGATACAACCAGGAGGTTTTGTCGATCCTAAAGATACTAGCAAGTATGCAAGCTCCACGATCCTTCAATGGACTGGTGCAAGCATCTCGAAGTTGGAATATACACTTTGATGAGATGATCACAGATTTTGGGTTTGTACAAGGTTTATGAGAAACTTGTATTTCCAAAGAAGTGAGTGGGAGCACTATAGAATTTCTGATAAGTATATGTGGTTGACATATTGTGGATCAGAAGTAATGTAGAATTTCTGTAAAGCATACAAGGTTGTTTGAAAGGAGTTTTCAAAGGAATGCCTGGATTGCGCTGCTTGAACGTTGAGCATCAAAGATCTATGGAGATAGATCGAAAGCGCTTAATAGAAGTTTCAACAAGGTGCATGCCTTGACAAGTTTTTGAAGGACTTCAAAATAGATCAGCAAAGAAGGAGTTCTTGGTTGCATTGTAAGGTGTGAATTTGAGTAAGACTCAAAACCCGACCCCGGCAGAATAAATAGAATAGACGAAGGTCGTCTTCTATGCCTTGGCCGTAGAATCTGAAGTATGCCATGCTGGGTACCGCACCTCATGTGTGCCTTGCAGCAAGTCTGTTAAGAGGTACACAGAGTGATCCAGGATTGAATCACTAGCAGCGGTCAAAATTTATCCTTAGTAACTGATGGACTAAGGAATTTTTCTCGATTATGGAGGTGGTTAAAGAGTTCGTCGTAAAGGGTTACGTCGATACAAGCTTTGACACTAATCTGAATAACTATGAGTAGTGAAACGGATTCGTATAGTAGAGTAGATATTTGGAGCATTTCCGAATAGCACGTAGTAGCAGCATCTATAAGATGACATAAAGATTTGTGAAGAACGCACGGATCTGAACGTTTCAGAACCATTGACTAAAACCTCTCTCATGAGCAAGACGTGATCACACCCGAGAACTATATGGGTGTTGGATTCGTTCAAATCACATGGTAATGTGAACTAGATTATTGACTCTAGTGCAAGTGGGAGACTGTTGGAAATATGCCATAGAGGCAATAATAATTAGTTATTATTATATTTCTTTGTTCATGATAATCGTTTATTATCCATGCTATAATTGTATTGATTGGAAACACAATAATTGTGTGGATACATAGACAAAACATTGTCCCTAGTAAGCCTCTAGTTGACTAGCTCGTTGATCAAAGATGGTCAAGGTTTCCTAGCCATAGGCAAGTGTTGTTACTTGATAACGGGATCACATCATTAGGAGAATCATGTGATGGACTAGACCCAAACTAATAGACGTAGCATGTTGATCGTGTCATTTTGTTGCTACTGTTTTCTGCGTGTCAAGTATTTGTTCCTATGACCATGAGATCATATAACTCACTGACACCGGAGGAATGCTTTGTGTGTATCAACCGTCGCAACGTAACTGGGTGACTATAAAGATTCTCTACAGGTATCTCCGAAGGTGTTCGTTGAGTTGGTATGGATCAAGACTGGGATTTGTCACTCTGTATGACGGAGAGGTATCTCGGGCCCCACTCGGTAATACAACATCACACACAAGCCTTGCAAGCAATGTGACTTAGTGTAAGTTGCGGGATCTTGTATTACGGAACAAGTAAAGAGACTTGCCGGTAAACGAGATTGAAATAGGTATGCGGATACTGACGATCGAATCTCACGCAAGTAACATACCGAAGGACAAAGGGAATGACATACGGGATTATATGAATCCTTGGCACTCAGGTTCAAACGATAAGATCTTCGTAGAATATGTAGGATCCAGTATGGGCATCCAGGTCCCACTATTGGATATTGACCGAGGAGTCTCTCGGGTCATGTCTACATAGTTCTCGAATCCGCAGGGTCTGCACACTTAAGGTTCGACGTTGTTTTATGCGTATTTGAGTTATATGGTTGGTTAACGAATGTTGTTCGGAGTCCTGGATGAGATCACGGACGTGACGAGGGTTTCCGGAATGGTCCGGAAACGAAGATTGATATATAGGATGACCTCATTTGATTACCGGAAGGTTTTCGGAGTTACCGGGAATGTACCGGGAATGACGAATGGGTTCCGGGTGTTCACCGGGGTGGGGGGGGGGCAACCCACCCCGGGGAAGCCCATAGGCCTTGGGGGTGGCGCACCAGCCCTTGGTGGGCTGGTGGGATAGCCCAAGAGGGTGTTGGGGAACGTCGCATGGGAAACAAAAATTTTCCTACGCGCACGAAGACCTATCATGGTGATGTCCATCTACGAGAGGGGATGTGTGATCTACGTACCCTTGTAGACCGTACAGCAGAAGCGTTAGTGAACGCGGTTGATGTAGTGGAACGTCCTCACGTCCCTCGATCCGCCCCGCGAACCGTTCCGCGATCAGTCCCACGATCTAGTGCCAAACGGACGGCACCTCCGCGTTCAGCACACGTACAACTCGACGATGATCTCGGCCTTCTTGATCCAGCAAGAGAGACGGAGAGGTATTAGAGTTCTCCGGCAACGTGACGGCGCTCCGGAGGTTGGTGATGATCTTGTCTCAAGAGGGCTCCGCCCGAGCTCCGCAGAAACGCGATCTAGAGGAAAAAACGTGGAGGTATGTGGTCGGGCTGCCGTGGAAAAGTCGTCTCAAATCAGCCCTAAAACCTCCGTATATATAGGTGGGAGAGGGGGAGCCTTGCATTGGGGCTCAAGGAGCCCCAAGGGGGTCGGCCGAGCCAAGGGGGGAAGGTCTCCCCCCCCAAAACCGAGTCCTACTTGGTTTGGTGGGTGGAGTCCTTCTTTCCTTTCCCACCTCCTCCTTTTTTTTCTTTTCTCTTTGATTTTCTTCCTATGGCGCATAGGGCCTTCTTGGGCTGTCCCACCAGCCCACTAAGGGCTGGTGTGCCACCCCCAAGGCCTATGAGCTTCCCCGGGGTGTGTTGCCCCCACCCCTGGTGAACTCCCGGAACCCATTCGTCATTCCCGGTACATTCCCGGTAAGTCCGAAAACCTTCCGGTAATCAAATGAGGTCATCCTATATATCAATCTTCGTTTCCGGACCATTCTGGAAACCCTCGTGACGTCCATGATCTCATCCGGGACTCTGAACAACATTCGGTAACCAACCATATAACTCAAATACGCATAAAACAACGTCGAACCATAAGTGTGCAGACCCTGCAGGTTCGAGAACTATGTAGACATGACCCGAGAGACTCCTCGGTCAATATCCAATAGCGGGACCTGGATGCCCATATTGGATCCTACATATTCTACGAAGATCTTTATCGTTTGAACCTCAGTTCCAAGGATTCATATAATCCCGTATGTCATTCCCTTTGTCCTTCGGTATGTTACTTGCCCGATATTCGATCGTCAGTATCCGCATACCTATTTCAATCTCGTTTACCGTCAAGTCTCTTTACTCGTTCCATAATACAAGATCCCGCAACTTACACTAAGTTACATTGCTTGCAAGGCTTGTGTGTGATGTTGTATTACCGAGTGGGCCCCGAGATACCTCTCCGTCACACGGAGTGACAAATCCCAGTCTTGATCCATACTAACTCAACGAACACCTTCAGAGATACCTGTAGAGCATCTTTATAGTCACCCAGTTACGTTGCGACGTTTGATACACACAAAGTATTCCTCCGGTGTTAGTGAGTTATATGATCTCATGGTCATAGGAACAAATACTTGACACGCAGAAAAAACAGTAGCAACAAAATGACACGATCAACATGCTACGTCTATTAGTTTGGGTCTAGTCCATCACGTGATTCTCCTAATGACGTGATCCACTTATCAAGAAACAACACCTTGTTCATAATCAGAAGACACTGACAATCTTTGATCAACTGGGTAGCCAACTAGAGGCTTGCTAGGGACAGTGTTTTGTCTATGTATCCACACATGTAAATGAGTCTTCATTCAATACAATTATAGCATGGATAATAAACGATTATCTTGATACATGAATTATAATAATAACTATATTTATTATTGCCTCTAGGGCATAATTCCAACAGTCTCCCACTTGCACTAGAGTCAATAATCTAGCCCTCACATCATCATGCGAATTACATTGTAGTAAATCTAACACCCATACAGTTCTGGTGTTGATCATGCTTTGGCCGTGGAAGAGGTTTAGTCAGCGGGTCTGCTACATTCAGATCCGTGTGCACTTTGCATATATTTACGTCCTCTCCTTCGACGTAGTCGCGGATGAGGTTGAAGCGTCGTTTGATGTGTCTGGACTTCTTGTGAAACCGTGGTTCCTTTGCTAAGGCAATGGCACCCGTGTTGTCACAGAACAAGGTTATTGGATTCAGTGCGCTTGGCACCACTCCAGGATCCGTCATGAATTGCTTCATCCAGACACCCTCCTTAGCCGCCTCCGAGGTAGCCATGTACTCCGCTTCACATGTAGAATCTGCTACGACGCTTTGCTTGGAACTGCACCAGCTTACCGCACTCCCATTAAGAATAAATACGTATCCGGTTTGCGACTTAGAGTCGTCCGGATCTGTGTCAAAGCTTGCATCGACGTAACCTTTTACGGCGAGCTCTTCGTCACCTCCATACACGAGAAACATCTCCTTAGTCCTTTTCAGGTACTTCAGGATATTCTTGACCGTCGTCCAGTGATCCACTCCTGGATTACTCTGGAACCTACGTGCCATACTTATGGCCAGGCTAACGTCCGGTCTAGTGCACAGCATTGCATACATGATAGAACCTATGGCTGAAGCATAGGGGACGGTGCACATATGCTCTCTATCCTCGTCAGTTGCTGGGCACTGAGTCTTACTCAATCTCGTACCTTGTAAAACTGGCAAGAACCCTTTCTTGGACTGTTCCATTTTGAACCTCTTCAAAACTTTATCAAGGTATGTGCTTTGTGAAAGTCCTATCAGGCGTTTTGATCTATCCCTATAGATCTTAATGCCTAGAATGTAAGCAGCTTCTCCTAGGTCCTTCATAGAGAAACTTTTATGCAAGTAATCCTTTATGCTCTCCAAAAACTCTACGTTGTTTCCAATCAACAATATGTCATCCACATATAATATTAGAAACGCCACAGAGCTCCCACTCACTTTCTTGTAAATACAAGATTCTCCAACCACTTGTATAAACCCAAATGCTTTGATCACCTCATCAAAGCGTTTGTTCCAACTCCGAGATGCTTGCACCAGTCCATAAATGGATCACTGGAGCTTGCACACCTTGTTAGCGTTCTTAGGATCGACAAAACCTTCGGGTTGCATCATATACAATTCTTCCTTAAGGAAACCGTTAAGGAACGCCCTTTTGACATCCATCTGCCAGATTTCATAATCGAAAAATGCAGCTATTGCTAACATGATTTTGACGGACTTAAGCATCGCTACGGGTGAGAATGTCTCATCGTAGTCAACTCCTTGAACTTGTGAAAAACCCTTTGCCACAAGTGGAGCTTTATAAACGGTCACATTGCCGTCAGCGTCCGTCTTCCTCTTAAAGATCCATTTGTTCTGAATAGCCTTGCGGCCCTCAGGCAGTACTTCCAAAGTCCACACTTTGTTCTCATACATGGATCCTATCTCGGACTTCATGGCTTCTAGCCATTTGTTGGAATCTGGGCCCACCATTGCTTCTTCATAATTTGCAGGTTCATTGTTGTCCAACAACATGATTGATAAGACGGGATTACCGTACCACTCTGGGGCAGCACGTGGTCTCGTCGACCTCCGTGGTTCGACAGAAACTTGAACCGGAGTTTCATGATCATCATCATTAACTTCCTCCTCAACCGGCGTCGCAACGACAGAAGTTTCCCCTTGCCCTGCGCCACCATCCAGAGGGATGAGAGGTTCGACAACCTCGTCAAGTTCTATCTTCCTCCCACTCAATTCTCTGGAGAGAAACTCCTTCTCGAGAAAAGCTCCGTTTTTAGCAACAAACACTTTGCCCTCGGATTTGAGATAGAAGGTGTACCCAACTGTCTCTTTTGGGTAACCTATGAAGACGCACTTTTCCGCTTTGGGTTCCAGCTTTTTAGGCTGAAGCTTTTTGACATAAGCATCACATCCCCAAACTTTAAGAAACGACAACTTTGGCCTTTTGCCATACCACAGTTTGTATGGTGTCGTCTCAACGGATTTTGATGGTGCCCTATTTAAAGTGAATGCAGTTGTTTCTAATGCATAACCCCAAAACGATAACGGCAAATCGGTAAGAGACATCATAGATCGCACCATCTCTAATAAAGTACGATTACGACGTTCGGACACACCATTACGCTGTGGTGTTCCAGGCGGTGTCAACTGTGAAACAATTCCACATTGTCTTAAGTGAGCACCAAACTCGAAACTCAGATATTCACCCCCACGATCAGACCGTAGGAACTTGATCTTCTTGTTACGATGATTTTCAACCTCACTCTGTAATTGCTTGAACTTTTCAAATGTTTTAGACTCGTGCTTCATTAAGTATACATAACCATATCTACTCAAATCGTCAGTGAAGGTGAGAAAATAACGATATCCGCCGCGTGCCTCTACGCTCATCGGACCACACACATCGGTATGTATGATTTCCAACAAGTCACTTGCACGCTCCATTGTTCCGGAGAACGGAGTTTTCGTCATCTTGCCCATGAGGCATGGTTCGCACGTGTCAAGTGAATCAAAGTCAAGTGACTCCAAAAGTCCATCGGCATGGAGTTTCTTCATGTGCTTTACACCAATATGACCTAAGCGGCAGTGCCACAAAAATATGGCGCTATCATTGTTAACTCTAACTCTTTTGGTCTCAATGTTATGTATGTGTGTATCGCTATCAAGATTCAATATGAACAATCCTCTCACATTGGGTGCATGACCATAAAAGATGTTACTCATAGAAATAGAACAACCATTATTCTCTGACTTAAAAGAGTAACCGTCTCGCAATAAACAAGATCCATATATAATGTTCATGCTCAACGCAGGCACTAAATAACAATGATTCAAGTTCATAACTAATCCTGATGGTAATTGAAGTGAAACTGTGCCGACGGCGATTGCATCAACCTTGGAACCATTTCCTACGCGCATCGTCACTTCATCTTTCGCCAGCCTTCGTCTATTCCGCAGTTCCTGTTTCGAGTTGCAAATATGAGCTACAGAACCGGTATCGAATACCCAGGCACTACTACGAGAGCCGGTTAAGTACACATCAATAACATGTATATCAAATATACCTGATTTTTCTTTGGCCGCCTTCTTATCTGCCAGATACTTGGGGCAATTGCGCTTCTAGTGACCCATACCCTTGCAATAGTAACACTCTGTCTCAGGCTTAGGTACAGCTTTTGGTTTCTTCGTCGGATTGGCAACAGGCTTGCCGCTCCTCCTTGAATTACCCTTCTTTCCTTTGCCGTTTCTCTTGAAACTAGTGGTCCTATTCACCATCAACACTTGATGCTCTTTACGGAGTTCAGACTCTGCGACTTTCAGCATCGCAAACAACTCGCCGGGAGACTTGTTCATCCCTTGCATGTTGTAGTTCAACACAAAGCCTTTATAGCTTGGCGGCAATGATTGAAGGATTCTGTCAGTGATAGCCTCTTGCGGGAGTTCAATCCCCAGCTCAGCTAGACGGTTTGAGTACCCAGACATTTTGAGCACATGTTCACTGACAGATGAGTTTTCCTCCATCTTGCAAGCATAGAATTTATCGGAGGTCTCATACCTCTCGATCCGGGCGTTCTTCTGAAAGATAAACTTCAACTCCTGGAACATCTCAAATGCTCACTGACGCTCAAAGCGACGTTGAAGTCCCGGTTCTAAGCCATACAAGACTTCACATTGAACTACTGAGTAGTCCTCCTTACGTGCTAACCAAGCGTTCTTAACATCCTGATCAGCCGTAGCGGGTGGTTAATCTCCTAGAGCAGCATTAAGGACATAATCCTTCTTCCCAGCTTGTAAGATTAGCTTAAGATTACGAGCCCAGTCTACAAAGTTGCTTCCATCATCTTTCAACTTAGCTTTCTCTAGGAACGTATTAAAATTCAGGGTGACTGTCGCGTGAGCCATGATCTACAACACAAATATATTCAAAGTGGACTTAGACTATGTTCAAGATAATTAGAGTGTAACTTAACCAAATTACTCGCTAAACTCCCACTCAAAAAGTACATCCCTCTAGTCATTTGAGTGGTTCATGATCCACTTACACTAGCTCAAGTCCGATCATCACGTGAGTTGAGCATAGTTTCAGTGGTAAGCATCCCCATGCTAATCATATCATCTATATGATTCATGATCGACCTTTCGGTCTCATGTGTTCCGAGGCCATGTCTGCACATGCTAGGCTCGTCAAGCTTAACCCGAGTGTTCCGCGTGCGCAACTGTTTTGCACCCGTTGTATGTGAACGTTGAGTCTATCACACCCGATCATCACGTGGTGTCTCGAAACGATGAACTGTAGCAACGGTGCACAGTCGGGGAGAACACAATTTCGTCTTGAAATTTTAGTGAGAGATCACTTCATAATGCTACCGTCGTTCTAAGCAAAATAAGGTGCATAAAAGGATTAACATCACATGCAATTCATAAGTGACATGATATGGCCATCATCACGTGCTCCTTGATCTCCATCACCAAAGCACCGGCACGATCTTCTTGTCACCGGCGCCACACCATGATCTCCATCAACGTGTCGCCATCGGGGTTGTCATGCTACTCATGCTATTACTACTAAAGCTACATCCTAGCAAAATAGTAAACGCATCTGCAAGCACAAACGTTAGTATAAAGACAACCCTATGGCTCCTGCCGGTTGCCGTACCATCGACGTGCAAGTCGATATTATCTACTACAACATGATCATCTCATACATCCAATATATCACATCACATCGTTGGCCATATCACATCACAAGCATACCCTGCAAAAACAAGTTAGACATCCTCTAATTTTGTTGTTGCATGTTTTACGTGGTGACCATGGGTATCTAGTAGGATCGCATCTTACTTACGCAAACACCACAACGGAGATATATGAGTTGCGATTTAACCTCATCCAAGGACCTCCTCGGTCAAATCTGATTCAACTAATGTTGGAGAAGCTGACACTTGCCAGTCATCTTTGAGCAACGGGGTTACTCGTGGCGATGAAACCAGTCTCTCGTAAGCGTATGAGTAATGTCGGTCCAAGCCGCTTCAATCCAACAATACCGCGGAATCAAGAAAATACTAAGGAGGGCAGCAAAACGCACATCACCGCCCACAAAAACTTTTGTGTTCTACTTGAGAAGACATCTACGCATGAACCTAGCTCATGATGCCACTGTTGGGGAACGTCGCCTGGGAAACACAAATTTTCCTACGCGCACGAAGACCTATCATGGTGATGTCCATCTACGAGAGGGGATGTGTGATCTACGTACCCTTGTAGACCGTACAGCAGAAGCGATAGTGAACGCGGTTGATGTAGTGGAACGTCCTCACGTCCCTCGATCCGCCCCACGAACCGTCCCGCGATCAGTCCCACGATCTAGTGCCGAACGCACGGCACCTCCGCGTTCAGCACACGTACAGCTCGACGATGATCTCGGCCTTCTTGATCCAGCAAGAGAGACGGAGAGGTAGAAGAGTTCTCCGGCAACGTGACGGTGCTCCGGAGGTTGGTGATGATCTTGTCTCAGCAGGGCTCCGCCCGAGCTCCGTAGAAACGCGATCTAGAGGAAAAACCGTGGAGGTATGTGGTCGGGCTGCCGTGGAAAAGTCGTCTCAAATCAGCCCTAAAACCTCTGTATATATAGGTGGGAGAGGGGGAGCCTTGCCTTGGGGCTCAAGGAGCCCCAAGGGGGTCGGCCGAGCCAAGGGGGGAAGGTCTCCCCCCCCAAACCGAGTCCTACTTGGTTTGGTGGGTGGAGTCCTTCTTTCCTTTCCCACCTCCTCCTTTTTTTTCTTTTCTCTTTGATTTTCTTCCTATGGCGCATAGGGCCTTCTTGGGCTGTCCCACCAGCCCACTAAGGGCTGGTGTGCCACCCCCAAGGCCTATGGGCTTCCCCGGGGTGGGTTGCCCCCCCAGTGAACTCCCGGAACCCATTCGTCATTCTCGGTACATTCCCGGTAACTCCGAAAACCTTCCGGTAATCAAATGAGGTCATCCTATATATCAATCTTCGTTTCCAGACCATTACGGAAACCCTCGTGACGTTCGTGATCTCATCCGGGACTCCGAACAACATTCGGTAACCAACCATATAACTCAAATACGCATAAAACAACGTCGAACCTTAAGTGTGCAGACCCTGCGGGTTCGAGAACTATGTAGACATGACCCGAGAGACTCCTCGGTCAATATCCAATAGCGGGACCTGGATGCCCATATTGGATCCTACATATTCTACGAAGATCTTTATCGTTTGAACCTCAGTGCCAAGGATTCATATAATCCCGTATGTCATTCCCTTTGTCCTTCGGTATGTTACTTGCCCGAGATTCGATCGTCAGTATCCACATACCTATTTCAATCTCGTTTACCGACAAGTCTCTTTACTCGTTCCATTATACAAGATCCCGCAACTTACACTAAGTTACATTTCTTGCAAGGCTTGTGTGTGATGTTGTATTACCGAGTGGGCCCCGAGATACCTCTCCGTCACACGGAGTGACAAATCCCAGTCTTGATCCATACTAACTCAACGAACACCTTCGGAGATACCTGTAGAGCATCTTTATAGTCACCCAGTTACGTTGCGATGTTTGATACACACAAAGTATTGCTCCGGTGTTAGTGAGTTATATGATCTCATGGTCAAAGGAACAAATGCTTGACACGCAGAAAAAACAGTAGCAACAAAATGACACGATCAACATGCTACGTCTATTAGTTTGGGTCTAGTCCATCATGTGATTCTCCTAATGACGTGATCCAGTTATCAAGCAACAACACCTTGTTCATAATCAGAAGACATTGACTATCTTTGATCAACTGGCTAGCCAACTAGAGGCTTGCTAGGGACAGTGTTTTGTCTATGCATCCACACATGTAAATGAGTCTTCATTCAATACAATTATAGCATGGATAATAAACGATTATCTTGATACAGGAATTATAATAATGACTATATTTATTATTGCCTCTAGGGCATAATTCCAACAGAGGGCCCTATGCGCCAAGGATAGAAAATCAAAGAGAAAGAAAAAAAAGGAGGTGGGAAAGGAGAGAAGGACTCCACTTTCCAATCCTAGTTGGACTAGGATTGGAGGAGGACTCCTCCTCCCATGGTGGCGCAGCCCTTGGGGCTCCTTGAGCCCCAAGGCAAGCCTCCCCTCCCTCCTCCTATATATATGGAGCAATTAGGGCTGATTTGAGACAACTTTTCAAGATAGCTCGACCACATACCTCCACGGTTTTACCTCTAGATCGCGTCTCTCCGGAGCTCGGGCGGAGCCGTGCCGAGATTAGATCATCACCAACCTCCGGAGCGCCGTCACGCTGCTGGAGAACTCATCTACCTCTCCGTCTCTCTTGCTGGATCAAGAAGGCCGAGATCATCGTCGAGCTGTACGTGTGCTGAACGCGGAGGTGCCGTCCGTTCGGCACTTGATCGTGGGACGGATCGCGGGACGGTTCGCGGGGCGGATCGAGGCACGTGAGGACGTTCCACTACATCAACCGTGTTCACTAACGCTTCTTCTGTGCGATCTACAAGGGTACGTAGATCTGAAATCCCCTCTCGTAGATGGACATCACCATGATAGGTCTTCGTGCGTGTAGGAAATTTTTTGTTTCCCATGCGATGTTTCCCAACACGGCCTTCTTGGGCTTGCCCACCAGCCCACTAAGGGCTGGTGCGGCACCCCTAAGGCCTATGGGCTTCCCCGGGGTGGGCTGCCCCCCCCTTGGTGAACATTCAGAACCCATTCGTTACTCCCGGTACATTTCCGGTAATGCCGAAAACTTTCTGGTAATCAAATGAGGTCATCCTATATAACAATCTTCATCTCCGGACCATTACGGAAACCCTCGTGACGTCAGTGATCTCATCCGGGACTCCGATCAACATTTCGTAATCAACCATATAACTCAAATACGCATAAAACAACGCCGAACCTTAAGTGTGCAGACCCTGCGGGTTCGAGAACTATGTAGACATGACCCGGGGGACTCCTCGGTCAATATCCAATAGCGGTACCTGGATGCCCATATTGGATCCTACATATTGTACGAAGATCTTATCGTTTGAACCTCAGTGCCAAGGATTCATATAATCCCGTATGTCATTCCCTTTGTCATTCGGTATGTTATTTGCCCGAGATTCGATCGTCAGTATCCGCATACCTATTTCAATCTCGTTTACCGGCAACTCTTTTTACTCGTTCCGTAATACAAGATCACGTGGCTTACACTAAGTCACATTGCTTGCAAAGCTTGTGTGTGATTTTGTATTACCTAGTGGGCCCCGAGATACCTCTGTGTCACACGGAGTGACAAATCTCAGTCTTGATCCATACTAACTCAATGGACCCTTCGGACATACCTGTAGAGCATCTTTATAGTCACCCAGTTACGTTGTGACGTTTGATACACACAAAGCATTCCTCCGGTGTCAGTGAGTTATATGATCACATGGTCATAGGAAGAAATACTTGACACGTAGAAAACAGTAGCAACAAAATGACACGACCAACATGCTACGTCTATTAGTTTGGGTCTAGTCCATCACATGATTCACCCAATGATGTGATCCAGTTATCAAGCAACAACACCTTGTACATAGTGAGAAGACCCTGACTATTCTTGATCAACTGGCTAGCCAACTAGAGGCTTGCTAGGGACAGTGTTTTGTCTATATATCCACACATGTATCTAAGTCTTCATTCAATACAATTATAGCATGGATAATAAACGATTATCTTGATACAAGAATTATAATAATAACTTATTTATCATTGCCTCTAGGGCATAATTCCAACAGCGCCTAGGGGGCTTGTGGCCTTTGCCTTGGTTCTCACGCCCCCTGCGTATCTTCTGTTCCGGAAAAAATCTTTTCGAAAGTTTTATTCCGTTTGGACTCCGTTTAATATTCTCCTCTGAAAAGGGTCAAAAACACGGAAAAAACAGGAACTCGCACTTGGCACTGAGTTAATAAGTTAGTCCCAAAAAAGATATGAAAGGCATACAAAACATCCAAAGTTTGACAAGATAATAGCATGAAACCATAAAAAATTATAGATACGTTGGAGACGTATCACACCCGAGCACCTTGAATGTAAAAAAAATATATTTTTTGAATTTACTGTTCATTTTAGAGTAATTGTTTTGGCACAAGCTCCTCGAATGTCCAAGCACCACTAAATTTTGCACCCTCCTTGCGCACCAGAATCTTCGATGCCAAAAATAAAGTCAGATTTCTTTGCTATTTTTTTCAAATTCACTGTTCATGTCAGATGGAAACCGCCCAAAGTGGCACGAGGGACTAAACTTATCTGGTTTTAAAATTTGAGGGACTATGTTTTGATGATTTTGGACTCGATGGGCCATTTCTAAACTTTTGAAAGAGTTGGGAGATAAAAATATACTTTTTCCTAAAAAAATGCAATACATGTGCTCACTTTGTCTGGGTTTATAAGTCACCCGTAGATTTTTATGTCCTCAGTTGGGTTAACAAAATATGTATGACATGCTAAAAATATGTTTAGAAACTTCATTCTCCGACGGACCCAAAAATGTATTTTTATGGCATATAACACATATTTTGCTACTTAAAATGGTGACCTAAAAAATTTGTTCTCAACTAATAAACTCGGGGTAGAGGCACTAGTGGAGAAACAGGCATTAGTGCCGGTTGGTAAGGGACTTTAGTCACGGGTCTCCAACCGAAACTAATAACTTGGGACTAAACCCCCCCTTTTTTTTCTCCCGGTTGGCCATGGCCCGGGACTAATGCCCTTCCACGTGGCTGGCAGCGCGCGCAACCGGGACTAAAAGGCAGCCACGCGCCAGCAACTGCGAGACATTGGGTTTTTTACTTTTTATTTTTGAAAGGAGGCGTTTAGGGATTTTATATATCGATCACTTGCATCCATCCACTTTAATCAAATATTATGTCATATAACTCATCATCATCTTCCTCATCTAACAACTCATCATCATCTTAATCATATCAAGTTAAAATCTCATAAAATAGAAAAACATCATAATAATAATCATCCTAATCGATCATGCCAAGTTAATATGAACCAGAAAACTTCTCTCTCATAGGACCTACTACTCTCTCCTAAGTAAAATGTCAAAACAGAATAACACTTATGACTTCGTGATGAAGGAGAGAGATCCAACGGTCTCCAACTTGTGACTTGCGATCCTTCTTTATTTCTCTTCATGATTCAATTTGAAGCCTTCTTTGTGATTTGCGCTCAGTCAAGTATGGCTCGAACTGAGCCCTCATAGGACTTTTAGTTGTTATATGACCTTTGCCATACATCAACAGAGGCACAACATCATTTGACAGGTTTTTGTTGAAGAACATAATAGTAGCCCAACTAGCAATGTAATCAACATCATTTACGCAATAGTAGTCTACTCAATTAACAACTCTTACCAAGATATCTGCGCGAATGCCATCAGCCCTCAACCTATGCAATAGCGCCATGTATGAAGTATAATTTATGCCAGGTTCCATATTATACGGAAAGTTGTCCCTATCAAACAGGACACCAATAACAAAGATGAAAAGAAAATGCTTCTCCTTCCAAGTTAGATGTGATCCATAAGTGTAGTGTGTCGTGTCAACTATGTTTTGTGTTTCACTTGAAGAAAGGAAATAAGATGTAAATTATAAATTAAAAAAATTAGTATGGATGAACACCAACTATTTTTAAATATAGAATGCAAATTACTTGATAAATATGGCTGACAAACTCATATGGAGGTAAAACTGAAAGCATATCGACATCTACCCAAATATCGATATTACCTTTAGTATGATCTTCAGGACGAAGATTGAAGGTTACTTCCATATCCTCTTGAAATCCATATGCCTTGTCTAGAGCTTGCCAATTTGAGCACCATACCGGGACTAAAAGGGCTCATGGGAGCCCCGGTCTACGCCCGCCTGCCACCATACCTTTAGTCCCGGTTTGTATCTCAAACCGGGACGATAGGTACAAAATGAACCGGGACTAAAGATGTCCGTGCCCCTGGTCGCTCCTAACCTTTGGAACCGGGACTAATGATCACATTAGTTCCGGGGTGAAATCAAACCGGGACTACAGATCCAAATGTAAGGTTTGTTTTCTACTAGTGAGGTAGTATGCGGACCATTACAACAACGATGGAAAAAAATGTTAGTATTGATAAATCCAATAAAAGTGAAAGTGGCAAGTCATGAAAATTTCATGTTCATTAAGACCATGTTTTTTGATAGTTCATTTGTTTTCTGGTTTATTCATCTAGCCGCTTGTTTATTCATCTTTGTTTTTTATATACTCCCTCGACTTGTTTTTAGCATCAGATTTGGGTCCAACTTAGCCATTGCTTCAACATATATGTGGTTTAATTATAAATGGAGTGGTGATTGCAACCTCACTATCAAATTTCATTGAGATGCATTAATATAAGTGGGCAGATAATTGCTACAAAGCCTAAACTTGCATGATGCAAGAGAACCTATCTCCAAGCAAGAAAAACATGGCTTTCAACTTGGAAGGTCCGAACTTTGAATTATTTGAGCGATGCAAGAGCATGAGGAACGGAAACATAAACAATGATAAGTATAGTGACGGACCCAAAATTTGAGTTTTATCGAGGCGGTGGATGACGATGGAGCTTCATTGCGTTGCCATGAAGGTCGCTAGGCACGGGAGATACCCTGCTCCATCGCCGCAGAGCCTGGGCGGCCGCCCCAGCTCGCCCCAATGGTGGATCCGCCACTCGATAAGTATGATATCTTCAGCTTTGCTATTTCCGAAGCAACTAAGAAATAACTATTAACAAGCTTATTTGATGTGACTAAAAATGTATATTAATTAGGTGGCTGACAGCACTAATATATATCTATAGGTAAACCAATTGATCGATTAGCTGCCGGCTGATATACCATGACGACCACATGGATATAGTCGTGAACCTGTTGTATGTGTATGGTTTGTAGAGACATGACTTGTGTAGAGAAGTTTGTAAGGTTTACGGTGAGACTAGATATGATTTAATTTGCAGTATCCGCCATCCAATTAAAGGACGTAAAAAAACAGCTAACATGTGTTGTGATCACCACAGCCTACAGGTTTGGTTGTAAAAACATTGTTAGTATTAACAAAACCCAATAAAAGACGGGGCGGAAAATGCTTAAGTTTACATGTGTGTTGCCTGATCACCACAGTCTATACATTTCGTAGTAAAAACTGCTACTAACAACAAATCCAACAAAAAGAAGTAATGGAATATGCCGGAGTTTCTTCTTTTTTTGAAAAGGAGAATATATTAGAATGCCGAAGTTTCTTGTTCTTTTAGGCTACTATGTTATGATAATTTGATCTGTTCAGTCCTTTTCTTTGTTTACATTACCTTTTCTAGCACACTTTTTTTACTTATTAATCAGATCATAAAATACATTCAGCTCAGTTCAGCACACACAAAGTAAGTACAAATCCTCCATGTTACCATGTGTGGTTTTCAATATACATTGATCACATTTTTCTGCGGGGTAACATACATTGAGGATTGAGCACTAACTGCGTCTATTTCGCAAAAACAAATACAAAAACTGCGCCTTTGGTCAGATTTAACTGAGCTCATATCTGGGCTGCTCCCTGATGATTGCGCAATTTAATCTATCCAAATGCTAAAGAAGTTGAAGATTAGGAAAGCATGGACGCCAAATCCCCTTTCTTCGAGGAAGAAAAACATATAGTTGAACACTTAAACTTACTAGGAAAAAGGAAACATGTGTAGTGAAAACGTCAAGTTGGCGAAGCATGCCACAAATCCGTTGTTGACTTGTAGTAAATCGTTACAAGAGGAGCAGTAAGAATAAAACTTTTTCTTTAGGGCGAAATGCAATTGTTTATGCTGAGTTTTTTTAGCATCTTGTGCTGAGTAAGCTGCAACAGGTAGCTTCCTCGAGTTTAAAAATCGAACAGGGCTTCGCTTTTGGGGTAGGCTTTGCCAAGTGCGGTGGGAAGATCACACCTAGTCGGCCCCAAAGTACCAAAGAAGTCACATACACATGGATATTCCATAGAACATATTAGCTTAATAAAGTGTATTGTTTCAAAAAAAGAACTTAAGAAAGTGTTTTACCCCTCAAAAGAAAGTCACATGCATATGCTGGTGAGTGGTGATCCATTTTGAAGAGAGAAAACGTGTCGTTCAACTCTAGACGGTTCAGACCCGCTTGGGAACTAGCCTTGGATTATCGTTGTGAGCCGGCATATATATGGCAACTCAATATTCACATTCCCATTTCAGATAGAAGTAAATGTGAAATGAATAGGAGCAGAAATATGAACCTGGTGCTGGATTTTGAAGCAAATATGGATGTACAAATGTATATTCATGTGTCCGATGAAAACTATGTTGTCCAATTTAGATAGAAGTAAATGTGAGCGAATGCAAATTTAGAAATGGAAATATGAGCATGATGCTTGATTCTGAAGCTAATATGGGTGTAAATATGCATTTTCATGTGTCCAAGTATATGCTAGCCAATTTCAGCATTTTTACCCCTATATATAGATCAACCATACAATCTAAAATCAAAGGAAGTGGTCACATGTTCACTTTTGTGATTAGACCTACATAACTATCATGGGTCTTGGTATGTTATTTTATCCTTTTTTTGAGAGGTCGGTATGATTTTTATATATGTGACACGTATCACTATTGCCTACCTATTGGGGAACGTCGCATTGGAAACAAAAAATTTCCTACGCGCACGAAGACCTATCATGGTGATGTCCATCTACGAGAGGGGATGTGTGATCTACGTACCCTTGTAGACCGTACAGCAGAAGCGTTAGTGAACGCGTTGGTGTAGTGGAACGTCCTCACGTCCCTCGATCCGCCCCGCGAACCGTCCCGCGATCACTCCCACGATCTAGTGCCGAACGGATGGCACCTCCGCGTTCAGCACACGTACAGCTCGACGATGATCTCGGCCTTCTTGATCCAGCAAGAGAGACGGAGAGGTAGATGAGTTCTCTGGCAGCGTGCCGGCGCTCCGGAGGTTGGTGATGATCTTGTCTCAGCAGGGCTCCGCCCGAGCTCCGCAGAAACGCGATCTAGAGGAAAAACCGTGGAGGTATGTGGTCGGGCTGCCGTGGAAAAGTCGTCTCAAATCAGCCCTAAAACCTCCGTATATATAGGTGGGAGAGGGGGGCCTTGCCTTGGGGTCTCCCCCTGCCAAACCGAGTCCTACTTGGTTTGGAAGGTGGAGTCCTTCTTCCCTTTCCCACCTCCTCCTTTTTTTCTTTTCTCTTTGATTTTCTTCCTATGGCGCATAGGGCCTTCTTGGGCTGTCCCACCAGCCCACTAAGGGCTGGTGTGCCACCCCCAAGGCCTATGGGCTTCCCCGGGGTGGGTTGCCCCCCCGGTGAACTCCCGGAACCCATTCGTCATTCCCGGTAACTCCGAAAACCTTCCGGTAATCAAATGAGGTCATCCTATATATCAATCTTCGTTTCCGGACCATTCCGGAAACCCTCGTGACGTCCGTGATCTCATCCGGGACTCCGAACAACATTCGGTAACCAACCATATAACTCAAATACGCATAAAACAACGTCGAACCTTAAGTGTGCAGACCCTGCGGGTTCGAGAACTATGTAGACATGACCCGAGAGACTCCTCGGTCAATATCCAATGGAGGGACCTGGATGCCCATATTGGATCCTACATATTCTACGAAGATCTTATCGTTTGAACCTCAGTGCCAAGGATTCATATAATCCCGTATGTCATTCCCTTTGTCCTTCGGTATGTTACTTGCCCGAGATTCGATCGTCAGTATCCGCATACCTATTTCAATCTCTCTTACCGGCAAGTCTCTTTACTCGTTCCGTAATACAAGATCCCGCAACTTACACTAAGTCACATTTCTTGCAAGGCTTGTGTGTGATGTTGTATTACTGAGTGGGGCCCGAGATACCTCTCCGTCACACGGAGTGACAAATCCCAGTCTCGATCCATACTAACTCAAATAACACCTTCGGAGATACCTGTAGAGCATCTTTATAGTCACCCAGTTACGTTGCGACGTTTGATACACACAAAGCATTCCTCCGGTGTCAGTGAGTTATATGATCTCATGGTCATAGGAACAAATACTTGACACGCAGAAAATAGTAGCAACAAAATGACACGATCAACATGCTACGTCTATTAGTTTGGGTCTAGTCCATCACATGATTCTCCTAATGATGTGATCCCGTTATCAAGTAACAACACTTGCCTATGGCCAGGAAACCTTGGCCATCTTTGATCTACGAGCTAGTCAACTAGAGGCTTACTAGGGACAGTGTTTTGTCTATGTATCCACACAAGTATTGTGTTTCCAATCAATACAATTATAGCATGGATAATAAACGATTATCATGAACAAAGAAATATAATAATAACTAATTTATTATTGCCTCAAGGGCATATTTCCAACAGTCTCCCACTTGCACTAGAGTCAATAATCTAGTTCACATCACCATGTGATTCCAACGAATCCAACACCCATATAGTCATGGGGTCTGATCACGTCTTGCTCATGAGAGAGGTTTTAGTCAACGGTTCTTAAATTTTCAGATCCGTGTGTTCTTTACAAATCTTTATGTCATCTTATAGATGCTGCTACTATGTGCTATTCGGAAATACTCCAAATATCTACTCTATTATACGAATCCGTTTCACTACTCATAGTTATTCGGATTAGTGTCAAAGCTTACATCGATGTAACCCTTTACGACGAACTCTTTAACCACCTCCATAATCGAGAAAAATTCCTTAGTCTATCAGTTACTAAGGATAAATTTTGACCACTGCTAGTGATTCAATCATGGATCACTCTTTGTACCTCTCAACAGAGTGCAAGGCACACATTAGGTGCGGTACTTAGCATGGCATACTTTAGAGTCTACGGCTAAGGCATAGAAGACGACCTTCGTCTATTCTCTTTATTCTGCCGTGGTCGGGTTTTGAGTCTTAATCAAATTCACACCTTACAATGCAACCAAGAACTCCTTCTTTGCTGATCTATTTTGAACTCCTTCAAAACTTGTCAAGGCATGCATTTTGTTGAAACTTCTATTAAGAGTTTTGATCTATCTCCATAGATCTTGATGCTCAACGTTCAAGTAGCTCAATCCAGGTAATCCTTTGAAAAATCCTTTCAAACAACCTTGTATGCTTTACAGAAATTCTACATTACTTCTGATCCACAATATGTCAACCACATATACTTATCAGAAATTCTATAGTGCTCCCACTCACTTCTTTGGAAATACAAGTTTCTCATAAACCTTGTACAAACCCAAAATCTTTGATCATCTCATCAAAGTGTATATTCCAACTCCGAGATGCTTGCACCAGTCCATTGAAGGATCGCTGGAGTTTGCATATTTGCTAGTATCTTTAGGATCGACAAAACCTCATGGTTGTATCTCATACAATTTTTGCTCAAGGAAACCGTCGAGGAAACAATGTTTTGACATCCTACATGCAATATTTCATAAATAATGCAGCAACTACTAACATAATTCTAAGAGACTTTTAGCATCGCTACGAGTGAGAAAGTCTCATCATAGTCAACTGTTTGATCTTGTCGGAAATATCTTCGCGACAAGTCGAGCTTTTCTTAATAGTGACTTATCACTATCATCGTCTGTCTTCCTTTTAAAGATCCATCTTTACTCAATAGTCCGATGACCATCAAGTAGTTCTTCCAAAGTCTACACTTTGTTTTCATACATGTATCCTCTCTCGGATTTCATGGCTTCCAGCCATTTATCGGAATCTGGGCCCACCATTGCTTTCTCCATAACTTGTAGGTTCACTGTTACTCAACAACATGACCTCCAAGACAGGGTTACCGTACCACTCTGTAGTAGTACGCGACCTTGTCAACCTACGAGGCTTGTAGTAACTTGATTCGATGCTCGATGATCACCATCATCAGCTTTCACTTCAATTGGTGTAGGCGCCACAGGAACAACTTCCTACGCCCTGCTACACACTGGTCGAAGTGATGGTTCAATAACCTCATCAAGTTCTACCACCCTCCCACTCAATTCTTTCGAGAGAAACCTTTCCTCGAGAAAGGATCCGTTTCTAGAAACAAACACTTTGCTTTCGGATCTGAGATAGGAGATGTACCCAACTGTTTTGGATATCCTATGAAGATGCATTTATCCACTTTGGGTTCGAGCTTATCAGACTGAAACTTTTTCACATAAGTGTCGAAGCCCCAAACTTTCAAGAAACGACAGTTTAGATTTCTCTAAACCTCAGTCTATACTGTGTCATCTCAACGGAAATATGCGGTGCCCTATTTAAAGTGAGTGCGGTTGTCTCTAATGCATAACCCATAAACGATAGTGGTAATTCGATAAGAGACATCATAGCATGCACCATAGCAAATAGTGCGTGGCTATGACGTTCAGACACATCATCACACTATGATGTTCTAGGTGGCATGAACCGCGAAACAATTTCCACATTGTCTTAACTGCGTACCAAAACTCGTAACTCAGATATTCATTTCTATGATCATATCGTAGACAGTTTAACCTCTTGTTACGACGAACTTCACTCCGAAACAGAATTGAACTTTTCAATATTTCAGACTTGTGATTCATTAAGCAAATACTCTAGTATCTACTAAAATCGTCATTGAAGCAAGAACATAATGATATCCACTGCGTGCCTCAGCACCCATTGGACTGCATACATCAAAATGTATCACTTCCAACAAGTTACTATCTTATTTCATCTCAATGAAAACAAGACCTTGCTCATGTGGTATGATTTGCATGTCACTAGTGATTCAAAATCAAGTGAGTATAAAGATCCATCAGCATGGAGCCTCTTCATGCAATTTATACCAACACGACTCAAGCGGCAGTGCCACAAGTAAGTGGTACTATCATCATTACCTCGTATCTTTTGGCACCAATATCATGAACATGTGTAACACTACGATCGAGATTCAATAAACCATTGAAGGTGATTATTCAAAAAAATAGAGTAACCATTATTCTCTTTAAATGAATAATCGTATTGCAATAAACACGATCCAATCATGTTCATGCTTAACGCAAGCACCAAATAACAATTATTTAGGTTTAACACCAATCCCGATGGTAGAGGGAGCGTGCAACTTTTGATCATATCAACCTTGGAAACACTTCCAACACGTATCGTCACCTCGCCTTTAGCTAGTCTCTGATTATGCCGTAGCTTTCATTTCGTGTTACTAATCACTTAGCAACCGAACCGGTATCCAATACCCTCATGCTACTAGGAGTACTAGTAAAGTACACATCAACATCATGTATATCAAATATACTTCTTTTGACTTTTGCCAGCCTTCTTATCTACCAAGTATCTAGAGTTGCTCCGTCTCAGTGATTGTTCCCCTCATTACAGAAGCACTTAGTCTCGGGTTTGGGTTTAATTGGGTCTCTTCATTAGTGCAACAACTGTTTTGCCGTTTCACGAAGTATCCCTTCTAGCCCATGCCTTTCTTGAAACTTAGTGGTTTTACAAACCATCAACTATTGATGCTCCTTCTTGATTTCTACTTTCGAAGTGTCAAACATCGCGAATCGCTCAAGGATCATTGTATCTATCCTTGATATGTTATAGTTCATCACGAAGCTCTCACAGCTTGGTAGCAGTGACTTTGGAGAACCATCACTATCTCATCCGGAAGATTAACTCCCACTTGATTCAAGTGTTTGTCGTACTCAGACAATCTGAGCACACGCTCAACGATTGTGATTTTTTCCTTTACTTTGTGGACAAAGAATCTTGTCGGAGGTCTCGTACCTCTCAACAAGGGCACGAGCATGAAATCACAATTTCATCTCTTTAGAACATCACTTATGTTCCGCGACGTTTCAAAACGTCTTCGGTGCCTTGCTTCTAAGCCATTAAGTATTTTGCACTGAACTATCGTGTAGTCATCAGAAACGTGTATGTCGGATGTTCACAGCATCCACAGACGACGCTCGAGGTGCAGCACACCGAGTGGTGCATTAAGGACATAAGCCTTCTGCGCAGCAACGAGGACAATCCTCGGTTTTATAGACTTAGTCTGCAAAGTTTGCTACTATCAACTTTCAACTAAATTTTCTCTAGGAACATATAAAAAATAGTAGAGCTATAGCGCAAGCTACATCGTAATTCGCAAAGACCATTAGACTATGTTCATGACAATTAGTTCAATTAATCATATTACTTAAGAACTCCCACTCAAAAAGTACATCTCTCTAGTCATTTGAGTGGAACATGATCCAAATCCACTATCTCAAGTCCGATCATCACGTGAGTCGAGAATAGTTTCAGTGGTAAGCATCTCTATGCTAATCATATCAACTATACGATTCATGCTCGACCTTTCGGTCTCATGTGTTCCGAGGCCATGTCTGCACATTCTAGGCTCGTCAAGCTTAACCCGAGTGTTCCGCGTGTGCAACTGTTTTGCACCCGTTGTATGTGAACGTTGAGTCTATCACACCCGATCATCACGTGGTGTCTCGAAACGAAGAACTGTCGCAACGGTGCACATCGGGGAGAACACAATTTCGTCTTGAAATTTAATTGAGAGATCACCTCATAATGCTACCGTCGTTCTAAGCAAGATAAGGTGCATAAAAGGATTAACATCACATGCAATTCATAAGTGACATGATATGGCCATCATCATGCGCTGCTTGATCTCCATCACCAAAGCACCGGCACGATCTTCTTGTCACCGGCGTCACACCATGATCTCCCTCATCATGATCTCCATCAACGCGTCGCCATCGGGGTTGTCGTGCTACTCATGCTATTACTACTAAAGCTACGTGCTAGCAATATAGTAAACGCATCTGCAAGCACAAACGTTAGTTTAAAGACAACCCTATGGCTCCTGCCGGTTGCCGTACCATCGACGTGCAAGTCGATATTAACTATTACAACATGATCATATCATACATCCAATATATCACATCACATCGTTGGCCATATCACATCACAAGCATACCCTGCAAAAACAAGTTAGACGTCCTCTAATTTTGTTGTTGCATGTTTTACGTGGTGACCATGGGTATCTAGTAGGATCGCATCTTACTTACGCAAACACCACAACGGAGATATATGAGTTGCTATTTAACCTCATCCAAGGACCTCCTCGGTCAAATTCGATTCAACTAAAGTTGGAGAAACTGACACTTGCCAGTCATCTTTGAGCAACGAGGTTACTCGTAGCGATGAAACCAGTCTCTCGTCAGCGTACGAGTAATGTCGGTCCAAGCCGCTTCAATCCAACAATACCGCGGAATCAAGAAAAGACTAAGGAGGGCAGCAAAACGCACATCACCGCCCACAAAAACTTTTGTGTTCTACTCGAGAAGACATCTACGCATGAACCTAGCTCATGATGCCACTGTTGGGGAACGTCGCATGGGAAACAAAAATTTTCCTACGCGCACGAAGACCTATCATGGTGATGTCCATCTACGAGAGGGGATGTGTGATCTACGTACCCTTGTAGACCGTACAGCAGAAGCGTTAGTGAACGCGGTTGGTGTAGTGGAACGTCCTCACGTCCCTCGATCCGCCCCGCGAACCATCCCGCGATCAGTCCCACGATCTAGTGCCGAACGGATGGCACCTCCGCGTTCAGCACACGTACAGCTCGACGATGATCTCGACCTTCTTGATCCAGCAAGAGAGACGGAGAGGTAGATGAGTTCTCTGGTAGCGTGACGGCGCTCCGGAGGTTGGTGATGATCTTGTCTCAGCAGGGCTCCGCCCGAGCTCCGCAAAAACGCGATCTAGAGGAAAAACCGTGGAGGTATGTGGTCGGGCTGCCGTGGAAAAGTCGTCTCAAATCAGCCCTAAAACCTCCGTATATATAGATGGGAGAGGGGGGCCTTGCCTTGGGGCTCAAGGAGCCCCAAGGGGGTCGGCCGAGCCAAGGGGGAAGGTCTCCCCCTCCCAAACCGAGTCCTACTTGGTTTGGAAGGTGGAGTCCTTCTTCCCTTTCCCACCTCCTCCTTTTTTTTCTTTTCTCTTTGATTTTCTTCCTATGGCGCATAGGGCCTTCTTGGGCTGTCCCACCAGCCCACTAAGGGCTGGTGTGCCACCCCCAAGGCCTATGGGCTTCCCCGGGGTGGGTTGCCCCCCCGGTGTACTCCCGGAACCCATTCGTCATTCCCGGTACATTCCCGGTAACTTCGAAAACCTTTCGGTAATCAAATGAGGTCATCCTATATATCAATCTTCGCTTCCGGACCATTCCGAAAACCCTCGTGACGTCCGTGATCTCATCCGGGACTCCGAACAACATTCGGTAACCAACCATATAACTCAAATACGCATAAAACAACGTCGAACCTTAAGTGTGCAGACCTTGCGGGTTCGAGAACTATGTAGACATGACCCGAGAGACTCCTCGGTCAATATCCAATAGCGGGACCTGGATGCCCATATTGGATCCTACATATTCTACGAAGATCTTATCGTTTGAACCTCAGTGCCAAGGATTCATATAATCCCGTATGTCATTCCCTTTGTCCTTCGGTATGTTACTTGCCCGAGATTCGATCGTCAGTATCCGCATACCTATTTCAATCTTGTTTACCGGCAAGTCTCTTTACTCGTTCCGTAATACAAGATCCCGCAACTTACACTAAGTCACATTGCTTGCAAGGCTTGTGTGTGATGTTGTATTACCGAGTGGGCCCCGAGATACCTCTCCGTCACACGGAGTGACAAATCCCAGTCTCGATCCATACTAACTCAACTAACACCTTCGAAGATACCTGTAGAGCATCTTTATAGTCACCCAGTTACGTTGCGACGTTTGATACACACAAAGCATTCTTCCGGTGTCAGTGAGTTATATGATCTCATGGTCATAGGAAAAAAATACTTGACACGCAGAAAACAGTAGCAACAAAATGACACGATCAACATGCTACGTCTATTAGTTTGGGTCTAGTCCATCACATGATTCTTCTAATGATGTGATCACGTTATCAAGTAACAACACTTGCCTATGGCCAGGAAACCTGGCCATCTTTGATCAACGAGCTAGTCAACTAGAGGCTTACTAGGGACAGTGTTTTGTCTATGTATCCACACAATTATTGTGTTTCCAATCAATACAATTATAGCATGGATAATAAACGATTATCATGAACAAAGAAATATAATAATAACTAATTTATTATTGCCTCTAGGCATATTTCCAACACTACCATCATATTATCGACTTGTAATATGCAAAACGAAACGAGAAGAGTGTCATCCAATCCGTTTCCACCTCGTCGGTAGCACAACCTCTGCTTTTATTCACTCTGCATATTGTCTTTGTCATAAGTCAAGTTTACAAAGTTTTATAATATGGAAATTGTAATAAATATTTCATCCGTTCATAAATATTATATGTTGGATATTTTAATATAATCTACAGACATGGCTAAATGAGTGAACAAAACAGAGTAGAATGCGTTTCGTAAGAGAGAGGGAGTATATATGACGAGAAAATATACATGGCGGTGATTATTATTTTTTTGTGGGGGACACGGCGGTGAATCTAATGGTATTGTAGGCGCTGCTATTTTTTTTCTATAAAGATGATCAAAGTTCACAAAATTTGACTTAATATCACTTTGCTAGAAGAGAAAACACCACCATTGCTTTTTTTTAATCAAAACATTTTGAGCATTTTAATATGAACTGCATATAACATATAAATTGAACAAACACACAAAAAACACGTCTATATCGTAGCGGTGCTAGGTGTGTTGTGCGTAGTCAGTTGACTACACAGGATTAAGGCAAACACAGTAGTAGAAATCATTGGAAAAGTAATGTAAAATTAATCTAAGCACAACTAAGGCCCTGTTTGGAACCACAATAGATTATGATAATCTGGATTATGAAGATAGATTATATAATCTGGTTTATAAAAATAATCTACGTGGGCATGTTTGAATGTCAGATTATATGAACTATAATCCAGGTTTTACATTGCATAATGACTTGTCCGCCCCCTCTTTTTTTTAAAGAGGAGGGTGACAGTGGTAGGAATGTAATTATCTTCAACTTTACAAGGGTAATGGGTCATTAGCAATCCATAATCCAATTTTAGCTGGTGTAGAGTAGATTATGAGTTTTTAATAATCTATCAATCTAGTTTTTATAATCTACACCATAATCTGTCATGTTTGGAGACAAAATGGATTATAAAAACTGGATTATATAATCTGTGTGGTTCCAAACAGGGCCTAAGTGACATCACAATTTTGAACTCCCGGCTCCGTCACTGGTCTATACATATTATTCGATTAAGAAAAGTTAGAACATTATATCTTATAATTCAAAACGCGGAAATACTACAAGTATAATCTTCTACTCCACTGTTTAAAATGCCGCCAAAGGAAGAAAAGGCAGCACCGGATCCACTGTTTAAAATGCCGCATATCGGATATCTCAACGCCTAAAGTTTGAATGAGAAAAGAAGGTCTAGACGTCGCGTGCGAGCGAGGGACCGGAGCACGTCGCGGCATGGGTGCCTACCACCCTCGACCGCGACACGGCCCGCAGTTTTACGATACCGCTCCACCAACGTTGATTTATAAAGACAATCTATCAACCTGTATGTGTACGGCGCGGCGCCTACGTGACATTACCGCGGCGGCTGAACACGCAGCAGATTAGCAGAAGCAGAACCCAAAACCAAAAGGAAAGCGAACACCCGAGACCGCCGGAGACCCCTCCGACCAGAACAAAAAACAACAGACACCCTGGACCGCGGACCCCCAAGCCCGCGACTGCGGGCCCAAGCCCGCGGCTGGCAGTGGGTCCAGCCCGCGAGCGCCGGTGCTATTAAACGGCCCGATCCTTCTTCCCCAATCTCCCAAGTCCCAACCCAACCCAAACCCCCCTCCCACGGCACGACCGCTCCGGACGCCGACGAGCCCAGCGCCGCCGCCGCCGCCGCCCCCCATGGCCGTGGAGGTTCGCCGCAGGGCGCCCGCGACGCGCCCCGCGGAGGGGAGGGCCAGGGTGCAGGCCGGGGACGCGCTGCCGCTGCCGATCCGCCACACCAACCTCATCTTCTCCGCGCTCTTCGCCGCCTCGCTCGCCTACCTGATGCGGCGCTGGAGGGAGAAGATCCGCTCCTCGACGCCCCTCCACGTCGTCGGCCTCACCGAGATCTTCGCCATCTGCGGCCTCGTCGCCTCCCTCATCTACCTCCTCAGCTTCTTCGGCATCGCCTTCGTCCAGTCCGTCGTCTCCAGCAGCGACGACGAGGACGAGGACTTCCTCATCGCCCCCGCCCAGCCGCCCAAGCCCGCGCCCGCGCAGTGCGCGCTGCTGCAGAGCGCCGGCCCCGCCCCCGAGAGAATGCCGGAGGAGGACGAGGAGATCGTCGCCGAGGTCGTCGCCGGGAAGATCCCCTCCTACGTTCTCGAGACCAGGCTCGGCGACTGCCGCCGGGCCGCCGGGATCCGCCGCGAGGCGCTGCGCCGGATCACCGGGAGGGAGATCAACGGCCTCCCGCTCGACGGCTTCGACTACGCCTCCATTCTCGGCCAGTGCTGCGAGATGCCCGTGGGGTACGTGCAGCTGCCGGTGGGCGTCGTGGGGCCGCTCCTCCTCGACGGCCGCCGAATCTACGTCCCCATGGCCACCACAGAGGGCTGCCTCGTCGCCAGCACCAACCGGGGATGCAAGGCCATTGCCGAGTCTGGCGGTGCTTCCAGCGTCGTCTTCCGTGACGGGATGAGCCGCGCCCCCGTCGCCAGGTTCCCGTCCGCCAGCCGCGCCGCCGAGCTCATGGAATTCCTCGAGAACCCAGCCAACTTCGACACTCTGTCTGTGGTCTTTAGCAGGTATAAACTCCGGATTAGTGCCCATATTCAGCCCATGCTCTACTCGCACGACAAATGACATTACGCTAGTGCGTCTCTTGTGTTTGACGACATGTCCCCATCAATCAAATCAGCGCTGTTTCATTTTTAACCCCAAAAAAATGCTTGGTTTTGTGCAGATCAACGAGATTCGGAAGACTACAGGGGGTCAAATGCGCGTTGGCAGGGAGGAACCTGTACATGAGGTTCACCTGCAGCACTGGTGATGCCATGGGGATGAACATGATCTCCAAGGGCGTGCAACACGTGCTGGACTACCTAGAGGAGGATTTCCCTGATATGGACGTCGTCAGTATCTCAGGTATTTTCTCACGTTTATAAATCAACGTTGTACCGTTGATAGATTGTCTTTATTATTTTGGCTAGTTATGACTTATCAGAGCCTTCTAATAATTTTTGACGCCAATATACATCTGACGTCAGCTCGAAAGAAAGTTCCCCCAGGCAGGGTGGTCAAATGCTTCAGAATTGACAAGCAAAAACAGATAAAATTGTTGTGCTATCCATGTTCTAAAGTAAAAATTGCCATGCCCAGAAATTGCCATGTTGACTGAAGGGAATTGCCATGCTACATCAACGGAGAAAGATAAAATCGCCATGCTCTAAAAACTGAAATTGCCATTCCGAATGTATTCGCTCGGATTGCCATCCTGAGCAAACCATTTTTGCCGTCAGCATCATTGTTTGCTCAGAGGGGTACATGGCACCGAACACTTTAGGATTCGTGCATGAGGGCGTTTGCTCGGATTGCTTATAAAGAAATGACGTCAGTTCTATAACATTTAGGATAATTTTATAGTTGATGGCTGGTTAGATGATGGTATCAAAGAATAAGAGCACAACATATTCTCTTGATCCAATACCATTTTGCAAATATTCAAGCCCAGAGAGTTGATGAATGAAGCAACTGGCATGATAGATGTTTAAGGGGTCTTGTCTTAATTGGATTCTCTTGCCTGCGATTGTTATTTTAATTGGATACCCCCTTTGGTGTCAGCACACGATCCAAACTGACGTGGACTACAGTTGTTTTCATTTGTAGTAGTTAGGCTACCTTTTTGTCCAATCTCCCCAGCTTGCTCTTAGTACTTTGTAGAGAGGACGAACATTCACACAAGGAAATTTGGACAAGGCCACCTCATTCTTTTCTTCCCTATTATGTCTTACTCATGCTTTGTCATAACACAAGTAATACCAGTCACGGAGTTTTGCACAGTACAGTCATAGAGTGACGTTCCAATCTGTAAAAATCTCAAGTGGTTTATATATATTGAAGACTACACAGGTTTATACTCCCTCCGTTCCTAAATATTTGTCTTTTTAGAGATTTTACTATGAACTACATACGGATGTATATAGACATAATTTGGAGTGTAAGTTCACTCATTTTGCTCCGTATGTAGTTCGTAGTTGAATCTTTAAAAAGACAAATATTTAGGAACGGAGGGAGTACTTAGGATAGTTGTATTTATCTAGTTTAGTGTTGCTGATTAAGACCAGATCTGTACCGTATTCATAGCAGTACATTTATACTTAGTATAGTGGTATGCACCGAGCTTTTTCACATATCTTTAGTGCTACATAATTTCCTAACTGAACTTCCTTAAAAAACAGGCAATTTTTGTTCTGACAAGAAATCAGCTGCTGTGAATTGGATTGAGGGGCGTGGAAAGTCCGTGGTTTGTGAGGCAGTAATCAGAGAGGAAGTTGTGCAGAAGGTTCTCAAGACCAACGTTCAGTCACTCGTCGAGTTGAACGTGATCAAGAACCTTGCTGGTTCAGCTGTTGCTGGAGCTCTTGGAGGTTTCAATGCCCACGCAAGCAACATTGTAACAGCTATCTTCATTGCCACTGGTCAGGATCCTGCACAGAATGTTGAGAGCTCACAGTGTATCACGATGTTGGAAGCTGTAAATGGTGGCAGAGACCTTCACATCTCCGTTACTATGCCATCCATTGAGGTACGAAGCAATATTTTTCTTCATGATTGACTCATGCTCTTCATATTCTTTTGTACGTGACAAGTCTTGAGTTTATGTTGATTGTCAATTATTCCCTTATTTTGTTATCTAGAGTAGTACACATGATGGTTTTTGCACTTTGGACCCTGACACTTTGCCAAGAACCATTGATTATTCAATCAGTTAGATGGCATCCTCTATGTCCCTCCAAAAAGAAGTGGCATCCTCTATGAACTATAACAAGTATTGATACCTTGATAGCCAAGAATTGTATATTTGTAACAGTCTGTTGATCTTGATCCATCCATTTAAATATATGTTAGTGGGGTTTAAATTATCCCTTTGTTAGGTACCTGGAGATTTTAAAATAATGCTGTCATACATAGTGCTTGATTTTGTTGCCATTAGGCACTAAGCACTATGCAGAGGGTCCAGATTCTGTGTAAAAAACCATATAACATGTTCAACTATGCTTGCTTGTCCTTCAGAATAAGCTTTGTATATGCCAAATGCCAATTTGATCCCTTTTTGGAACATTATTCTTATAGCCACACCATCTGGTTTTCTAGACTACTATTCCTTTCGTTTGCTGTTTGTTCGCCTGCTTGCTATTGTTTTCGTCATCAGCCAGCTCAGTTTAGACCGGCAGTTATCTGTTTAATTAGTGGCCTAATTTGTAACGTTGTGTTTGTTATTATTGCCGAGAAAGGCATCAATCGCCTGCTCATAATTCGGTTAATTATCATCATATACCTAACGTTCCCCACCAACTACGATATAGAGTATATATATGATATGAACTGATGGGTGTGTTGTGATGATCGAAATGCAGGTGGGCACAGTTGGTGGAGGCACGCAGCTGGCCTCACAGTCGGCCTGCTTGGACCTACTGGGCGTCAAAGGCGCCAACAGGGAATCTCCGGGATCGAATGCTAGGCTGCTTGCCACGGTGGTGGCTGGTGCGGTCCTGGCTGGGGAGCTGTCCCTTATCTCTGCGCAGGCTGCCGGCCATCTGGTCCAGAGCCACATGAAATACAACAGATCCAGGAAGGATATGTCCAATGCCGCCGCTTGCTGAAGCGCATGGCATCACTTGGGCCCTTGCCAGAAGCAAATAGACAAAAACCCAGATCAAAATGTTCGCCGGATACATAATCCCCCCTTCACCTCTGTGGGAGTGGACAGACGAGGAAGGTGACTCATCACAGGTTAATTATTTTGTTGATTCCTTGTGTGGAATGGCATGGGCATGCTCAGGAGGTGAAGAGGGAAACCCCGTCGGATGAACCGTTTGTCTGGAGATCGGTCATGGTTTACCAGGAGGACAAGAGAGCACCTGTATTTACCACCCTGTGCTTCCACCCTGGATATGACCAAGCCTATTTATTTTCTTGATGTTGTTGTTCCTCTTCCCACCAAACCTCTTGTTCTGCCCGTCTTGAATCTGACCACCTTGGTTGTTTTTGTCCAAAGCTTACATTACTACCCGCTTCTGCTTTACACACTTGTCTCTGTTCCCTCCTGTTACTGCTTCGGGAATGCTTGTAGTAGCATTGTAACTAATTCAGTTTCGTCTGTTTGATCTTTCTATCCTAGTGTCTGTTACCCTTGCTGGCTCGCTTGTAAAGAAGATGTTTTTGAGTTAACTGAATCTGTTCTCATTGTGACCATGTGTCCATGTTTTTTTATATTTACTGCGTCAGAGCCGATGCTTTTTCTGTAAATTAATGACACAAGCATGGCAGCTGTTGTTTGTTCTGCCAGAGTATCTTAATAAGAAATTAGTAACACAAGCATGGCTAGGTCCTGACAGGAACAAGAAATATGTGTACAACTATGACGCTCTTTGCTTAGCAGTCGCCACCAAAGCCATGCACGTATGTCTCTTAGCAGAAGAAGACGGTACAGTGATCGTCGAGCGACGCACTACTTGTGGATGTGGTCACCATCGACTGTTGGTGATTAGCACGGAGAGCGCATCTATTGCTGACGGGGCCATGCTCTGCGCGGGACACCATATGCCTTGCCACCACAAACGACGTACAGCCGCTACCGCTTCATGCAACGGTACTCGTCGCACCACATGGCGTGACGGCCGGCCGGTGCTGCGCTCCTCGTGGCGCTGGCCGCTGGCACCGCATTGACTCGTTGTTTCCGTCGCTACCTTGAATGTACCGCTGTCCGTCATGTGCGGCAGGATTATATTGTTCCTTTCTCAGTTTTAAAATAAATGATTCAACTTAGTATAAACTTGAATCATTTTAGGAGAACACTACATAGCGGCGCCGCATCTATGTATTGCGGTGCAGCGGCCCAGCTAATCATCCTTCTAATGTAAAAATAGTGTTGCTTTACTAATTAGATTACTTTAAAAAGCATTGCCTACCGCCAAACCCTTGTGATGCAAATTCAATAATGTCATCAGATTTGGTCTAAAATGACCGAACTTTAAAAAGTTTTATCTCTTAAACCGTTAATTAAATCGATGATCCGTTTTCACCGTTGACCTTGTTTCGACGAAATCTTTAAAACTAGATCCCATGTCGATATGTTTTGACAACTTTTTTTTTTGCTCGTACTTACCACATTTGATGCACTTACTTGCCATATTAGTAACTACTTACTTGTCTGATAAAATATAACTTAATCATCATATTTTTAAAAATTGCGTATAAATATGACGTCTTGACATAATTAAACTGGCAATCACAAACAACTTTTTTTGGGTGATTACGTGCAAAAATATGACAAGTCGACATATTTAAAACCGACGACCACAACAAATCTTTTTTGGTTCGTTTGTAAATATGACAACTCGGCATAGTTAACCTAGCAAGCACATAAAATAATTTTCTAGCAAAGTTGTATGTAAATATGACAAGTTTACATATTTAAATTAGCAAAACACAACCTGTGACAAAATTATTCACATAGCTTGCCAACAAAATTACACCAAATTACCGGAATTAGTTTTCATATTATGAGTCACTTAGTGGCCAGATTAAAAATAACTTACTTGCCTACTATTTTTACATTTTGGTTGTCTAGTGTTTAGTTGTGTCAAGTTGTCATCTTTAATTCATGTAGCTTGCCAGAAAAAGATTACACACTAGTACTTGTCATTTTTATTGTGCCGAGTTGCCATCTTTAATTCATTTAGCTTGACAGAAAAAAATTACGCAATGGTACTTGTCATTTTCATTATGCCGAGTTATCATTTTATTCATATAGCTTGCAAAAATAATTACATCAAATTACCAGAATTATAGGTTGTACTTGCTTAGCTAGTTAGTTATGTTTCTTAAAAACTGTACATCTAGTCATATTAAAAATACCTACCTACTAGGTTTAAACCTTTGTAATCCTATACTATAGGCCATGATCGTGTGGCTGTTGCGAAGAAAAAAAGAAAAAAAACAGCATCCAGTTTCATGCAAAAGAGAATAGCACTAGCCACGTGCTTGCCTGCAAACGTGTAAAGTGTAGTGCACTGTAGAAGGCTATAGACAGCGTATTGTGTACCATTTCTCTAACAAGGTTGTTTAGAAAATAAGTACAGCTCAGATGGCACCTGCTTGCATGCAACTCGAACGGCTGCACGGGACCGCCAGCATGCGGCACTTCTATTTAGATTTTCCCATCATTTTATTGGGACAAAGCAAATATTAGATTCCTTCCATTGTTAAATATAAGTTTTTTTTTAATTTAACTAGGAAACTACATACAAATTAAAATAAGTAAATCTATATTATAAAATACGTCTACATATATTCGTATGGTTTCTAATGAAACATCTAAAAAGATTTATATTTAGAAACGGGAGGAGTATAGTGTATTATTGTTTCTATTTTTGTAATATGGACTAAATCCGAAGCAAAATTTGGAAAATCTATATTTTAAAATACATCGATACACATACATACGTAATCTGTAGTGAAATCTCTAAAAAGACTTAAATTTAGAAACGAAGAGAATAACACATATACTCATGTGTTTCAATAGGGAGAAAAAAATAAAAATAAGTACCGAATGAGATTGTGGATTCTCGTCTCGAACACACTCATCATCGTTATTTTTGGGGAATTGTTTCTAGCCGTCGCGTGGCCGAACGCTTCGGTCGATCCATCTCGCGCCGTCTGATGCAACTAGATCAAGCGGCTCGCATCTCGTCTCGCATTCTTGTCTTACATGGGGACTCTCTCTCTCGAGCGACCACCTATTACCGCGCGCTCCTGCTTCTTTCAATTCCACCATTGCGACGGCGAGCAGTACGGGCGAGAGAGCGGCGACGATGCGCGGCCCCGGCGAGTCTGCCATCTACCCTGCATCGACGGCGAACTTCGACGAGCGGTGACGGCCACCGGCCCCGGCGAACGGCGCGCAGCCTCGACGAGGTTGCTGCTTCCCATGTCCCCGCGAGCACGGCCACCTCTTTTCCCAATTCCGGCTGACGAGCTACATAACTGCGACGACGAGGCACACCCCTGAGCCAGGGATGCTGGAACCAACATTATTTTTGCTACATGCTTCAACCGGCATCACAATTTGCTACAACCGCCATCGCTGCTATCTGCTATCACTGGTGTCGCATTTTGCTACATTGCACATGGTTTCGCGATTTTTGCTTGAACCGACAACAAAAAAAGCTACATCCGATGACGCCATTTGCTGCAACGGCCACGACGAAGTTTGTGGTGGCGACGACAGCGTTGTGATTTTTGTTGCAACCGGCAATAGAAAAAGCTACCACCTCCTGTCAATTTGGCTACAACCGGCAACAAAAATAGGTTCAACTGTCGTGAAAAAGCTTCAACCACGGAAAAAGTTTCAACCGAAGTGAAAAAAGCCTCAACCGGAGTTTAAAAAAGCTTCAACTAGGGGGACAAGTGTGTGCATGCACGAGCGTCGATGGAGATGAGCGGCAAGTGACGGGGGAGAGGGCATGGGGTGCTGCGACGAGAAACGATGACAGGGAGAGGATGTGGTTGCTCATGGGGCAGGAGGTCGGAGACGCGTGGGGCGGAGGCTCGTGGGGACAGAGGTTGAAGACGAAGTCAAAGAGAGGATGAGATGCCAGATCTAACGGCTATTGAAGCCCAAATCGAACGGTGCTGCCCGACCGGCCGAAAATTCGATCGGCGCACCGACACAGAGTGCTCCCCTTATTTTTGCATGCACGATTCTCGGTGTGGGGTTTTGTGTCCATGTCATTGTGTCGAAGCGTTTGGTACATATGAATTTAGTCGCGAACAATAGGATCCCGACGCAGCCTTATCCCTTCCCTTTCCCTCTATCTCGATCCACACCCACTCCATCCCTATTCCCTCATGCGACTCTCTCTCGTCGAATACTTTCCCGATGAGCTACAGTGGCAACATGAGGAACCTGAGAAGATCTCCGGCGTGAGGTGGGTGCGCAACATAGTGGGCTTCGAGGGACGCGCGATGAATGCTGCAGATGGTCACGCTCATCTCGACGAGACATGGCTCAATGTGCGGCGTCCGGGGAGGAGGGCAACAACTATCGACGGTTGCAGCGCATGTGCGACCCCACTAGAACACCTCGACGAGTTCTCGCATCACCCACCCGGGGTCGCGCCTGCCCCCGTGAGATGCATACCTCTCAACCCGAACAATGCTATTGCACCCCACCCATGTGATGGCAGCAACTTCGACGACAAGGCAGAGTGGGGGCGGGAGAGGCAATGTGGCATTTGTCTATTGCCGCGCATGGTGGCGCCAACTGGCTGTTGGGGAACGTCGCATGGGAAACAAAAAATTTCCTACGCGCACGAAGACCTATCATGGTGATGTCCATCTACGAGAGGGGATATTCGATCTACGTACCCTTGTAGACCGTAGAGCAGAAGCGTTAGTGAACGCGGTTGATGTAGTGGAACGTCCTCACGTCCCTCGATCCGCCCCGCGAACCGTCCCGCGATCAGTCCCACGATCTAGTGCCGAACGGACGGCACCTCCGCGTTCAGCACACGTACAGCTCGACGATGATCTCGGCCTTCTTGATCCAGCAAGTGAGACGGAGAGGTAGATGAGTTCTCCGGCAGCGTGACGGCGCTCCGGAGGTTGGTGATGATCTTATCTCAGCAGGGCTCCGCCCGAGCTCCGCATAAACGTGATCTAGAGGTAAAACCGTGGAGATATGTGGTCGGGCTGCCGTGGCAAAGTTGTCTCAAATCAGCCCTAAAACCTCCGTATATATAGGGGGGAGAGGGGGAGCCTTGCCTTGGGGTCCAAGGACAACCAAGGGGTTCGGCCGAGCCAAGGGGGGCAACCCTCCCCTTCCAAACCGAGTCCAACTAGGTTTGGAAGGAGGAGTCCTTCCCCCTTTTCCCACCTCCTCTTTTTTTTCTCTTTTCTCTTTGATTTTCTTACTATGGCGCATAGGGCCTTCTTGGACTGTCCCACCAGCCCACTAAGGGCTGGTGCGCCACCCCCAAGGCCTATGGGCTTCCCCGGGGTGGGTTGCCCCCCCTGGTGAACACCCGGAACCCATTCGTCATTCCCGGTACATTCCCGGTAACTCCCAAAACCTTCCGGTAATCAAATGAGGTCATCCTATATATCAATCTTCGTTTCCGGACCATTCCGGAAATCCTCGTGACGTCTGTGATCTCATCCGGGACTCCGAACAACATTCGGTAACCAACCATATAACTCAAATACACATAAAACAACGTCGAACCTTAAGTGTGCAGACCTTGCGGGTTCGAGAACTATGTAGACATGACCCAAGAGACTCCTCGATCAATATCCAATAGCGGGACCTGGATGCCCATATTGGATCCTACATATTCTACGAAGATCTTATCGTTTGAACCTCAGTGCCAAGGATTCATATAATCCCGTATGTCATTCCCTTTGTCCTTCGGTATGTTACTTGCCCGAGATTCGATCGTCAGTATCCGCATACCTATTTCAATCTCGTTTACCGGCAAGTCTCTTTACTCGTTCCGTAATACAAGATCCCGCAACTTACACTAAGTCACATTGCTTGCAAGGCTTGTGTGTGATGTTGTATTACCGAGTGGGCCCCGAGATACCTCTCCGTCACACGGAGTGACAAATCCCAGTCTCGATCCATACTAACTCAACGAACACCTTTGGAGATACCTGTAGAGCATCTTTAGTCACCCAGTTACGTTGCGACGTTTGATACACACAAAGCATTCCTCCGGTGTTAGTGAGTTATATGATCTCATGGTCATAGGAACAAATACTTGACCTGCAGAAAACAGTAGCAACAAAATGACACGATCAATATGCTGCGTCCATTAGTTTGGGTCTAGTCCATCACGTGATTCTCCTAATGACGTGATGCAGTTATCAAGCAACAACACTTTGTTCATAATCAGAAGACCCTGACTATCTTTGATCAACTGGCTAGCCAACTAGAGGCTTGCTAGGGACAGTGTTTTGTCTATGTATCCACACATGTATATAGTCTTCATTGAATACAATTATAGCATGGATATTAAACGATTATCTTGATACAGGAATTATAATAGTAACTATATTTATTATTGCCTCTAGGGCATAATTCCAACAGTCTCCCACTTGCACTAGAGTCAATAATCTAGCCCTCACATCATCATGTGAATTACATTGTAATAAATCTAACACCCATACAGTTCTGGTGTTGATCATGCTTTGACCGTGGAAGAGGTTTAGTCAGCGGGTCTGCTACATTCAGATCCGTGTGCACTTTGCATATATTCACGTCCTCTCCCTCGACGTAGTCGCGGATGAGGTTGAAGCGTCGTTTGATGTGTCTGGTCTTCTTGTAAAACCGTGGTTCCTTTGCTAAGGCAATGGCACCCGTGTTGTCACAGAACAAGGTTATTGGATTCAGTGCGCTTGGCACCACTCCAAGACCCGTCATGAACTGCTTCATCCAGACACCCTCCTTAGCCGCCTCCGAGGCAGCCATGTACTCCGCTTCACATGTAGAATCTGCTACGACGCTCTGCTTGGAACTGCACCAGCTTACCGCACCCCCATTAAGAATAAATACGTATCTGGTCTGCGACTTAGAGTCGTCCGGATCTGCGTCAAAGCTTGCATCGACGTAACCTTTTACGGCGAGCTCTTCGTCACCTCCATACACGAGAAACATCTCCTTAGTCCTTTTCAGGTACTTCAGGATATTCTTGACCGCCGTCCAGTGATCCACTCCTGGATTACTCTGGAACCTACCTGCCATACTTATGGCCAGGCTAATGTCCGGTCTAGTGCACAACATTGCATACATGATAGAACCTATGGCTGAAGCATAGGGGACGGTGCTCATATGCTCTCTATCCTCATCAGTTGCTGGGCACTGAGTCTTACTCAATCTCGTACCTTGTAAAACTGGCAAGAACCCTTTCTTGGACTGTTCCATTTTGAACCTTTTCAAAACTTTATCAAGGTATGTGCTTTGTGAAAGTCCTATCAGGCGTTTTGATCTATCCCTGTAGATCTTAATGCCTAGAATGTAAGCAGCTTCTCCTAGGTCCTTCATAGAGAAACTTTTATTCAAGCAATCCTTTATGCTCTCCAAAAACTCTACGTTGTTTCCAATCAGCAATATGTCATCCACATATAATATTAGAAACGCCACAGAGCTCCCACTCACTTTCTTGTAAATACAAGATTCTCCAACCACTTGTATAAAACCAAATGCTTTGATCACCTCATCAAAGCGTTTGTTCAAACTCCGAGATGCTTGCACCAGTCCATAAATGGATCGCTGGAGCTTGCACACCTTGTTAGCATTCTTAGGATCGACAAAACCTTCGGGTTGCATCATATACAATTCTTCCTTAAGGAAATAGTTAAGGAACGCCGTTTTGACATCCATCTGCCAGATTTCATAATCGAAAAATGCAGCTATTGCTAACATGATTCTGACGGACTTAAGCATCGCTACGGGTGAGAATATCTCATCGTAGTCAACTCCTTGAACTTGTGAAAAACCCTTTGCCACAAGTCGAGCTTTATAAACGGTCACATTGCCGTCAGCGTCCGTCTTCCTCTTAAAGATCCATTTGTTCTGAATACCTTGCGGCCCTCAGGTAGTACTTCCAAAGTCCATACTTTGTTCTCATACATGGATCCTATCTCGGACTTCATGGCTTCTAGCCATTTGTTGGAATCTAGGCCCACCATTGCTTCTTCATAACTTGCAGGTTCATTGTTGTCTAACAACATGATTGACAAAACGGGATTACCGTACCACTCTGGAGCAGCACGTGGTCTTGTCGACCTGCGTGGTTCGACAGTAACTTGAACCGGAGTTTCATGATCATCATCATTAACTTCCTCCTCAACCGGCGTTGCAATGACACAGGTTTCCCCTTGCCCTACGCCACCATCTAGAGGGATGAGAGGTTCGACAACCTCATCAAGTTCTATCTTCCTCCGACTCAATTCTCTCGAGAGAAACTCCTTCTCGAGAAAAGCTCTGTTTTTAGCAACAAACACTTTGCCCTCGGATTTGAGATAGAAGGTGTACCCAACTGTCTATTTTGGGTAACCTATGAAGATGCACTTTTCCGCTTTGGGTTCCAGCTTTTCAGGCTGAAGCTTTTTGACATAAGCATCACATCCCCAAACTTTAAGAAACGACAACTTTGGCCTTTTGCCATACCACAGTTCGTATGATGTCGTCTCAACGGATTTTGATGGTGCCCTATTTAAAGTGAATGCAGCTGTTTCTAATGCATAACCCCAAAACGATAACGACAAATCGGTAAGAGACATCATAGATCGCACCATCTCTAATAAAGTACGATTACGACGTTCGAACACACCATTACGCTGTGGTGTTCCAGGCGGTGTCAACTGTGAAACAATTCCACATTGTCTTAAGTGAGCACCAAACTCGAAACTCAGATATTCACCGCCACGATCAGACCGTAGGAACTTGATCTTCTTGTTACGATGATTTTCAACTTCACTCTGAAATTGCTTGAACTTTTCAAATGTTTCAGACTTGTGCTTCATTAAGTAGAGATAACCATATCTACTCAAATCGTAAGTGAAGATGAGAAAATAACGATATCCGCCGCGTGCCTCTACGCTCATCGGACCGCACACATCGGTATGTATGATTTCCAACAAGTCACTTGCACGCTCCATTGTTCCGGAGAACGGAGTTTTAGTCATCTTGCCCATGAGGCACGGTTCGCACGTGTCAAGTGAATCAAAGTCAAGTGACTCCAAAAGTCCATCGACATGGAGTTTCTTCATGCGCTTTACACCAATATGACCTAAGCGGCAGTGCCATAAAAATAGGGCGATATCATTGTTAACTCTAACTCTTTTGGTCTCAATGTTATGTATGTGTGTATCACTATCAAGATTCAATATGAACAATCCTCTCACATTGGGTACATGACCATAAAAGATGTTACTCATAGAAATAGAACAACCATTATTCTCTGACTTAAAAGAGTAACCGTCTCGCAATAAACAAGATCCAGATATAATGTTCATGCTCAACGCAGGCACTAAATAACAATGATTCAAGTTCATAACTAATCCTGATGGTAACTGAAGTGAAACTGTGCCGACGGCGATTGCATCAACCTTGGAACCATTTCCTACGCGCATCGTCACTTCATCTTTCGCCAGCCTTCATCTATTCCGCAGTTCCTGTTTCGAGTTGCAAATATGAGCAACAGAACCGGTATCGAATACCCAGGCACTACTACGAGAGCCGGTTAAGTATACATCAATAACATGTATATCAAATATACCTGATTTTTCTTTGGCCGCCTTCTTATCAGCCAGATACTTGGCGCAGTTGCGCTTCCAGTGACCCATACCTTGCAATAGTAACACTCTGTTTCAGGCTTAGGTCCAGCTTTGGGTTTCTTCGTCGGATTGGCAACAGGCTTGCCGCTATTCTTTGAATTACCCTTCTTGCCTTTGCCGTTTCTCTTGAAACTAGTGGTCTTATTCACCATCAACACTTGATGCTCTTTACGGAGTTCAGACTCTGCGACTTTCAGTATCGCAAACAACTCGCCGGGTGACTTGTTCATCCCTTGCATGTCGTAGTTCAACACAAAGCCTTTATAGCTTGGCGGCAGTGATTGAAGGATTCTGTCAGTGATAGCCTCTTGCGGGAGTTCAATCCCCAGCTCAGCTAGACGGTTTGAGTACCCGGACATTTTGAGCACATGTTCACTGACAGACGAGTTCTCCTCCATCTTGCAAGCATAGAATTTATCGGAGGTCTCATACCTCTCGATCCGGGCGTTCTTCTGAAAGATGAACTTCAACTCCTGGAACATCTCAAATGCTCCATGACGCTCAAAGCGATGTTGAAGTCCCGGTTCTAAGCCATACAAGACTGCACATTGAACTACTGAGTAGTCCTCCTTACGTGTTAACCAAGCGTTCTTAACATCCTGGTCAGCCGTAGCGGGTGGTTCATCTCCTAGCGCAGCATTAAGGACATAATCCTTCTTCCCAGCTTGTAAGATTAGCTTAACATTACGAGCCGAGTCTACAAAGTTGCTTCCATCATCTTTCAACTTAGCTTTCTCTAGGAACGTATTAAAATTCAGGGTGACTGTTGCGTGAGCCATGATCTACAACACAAATATGTTCAAAGTGGACTTAGACTATGTTCAAGATAATTAGAGTTTAACTTAATCAAATTACTTGCTAAACTCCCACTCAAAAAGTACATCTCTCTAGTCATTTGAGTGGTTCATGATCCACTTACACTAGCTCAAGTCTGATCATCACGTGAGTTGAGCATAGTTTCAGTGGTAAGCATCCCTATGCTAATCATATCATCTATATGATTCATGATCGACCTTTTGGTCTCATGTGTTTCGAGGCCATGTCTACACATGTTAGGCTCGTCAAGCTTAACCCGAGTGTTCCGCGTGTGCAACTGTTTTGCACCTGTTGTATGTGAACGTTGAGTCTATCACACCCGATCATCGGGTGGTGTCTCGAAACGACGAACTGTAGCAACGGTGCACAGTCGGGGAGAACACAATTTCGTCTTGAAATTTTAGTGAGAGATCACCTTATAATGCTACCGTCGTTCTAAGCAAAATAAGGTGCATAAAAGGATTAACATCACATGCAATTCATAAGTGACATGATATGGCCATCATCACGTGCTCCTTGATCTCCATCACCAAAGCACCGGCACAATCTTCTTGTCACCGGCGCCACACCATGATCTCCATCAACGTGTCGCCATCGGGGTTGTCGTGCTACTCATGCTATTACTACTAAAGCTACATCCTAGCAAAATAGTAAACGCATCTGCAAGCACAAACGTTAGTTTAAAGACAACCCTATGGCTCCTGCCGGTTGCCGTACCATCGACGTGCAAGTCGATATTATCTATTACAACATGATCATTTCATACATCCAATATATCACATCACATCGTTGGCCATATCACATCACAAGCATACCCTGCAAAAAACAAGTTAGACGTCCTCTAATTTTGTTGTTGCATGTTTTACATGGTGACCATGGGTATCTAGTAGGATCGCATCTTACTTACGCAAACACCACAACGGAGATATATGAATTGCTATTTAACCTTATACAAGGACCTCCTCGGTCAAATCTGATTCAACTAAAGTTGGAGAAACTGACACTTGCCAGTCATCTTTGAGCAACGGGGTTACTCGTAGCGATGAAACCAGTCTCTCGTAAGCGTACGAGTAATGTCGGTCCAAGCCGCTTCAATCCAACAATACCGCGGAATCAAGAAAAGACTAAGGAGGGCAGCAAAACGCACATCACCGCCCACAAAAACTTTTGTGTTCTACTCGAGAAAACATCTACGCATGAACCTAGCTCATGATGCCACTGTTGGGGAACGTCGCATGAGAAACAAAAATTTTCCTACGCGCACGAAGACCTATCATGGTGATGTCCATCTACGAGAGGGGATATTCGATCTACGTACCCTTGTAGACCGTACAGCAGAAGCGTTAGTGAACGCGGTTGATGTAGTGGAACGTCCTCACGTCCCTCGATCCGCCCCGCGAACCGTCCCGCGATCAGTCCCACGATCTAGTGCCGAACGGACGGCACCTCCGCGTTCAGCACACGTACAGCTCGACGATGATCTCGGCCTTCTTGATCCAGCAAGAGAGACGGAGAGGTAGATGAGTTCTCCGGCAGCGCGACGGTGCTCCAGAGGTTGGTGATGATCTTATCTCAGCAGGGCTCCGCCCGAGCTCCGTAGAAACGCGATCTAGAAGTAAAACCGTGGAGATATGTGGTCGGGCTGCCGTGGCAAAGTTGTCTCAAATCAGCCCTAAAACCTTCGTATATATAGGTGGAAGAGGGGGAGCCTTGCCTTGGGGTCCAAGGACCCCCAAGGGGTTCGGCCGAGCCAAGGGGGGCAACCCTCCCCTTCCAAACCGAGTCCAACTAGGTTTGGAAGGAGGAGTCCGTCCCCCTTTTCCCACCTCCTCTTTTTTTTTCTCTTTTTCTTTGATTTTCTTCCTATGGCGCATAGGGCCTTCTTGGACTGTCCCACCAGCCCACTAAGGGCTGGTGCGCCACCCCCAAGGCCTATGGGCTTCCCCGGGGTGGGTTGCCCCCCCTGGTGAACACCCGGAACCCATTCGTCATTCCCGGTACATTCCCGGTAACTCCGAAAACCTTCCGGTAATCAAATGAGGTCATCCTATATATCAATCTTCGTTTCCGGACCATTCCGGAAATCCTCGTGACGTCTGTGATCTCATCCGGGACTCCGAACAACATTCGGTAACCAACCATATAACTCAAATACACATAAAACAACGTCGAACCTTAAGTGTGCAGACCTTGCGGGTTCGAGAACTATGTAGACATGACCCAAGAGACTCCTCGGTCAATATCCAATAGCGGGACCTGGATGCCCATATTGGATCCTACATATTCTACGAAGATCTTATCGTTTGAACCTCAGTGCCAAGGATTCATATAATCCCGTATGTCATTCCCTTTGTCCTTCGGTATGTTACTTGCCCGAGATTCGACCGTCAGTATCCGCATACCTATTTCAATCTCGTTTACCGGCAAGTCTCTTTACTCGTTCCGTAATACAAGATCCGACAACTTACACTAAGTCACATTGCTTGCAAGGCTTGTGTGTAATGTATTACCGAGTGGGCCCCGAGATACCTCTCCGTCACACAGAGTGACGAATCCCAGTCTCGATCCATACTAACTCAACGAACACCTTCGGAGATACCTGTAGAGCATCTTTATGGTCACCCAGTTACGTTGCGACGTTTGATACACACAAAGCATTCCTCCGGTGTTAGTGAGTTATATGATCTCATGGTCATAGGAACAAATACTTGACACGCAGAAAACAGTAGCAATAAAAAGACACGATCAATATGCTACGTCCATTAGTTTGGGTCTAGTCCATCACGTGATTCTCCTAATGACGTGATCCAGTTATCAAGCAACAACACCTTGTTCATAATTAGAAGACCCTGACTATCTTTGATCAATTGGCTAGCCAACTAGAGGATTGCTAGGGACAGTGTTTTGTCTATGTATCCACACATGTATATAAGTCTTCATTCAATACAATTATAGCATGGATAATAAACGATTATCTTGATACAGGAATTATAATAATAACTATATTTATTATTGCCTCTAGGGCATAATTCCAACACTGGCCATGGTGGCAGATACATCTTCATTGTATCTACTTTTCCAAATACTTTTGCTCTTTTTTGGACTCTAATTTGCATGATTTGAATGAAACTAATCCGGAGTGACGATGTTTTCAGCAAAACAACCACAATTTTGTTTTTGTGCATAAATAAAAGTTTTCGGAATCAGGCAAAACTTTGCGGGAATATTTTATTGAATAAATAAAAAATATTGGAACAAAGATCCACCGAAGGGGGCCACCTGTTGGTCACAAGAAAACAGGGCACGCCATGATGTCTTGTGGGTCCCTCAAGCGGTCGTCTGACCTAATTCCAAGCCTATATATTCTCTTTCCCCGAGAAAAAATAAGAGATAATTTTTCATCGTGTTTTACGACACAGAGCCGCCGCCACCTCTTGTTCTTCATCGGAAGGGCGATTTTGGAGTCCGATCGGGGGTCCGGAGAGGGGGATTCATCGCCATCGTCATCATCAACCCTTCTCCACCATCGATTCCATGATGCTCACTGTCGGGAGTGAGTAATTCCTATCTAGGCTTGCTCGACAGTGAATGATTTGGATGTGATTTATCATGTAAGCGAGTCAATTTGTTAGGGTTTGATCCTTAGTATCCACTATTTTCTGAGATTGATGTCACTATGAATTACTATGCTTAATGCTTGTCACTAGAGCCCGAGTGCCATGATTTCAGATCTGAACCCATTATATTTTTATAGATATGAGAGTGTTTTAGATCCTATCTTGCACGCTGTATGCAACTATTATGCGTTATGGTCCGTAGACCACAAAGTGACAATAATTGGGATCATGTCTGGTGATGACCTAGTATGAGGAGCTCATGTATTCATCACACGTTAATGCTTTGTTCCGGTTCTCTATTAAAAGGAGGCCTTAACTCCCTTAGATTTTATTATGGACACCACTCCTGCGGAAGGGTAGGACAAAAGATCTTATGCAAGTTCTTAGTATATGCACGTATAACTATTTATGAAATACATGCCTACATTACATAACTGGAGCTAGTTCTGTGTCGCTCTAGGTTGTGACTGTTATATGATGAATGTCATCCAAATATCGAAATATTCATCACCGATCGAATTCCTATACTTTTCTCGTATTGGTTTTCGCTAAGTTACTACTATTGTTGTTGTTGTTAAAATAACTAAAATTTGTTATTGTTACTATTACTTCTGTTATCGCTACTATCAAACTATCATATGACTATGCTACTAAACACTTTGCTTCAGATATTTAGTTTTCCACGTGTTGTTGAATTGACAACTCAACTGCCAAGGCTCATAAATATTGCTTTTCTCCATTGTGCCGGATCAATAAATTGGGTGAAATACTATCCTCAAAGACTGTTGTGATCGCCTATACTTATGGATCATCAAGACTATTTTCTGGTGCTATTGCCGAGGAGCATAGTTCTATTTAATGACCTCACTTGGGAATTGTCTATTTGCTGATCACTACGAGGAATCTGGAAGACTCAATAACCAAGATTATTCCCTCTAAGACGAGGGGGAGGGGTGGGGGGTAAGGAAATGCTAACTAGTTTTGCACTTGATTCACCTTCTATTTGAAGTCAGTTTGCGACACCGCCATGTGTTATCCATTTTGACATGTCACAAGAAATAGACACACTTGTACTATGAATGATGCTTATGAAGATGCTACTATTGTGCTTGATAACACTACTTTGTTTGAGGAAACCGTACCACTTGGTGAATTACTTGATGCTCATATTGCTAAAGCTAAAGAACTTGAAAATGTTGAAACTACTGAAACTATTGAAACTATTGAAACATCTACTAGAACTAGAACTCCTACTAGGCCTAAATTGATTGATGTATCTGATGGTTATGTTATGCGTGAGGAGATTACTAGCGAACTTATGGCTTATGATACTAGTCAAGGAATAGAGGGTTTCATAGCCATCTTGAAAGAAGAAGCCATGAACCAGTTTATGAAACATGATCCAAAATTTGCAAAATATCCTATTTACATAGATGATAAGGATTATAAATTCTCTGTTGATCCTGAGCTGGTTCCAATGGTAGAATTAGATACTTTCCATGGTTATAAATCTGATATAATTTTTGCACCTCTTAATAAATTGCATGATATTGCCACCCTATTTGCTCATGAGGAAAAATTCGTTATTAATACATTCTTAAATTGTTTCCTTTCTCTTTAAAGGGTGAAGATAATTAATGGTTTAATACCCTTGCTCCTGGTTATGTGCGCAGTCCCCCGGATATGATTTACTAATTCTCTGAAAAATATTTCCCTGCTCATATGAAACAAGTTGCCTTACAAGATATATATAACTTTTTGCAATTTGAGGAAGATCATCTCCCTCAAGCTCGGGGGAGGCTTCTCCGGCTATTAAATGTTTTTCATGGTCAATTGAAATGAAATATTTGATGTCTTTTACAATGGAGTAACCGATGCTGTAGGGACTACCTAGATAGTTGTGTTGGTTGTGTTTTGAGGGAAGGAATTGTTGAATAGGCACATGAACTAATGTAAATAGTTGGACATTTCTGGAACCATTACCAAAACCAACTCCAACAAAAAGTGGTATTCAATTCCTCGGTCCAGAAATCTATGTACCAAAAGGGTATTAAAGCTGAAGATGTTAAGAATTTTCCACCTACTGAAGAAATACATGGATTTGATATTCCAACACACACAATGGTAAATTCTCTTCATAGATTTTATGAATGTGATATCTCTTACAATAATAAGTCGCCTAGTTAGTGCTTGGATAAATTTGATAATTTTATTGTTAAGCAAGAAAACTTCAATATGCAAACTAGTGATCAATTGAAACGTAATGCCACTATGATTGACCAATTGAGTGATATGTTGGGTAGAATTGTTAGTGATGTTAAAGGCTTATGCAAACATGCTTCTATGGTTCAAACTCAGTTGGAACAAGTTTCTAAATCACAAAATGACTTGCTTAATGAGATGAATAATAAAATTAATGATCATGTTGTTAGAGTCGTGACTAGAGGAGGTAAAATGAATCATGATCCTCCATATCCCGAAGGTCATCCTGAGAGAATTGAGCAAGATTCTGAGAAAATTAATAAGGATATACCTAGTTCACCTAGAAAGAAGAAAAAGAATAAAGATAGAACTTTGCATGCTTCTAGTGAACCTATTCTAGGAAAACCTCGTGATGATCCTAATGATGTTTCTATTTCTGATGCTGAGACACACTGCGGCAGTGAACATACACCAAGTGATAATGAGAATGATTATGCTAATGATACTCATGTTGATGCCCCACCAAACTATAATAAAGAATTTGATAATGAAGTAGAAATAGAACCTCAAGTTGAGCTTGATGACCCGCCTTCTAAAACCATAAGGTATGATAAAAGAGACTTTGTTGCTAGGAAACATGGCAAACAAAAGGATCCATGGGTTTAGAAACCCATGTCGTTTTCTAGTAAAGTTGTGAAATATAGAGATGAAGAGGCTTTTAATTGCTTTGTTGAAATGCTTACACCTTTGTATCTGAGATCACCTCTTACCGAAATTATGAAAATGCCTCCATATGCTAAATACATGAAATATATTGTCACTAATAAAAGGAAAATACTGGAGGCTAAAATACACACTATGCTTGTAAATTATTCACTTGAGGGAAAAGTGCCTCACAAGCTGGGAGTTCCAGGAATACCTACTATACCATGCTCCATAAAAATGATCATATTAGAAATGCTTTGTGAGATTTAGGAGCTAGTGTTAGTGTTATGCATTTATCTTTATATAGAATACTTGATTTGAATAAGTTGACACCTATTGAAATATGTTTTCAAATGGCTGATAAATCAACTGCTTTACCAATCAGTATTTGTGAGGATGTTCCCGTTATTGTAGGTAATGTTACTATCTATTTGGGCTTTGTTATTCTTGATATGCCCGAGGATGACAACTTGTAGATTATCCTTGGTAGACCATTTCTGAATACTACAGGGGCTCTTATTGATTGCAACAAAGGCAATATTACCTTTCATGTCAATAATAAAGAACATACGGTATATTTTCCAAAGAAACAAAACAAAGTGAATAGTATAAATTGTATTGCAAAATATTATGACAATCACTAATGGAGGTTTGAATTTCCTCTTACGGTACCTGAGAAGAAAACCAAACTCTTATTGTTGGGACAATGCATAACCAGGTTGAGGTAATTTAGTGTTAAACGAAAGTTCTTTAGTTTCATGTTTCTCAGAAATAGTTTGTTAATAAGACTTGATCAACCTTATTAATTGATTCTTTTTTAGGGGCGTGAATTCGATGAATTTCGTAATCACGGCTTTTTGTATCCATACTTTTTTCTCTAATATTTAAAGTTTAATAAAGAAAAATTCCATGATTTTCTTGTTTTCTAATTTATCCATGCAATGAAAAAATGACACAAAAATAGAAGTGCACATAATTTCGCAAACTTTTACCACAATTTTGTTACCGAATATATAAGAATTTTTGGCACCGGAGACACTCCAAGGGTGTGCACCTATTGTCCACATGACATCATGGCGCGCTTACCCCCTCGGCGCGCCATGATGCCTTGTTGGGTCCACATGACCCCACTCATTTAGTCCACATGTCCATTGCTTATTCTTCCTCCAGAAAAAAAATCATGGTAGCTCTTGTTCCCGTCTTCTTGCGTTCAAAACTGAGATTTTCGATCTCTTTGCTCGGGACTTTGTTTTCGAAACTATTTTGGCGGATTGTTCCTTGGTATGTTACTCCTCCATTGGTCTAATTTGTTTTTGTTTTAGTGGATTATATTTTGCTTATTTTGCTACTGTTGGTGCCTCTAAATATGAGCTTGCATGTTGAATTTACTTGGTTCCAAGTAGTTTGAATGCTCGATATAGCCTCTAGACACTTGTAGGAGTTGTTGCTATCAATTTTGTTATGCTTTATTGATATCTTTCTGTGACCCATTTTTTTCATAGGAAGATGGACTTGTTCTAGAGAGGTTCATTGAGACGTAGTACCAAGGGAGTTGCGGGAGGAGCCCCTGATCTCCACCTTCCACATAGGGTGGATGTACGATCGTGTGAGTGGCCACACCCCGCCTTCATGGTCGAAGCCGATTTCCACCAGGAGTTTGCAATTTGTGGCCAACGGCTGTCTGACAAACTTCCTCAAAGATGAGTGTGACCAGTACCACCTTCTCACAAATTCCTTTATGCAAAACTTCTATTTCATACACAGATATGATATTCCCATAATATGCTTCAATTTATATGCTCAACATTTCGAAATAACACTTGTTGAATTCTATGAGGTATGCATGATCCCTCTCGAAGGAGAAACTAAGGAAGTCGACGTGAAGAGTTCGAGGATTTCTTCCTTACCTTAACTATGGGATAATATAAGGGTGTATCCACAGAAAGGTCACTAGTTTACATTTTTGTGTTGTGCACTATGTTGGTTTATTTGTAGGGAAATGATTGTCTGTTAGGCACGAGGGTAGCACGTTCAGTGCTGGTGACCTTGCCATTTTGCGTAGTGCACTTTATGGTGATCGAACTTATAATCTGGGAGGTATTGTTGCACATCAAATGCATACTAATAGAACTAGGGGCAACATTCATGGTGGTATTTATGCTACTCGCCTCACTGCACACTTTAATATTGAAATTCGTCCTGAGGATTGCTTACTTCGTAGGATTTATCTAGATCACCAATCCATGATAGGTCACCCTTTTATTGATGACCCCGAACCTCCTCACCATATTTGCTACAACTTGGTATTCAATGAGAATACTCAAGACGTTATTTCATTGCCTGCACCTTCTTTGTTTGACTCTCATTCCACACATGAATACGTCATCCTGTTTGAAGATGTCATTGCTTACAAGAAAAAGCTGGTTGTGGCGAAGAATGAGGTCCAGTCTTGGGAAGTTCAAGTACCACAGCCTCGCGAGTTTCCTCCTCGACGTGATAGATTCTTCAGATGGTGATTACCAAGTTAGGCCAACACCCTAAGCTTGGGGGAGTATGCATTCTCATCGAAACTACATCCATGTTCACACACTCATTCCATTTGTCGGTGTTCATCGTTTTCATTGTATATCCATGTTTCGCTTTATTTTGCTTGTTTGAAAAACTTTGAAAATCTAAAAATATTTCTCGCTTCTTTTCGGTATTTATTTCCCCATTTATTTATTTAGTAGCATTAGAAAGAAAACCCGAAAGATTCTAGTTCTTTTTTCTTTACTTGTTGGGATTTCTCCCGTGTAGATAGTTTTTCTGGCTTTTTGTTTTTCCCTTCATCCCACTTTCTTGAGAAAAACTAAATACTCCAAAAATATTTCATTGTGTTTCTCTCAATTACTTTTATTTTCTTTTGAGTCATCGCACAGAGAAGAATGTGCTATAATTGTTAAAGTGGCTCTCATATACCTTGTTGATTTATCTAACAAAGAGCTAGTGTTTATCTTGTCCTCTCCGTTGAATAAATTGTTTGTAGATTTCAGCTTAGCCCACAACACATTTTCACTATTATTATTTTCAAATCGTTTGATCATTCAAGTGAAAGGCAATAATGACGATAATTTGATGAAGTGACTGAAACGTTGACAGAGGCTGGGCTTGCATTGGTTTTTTCCTTAAAAAGGAAAGGGTGATGCAGCACAGGAGCAGTAAGTATTTCCCTCAGTTTGAGAACCAAGGTATCGATCCAGAAGGAGGGTCTCGTCAAGTCCAGAGTACCTGCGCAAACACAAACAAGCTTGCACCCAACGCTTCAAAGGGGTTGTCAATCCCTTCAAGATTGTTTGCAAAGTGAGATCTAAAGGCTGAAAGTGCAACGAAGTAAAAAGTGTAAGGCTGAAAATATGGTGTGGAGTAGACGCTGAGGGCCATAGTGTTCACTAGAGGCTTCTCTCATAAAAGCAAATATCACGGTGGGTGAACAAATTACTGCCGAGCAATTGATAGAACCGGCAAAGTCATGACGATATCTAAGGCAATGATCATACATATATGCATCACGTCCGAGACAAGTAGACCGATAGTTTCTGCATCTACTACTATTACTCCACACATCGACCGCTATCCAGCATGCATCTAATGTATTGAGTTCATGATGAACAGAGTAACGCTTTAAGCAAGATGACATGATGTAGAGGGATAAACTCAAACCAATGATGAAAACCCCATCTTTTTACCCTTGATGGCAACAACACGATGTGTGCCTCGCTACCCCTTCTGTCACTGGGTGAGGTCACCGCACGGTATGAACCCAAAACCAAGCACTTCTCCCATTGCAAGAATCATAGATCTAGTTGGCCAGACAAAACCCACAACTCGAAGAGAATTACAAGGATATGAAATCATGCATGAGAGAGATCATAAGAAACTCAAATAAGATTCATAGATAATCTGATCATAAATCCACAATTCATCGGATCTCGACAAACACACCGCAAAAGAAGATTACATCGGATAGATCTCCATGAAGATCATGGAGAACTTTGTATTGAAGATCCAAGAGAGAGAAGAAGCCATCTAGTTACTAGCTATGGACCCGTAGGTCTATGGTTAATTACTCATGCATCATCGGAGAGGTCATGGTGTTGATGAAGAAGCCCTCCGTGTCCGAATCCCCCCTCCAGCAGGGCACCAGAACGTGCCCCAGATGGGATCTTGCGGAGACAGAAGCTTGCGGTGGCGGAGAATTGATTTCGATGATCTCCTGATTTTTTGGGATTTTTAGGGAATTTATAGGCACAACCCTAGGTCAGGGGGCGCTCAGGGGGGCCACAAGCCTGGGTGGCGCGGCCTACCCCCTGGCCGCGGGGTGGGGGCTTGTGGGGCCCCTGGGGCTCCCCTGCCTTGGCTCCCAAGCTTCCCGATCTTCTTCCATTCTGGAAAAAACTTTTCGGGGATTTTCTTCCGTTTGGACTCCATTTCAAAATCTCCTCTGAAAGGGGTAAAAAACATGGAAAAAACAGGAAGTGACACTTGGCACTGAGTTAATAAGTTAGTCCCAAAAAAATATATAAAAGGCATGCAAAACATCCAAAGTTTGACAAGATAATAACATGAAACCATCAAAAATTATAGATACATTGGAGACGTATCACACCCCCAGGGTATCCCTTACTCCTGAGCAGGACTGGCGTTTGGGGTCGACACATGGGGCTCTTCCTCGTCATGAGGGTCAAGTGGCGTTACATAATACGGTATGTAAGGCTCCGCGTAGGTGTTCGATCGACCCCCAAAGCCGTTCAGCAGCGCGATGGTGGCGGTCCCTCTCGACGGAGGGGGGGGGGGAGTTCTCCCCGGTCGCGTTGCTCAGAGTTCTTCCTGCGATGGGCCTCCGCACGAAGTCGCTTGTTCCTATTGCCGTCGTTGGGTGGCCCTGGCATTGCTCGGTGCAGACTCGCTACCCCTTCTGTCACTGGGTATTGAGTTCATAACGAACAGAGTAACGCCTTAAGCAAGATGACATGATGTAGAGGGATAATCTCAAACCAATGATGAAAACCCCATCTTTTTACCCTTGATGGCAACAACACGATGCGTGTCTCGCTACCCCTTCTGTCACTGGGTGAGGTCACCGCACGTTATGAACCCAAAACCAAGAACTTCTCCCAATGCAAGAATCATAGATCTAGTTTGCCAAACAAAACCCACAACTCGAAGAGAATTACAAGGATATGAAATCATGCATAAGAGAGATCAGAAGAAACTCAAATAAGATTCATAGATAATCTGATCATAAATCCACAATTCATCGGATCTCAACAAACACACCGCAAAAGAAGATTACATCGGATAGATATCCATGAAGATCATGGAGAACTTTGTACTGAAGATCCAAGAGAGAGAAGAAGCCATCTAGTTACTAGCTATGGACCCGTAGGTCTATGGTGAACTACTCAGGCATCATTGGAGAGGTCATGGTGTTGATGAAGAAGCCCTTCGTGTCCGAATCCCCCCTCCAGCAGAGCACCAGAATGTGCCCCAGATGGGATCTTGCGGACACAGAAGCTTGCGGCGGCGGAAAAGTACTTTCGATGATCTCCTGATTTTTTCTGGAATTTATGGGAATATATAGGCGAAAGACCTAGGGCAAAGGGCGTCCAGGGGGCCCACAAGCCTGGATGGCGCGTCCTCCCCCCTGGCCGCTGGGTGGGGGCTTGTGGGGCCCCTGAGCCCCCCTGCCTTGGCTCCCAAGCTTTCCGATCTTCTTCCGTTCCAGAAAAAATCTTTTCGGGGATTTTCTTCCGTTTGGATTCCGTTTCAAAATCTCCTCTGAAAGGGGTCAAAAACATGAAAAAAACATGAACTGGCACTTGGCACTGAGTTAATAAGTTAGTCCCAAAAAATATATAAAAGGCATGCAAAACATCCAAAGTTTGACAAGATAATAGCATGAAACCATCAAAAATTATAGATACGTTGGAGACGTATCAAGCATCCCCAAGCTTAACTCCTGCTCGTCCTCGAGTAGGGAAGTGATAAAGAATGAATTTTTGATGTGGAATGCTACCTAGCATAGTTGTCCTTTGCAACTTTTTTCACGTGACATGAATGTTCAGATCCGTAAGATTTAAAACAATAGTTTACTATTGACATGAAAACAGTAATACTTCAAGCAAACTAGCAAAGTAATCATGAACTTTCAGAATAACAAGGCCAAAGAAAGTTATCCCTACAAAATCATATAGTCTGGCTATGCTCCATCATCCTCACACAACTAATGTAAATCATGCACAACCCCGGAATTGGCCAAGTAATTGTTTTCGCACTCTTACTTTCTCAAACTTTTTATAACTATCACGCAATACATGAGCGCGAGCCATGGATATAGCACTATAGGTGGAATAGAGTGTGGTGGTGGTTGTGAGACAAAAAGGAGGAGATGGTCACACTGACTCGGCGTATCAATAGGCTATGGAGATGCCCATTAATAGATATCAATGTGAATGAGTAGGGATTGCCATACAAAGGATGCACTAGAGCTATAAGTTTGTGAAAGCTCAAAAGGAAAACTAGTGGGTGTGCATCCAACTTGCTTGCTCACGAAGACCTAGGGCAATTTTGAGGAAGCCTATCATTGGAATATACAAGCCAAGTTATAAAATGAAGATTCCCACTAGTATATGATAGTGACAAAGCAAGAAGCTCTCAATCATGAAGAACATGGTGCTATCATGAAGCACAAGTGTGGAAAAAGATAGTAGCATTGTTGCTTCTCTCTTTTTCTCTCTTTTTTCATTTGGGCTCTTAGGCCTCTTTTTTTCTTTTCTTTTCTCCTTTTTTTTGTTTTTCGGCTCTTTGGCCTATTTTTTTTTTAATATTTCCTCACATGGGACAATGCTCTAATAATGATGATCATCACACTTTTATTTACTCACAGCTCAAAGATCACAATGATGATGACTCCATAGGAAATGCCTATGGCAGTGTACCGGGATGTGCAACGATCTAGCACGGCGTATGACGTTGAAACATCTCGCTAGATATCTTACGATCATGGAATGGCAATATGAGAGTGACGACACAAGTCATGAGATGGAATGGTGGGAGTTGCATGGCAATATATCTCGGAATGGCTATGAAAATGCCATAGTAGGTACGTATGGTGGCTGTTTTGAGGAAGGAATTTGGTGGGTTTGAGTACCGGCGGGAATTGCACGGCACTAGAGAGGCTAGCAATGGTGGAAGGTGAAAGTGCATCTATACCATGGGCTCACATTAGTCACGAAGAACTTACATACTTATTGCGAAACTTTTTATTAGTAATCGAAACAAAGTGCTAAACGCATACTCCGACGGGAAGGGTTGGTAGGTGTTAACCATCGCGCGATCCCGACCTCAACACAAAGGATGACAACCAATAGATCAATTATGCTCTGACTTCCTAACATAGCGGTTCACCATACGTGCATGCTACGAGAATCACTAACTCCAACACAAGTATCTCTAGATTCACAACACCCTACTAACATAACTCTCAATATTACCGAATCCACGTCTCAAAACTAATTGAGAGGAATCGAAACTTCTCTTTCTACTCAATGCACATGAAGATGGAGGTTTTTGCATCCTCTTTGGGTACCTAGAACATTTAGGACTACTTTCTGTGACGCCCAAGATGCGACCCTAACCTCAATTTGACACGAGGGCCTCGTCAGGGATAGAAGCGCATCTCGTCGTGTCGCAAGAATGGATATCGTTACAAGTACATGTACTGAAAAGAACAGATATATATATAGAATTGGCTTACACTCGCCACAAGCTACATCAGAGTCACAGCAGCACAATACATAATCATCATGAAGAAGAGCAGGGTCCGACTATGAACGAAAACAAACGAGAAAAGAAAAACAACGTCCATCCTTGCTATCCCAGGCTGCCGGCCTGGAACCCATCCTAGATCGATGAAGGAGAAGAAGAAGAGGCAACTCCAGATGAACAATCAATGCGCTCGCGTCAAATAACCTTTACCTGTACCTGCAACTGGTGTTGTAGTAATCTGTGAGCCACAGGGGACTCAGCAATCTCATTTCCAAAGGTATCAAGACTAGCAAAGCTTAATAGGTGAGGTAAGGTTAAGTGGTGAGGTTGCAACAGTGACTAAGCACATATTTGGTGGCTAAACTTACGAGTTCAAGAAATAATAGGGGGAAGATCTACGCATAACGGACGCAACTACTGATGATCAAATGAATGATCCTGAACACCTACCTACGTCAGTCATAACCCCACCGTGTCCTCGATCAGAGAAGGATCCCACGAAAGAGACAGTCACGGTTACGCACACAGTTGGCATATTTTAATTAAGTTATCTTCAAGTTATCTAGAACCAGTGGTAAACAAAGTTTCCACGTTGCCACATAACCGCGGGCACGGCTTTCCGAAAAGATTTAACCCTGCAGGGGTGCTCCAACTAGTCCATCACAAATTACCACAAGCCGCATAGAAACCCTCGATCACGAAGCTCGCGATCTCGTCGGACTCCTGAGTGGAAAACCTCAACTCTGAGATTACCCAAAGCATCACCGGAATCCCGATGCACAAGATATCTCGTCAAAGGTAAAACTAATCCAGCAAGGCCACCCGACGTGTCGACGATCCCGATAGGAGCCGCGTATCTCGTTCTCAAGACAGGACGGATGAGCGACGGTTACCATGCCAGACACCGAGTTGCCCCGGGTAGCGTTAGTAAGCTGCTCTGTTTTGGACCAGCACCATCAGCACTGGCCCTCCCTGTATTATGTAGAATTACTCCTCGGGTAGCGCTAACTCCCTATGCATTTCAGTGTTATCAAAATTATTATGTTGGGCAAATAGTACCAATGTTGGGCCTTGCCAGACAAGCTTTAGTCTAAAAAGAATTATCAAGGGGGTCCCCATAACAAACCCGGTCGTGTTAGGAGCGCTCAAATATGGAACATAACACCGGTAGCCGAAACTAAGGGGCAAAGGTGGAACAAAACACCAAGCTAGAAAGGCCGAGCCTTCCAGCTTTACCAAGTATATAGGTGCATTAAATTAAATAGCATTAAATATGGTGATATAACAAGGAACCCATGTTATCACATGGAAGCAACTACACCTGCAACTAGCAACGCTAACACAAGGTTAAGCAAGCAGTAACATAGCTAATCAGTGGTTTGCTAGGTTCAACGGGTTGAAGGTTTTCATGGCATTGTTGAGAGGCTGATATTTAACATGTGGTAGGCAACGAGACATAAGCGATAGAAGCAATAAAACTAGCATGGCAATGACAGTAATGATATCTAGGAAAATGGTCATCTTGCCTGAGATCCCGATTGGAAGAAGAATGACTCCGTGAAGCAGACGAACCGATGTAGTCGAACGGGTCCTCACTTTCCGACACGCTTGCGGAACTCTATCGAGACGGAGGAAACCGGAAACAATCATCAACACAGATATACACCACATGATGCAAGACACATATGATGCATGAACGATCTAATGCAAGGCATGACAATCACAACAATCAAACACTACACATTAAGTGAAGCTCGATATGCAACGAGTTGCATATCGACGAAACTCCATGTTTAATTATTTAGTTCACTCCCGTTCAGGTACACGACTATATTAAATGTTGTTAAACATGGCACGAGAGTGAAGCACAAATTAATCTACCTAGCTAGGCATTTTTAAATGAGACCCGAAACGACATATAGCATCTCCGAAATGACCCCACGTGTTAAATCTTAATTCTGTCTAGATTTGTCCTAATCACATTTTAGGTTTGTTAACCGGCAAAACAAAGTGGTTCACGTGATTCTACTCGTCGTTCTGGTCCATTTACATATATGGCACATCTCCAACGGAGCTACGGACAAATAGATACGACCTAAAGCGTTTTCAACACATCAACACACAAACCGATGCAAACATCACACTAAACAGTTCTAATTATGCATGAGAGTTGGAAATTATTAACCTACGTGAAATTCTAGTCAAGCTACAATTTTAAATCACTCCGATCCGATGCACGATTTAGAAACTACGCTCGTTTGAAAAACAAAGCTTTTCCTGAAATTAGCAAAGGCCCTGGAAATTGGAAAAGATCACACGACGTTAAAAAAAAGAACAATGGACCGAATTGCACTATTGTGCAGTGGCCTAGGGATGAAATCGGCCCAAGTGGTGCTATGGTCAAGAGAAAAAAAATAAACTCAGCAGCAAAAGAATTGAGGCCTCCATGGGATTCGATCCCGGGACCTCTCTGGTGGAGACAAAGGCACCAAGCAGTCCAGCTACGTAGCAGCTCTGATAAGATAAGGGTTTAGCAAATATAAGGGCGCATAAGGTACCAACTTGAAGCAAACCAAAACAACACAAAAAATAGGGGTGAGTGGAATTCGGACCTCACACCCCGTGGTTTCTAACGAGAGGCGCTAGCCACCTCGGCCACTAGAGTTGCTTGTCTAGAAATGTCGTGGCAACCTAATAAACCTAACAGTCCAGAACGGATCTAGGGAAAGAAACAAAGTTCACATACGATTCTTACAGCGGGGAAAACAGAGATGACGGCCATGGCATGGAGATGCAGATGGCCGAGGGTGCCGGAGGCGAGCTGCAGGCGAGGGGCGCGAGGCCGTGTCCGTGCGTGGCGTGGCTTGCGAGTTTCATTCCGGCCAAAACGGGTGGGGGGATGCGACCAGCGACATCGATGGAGCTGGTTGAGGTTGGCCATGGCGTGTGCTCCTGATTCAGAGAGATTCAGAGAAGATGGTCAGAGAGAGCAGGGGAGGGAACGGGAGGCGGAAGAGAGATGGAGAGGCGAAGGAAGGGGCGGCCTGGGTCTCGTTTCGGCGAGCCCGTCGGCACGGACCGGAGCAAGGCCTACAGCAGCGGCTAAGCATCCATGGCCATGACGGCTCCTTGTTGCTGCAACTCCGGTCCCTAGAGGCAAGGCGAGCAGGGGAAGACGATGACGACTTCGGGAGAAGGCGGCGGCCATGGCATCACGGGGCTGCAGGAGAGCACAGACTGGTTGACACTACGGGCATGCAGAGCTGCGGCACTGGCGGGCTCCGCGTTGACCAAGGGGAGGCATGAGGCTGGTTGCGCGTTGGGTTGGTTTGGCCACAAGGGAGCTCGTTGGTTGGCTGGATCTGGAAACCGGGGAACGAGGAGACCCGGTGGTGGGCGGCGACGGCGGATGGGACAGATTGGACTAGGGTTAGGGTAGGTCCACATTTGCATATAAATAGCAGGCTTGTCTAGGTCTGGACTCTTTGATCTAAATTGAAGGTTGCGGTTAAACAGGTTAGGGTCCTGTTGAAAAAAAAATGACGTCTTAGGGTATTACGGGGTTGATCCGGACCCAACGGCCACGACCGCCCGGTTCGGGTCCGGGGGAAGTTTACGGACTAGGTTGCGGGCAGATCGGTGCATTGTGTAGAGAGGCTACGTGGAGATGAGAGGGAAAACGGGCAGCCCGACATCGGGGTTTAAAACAACGAAAGCGTCCGACGTTGGACCGGCTATAGTGTCGCTATAGGTTTAACGGTTCGGGTATCAAACGAACTCTGATTGCGACGAAAATCGGCAGGCGGTCTACCTACAATAAAATAAGACCGCACACCAAGTTTCAACCCAATCGGAGAAAGTTTTACACACACTTTTAAAAACAAGGATTTGACGATGTCGCGGGCGCGTGCGAGTGTGGTCGGGGTCAGAACGGGCAACAACGAACACGGAGAGAACTGGCAACTAATAATGGATGCAAGTTTTGAAAACTGGCGGCAACGGAGATGCCGATGCAATGTTGAAGATGCGCATGATGCGATGATGATGCGACAAATAAAAAAATAATCACACAACGCAAAGGGAATAAAGGAGAATCTTATGGAACGTCAGCATTGGGCTGTCACACTTTCATAGCATAAGCCAACTACCAAATCACGCACCGTCGTGCTCTAAAAGATATAAGTGAAGCACAAGAGCAAAAGTATCTAGCTCAAAAGATATACGTGAAGCACTATGAGCATTCTAGCAAAATCACGATGAGTGCATGTCTCTCTCTCTCAAAAAGGTGTGAAGCAAGGATGATTGTGACACAACAAAAAGAAAAGACTCCTAAGATACAAGACGCTCCAAGCAAAACACATATCATGTGGTGAATAAAAATATAGCTCCAAGTAATGGTACAGATGGATTGAAGACGAAAGAGGGGATGCCTTCCCGGGGCATCCCCAAGCTTAGGCTTTTTGGTGTCCTTGAATTTGGCTTGGGATGCCTTGGGCATCCCCAAGCTTGAGATCTTTCCACTCCTTATCTGTTTGTCCATGAGAACATCACCCAAAACTTGAAAACTTCACAACACAAAACTTAAACAGAAACTTGTGATAACATTAGTACAAGAAAACAAACTACCACTTCTTTTGGTACTGTAGCAAACTTGAATTCCATCTATATTGATGATGGGCTACTGTATTCTCACTTTTTCATGGCTAGTACCCCCCGATACTAACCATAGTTTCATCAAAACAAGCAACCAACTCAATAAAAACAGAATCTGTCAAAAACAGACCAGCCTGTAGCAATCTGTATACTTCGTATACTTATGATACCTCAAAAAATCTGAACAATTACTACGGCCTGGTAAAAAATCATATAAATCAGCAGCAAAAAGAATCAACTCAAAATCTCTTTCTGAATAAAAATGAAAAATCATCTCGTGAGCGAAAAGTTTGTGTCTTTTTCCTGCAGGATCAAACAACTGTTACCAAGACTAGTCATAAAGGCTTTGCTTGGCTCAAACAAAAAAGAAACACAAAAATACAATCACAACAGAATTATGAAAGTGTGGACGCAACAAAACAGAAATAAAAAGATAAATTCATTGGGCTGCCTCCCAACAAGTGCTATTGTTTAACGCCCTTAGCTAGGCATAGAATCTATAGAATCACGTATCGTCGTCTTTGGTGCTCAAACCATAAGTGACCCTCATCATGGATTCATAAGGCAATCTTATTTTCTTTATAGGAAAGTGTTCCATGCCCTTCCTTAAAGGAAATTGAAATCTAATATTCCCTTCCTTCATATCGATGATAGCGCCGATAGTCCTTAGGAAAGGTCTACCAAAAATAATGGGGCATGTAGGATTGCAATCAATGTCAAGCACAATGAAATCCACGGGTACATAGTTTCTATTTGCAATAATAAGAACATCATTGATCCTTTCCATGGGTTTCTTACCGTAGAATCAGCAATATGCAAATTAAGAGAACACTCTTCAATCTCATTAAAACCCAGAACATCACATAAAGACTTTGGAATCGCAAAAACACTAGCACCCAAATCACACAAAGCATTGCGCTCATAGTTTTTTATTTTGATTTTGATGGTAGGTTCCCACTCATCATGAAGCTTTGTAGGGACTGAGACTTCCAATTCAAGTTTCTCTTCAAGAGATTTTATCATAGCTTCGACGATATGATCGGTAAAGGCTTTGTTTTGGCTATAAGCGTGTGGAGAGTTCAACATGGATTGCATGAAAGAAATGCATTCAATCAAGGAGCAACTATCATAATTGAATTCCTTGAAATCCACGGTAGTAATTTCATTACTACTCAAAGTTTTAACGTCTTCTACTCCACTTTTAATGCTTTTAGCATCAAGATAGATGGACTCCGAATCATTGGGGCACTTTTCAACCAAAGTGGATTCATATCCAGCCCCATAATCATTAGGTTTGACACAAGAAAACAAATATTAAATGGGAGTCACACCAAGCACTTTAAGATCTTCGTGATTCTCATCACGAGAACACGCCTTTTTAAGCCATTCATGTCTAGCACGAATTTGGGTGGTTCTTTCTTGGCTCTCAATCATGGAAACACGCATAGCTTTCAAAGTTTCATCCATGTTGATTTTGGGAGGAGTACATCTGAATTTCAAAGCATCAACATCATAAGAAATTCTATCCACGCTATTAGCCAAATCGTCAATTTTGAGTAGTTTTTCCTCTATGGACGCATTGAAAATCTTTTGAGAGTTGATGAACTCTTTGATATTACTCTCTAGATCAGAGGGTAATCTATTGTAATTTCCATGAGTATTGTTGTAGGAATTGCCAAAGTTATTAGAGGAGTTACTAGGAAAAGGCCTAGGAACATAGTTTCCTCTAAAGGCATTGTTGTTGCCAAAGTTATTCCTACCAACAAAATTAACGTCCAAGCTAGCGTTGCTACTATCAATCAAAGAAGACAAAGGCATATCATTAGGATCCAAAAGAGCACTTATACTAGCAACCAAATTCATTAACTCATCCATCTTAGCACTCAACGAGTTAATTTCTTCTATAGCGTGTACCTTCTTACTAGTAGGTGACCTTTCAGTGTGCCATTGAGAGTAGTTTGTCATGATGTTGTCTAAGAGCTTTGTGGCTTCCCCTAACGTGATTTCCATGAATGTTCCACCTGAGGCGGAGTCCAAGATATTTCTAGAAGCAAAATTCAAGTCAGCGTAAAAGATTTGAATAATCATCCAAAGACTCAAGCCATGAGCGGGACAATTTCTAATCATTAATTTCATTCTCTCCCAAGCTTGTGCAACATGTTCATGATCAAGTTGCTTGAAATTCATGATATCATTACGGAGAGAGATGATCTTAGCCGGCGGAAAATACTTGGTTATATAAGCATCTTTGCACTTATCCCAAGAGTTGATACTATTTTTGGGCAAAGAAGAAAACCAAGTTTTTGTTGGAAATATTCCCTAGAGGCAATAATAAAATGGTTATTATCATATTTCCTTGTTCATGATAATCGTCTATTGTTCATGCTATAATTGTCTTAACAGGAAAAGGTAATACATGTGTGAATAAATATATCACAATGTGTCCCTAGCAAGCCTCTAGTTGGCTAGCTCGTTAGACAATAGATGATCATGGTTTCCTGGTCATGGGCATTAGATGTCATTGATAACGGGATCACATCATTGGGAGAATGATGTGATGGACAAGACCCAATCCTAAGCGTAGCACTAGATCGTATTGTTCGTATGCTAAAGCTTTTCTAATGTCAAGTGTCTTTTCCTTCGACCGTGAGATTGTGCAACTCCCGGATACCGTAGGAGTGCTTTGGGTGTATCAAACGTCACAACGTAACTGGGTGACTATAAAGGTGCACTACGGGTACCTCTGAAAGTGCATGTTGGGTTGGTACGAATCGAGATCGGGATTTGTCACTCCGTGTGATGGAGAGGTATCTCTGGGCCCACTCGATATAACATCATCATGAGCTCAATGTGACTAAAGGAGTTAGTCACATGATGACGTGCTACGGAACGAGTAAAGAGACTTACCGGTAACGAGATTGAACAAGGTATAGGTATACCGACGATCGAATCTCGGCCAAGTTCTATACCAACAGACAAGGAATTGTATACGGGATTGATTGAATCCTTGACATCGTGGTTCATCCGATGAGATCATCGTGGAGCAAGTGGGAGCCACCATGGGTATCCAGACCCCGCTGATGGTTATTGGCCAGAGAGGTGTCTCGGTCATGTCTACCTGTCTCCCGAACCCGTAGGGTCTACACACTTAAGGTTCGATGATGCTAGGGTTATAGGGAATTGTTATACGAGGTTATCGAAAGTTGTTCGGAGTCCCGGTTGAGATCCCGGACGTCACGAGGAGATCCGGAATGGTCCGGAGGTAAAGATTGATATCTGGGATGGATGGTTTCGAACACCGGAAGTGTTTCGGGCGTCACCGGTAACGTACCGGGACCACCGAAGGTGGCCCCGGGGGACCACCGAAAGGGGGCAACGACACCGGGAGGATAGATGGGCCAAGTGGGGGAGGGAACCAGCCCCTAGGTGGGCTGGTGTGCCTCCCCACTCAGCCCATGGCGTAGGAAGAGGGGAGAGGGGGGAAACCCTAGCGCAGGTGGGCCTAAGGCCCACCAGAGGGGTGCGCCACCCCTCCTCCCCCCCTTGCTGCCGCACGTCCCATCTGGGGGGGGGGTTGCCGCACCACCTAGGGTGGGAAACCTAGGGGTGGCACCCCCCTCCCCTCCTCCTATATATAGTGGGCACTTTTGGCCATTGGGAAACAAACTTTTCCCTCTCCCTCGGCGCAGCCCTGCCCTTCTTTCTCCTCCTCTCTGCCGGTGCTTGGCGAAGCCCTGCCGGGAGACCTCGTCTCTCCATCGACACCACGCCGTCGTGCTGCTGGAGATCTTCCCCAACCTCTCCCTCCTCCTTGCTTGATCAAGGTGCGGGAGACGTCACCAGGCTGCACTTGTGTTGAACGCGGAGGTGTCGTAGTTCGACACTAGATCGGAATCACACCGCGATCTGAATCGCCGCGAGTATGACTCCATCAACCACGTTCTAGTAACGCTTTCGCTTAGTGATCTTCAAAGGTATGAAGATGCACTCACCCCTCTCTCGTTGCTGGTCTCTCCATAGGAAGATCTGAATATGCGTAGGAATTTTTTTGAATTTATGCTACGTTACCAACAGTGGCATCCGAGCCAGGTTTCCTATGCGTAGATTCTATGCACGAGTAGAACACAAAAGGTTGTGGGCGATGATTTGTCAATTGCTTGCCGTTACTAGTCTTATTCTTTTCCGGCGGTATTGTGGGATGAAGCGGCCCAAACCGACTTTACACGTACGCTTACGTGAGACTGGTTCCACCGACAGACATGCACACCGTGCATAAAGGTGGCTAGTGGGTGTCTGTCTCCCCTACTCTAGTCGGATTGGATTTGATGAAAAGGGTCCTTATGAAGGGTAAATAGCTTTGGCATATCATCGTTGTGGTTGTCACGTAGGTAAGAAAACTTTCTTGCTAGAGACCCAAATCAGCCACGTAAAACTTGCAACAACAATTAGAGGACGTCTAACTTGTTTTTGCAGGGTTTGACATGTGATGTGATATGGCCAAAGTTGTGATGTTGCATGTATGATGTATGAGATGATCATGTTATTGTAATAGGTTTGACGACTTGCATGTCGATGAGTATGACAACCGGCAGGAGCCATAGGAGTTGTCTTAATTTATTGTATGAGATGCAACGCCATGTGCTTACTACTTTTACTTCATTGCTAACGGTTAGCTATAGTAGTAGTGATAGTAGTAGTTGGCGTGACGACTTCACGGAGACACGATGATGGAGATCATGGTGTCACGCCGGTGACGATGATGATCATGCAATGCCTGAAGATGGAGATCGAAAGAGCAAAGATGATAATGGTCATATCATGTCACTATATGATTGCATTGTGATGTTTATCATGTTTTTCATCTTATTGCTTAGAACGACGGTAGCATAATAAAATGATTCCTCTTAAAATTTCGAGAACGTATTCCCCTAGGTGTGCACCGTTGCGAAGGATCGTTGTCTCGAAGCACCACGTGATGATCGGGTGTGATAGATTCTAACGTTCGCATACAATGGGTGTAAGCCAGATTTACACACGCGAAACACCTAGGTTGACTCGACGAGCTTAGCATGTACAGACATGACCTCGAATACAAGAGACCGAAAGGTCGAACATGAGTCGTATGGTTGAATACGATCAGCATGAAGTTGCTCACCATGATGACTAGTCTGTCTCACATGATGATCGGACACGGGTTAGTCAACATGGATCATGTATCACTTAGATGACTAGAGGGATGTCGATTTAAGTGGGAGTTCATACTTAATTTGATTAAATGAACTTAATTGTCATGAACTTAGTCTAAAAGTTGTCTTTATAAATATTGTAGACGGCCAACGTCAACCTCAATTTCAACGCATTCCTAGAGAAAAACAAGCTGAAAGATGATGGTAGCAACTATGCGGACTGGGTTCGCAACTTGAAGCTCATCCTTGAAGAAGCTAAAAAGGCTTATGTACTTGATGCGCCGCTAGGTGACCCTCCCGCTCCCGCAGCAGCCCAGGAAATTCTGAACGTCTGGCAAACGCGGAGTAATGACTACTCTCTGGTTAGGTGTGGCATGTTATACAGTTTAGAAACGGGGCTCCAAAGGCGTTTTGAGCAACACGGTGCATATGAGATGTTCCAAGAGCTGAAGCTAGTTTTTCAAGCTCATGCCCGTGTAGAGAGATATGAGGTCTCCGACAAGTTCTTTAGCTGTAAGATGGAGGAGAACAGTTCTGTCAGTGAGCACATACTCAAAATGTCTGGGTTACACGGTCGTCTGACTTCACTTGGAGTCGAACTTCCGGATGATGCTATAATTGATAGAATCCTCTAGTCTCTCCCACCAAGCTACAAAGGCTTTGTGTTTAACTACAACATGCAAGGGATGGAGAAGACCATTCCCGAGTTGTACTCGATGCTCAAGTGTGCAGAAGTAGAAATCAAGAAAGAGCATCAAGTGTTGATGGTCAACAAGACCACTAGTTTCAAGAAGGGCAAGGGTAAGAAGAACTTCAAGAAAGACGGCAAAGCTGTTGCCGTGCCCGGTAAGCCAGATGCCGGGAAGAAGAAAAATAATGGACCCAAGCCTGAGACTGAGTGCTTCTATTGCAAGGGAAAGGGTCACTGGAAGCGGAACTGCCCCAAATACTTAGCGGACAAGAAGGCCGGCAACGTTAAAGGTATATGTGATATACATGTTATTGATGTGTACCTTACTAGCGCTCGTAGTAGCTCCTGGGTATTTGATACCGGTGTTGTTGCTCACATTTGCAACTCAAAGCAGGAACTGCGGAATAAGCGGAGACTGGCCAAGGACGAGGTGACGATGCGCATCGGGAATGGTTCCAAGGTCGATGTGATCGCCGTCGGCACGCTACCTCTACATCTACCGTCGGGATTAGTTTTAAACCTTAATAATTGTTAATTAGTACCAGCTTTAAGCATGAACATTGTATCAGGGTCTTGCTTAATGCAAGACGACTACTCATTTAAGTTAGAGAATAATGGTTGTTCTATTTATATGAGTGATATGTTTTATGGTCATGTTCCGCTGGTGAATGGTTTATTTTTGATGAATCTCGATCGTGATGTTACGCATATTCATAGTGTGAGTACCAAAAGATGTAAAGTTGATAATGATAGTCCCACATACTTGTGGAACTGCCGCCTTGGTCACATCGGCGTTAAGCGCATGAAGAAGCTCCATACTGATGGACTATTAGAGTCTCTTGACTTTGAATCATTTGACACATGCGAGCCGTGCCTCATGGGCAAGATGACTAAGACTCCATTCTCAGGAATAATGGAGAGAGCAACCGACTTATTGGAAATAATACATACTGATGTGTGTGGTCCAATGAACGTTGAAGCTCGCGGTGGCTATCGTTATGTTCTCACTCTCACCGATGATTTGAGTAGGTATGGGTATATCTACTTGATGAAGCACAAGTCTGAGACATTTGAAAAGTTCAAGGAATTTCAGAGTGAGGTCGAGAATCAACGTGACAGAAAAATGAAGTGTCTACGATCTAATCGTGGAGGAGAATATTTGAGTCACGAGTTTGGCACACACCTAAGGAAGTGTGGAATCGTTTCACAACTGACGCCGCCTGGCACACCGCAACGCAACGGAGTGTCTGAACGTTGTAATCGCACTTTATTAGATATGGTACAATCTATGATGTCTCTTACCGACTTACCGCTATCATTTTGGGGAATAGGGCACCGTCTAAGTCCGTTGAGACGACACCGTATGAACTATGGTTAGGCAAGAAACCTAAGTTGTCGTTTCTTAAAGTTTGGGGCTGCGATGCTTATGTGAAGAAACTTCAACCAGAAAAGCTCGAACCCAAAGCGGAGAAATGCGTATTCATAGGATACCCTAAGGAAACTACTGGGTATACCTTCTATCTTAGATCCGAAGGTAAAACCTTTGTTGCCAAGAACGGAACCTTTCTAGAGAAAGAGTTTCTCTCGAAATAAGTAAGTGGGAGGAAGGTAGAACTTGATGAGGTAATTACACCCCCTCTCGAACAGGATAGTAGCGCAGCGCGGGAAGTTGTTCATGTGGCGCCTGCACCAACTGAAGAGGAAGTTAATGATAATGATCATGAAGCTTCGGATCAAGTTACTACTGAACCGCGAAGGTCCACGAGGGCACGCTCTGCACCACAGTGGTACGGCAACCCTGTGATGGAAATCATGTTGTTAGACAACGGTGAACCTTCGAACTATGAAGAAGCGATGGCGGGCCCAGATTCCAACAAATGGCTTGAAGCTATGAAATCCGAGATAGGATCCATGTATGAGAACAAAGTATGGACTTTGGTGGACTTGCTCGATGACTGGCGAGCCATAGAAAATAAATGGATCTTCAAGAAGAAGACTGATGCAGACGGTAATGTAACCGTTTATAAAGCTCGACTTGTCGCAAAGGGTTTTCGACAAATTCAAGGAGTTGACTACGAAGAGACTTTCTCTCCCGTAGCAAAGCTGAAATCAGTCCGGATCATGTTAGCTATTGTCGCCTTTTATGATTATGAAATTTGGCAAATGGACGTCAAAACAACGTTCCTTAACGGGAACCTTAAGGAAGAGTTGTATATGATGCAACCAGAAGGTTTTGTCGACCCTAAGGGTGCTAACAAAGTGTGCAAGCTCCAACGCTCCATCTACGGGCTGGTGCAAGCATCTCGGAGTTGGAACATTCGCTTTAATGAGGTGATTAAAGCGTTTGGGTTCATACAGGTTTACGGAGAAGCCTGTCTGTACAAGAAAGTGAGTGGGAGCTCTGTAGCTTTCCTCATACTGTATGTGGATGACATATTATTGATGGGGAATAATATAGAGATGTTGGAGAGCATAAAGGCCTATTTGAACAAGAGTGTTTCAATAAAGGACCTTGGAGAAGCTGCATACATATTAGGCATCAAGATCTATAGAGATAGATCGAGACGCCTCATAGGTGTTTCACAAAGTACATACCTTGACAAGATATTGAAGAAGTTTAATATGGAAAACTCAAAGAAAGGGTTCTTGCCAGTTTTGCAAGGTATGAGATTGAGTAAGACTCAGTCGCCGACCACGGTAGCAGATAGAGAGAAGATGAGTTCTGTCCCCTACGCTTCAGCCGTGGGCTGTCTAATGTATGCCATGCTGTGTATCGGACCTGATATAAACCTTGCCATAAGTTTGGTAGGGAGGTACCAAAGTGATGCCGGTATGAAACACTGGACAGCGGTCAAGAATATCCTTAAGTACCTGAAAAGGACTAAGGAAATGTTTCTCGTTTATGGAGGTGACGAAGAGCTCGTCGTAAAGGGTTACGCCGACGCCAGCTTCGACACAGATCTGGATGACTCTATGTCACAGACCGGATACGTATATGTTTTGAATGGTGGGGCAGTAAGCTGGTGCAGCAGCAAGCAAGAAGTCGTGGCAGCATCTACATGTGAAGCGGAATACATAGCTGCTTCAGAAGTGGCTCATCAAGGAATTTCGATGAAGGAGCTCATCACCGACCTTGGAGTGGTTCCAAGCGCGTCGGGTCCAATGACACTCTTCTGTGATAACACTGGGACCATTGCCATTGCCAAGGAGCCCAGGTTTCACTGGAAGACCAAGCACATCAAACGCCGCTACAACTCCATCCAGGACCATGTCCAGAGTGGAGTAATAGATATTTGTAAAGTACACACGAATCTGAATATTATAGACCCGTTGACTAAACCTCTTCCACGAGCAAAACATGATCAACACATAATGTTATGGGTGTTCGATACATCACAATGTAACTAGGTTATTGACTCTAGTGCAAGTGGGAGACTGTTGGAAATATGCCCTAGAGGCAATAATAAAATGGTTATTATCATATTTCCTTGTTCATGATAATCGTCTATTGTTCATGCTATAATTGTATTAACAGGAAACGGTAATACATGTGTGAATAAATAGATCACAATGTGTCCCTAGCAAGCATCTAGTTGGCTAGCTCGTTAGCCAATAGATGATCATGGTTTCCTGGTCATGGGCATTAGATGTCATTGATAACGGGATCACATCATTGGGAGAATGATGTGATGGACAAGACCCAATCCTAAGCGTAGCACTAGATCGTATTGTTCGTATGCTAAAGCTTTTCTAATGTCAAGTGTCTTTTCCTTCGACCGTGAGATTGTGCAACTCCCGGATACCGTAGGAGTGCTTTGGGTGTATCAAACGTCACAACGTAACTGGGTGACTATAAAGGTGCACTACGGGTACCTCTGAAAGTGTGTGTTGAGTTGGTACGAATCGAGATCGGGATTTGTCACTGCGTGTGACGGAGAGGTATCTCTGGGCCCACTCGGTAGAACATCATCATGAGCTCAATGTGACTAAAGGAGTTAGTCACACGATGACGTGCTATGGAACGAGTAAAGAGACTTACCAGTAACGAGATTGAACAAGGTATAGGTATACCGACGATCGAATCTCGGGCAAGTTCTATACCGACAAACAAAGGGAATTGTATACGGGATTGATTGAATCCTTGACATCGTGGTTCATCCGATGAGATCATCATGGAGCAAGTGGGAGCCACCATGGGTATCCACACCCCGCTGATGGTTATTGGCCAGAGAGGTGTCTCGGTCATGTCTACCTGTCTCCCGAACCCGTAGGGTCTACACACTTAAGGTTCGATGATGCTAGGGTTATAGAGAACTGTTATACGAGGTTATCGGAAGTTGTTCGGAGTCCGGGATGAGATCCCGGACGTCACGAGGAGCTCCGGAATGGTCCGGGAGGTAAAGATTGATATATAGGACGGATGGTTTCGAACATCGGAAGTGTTTCGGGCGTCACCGATAACGTACCGGGACCACCGGAGGTGGCCCCGGGGGTCCACCGAAAGGGGGCAACGACACCGGGAGGATAGATGGGCCAAGTGGGGGAGGGAACGAGCCCCTAGGTGGGCTGGTGTGCCCCCCCACTCATCCCATGGCGCAGGAAGAGGGGAGAGGGGGGGGGGAAACCCTAGCACATGTGGGCCTAAGGCCCACGAGAGGGGTGCGCCACCCCTCCTCCCCCCTGGCCGCCGCACCTCCCATCTGGGGGGGCTACCGCACCACCTAGGGTGGGAACCCTAGGGGAGGCACCCCCCTCCCCTTCTCCTATATATAGTGGGCACTTTTGGCCATTGGGAAACAGACTTTTCCCTCTCTCTCGGCGCAGCCCTGGCCTTCTTTCTCCTCCTCTGTGTCGGTGCTTGGAGAAGCCGTGCCGGGAGACCTGGTCTCTCCATCGACACCATGCTCTCGTGCTGCTGGAGATCTTCCCCAACCTCTCCCTCCTCCTTGCTGGATCAAGGTGCGGGAGACGTCACCGGACTGCACGTGTGTTGAACGTGGAGGTGTCGTAGTTCGGCACTAGATCAGAATCACACCGCGATCTGAATCGCCGCGAGTACGACTCCATCAACCACGTTCTAGTAACGCTTCCGCTTAGCGATCTTCAAAGGTATGAAGATGTACTCACCCCTCTCTCGTTGGTGGTCTCTCCATAGGAAGATCTGAATATGCGTAGGAATTTTTTTGAATTTATGCTACGTTACCCAACAATTTTTGCGCGATCTCGCAACGAGAAAGGAAAAAAGCTTCAATTTAATCATGTCATTATCCACATCTTTTTTCTTTTGCATATCGCAAAGCTCAATGAAGGTATTGAGATGGGATGCGGCATCTTCACTAGGAAGGCCAGAGAATTGCTCTTTCATAACAAGATTCAGCAAAGCGGCATTGATTTCGTATGACTCCGCACTAGTGGCGGGAGCAATCGGAGTACTAATAAAATCATTATTAGTAGTATTCGAGAAGTCACAAAGTTTGGTGTTTTCGTTCATGGTGACTTCAGCAAGCAAGCAAGCACATAAGCAAACAAAGAGCAGGCGAGAAAAAGGGCGAATGAAAAGGCAAACGAAAAAGGCAAATTGGTGAAGTGGGGGAGAGTAAAACGAGAGGCAACTGGCAAACAAAGTAAACGCAAGAGATGAGTTTGCGACACCTACTTGGATGAGTTCTTGACTTGATCTTCCTCCCCGGCAACGGCGCCGGAAATTCTTCTGCTATCCCACAGACAACAACGCTAGAAATTGACACATTGACAGAGGTTGGGATTGCATTGGTTTTTCCCTTGAAGAGGAAAGGGTGATGCAGCACAGGAGCAGTAAGTATTTCCCTCAGTTTGGGAACCAAGGTATCGATCCAGAAGGAAGGTCTCATCAAGTCCAGAGTACCTGCGCAAACACAAACAAGCTTGCACCCAACGCTTCAAAGGGGTTGTCAATCCCTTCAAGATTGTTTGCAGAGTGAGATATGAAGGCGGAAAGTGCAACGAAGTAGAAAGTGTAAGGCTAAAAATATGGTGTGGAGTAGACCCTGAGGGCCATACTGTTCACTAGAGGCTTCTCTCATAATAGCAAATATCACGGTGGGTAAACAAATTACTGTCGAGCAATTGATAGAACCGCGCAAAGTCATGACGATATCTAAGGCAATGATCATACATATAGGCATCACGTCCGAGACAAGTAGACCGATACTTTCTGCATCTACTACTATTACTCCACACATCGACCGCTATCCATCATGCATCTAGTGTGTTGAGTTCATGACGAATAGAGTAACGCCTTAAGCAAGATGACATGATGTAGAGGGATAATCTCAAACCAATGATGAAAACCCCATCTTTTTACCCTTGATGGCAACAACACGATGCATGCCTCGCTACCCCTTCTGTCACTGGGTGAGGTCACCGCACGGTATGAACCCAAAACAAAGCACTTCTCCTATTGCAAGAATCATAGATCTAGTTGGCCAAACAAAACCCACAACTTAAAGAGAATTACAAGGATATGAAATCATGCATAAGAGAGATCAGAAGAAACTCAAATAAGATTCATAGATAATCTGATCATAAATCCACAATTCATCGGATCTCGACAAACACACCGCAAAAGAAGATTACATCGGATAGATCTCCATGAAGATCATGGAGAACTTTGTATTGAAGATCCAAGAGAGAGAAGAAGCCATCTAGTTACTAGCTATGGACCCGTAGGTGTATGGTGAACTACTCACGCATCATCGAAGAGGTCATGGTGTTGATGAAGAAGCCCTCCGTGTCCGAATCCCCCTTCCGGCAGGGCACCAGAACATGCCCCAGATGGGATCTTGCGGAGACAGAAGCTTGCGGCGGCGGAAAAGCACTTTCGATGATCTCTTGATTTTTTCTGAAATTTATGGGAATATATAGGCGAAAGACCTAGGGCAAAGGGCGTCTAGGGGGCCCACAAGCCTGGATGGCGCGGCCTCCCCCCTGGCCGCGGGGTGGGGGCTTGTGGGGCACCTTAGGCCCCCTGCCTTCTCCCAAGCTTTCCGATCTTCTTTCGTTCTAGAAAAAATCTTTTCGGGGATTTTCTTCCGTTTGGACTCCGTTTCAAAACCTCCTCTGAAAGGGGTAAAAAACATGAAAAAAACAGGAATTGGCACTTGACACTGAGTTAATAAGTTAGTCCCAAAAAGTATATAAAAGACATGCAAAACATCCAAAGTTTGACAAGATAATAGCATGAAACCATCAAAAATTATAGATACGTTGGAGACGTGTCAGTGACCATAGCAATGAAAAGCCGGTATGAACTATTTGTGTTTTTCTTTTGTAAATATGTTTAACTCAGTCACCCTGATTCTGTTTATCATGAGTGAACATGTTTGTGTGATAATTAGAGACTATAGTTGCTCGTTACATGCTTAAGTAGCTAGGAGTGTATAATGATTTAACTTGAATGTCAACATGCATTAAAATGATTGTGGTGTTGTATGATAGGATGGTATCCTCTTCTGAAGAATTCAAATGACTTGACTTAGTACATGTTCACACATGTAGTTGATTCAAAACCAGTGCACTCTTTATGATGTGTATGTCCAGAGTGTTCATGTCCTACTCATGCTCGTAGCCAATCTTAAATATTCTTGATGCATGATTATGCCAATTTTCGCTCTCTACTTGGTCGCTTCTCGACCTATTTTCTAGTATTCGTCTATACTAAGCGAAAATACTACCTATGCATCCAAATCTATGAAACCCCAAAGTTATTCTAGAGATTCAACCATATCTACCTATATACAGTATTACAACGAAGTTCCAAGTAAATTTACATGTGTCAACTTTAAACGTTCATACAAACATCTGTTTTATGTGCATTCACCGCTCACTGAGCGACGAGGCGGTCAATATCCTCCATGCTAAGTGGATTATTCTCATGAGGAGAGTTTATTCACTTGTCCTGCCTGAGAAAGGCTCGTAAAAAGGATGAACATTCCTGCATAATTCAAAAATAAATAAACAAGAACTCCCCGTGTAACATTGATTGTTTGGAGGGCACGTGAGGATTTTGTTAGCCATGGAATGTGTTTGAATGATGGAGGGGAAGTAAAATTTTCATTCTCCTTGGGAACCGCTATTAATTTTTTAGCATGAAAGATCTTGAAATCCTTTGTCATGACGTTGACCAAAAAAACACACCACCCACAATATATGTTCATCTCTATTTGAAGCTTTAAGATCTCGCACCTCTATAAATCGCAGTTTCCTTCTGCGAAGGAGCATTCTTTTACTTTCATGTTATTTTCTTTTTATTATTTGAGTCATCATTTTCTCGCTTAAAAGCACCAATCCTCAGAATATTGTTGTCATTTTTATGCATTGAGTCTAGTTAATGTTGGAAGTGAGCACGACCGAATTTTTTCTACCATTAGTTAATGTTGGAAGTGTGCATTTATGTTTTGCGGTCCGAGAAAGGGCCAACAAGATACCATTTTATCATATTAGATCATGATTATTTTTATAATTTTGTTATTTGAGATATCTTATTATTGCTTGCTAGTTGATTATGTTATTGATATGAGTAAATGTGAGCTTTAAGTGTTATAGTTTATATGGTTAGTTCATGATCTTGCTGAAAAACTAGTTACTAGTTAAGTATATATAAAATAACAACAACAAAAGAGTTTGTAAAAGTTTTTCCTTCTCACTTTCAGGTTATCAACTCGATTGCTTGAGGATAAGCAATGATTTAATCTTGGGGAGTTGATACGTCTCCATCGCATCTACTTTTGCAAACACTTTTGCTCTTTTTTAAACTATAATTTGCATGATTCGAATGAAAGTAACCCGATCGGACATTACTTTCAGCATAACTACCATGGTTTGTTTTTGTGCAGAAATAAAAGTTCTCAAAATCGGACTAAACTTTGCGGCCATTTTTATTGTATAAATAAAAAAGTTACTTGAATGAAGTCCAGGGAGGGTGCCACCTATTGGTCACAAGACAATAGGGTGCGCCCACCCCGAGGGCCCCTCAGGAGGTCATCTGACCTAATTCCAACCTTATATATTATATTTTCCTGAGAAAAAATAGAAGTTTTCATCATTTTTATGATACAGAGCCGCCGCCACCTCGTGTTCTTCATCGGGAGGGCGATTCTGGAGTCCGATCGGGGCTCTAGAGAGGGGGTTCGTTGCCATCATCATCATCATCAACCCTTCTCCATCAATAATCCCATGATGATCACCGCCCGGAGTGAGTAATTCCTTCATAGGTTTGCTGGAAGGTGATGGAGTTGGATGAGATTTATCATCTAATCGAGTCAATTTGTTAGGGTTTGATTCCTAGTATACACCATGTTATGAGATTGATGTTGCTATGACTTTGATATGCTTAATGCTTGTCACTAGGGCCTGAGTGCCATGATTTCAGATATATTCCTATTATTGTTGTATGAATATGAGAGTGTTTTGAATCCTATCTTGCAAGTTATGTGTACCTATTATGTGTTATGATCCGTAAATCCTAAAGTGATGATAATTGGGATCGTCTCCCGTGATGACTATAATATGAGGAGTTCATGTATTCACCATGTGTTAATTCTTTGTCCACGTTGTCTATTAAAAAGAGGCCTTAATATCTTTTAGATTTTTTATGGACCCTGCTACCACGGGAGGGACAAAAGACCAGTTGAGGAACCCTCTAGAATGTTCCCAAAAGCAAAAAAAAAAGTACATACTTTTTTAGGGTCAAAAAAGATAAAACAATAGAGATAAATTGGAACGCTTGATAATGGGCTGGCCCAGTGCATCGCTCGCTCGCGTATCCTGCGATGTCAATGGTCTACATTATACGCAGTGAGCGTCCTTTAGGATTTTAATCCTATTACACGAGTAGGGTGCCGCAAAGCAACGGCGCGTATACCCGCTCGCGCTGGATGCCGTATGGGCCGGCCCTTTTGAAGTGTTTTTTTTTATTTCATTTTTTTCTTTCTCTTTTGTCTTTTTATTTTCTTTCCTGATTTACTTTTTTGTCCTCCCTTTTATTATTCACTTCTTCTTGTTTTTTTGAGACTTTACTTTTTCAATTCGCGAACATTTTCTTCTTCATCGAATTCAATAAATGTTCATCAAGTTCATTTTTTGTTAATCGTGAATTAGAAAATGTTCATCGAACATCAAATAGTGTGCGTTTAATAAAAATAATGTTCATAAAATTTTAAATTTGTTCATACTTTCAGAAAGTATGAAATTGGTTCATCATTGTTTTTAGAAAATGTTCTTGAATGCAAATTTTATTTGTCAAGTTCACAAAATGTTCATTAAATAGAAAATTAGTTCATCAAATACCAATAAATGTTCATCATTATTAAGAAATGATCAAATTATATAGTATCAAAATATATTTCATTAACCTGTCAACGATTTTGAAAGTCAGAATTGTTATCGAAATCGCGAAAAAAACAATGCGGAACCTCGCGCCCACCGCCCAGAAGGGCGTATATGGAGCGAGGAGTGTGCGCACGGCCATTTCCTGGCGCGCACCGCGTCAAATAGGGGCTCCGCTCCTACTTGGTGCCTTTGGCGCGAGTTAGGAGTCGCACATGCAGTATATGGGTTGGCCCTGTTGAGGTTATTTTTTTAAGTTTGGTTTACTGGTGGACCTGGTATTGTTCATCGTTGATCGTTCCACCAGCGACCATTTCCCATGTTGACCATTGATTTTCTTAAAAAAGAGTTCATACAAAATCAAAGAAAATGAATTTTTCATTGAAATATGAAGAAATGGAAAAAGGTTATCATTTTCTTACTTTTTGCAAATTTATTTATTCCTCTACATTACTTTGGAAAGTTAAACAATTTGGATAATGACGATTTACAAAAATCAAGAAATTTTGGAAGATTTATGATTGTGAGAAAACAAATAAAAGATTTCAAAATAAAAACTTCACAAAAAATTGTAAATTTATGCGAATGTTGTGAAAAGTTCATGAATTTTGATAAAAGCGAAAAATAAAAAAAGATAACAAAAAGAGAAACGGGTGAAAAGAAAAACCCTCATGGGATCTGGGATTGTATGCGGTGCACTTGTGCTTGATGTGGTATGAGTGCACCCGTTGTCGTAGCATATGTTAAAATGTTTTAGAAAATCTGAAAAAATCTAGCATGTTGACACAACATCAATGTTTGATGTCACAAAATTTCATATCAAAATTTGAAACATTACATAAAATATAAAAAAAATTGTTTCACATCCGTTTGACAATGGACCGATTCTAAATCCCAACTTACGTTATGTGCGATCCAGTGCTGACTTTGTTATTTTTGTACCTTGAGTAGTGTTTCAAATTTTAATTTGAAATTTACAACAACATAGACCGATGTTGTGTGAATATATTTATTTTTTTTGAAAAATAATAATTAAAATACCAGTCGGCATCGGGTGCATCGGTAGCACCTCAAGAACCGGTGCACCTGATATATTCCTCTTATGTTGTGGGAAGAGTGTGCGCTAGTTTGCAGAATCCACCTTGACCAGTAGAGGTGGCGCACTGAAGTAATTTTGTGTTTACCTTTTCACCTTTTTTATATTTCTCGAATATTCTATATATATTTGAAAGTATTTTACCTTTAAATATTCATGTTTGTGTTATATAACATAAAATACACGTAATTACTATCTAAGAGAATATTTCCTGACAATAAAAAATGTTCATGCATTTCAAAATATGTTTGTGTTTTTTGCACCTTTAAAGAATATAAAGGAATATCTAAATAATTTAGAAAAATATTTCTTACCATTAAAAGATTGAACATGTATTTGAATTTACTTTTGACATGTATTTGGAAAAATATTTCAAAATATGTATTTGAAAAATGTTTATAATATATTTCAAATATGATGTAACATGTATGAAAAATATTTCTCGTGTATACGAAAAGTGTAAACCATGCATTGAAAAATGTAAGTATGTATTAATAATATAAAAGAAATTTATTAAGAGAAAAGAGGATTTTAGAAATTCATTGATATTTCTAAAATCAATTCTAAAAACATTAGGGGCCGATCGCAGAGGCCAGGCTACATCTCTTAGGAAGCCAGATATAGCACTGGCATATTTGATGGCTAATTCCTTTTGTAGCTCGAGGAACGGATATAATAAGCACATCCACGATATTACTGATGGTTCGAATTATTGGCCCAAATTGGGCATGCTGCCAGTGAGAAAATTTCACGCGATACACGAGAGAAACTGGTTAGTGATCATTCTCATACATTGCTATTTGGCGCGTTCTCAACCGTCGTCACGTGTCGTGCTCCGAGCGTTTTCTCCGATTTTTTTTTAAAAAAATTCCCGCATTCGCATTTTATCGTTTTAGATTATTTGTTTAGTTTTTTTGTGTTTTAGTTTTTCACCGGTCTTTCTAAGCTTTTTGACGGAAAAAAATTTCAAAAAACCGAGTTTACAAGAAAATATGTTTTCTGTTTTTTTCGCGAACGTATTTTCTGTTTATTTACGGGAGGCACTGTTTTGCTTCCGTGAGAGGCATCATTTTGCCTTCAAGAGAGGCACGGCCGTGCCTCATGGAAACAAAAAAAAACTTATTTTCTGCTTTTTTCTATCGCGAGAGGCACGGTTTTGCTTCCGTGAGAGGCACGGGTTTGCCTTCGCGAGAGGCATGACCGTGTCTCACGGAAACGAAAAAAATGTGTTTTCTATTTTTTTTTATTACGAGAGGCACGGTTTTGCTTATGTAGAGACACGGTTTTAGCTTTACAAGAGGTATGATTTTTTCCTAATTTGTTTTGTCAAAATCTATCAATATGAAATCTAGTTTTGAATGCATGTCAGGAACTCAACGGTGAAAACAATTCGAAATTTCCATGCTTAATTTAAGAGATAAAACATTTAAAAAAAAGATCTACGAAAAAAAGGAAAACTTTCAGGTTGCGATAAGTGGCACATATGCACTACGCCACTTGTCCAAACCTGAAAACATGGGAGTGATTTTTGAAAGGAGTATTTCTCAACTAGTGATTTCGGGAGATATGTAGCTTTAGTTGGGAATTCACTATTTGCCGCTCGATGAATCAAAATACAGGCGCTTCGCACAGCCGAGCGACCCGACAGAGATGGGTTAGCTCGTTTAAGCGATGCAATGTCCCCAGTTTTGGAAACCTTCCCAGCCATTTTTTCTGCTTTTGAAAAACTTCTAGAAGGTTTCTGTTCCTGTTTTTTTTTGTTTTCTTTTACTTTTTTCCTTTTCTCTAATTTTAACCCTTTTCTGTTTTTTTGTTTATGTTTCATTTTTTTCTTTTCTGTCCTTTCATTTCATTTTTTCGGTTTAAATTTAAATTTTATTTCTTTCCTTTCTTTTCAGTGCTTTTTATAAACCATCCTGTTTTATAGTTTTGTTGTCCAGGATTTTCAAGAAATGTATCAAATTTCAAAAATCTTCCCATCAGAAAGAATTTTTCACAAATTTTAAAAATAATTCTTGTTTCCACAATTGTTTGAAAAAAGTCCATTTTGCATGAGTTTAAAAAATGTTCACGCTTCAAAAATTATTTGCCATTTTCAACATTGATCTTTTTTTCAGAAACAAATTAGTACATTTTTATTTAAATTGTTCACTATTTTTTTTAAAATCGTTTGGAATTTGCAAAATTGTTCCTGCTTTCAAAACTAGTCCACAATTTCTGAAAATGTTCATGTTTCCCTTTTTGCAGGAGAAAAATATTTGTGTTTTCATTTTTTTTCTTGTATTTTTTTGGAAAACTTGATCAGAAGGTTATTTAAAAGTTATTTGGAACTTCAAAAAAGTTCCAGTATTCAGAAGTTGTTAAATTGTTCATGTTTCGATTTTTTAGGACTTTCGAAAAATGTTCTCGTTTCAAAAATTGTCCACAAATTTCTTTGTTATTCTTCAAGTATATTTTAGTTTAATTTGTAAAGTTCATGTTTCGAAAAAAATTTCAAAACATAAAAAATATTCGTTCTTTATAGAATTTTTTTTTTGAAATGTTCGTGTTCACAAAAATTGTTAATTAAATAAAGTTTTCATTTTAAAAAGAATATTGGTAATTTCGGAAAATATTCTCATGTTTTAAAATTGTACAGATGTTTTTTGTTACAAATTTTATGAAAATTACAAACAATTACCAGGATTTCGAAAAATGTTCTTGTTTCCAGAATTTTTCACAATTTTCGAATTTCTTTTAATTTTTCACAGTTTCTTGTTTTCATATTTCTTTTCACGTATTTTCAATAAAATATTTTGAAACCGGTGAACAAAATTTAAAAACACGAACAGTTTTTGAAGCTGGGCCAACCTTTTAAACTCCAGAGTTAGTAAAAACGTAAATTGTTTTTGCAATTTGCGTACAATTTCAAAACCATGACATTTTCTTAACGCCAGATTAATTTTGAACAAAAGCATTCGCAACATATTTTTAAATTTCTTGAATTGATAAACAATTTTTGTGATACGATTTTTTCCTAAAAGTTGAAACATTTTTTAAAAACAGGAAAAAACTCGGAATTTAAGAAACCAAATCGAACATGAGCTTACTTTATAAAAGATAAAATTAACCTCGAAAAATAAGAAGGAAAATGAAAGAAAACAAGAAACAGAAGGAAGCAAACAGAAACACCGAGTTCTCGCTCGCGAAGCAGCAAAAAAAACAGACGGCCCAGAAAGCTCGCCAAGCGAAGGTTCTATGCGAAATAGCAGCAACTTGATGCATAGAGCGTTATATAGGGCCTCCGCTTTAGATGCTTCCGGTGGCCGACGGATATTGTCCATAGATAAAAACATCTTATCTGCCGAGCATTGGATCTGAGATCCAACAGAGTAAACTCGTATCACCGTAGCACTGAATGCCTCGGAGCACCTGATATGTACACTGCTACCTTTCACATCTACATTAGTCATTCTTCTTCAAGATACTTGTTTTGAATCTGAAATAGGGATTGGATTTTATGACATGGTTTGTATCAGTTGTTCCTATCTCACCTTTTTTTAATATTCTCCGAAGTTTGATGTAAATTGTGGAGTACCGAAAGTACTCCGCGTGTTTAGAGTAAACGATATGTTTGTTTGTTGCACGAATTCCCCCGTGAAAATAAACTGAGACTAGTGTCACCTCTGAAGTGGTGAGGATGTGCACCAACTTGCTTGGATGCATTGCTTAATGTGCGTGGGTAAAATAGTTCACCTGATTATTTTTGCGGCATGGGGTATTCCTAGCAATTTTTGTTCCAAACCTCCAGTAACATGGGTCACACGTCCTACCGTAGGCGGCAGTTCCAGCTGTGGGCTAGAACTAGAACGAGACGGAAATGTCAACAGGTTATTATGTCAAATCGGCGCAGGATGATGTGCCGATTTGACTATCTTTTAGTCTACTTTCTTGTTGTACACTGCAACGCTGTTCGTCAGGTTTATCTATTTCTCTCATAAATTTCCAGTCATCCGTCGGACGCAGTTGAAAGTTATACGGTTCTATACTTCTTTTTAACAGAGGAAATGTACTTTCTTAATTTATCAATTCAGAAGAAGAATAAGGAATTCAAAATGGATATGGGAGCGCCTCAAGAAATAGAAAATACAAAAAGTGATTGCTCTCGGAGCATGATGATAGTCAAATGGCTAGCTCCAACAGTAAGCTAGAGTTTAGCCTCGTCCTCATTCACTCATATCCAACCCCTATGCATCCACGGGCGCGATCGGACACGCGTGCGGGATGCATCCAGATGATCTTTTATATTTCGCTTCCGACATTCATTTATCTTAATTTAGACTTTTAAATCCATGTAAATCCATGCACGTTAGCTATTGTCGCGCGTAAATAATAAATATTGGTAACTTCGTCTATGTTGTCTCAACATAGCCGGTCCCAAGTGCGGATAAAGAAGGAGAGTTGTGATAAGGTTGGCGAGTCAACGTCAAAACTCAGCCACTCTTATGGAGATGAAACCCGAAAGATTTTCGTTGGGGCGTAACCCTCTCAGCGACGCGCCACATTGGAACTCAGGTGTGGTGAAAACTGGGCAAGGGTCAGGAAGTCACCCCGAGGTGGCGCGTCATATCATGATATGGGTATGATGATTGGGTCGTCGCATCCTTAGTGGCACACTACATCGGTGTCCGGGTGGTGGAAAATGAGCAAGGGTCTTCGCATTTGACTTGACGAGAGCCTAGGAGGATTTGCTTAAGTAGGTGGAACGTAGGGTCTCTGACAGGTAAGCTTCGGGAGGTAGTTAATACAAGGTGAGGAGAAGCGTTGATATCCTTTGCGTTCAAGAGACCAAATTAAGGGGACACAAGGCGAAGGAGGTGGAGGGTACCGGCTTCAAGCTGTGGTACATAATGACCCACAAGTATAGGGGGCCAATCGTAGTCCTTTCAATAACTAAGAGTGTCGAACCCAACGCGGAGCAGAAGGAAATGATAATTGTGTTCAGCAAGGAATTCTCAGCAAGTGTTGTGAGTAACAGTGATAGATAGTTTTGTAACAACATAACTCGTAACAAGTGACAAGTAACAATAGTAGCAAAGGTGCAACAAGTTAGCCCAATACTTTTTATAGCAAAGGACGGGTCTGAGAACATGCGCTCCCAAGGACACATAAGAATTTACGTCTAATAATGTTTATCATATTAAGTTGATTCGTGTTCGCTACCTTGATGATTTGATATATGGGCAGACCAGTGCTAAGGTGTTGTTCTTACCTGAACTAACAACGTACTTATGATTATTCCCTCTTGCAAGCATCCGCAACTACGAAAGAGGAATTAAGAATAATCTAACCATAGCATGAAACATGTCGATGTAAATCAGCCCCTTATGAAGCAACGCATAAACTGGGGTTTAAGCTTGTGTCACTCTCGCAACCCATCATCTATTTGTTACTCCACAATGACTTCCCTTGGACCCATAACATGGTGAAGTGTCGTGTAGTCGACGCTCACATGACACCACTAAGAGAGGTAACAACGTCCATATCATCAAAATATCGAACGAATACCAACTTTGCATGATTACTTATAACAAGACTTCTCCCATGTCCTCACGAACAATAATTACTACTCACACAACATCAACATGTTCAAGATCAGAGGTGTAATATGAATAATTAAGGATATGAACATAATGTCGTCCATCAAGTAATCCAACAAGCATCAACTACAACATGTAATCAATACTACTAGCAACCCACAGGTACCAATCTGAGGTTTTGAGACAAAGATTGAATACACGTGACGAACTAGGGTTGGAGATGAGATGGTGATGGTGAAGATGTTGATGAAGATTGGTCCTCCCACGAAGGGAGGAAGCGTTGGTGATGACGATGACTTCGATGTCCCCCTCTCGGAGGGGAATTCCTTCGGCAGAATCTCTGTGCCGGAGAGCAAAAGGGCCTCTCCCCCAGGTTTCCGCCTCAAGACGGCGGTGCTTCGTCCCAAAAGATAACTTATATTTTTCTAGGGTAAAACACACCATATAGGAGAAGATGGTCGCCACAAGGCCAGCTGGAGACCCACAAGGTATCACAACGCGGCCAGGGGGCACCTGTTGGGGAACGTTGCATGGAAAACACAAATTTTTCCACGCACACGAAGACCTATCATGGTGATGATCATCTACGAGAAGGAGATTGGATCTACATACCCTTGTAGATCGCTAGGCGGGAAGCGTTAAGAAACGCAGTTGATGTAGTGGAACGTCTTCGCAATCCAAATCTTCGCCGTCCCATGATCCGCCCCGATCTAGCACCGACGGACGACACCTCCGCGTTCAGCACACATACAACTCAATGACGATCTCCGCCTTCTCGATCCAGCAAGGGAGACGGGGAAGTAGATGAGTTCTCTGGCAGCGTGAAGGCGTTCCGGTGATGGTGGTGATCTATTCATGTAGGGCTTCGCCTAAGCACCGCAGAAATCCGATCTAGAGGAAGAACTACAAACTAGAGGAGAGGGTTGCACGTGGCTAAAATTGTATCTCAAAAACCCTAAAACTTCTAGTATATATAGGACGAAGAAAGGGCTAGGATTTCCCACCAAGGGAGACTTCCCTTGGCTTGCCAGAACTAGGAGAGGAGGAGTCCTCCTCCAATCCTACTTGGAGTAGGACTCCTCCCCAAGTTGTCCACCTCTTTTGGTTTTTCCACTTTTTACCTCATGGGCTTTCTTTGGTTGACTAGTCAGTCCACTAAGAGCTATTGCGCCACCATCAAGTCCACGTGGCCCTCTTGGGGAGTGGTGGGCCCACCTGGTGGGCCCCCGATACCCATTCGTCACCCCCGGTACACTGTCGGCAATGCGTGAAATCCTTCCGGAATCCAAATACCAACTTCCTTTATATCAATCTTCGTTTTTGGACCATTCCGGAACTCCTAGTGACGTCCGGGATCTCATCCGGGACTCCGAACAAACCTTCGGTCACCAGCACCTATAACTCAACTATACCAAAACGTCACCGAACCTTAAGTGTGCACACCCTGCGGGTTCGAGAACTATGTAGACATGACCTGAGACACTCTCCGTTCAATATCCAATAGCGGGACCTGGATGTCCATATTGGATCCTACATATTCTACGAAGATCTTATCAATTGAACCTCTATGTCAAGGATTCATATAATCCCGTATACCATTCCCTTTGTCCTTCGGTATGTTACTTGCCCGAGATTCGATCGTCGGTATCTCCATACCTATTTGAATCTCGTTACCGGCAAGTCTCTTTACTCGTTTCGTAATACAAGATCCCGTGACTAACTCTTTAGTCACATTGCTTGCAAAGCTTGTATGTGATGTTGTATTACTGAGTGGGCTCCGAGATACCTCTCCGTCACACAGAGTGACAAATCCCAGTCTTAATCCATGCTAACTCAATGGACACCTTCGAAGATGCCTGTAGAGTACCTTTATAGTCATGCAGTAACGTTGCGACGTTTGATACACACAAGGCATTCCTCTGGTGTCAATGAGTTACATGATCTCATGGTCATAGGAATGAACACTTGACATGTAGAAAACAATAGCGACAAAATGACACGATCATATGCTATGTTTATAGTTTGGGTCTTGTCCATCACATCATTCTCCTAATGATGTGGTCCCATCATCAAGTGACAACACTTGTCTATGGCTAGGAAACCTTAACCGTCCTTTATCAATAGGCTAGTCAACTAGAGACTCACTAGGGACACACTTTTGTCTGGATATCCACATATGCATTTATGTTTCCATTCAATACAGTTATAGCATGGATAATAAACGATTATCTTGAAATAGTAAATACAATAATATTATTTTATTATTGCCTCTAGGGCATATTTCCAACAACACACTGATGGCTTCTACCCAGCTGGCGGCCCCTCTTTGATATATTTTTATCCTAGAAATTCTTAAATATTCTAGAAAAAAATCTCCATAAAATTTCACGTCATTTGGAGCAAGTTGATTTTTTTTGCCTTTTTCTCTGTTTCCTCGTCGAGGATTCAGTTTCTAGATATTTCCCACTTAGTGATGTACCTTGCATATTCAGAGAGAAAAGTCATATGAATTGTATGATAATAATGGATAATGGGCAGCATCTACACAAATATCAATAGTAATTCATGATGCAAAATGAGCGTATCAACTCCCCAAGCTTAGACCTCGCTTGTCCTCAAGAGAAAGCCAATCTAAAAAATAATGACCACATGATTTGAGAGAGAGGTGTTGATAAAAACAAAATACGAGCATGAGAGCATCATATATATTAACATAGCAGCAAGTATTTTATCATATAACCTCTCATAAATAAGTAACAATCCTTTCACAACTCTTGGAGTATGAAGCATAAACTTTATTGAAAATCAACAAACTATGTTCTCAGTCATTCGGGCAATCATAATTCATCATAATCCAGAGGAGGGTCTATGTAAGAGCTTTTTTTGGCAAGTTCACATACTCAACTATCATTTAATCTTCTATGATTACTCACACTCAAGGCATATTTTTGGAGCTCATGTTTTTGTAGGACACATAGGAAGATAGGGGCTTAAATGCCATCCAACTTATTTATCTCAAGGATAATGTCAACAATAATAAACCATAATCATCTACATCCACTTGGATATATAAATCTGAATCTTTCCTCAACACATGATGTTTGCCACTATAGAATTATTAGGTTGGAAAAGGAAAAAAAATAATGACTCAAGCACAGAGTTAAACTCCTGAAAGTAAAAGATAGGACCTTCGCACACGAAGGAGAGGCTGTCATGCGCTTTTAATTTGTTGGATGTGTGAACTCTTAATGCAAGGGAATGTCACTTTATATTGCCGCTTATGATAGCAAACTTTATGCTTTGCCATCACAAGATTGTACAAAGCTTATTTTCCCTTGCAATAAAAGATCATACATATTTAGGAGAAATTTTTATTGCTTGGTGCACCGATGAAAACTTACTTGAAAGGTCTTACTCAATCCATAGGTAGGTATTGTGGACTCTCTTCGCAACAAACTGGGTTTCAAGGTTATGATTGCAGAAGTAGTATCTCGACTTGGTGCGGAATTTTTGGGCTAGCAAAGGATCCAAGGGAAGCATCACATGTTGAAGGATCCAAGACCATATAACTTATGTGTGAATATAAACTACCATGAGCATTACGTTGTCTTCCATGTCCAACATCAACACTTGATCATTATATAATATTTGATGAAGTCTCACAATCATGAAAGATATCCATGATAGTGTATTTATATGTGAGTCTCCTCTCCTCTATAATAATCTTGCTTAGATTGCAACAATGACAAATACTATGTTTGTTTACTATCAATAACTTTTATCACTTATACCGTTTTTGTGTGATGTCATTACTACTCATGGGATGAGTATATGATTTCTATCTTTCTTTTTATTGACATGCTATGATGATGGGTAGTCATGGGTAAACCATAAAAACTCAACTAATCTTTATTATATATCTCGCATACTCGATTACAAGGGTAGATGGAACTCAAAGCAAAAATCCTAAGCAAAGAAAATCTGAATTTTAGTTCTCTAAATCATGAAGCAACTAAGGATCGAACTAAAAATAGATAGTAATGATGGAAGTGATGGTGATACGATACCGGGGAACCTCCCTCAAGCTTGGAACAAGCCAAGGGTAGTGCCCTGATAACCCACAAGAATAGGGGATCACAACAGTTTTTGAGGGTAGAGTATTCAACCCAAATTTATTGATTCGACACAAGGGGAGCCAAAGAATATTCTTGAGTATTAGCAGCTGAGTTGTCAATTCAACCACACATGAAAGACTTAATATCTGCAACAAAGTATTTAGTAGCAAAGTAGTATGGAAGTAACGGTAACGGTGGCAAACGTGACAATAGCAGTTTTGTAGTGATCGTAAGAGTAGCAACGGAAAAGTAACTTAGCAAAGTCCAATATGTGGAAAGCTCGTAGGCAATGGATCAGTGATAAAAAATTATGTTGGATGGCATTCATCATGCAACAGTCATAACATAGGGTGATATAGAACTAGCTCCAATTCGTCAATGTAATGTAGGCATGTATTCCATATATAGTCATACATGCTTATGGAAAAGAACTTGCATGACATCTTTTGTCCTACCCTCCCGTGGCAGCGCGGTCCTAATGGAAACTAAGGGATATTAAGGCCTCCTTTTAATAGAGAACCGGACCAAATCATTAATACTTAGTTAATACGTGAACTCCTCAAACTACGGTAATCACCGGAAATAATCCTAGTTATTGTCACACTGGGGGATGCGGATCATAACTCATAATAGGTGTCTATAACTTGCAAGATAGGATCAAGAACACATATATATTCATGAAAACATAATAGGTTCAGATCTGAAATCATGGCACTCGGGCCCTAGAGACAAGCATTAAACATAGCAAAGTCATAACAACATAAATCTCAGAACATAATGGATACTAGGGATCAAACCCTAACAAAACTAATTCGACTACATAATAGATCTCGTCCAACCCATCACCGTCCAGCAAGCCTATGATGGAATTACTTACGAACGATGGAGAGCATCATGAAATTGGTGATGAAGGATGGTTGGTGATGATAACGACGTCGATTTCCCCTCTCCAGAACCCAAATCAGACTCCAGATCTGCCCTCCCGAGGAAGACTAGGAGGTGGTGGCGGCTCCGTATCGTAAAATGCGATGAACTCTTCTATCTATTTTTTTCTCCACAGATAGGAATATATAGAAGTAGAAACGAGGTCGGTGGAGCCTCAGGGACCCCACAAGCCAGGGGCGCGGCCTAGGGGGGCCGCGCCCTGCAGGCTTGTGGCCCGGGGGTGGCCCCTCTCTGGTAGATTCTTTCGCCAGTATTTTTTATTAAATCCAAAAATTTTCTCCATAAATTTTCAGGTTAATCCGAGAACTTTTATTTCTGCACAAAAATAACACCAAGGCAATTCTGCTGAAAACATCGTTAGTCCGGGTTGGTTTCATTCAAATCATGCAAATTAGAGTCTGAAACAAGGGCAGAAGAGTTTGGAAAAGTAGATACGTTGGATACGTATCAACTCCCCCAAGATTAAACCTTTGATTGTCCTCAAGCAATTCACTTGATAAACTGAAAGTGATAAAGGAAAACTTTTACAAACTCTGTTTGATCTTGTTGTTGTAAATATGTCTAACTTATGTTCAGATTTTCAACTCAAGTTATAGACTAACCATATTCATAATAATATTTAGTTCTCATATTTTCTTATATCAATGGAATAATCAACTAGCGAGCAATAATAATAATTCTCAGATGATAACAATTTAATCAAAACAATCATAATATATGATAAAGTGGTATCTCGCTAGCCCTTTCTGAGACCGCAAAACATAAATGCACATCACCTCCGAAGAACAAGGACTGACTAGACATTGTAATTCATGGTAAAAGAGATCCAGTCATACTCATACTCAATATCAATTAATAACAAAGCATAGAGATGACGGGAGTGCTCTCTAACTGGTGCCTTTTTATAAGAAGAGGATGACTCAACAATAGAGTAAAATAGATAAGCCCTTCGCAGAGGGAAGCATTGATTTGCAGAGGTGCCAGATCTCGAGCTTTTAAAACAAGGATGAATCAAATTTTTGGGTGGTATGCTTTAATTGTCAACATAAAAACTAAGAAATCTCAATATCTTCCATGCTAAATACATTATAGGCGGTTCCCAAACAGAATAGTAAAGTTTTAACCCCCCTCCACCAATCAATCACATTCCACGACGGGCCGAATCCACGGGTACCGTCCATACAAACAACAATCCTGGGGGAGTTTTGTTTCATTAAATTTGTTTTGACTTTTGAGCATGGAACTGGGCATCCCGATTATGAGCCACTTTCTCGTGAATGATAGTGAATCAACACATATCTTGAGAATAACCCACCTAGCATGGAAGATACTGATAGCCCCCAGTCACCACATGAGCGATTCGGGCAAACAAAAGAGAATATTTATTTGAAGGTTTAGAGTATGGTACATGCAAATTTATTTGGGACGGAAGGTAAATACCGCATATAGGTAGGTATGGTGGACTCATATGGAACAACTTTGGGTTTATGGAAATGGATGCACAAGCAGTATTCCCACTTAGTACAAGTGGAGGTTAGCAAGAGACTAGGAAGCAACCAACTAGAGAGTCACAAGAGTCATAAACATGCTTTGAGACTAACCAACATTGAGTGCAAGCATGAGTAGGATATAAATCACCATGAATATAAACATCATGGAGGCTATGTTGATTTTGTTTCAACTACATGCGTGAACATGTGCCAAGTCAAGCTACTCGAATCATTCGGAGGAGGATACCATTCTATCATACTACATGACAACCATTTTAATATGCATGTTGGCACTCAAGACAAACCATTAGTCACTCCTAGCTAATTAAGCATGGCATAAGTAACTATAATCTCTAATTGTCATTGCAAACATGTTCAATCCATAACGAGCTGAATCCATAACAATGAGTTAATCATATTTAAAAAAACATAGGTTGAGTTCGTACCAGCTTTTCTCCATCTCCGACACTTCATCATATATCGTCATTATTGCCTTTCACGTGCATGACCGAACAGTGTGAAAAACAATAATAAGAGTACACGTGCATTGGACTAAGCTGGAATCTGCAAACAATAACTCAAAGGAGAAGACAAGGTAGTGTGGACTCCGTGGTAGAAAGAAGATAAAGAATATGAGAGCTACTCACCATGTCATCGTGGTCTTATCCTTGTGAGCCAAAGAAGAAAGAAAAACTATTTACAAGGGAGAGCTCGCAACAAGCAAAACAAGAACGGAAAATCTTTTTGGGTTTTCTTTTTTTAACACTACAACTAAACAAACTAGAAGGTAAAGCTAGAACTATTTTTATTTCTATTTTCTCAAGGTTAATGAAACACACAAGAAGAAAACGAAATGAAGAAATAAACTACCATGGATGATACAAGGAAAAAGTATGAACACTGACAACTGGAATGAGTGTGTGAACATGAATGTAGTGTCGGTGAGAAATACGTACTCCCCCAAGCTTAGGCTTTTGGCCTAAGTTGGTCTAAGGCCATGGCTGGAAATAACCCTCTCCCGGATACTCCGGATGATACTGAGGGTTCCATTGGTTTGCGGGCTCCCGTGGCTCCCACTGAAAAACTAGAACCTGATACGGATCGAGAGCTGGTGGAGGCTCAGATGCTGGGGGTTGCGACAGGCCCCAATAATTGTAAATATCCTCGAGCATAATAGTGTACCTGCCTGAATGGACATTGAACAAAGAAGCAGGCAAGGTAATAATCTCACAAGTACCCTCACTAAATACTAAGTTATAAAGCAGCCTCTTATTATTGTCTTCCTTAATAAATTCATGTGCTACCATCCTATCATAATCTAGATATCTCATAGGCAGTAGCATTTCCTCTTCCTCGTCAAGCCTAATAGGTATATCAAAGTGTTTACCTAAACAAGATGCATAGATACCCCCGAATATAGGGCCCTTCAAACGTTTTAAGTTCAACCGTTGGGCCACCATAGCACCCACACTAAATGTTCTATCAGCAAATAAAGTGTGGCGCAGAATAGTGAGGTCGGGAGCACTCAGGCTTCCACTCTCGCCGCGACCAATTAAACATCTCCCTACAAATAATGAATAGTAACATAGAACAGGAAAGTGTACGCTGGCCACTCTTGCCTTTGACACCCCTCTCTCTTCCCCTACAATGATTGCGGCAACAAAACCCTCCATGTCTCTAGGACGTGGTTCACTGATGCTGCCCTCAAAAGGTATTTTGGAAACATTGCAAAAATCATAAAGTGACATTTCCTTAGGCACATCATATAAATGAAATTCTACCATGGGAGGAATCTTCCTAGGATAAAAGTGAAAATTTTGCACGGAAGTATTAGTAAGTAGGAGATATTGGTCACACTTATCGTTGAGGAAATCGGTGACGCCTGCATTTTCTGCTAGATAGTAGAAATCTTCATAAATTCCGGATGCCCTTAAGAATGCCTCACTTGGCCATTCACATGGTCGAACTTCCGCTGTGCGAGGAATATTGTATCTAGGCTTCTCATTTTCATTTTCTTTAAAGCCACGGCTTGAAGAGCCTCTCAAAAATCTCCTCATCTTTTATTTCTCTAAAAAATAAATCTGATTTTTTTAGTGACCCCACCTAAAAATGAACAAAACTCAATATCGACTACTCCCACAAGTGCCTAGGAGCTATATCATGCATCAAAACTACTTGGGACCCTACAAATTTGACATTCAAGCTCAAGAACAAGGTCACCACAGCAGTAGGATTTTGCAATATATAAAGCACTAGAACACAAACTAATTGGACCATTGGAGGAGTCACATACCGATGAACAATCCCCTAAAATACATTTGCAAATGGAGCTTTGGGCAAGGAGATCAAAAAAGGCAGCAAGATGAGCTAAAACACGGGTTTGAGCAATGGTGGGATTTTTTCTAGAGGAAGAAGGAGTGGCTGGGTACTGGAATAAGTGAAGGGGCCCCACGTGGGACCCACAAGCTAGGGGGAGCGCCCAGAGGGGTGGTCGCGCCCTGCAGGCTTGTGGCCCACTGGTGCAGTCCCTTGATGTATTCTTAGTGCCAGAAATTCTTAAATAATCTAGAAAAAATCATACTAATTTTTCAGGGCGTTGTGAGAACTTCTATTTTCAGGTCATTTTTCTATTGCACGGATAAAACGAAAAACAGAGAAATAATAACATTTTTACTAAATTGAAACTAAAGAACAGAAAATAAAGGTTGGGTACAAAAGGTTGTGCTTTCTAAATTCATCCATCTCATGCCCATCAAAAAGAATCCATCAATAAGGTTGATCAGGTCTTATTGACAAACTTTTTTGAATGACATGGAACCGTAGAACTTTCGAATAACATTAGGTTACCTCAATGGGGATATGCATGTCCCCAACAATAAGGATATCATATTTCTTCTTGGCAGTAGGAAGAGGGAATTCAAAGTCTCCAACAGTGAACGTTGGAATTTTTTCAGTGGAGTTGATGCTATGAACTTGAGATTGTTTCTTCGGAAAGTGTACCGTGTGCTCATTACCATTGACATGAAAAGTGACATTGCCTTTGTTGCAACCAATAAAAGCCCCTACAGTATTTGGAAAGGGTCTACCAAGGATGATCGACAAACTGTCGTCCTCGGGAATATCAAGAATAACAAAGTTCGTTAAGATAGTAACGTTTGCAACCACAACATGCACATCCTCACAAATACCGATAGGTAAATCAGTTGATTTCTCAGCCATTTTAAGAGAGATTTCAGTAGGTGTCAACTTATTCAAGTCAAGTCTACGATATAAAGAGAACGACATAACACTAACACCAGCTCCGAGGTCACATAAAGCAGTTTTAACATAATTTCCTTTAATAGAGCATGGTATAGTTGGTACTCCGGGATCTCCCAGTTTCTTTGGTATTTCACCCTTAAGAGTATAATTAGCAAGCATGGTGGAAATCTCAGCTTCAGGTATCTTCCTTTTATTTGTAACAATATCTTTCATGTACTTAGCATAAGGAGATATTTTCAGAATATCAGTTAAGCGCATACGTAAAAAGACAAGTCTCAGCATTTCAGCAAAGCGCTCAAAATCCTCATCATCCTTTTTCTTGGATGGTTTAGGAGGAAATGGCATGGGTTTCTGAACCCATGGTTCTCTTTCTCTACCATGCTTCCTAGCAACAAAATCACTTTTATCATATCTCTTATTCTTAGATTGTTGGTTATCAAGATCAACAACAGGTTCAATTTCCACATCATTGTCATTACTAGATTGAGCATCAACATGAAAATCATCATTAATATTATCACTAGGTTCATGTTCATTACCAAATTGTGTCTCAGCATCAGAAATAGAGGTATCATTTGGGTTTTCATGTGACTCTATAACAGGTTCACTAGCAGCATGCAAATTCCTATCATCATTCTTTTTCTTTTTATTAGAAGGACCATATACGTCAATATTAACTCTTTGTGAATCTTGCTAAACTCTCTTAGGATGGACCTCAGGATACAGAGGTTCCTGAGTCATTCTACCACCTCTAGTCACGACTCTAACAGAATTATCACTATTCTTACTAGTCATCTCATTGAGCAAATCATTTTGTGCCTTAAGTACCTGTTCTGCTTGAGTAGTTACCATGCAAGCATGTTTACTAATAATCCTAAGGTCATTAAAAATTCTACTCATACAATCACCCAAGCGATTAAGCATGTAAGCATCATGTTTCAATTTTCTACTAACATAAGCATTGAAATTTTCTTGTTTAACAACAAAGTTACCTAATTCATCCAAGCATTGGCTAGCAGACTTATTATAAGGAACATCACTAAGTCTCCTACTATGTTTGTTTACTATCAACAACTTTTATCACTTATACCCTTTTTCTTTGATGTCATTACTGCTCATGGGATGAGTATATGATCTCTATCTTTCTTTTTATTGACATGCTGTGATGATGGGTGTGTTGGAAATATTCCCTACAGGAAATAATAAATAGGTTATTATTATAATTCCTTGCTCATGATAATTGTTTATTATCCATGCTAGAATTGTATTGATTGGAAACTCAAATACATGTGTGGATACATAGACAACACACTGTCCCTAGCGAGCCTCTAGTTGACTAGCTCGTTGATCAAAGATGGTCAAGGTTTCCTGGCCATAGACAAGTGTTGTAACTTGATAACGGGATCACATCATTAGGAGAATGATGTGATGGACAAGACCCAAACTATATACGTAGCATATGACCGTGTCAGTTTATTGCTACTGTTTTCTGCATGTTAGTGTATCTGTTCCTATGACCATGAGATCATGCAACTCCCGGACACCGGAGGAATACCTTGTGTTTATCAAACATCGCAACATTACTGGGTGACTATAAAGGTGCTCTACAGGTATCTCCGAACGTGTGTGTTGGGTTGGCGTGGATCAAGAATGGGATTTGTCACTCCGTGTGACGGAGAGGTATCTCGGGGCCCACTCGGTAATACAACATCACAACAAGCCTTGCAAGCAATGTGACTAAGGAGTTAGTCACGGGATCTTGTATTACGGACGAGTAAAGAGACTTCCCGATAACGAGATTGAACTAGATATGGAGATACCAACGATCAAATCTCGGGTAGGTAACATACCGAAGGACAAAGGGAACAACTTACGGGATTAACTAAATCCTTGACATAGAGGTTCAACCGATAAAGATCTTTGTAGAATATGTAGGAGCCAATATGGGCATCCAGGTCCCGCTATTGGTTGTTGACCAGGGAGTGTCTCAGGTCATGTCTGCATAGTTCTCGAACCAACAGGGTCTGCACACTTAAGGTTTGGTGACGTTTCAATATAGTTGAGTTATAGGTGTTGGTGACCGAAGGCTTTTTGGAGTCCTGAGTGAGATCCTGGACGTCACAAGGAGCTCCGGACTGGTCCGGAGGTAAAGATTGATATATAGGAAGTCCTGTTTTGGTCATCGGAAAGGTTTCGGGCTCATAGGTAGTGTACCGGGAGTGCGAGGAGGGTGCCGGGGGACCACTGGGAGGGGTGTGACAACCCAAGAGCCTTATGGGCTATGAGAGGAGGTGGACCAGCCCCTGGTGGGATGGCCGAAGCCTCTCTCAAAATCCCATCCGGCTAGGAGTGGAGATAAAAGGCAAAAGTCCTTTAAAAGGAAAGGAAGGAGGAGTCCTCCCAAAGTAGTCCACCTCCCTTGTGGGAAGGTGGACTCTTCCTTGTAGGGTCCGGTCGACCCCTTCTCCTTGGAGTAGGGGCCAAGGTGTTGGAAATATGCCCTAGAGGCAATAATAAAATGGTTATTATCATATTTCCTTGTTCATGATAATCGTCTATTGTTCATGCTATAATTGTATTAACAGGAAACAGTAATACATGTGTGAATAAATAGATCACAATGTGTCCCTAGCAAGCCTCTAGTTGGCTAGCTCGTTAGTCAATAGATGATCATGGTTTCCTGATCATGGGCATTAGATGTCATTGATAACGGGATCACATCATTGGGAGAATGATGTGATGGACAAGACCCAATCCTAAGCATAGCACTAGATCGTATTGTTCGTATGCTAAAGCTTTTCTAATGTCAAGTATCTTTTCCTTCGACCGTGAGATTGTGCAACTCCCGGATACCGTAGGAGTGCTTTGGGTGTATGAAACGTCACAACGTAACTGGGTGACTATAAAGGTGCACTACGGGTACCTCCGAAAGTGTTTGTTGGGTTGGTACGAATCGAGATCGGGATTTGTCACTCCGTGTGACGGAGAGGTATCTCTGGGCCCACTCGGTAGAACAGCATCATGAGCTCAATGTGACTAAGGAGTTAGTCACACGATGACGTGCTATGGAACGTGTAAAGAGACTTACCGGTAACGAGATTGAACAAGGTATAGATATACCGACGATCGAATCTAGGGCAAGTTCTATACCGACAGACAAAGGGAATCGTATACGGGATTAATTGAATCCTTGACATCGTGGTTCATCCGATGAGATATTCGTGGAGCAAGTGGGAGCCACCATGGGTATCCAGACCCCGCTGATGGTTATTGGCCGGAGAGGCGTCTCGGTCATGTCTGCCTGTCTCCCGAACCCGTAGGGTCTACACACTTAAGGTTCGGTGACGCTAGGGTTATAGGGAATTGTTATACGAGGTTACCGAAAGTTGTTTGGAGTCCCGGATGAGATCCCGGACGTCACGAGGAGCTCCGGAATGGTCCGGAGGTAAAGATTGATATATAGGACGGATGGTTTGGGACACCGGAAGTGTTTCGGACATCACCGGTAATGTACCGGGACCACCGGGACCACCGGAGGTGGCCCCGGGGGTCCACCGAAGGGGGGCAACGACCCCGGGAGGTAATATGGGCCAAGTGGGGAAGGGAACCAGCCCCTAGTTGGGCTGGTGCGCCTCCCCACTCAGCCCAATGCGCAAGGGAGAGGGAGGGGGGCAAACCCTAAGCCAGGTGGGCCTAAGGCCCACCAGGGGTGCGCACCACCCCTCCTCCCTGCCCTGGCCGCCGCCCCCTCTCCCATCTGGGGCTGCCGCACCCCTTGGGGGTGGGAACCCTAAGGGCTGCGCCCCCTCCCCTTCCCCCTAAATATAGTTGAGGTTTCGGGGCTGTTTTGCACACGGTTTTCTCTCTCTCTCTCGGCGCAGCCCTGCCCTTCTTCCTCCTCCTCTTTGCCGGTGCTTGGCGAAGCCCTGCCAGGAGACCTCGTCTCTCCATCGACACCATGCCGTCGTGCTGCTGGAGTTCTTCCCCAACCTCTCCCTCCTCCTTGCTGGATCAAGGTGCGGGAGACGTCACCGGGCTGCACGTGTGTTGAACGCGGAGGTGCCGTAGTTCGGCACTATATCGGAATCACACTGCGATCTGCGAGTACGACTCCATCAACCGCGTTCTAGTAACGCTTCCGCTTAGCGATCTTCAAAGGTATGAATATGCTCTTACCCCTCTCTCGTTGCTGGTCTCTCCATAGGAAGATCTGAATATGCGTAGGAAATTTTTGAATTTATGCTACGTTACCCAACACAAGGCTGCTGCTACCTCTTGAGCTTGCGTTGGTTTTTCCCTTGAAGAGGAAAGGGTGATGTAGCACAGTAGCAGTAAGTATTTCCCTCAGTTTGAGAACCAAGGTATCAATCCAGTAGGAGTATCAAGCCAAGTTTCCAAACTACCTGCGCAAAAACAACAAACTTGCACCCAACGCTACAAAGGGGTTGTCAATCCCTTCACGATTGATTGCAAGGTGAGATCTGAAGGTGGAAAGTGCAACAAAGTAAAAGTGTGGAGCTGAAAATATGATGTGAAGTAGACCCGGGGGCCATAGTGTTCACTAGAGGCTTCTCTCATGATAGCAAATATTATGGTGGGTGAACGAATTACTGTCGAGCAATTGATAGAACCGCGCAAAGTCATGACGATATCTAAGGAAATGATCATACATATAGGCATCACATCCGAGACAAGTAGACCGATAGTTTCTGCATCTACTACTATTACTCCACACACCGACCGCTATCCAGCATGCATCTAATGTATTGAGTTCATAACGAACAGAGTAACGCCTTAAGCAAGATGACATGATGTAGAGAGATAAATTCATGCAATAGATATAAACCCCATCTTTTTACCCTTGATGGCAACAACACGATGCGTGCCTCGCTACCCATTCTGTCACTGGGTGAGGTCACCACATGGTATGAACCCAAAACCAAGCACTTCTCCCATTGCAAGAATTATAGATCAAGTTGGCCAAATGAAACCCACAACTTGAAGAGAATTACAAGGATATGAAATCATGCATATAAGAGATCAGAAGAAACTCAAATAAGATTCATAGATAATCTAATCATAAATCCACAATTCATCGGATCTCGACAAACACACCGCAAAATAAGATTACATCGGATAGATCTCCATGAAAATCATGGAGAACTTTGTATTGAAGATCCAAGAGAGAGAAGAAGCCATCTAGCTACTCGCTATGGACCCGAAGGTCTGTGGTGAACTACTCACGCATCATTGGAGAGGCAATGGTGTTGATGAAGAAGCCCTTCGTGTCCGAATCCCCCCTCCGGCAGGGCACCAGAACGTGCCCCAGATGGGATCTTAAGGAGACAAAAGCTTGCGGCGGCGGAAAAGTATTTTCGTGGCTCTCTTTCATGGTTTCAGATTTTTCGGGGATTTATAGGCGGAAGAAGTAGGGCAAAGGAGCGAATGGGGGCCCACAAGTGTTAGAGCATATATCTCCATATGTGGTTTTGGTAATTGATGACAATTCCTATGGACTAATGGTTGCCTTAAGTTATATTTATAGGATTTGTCCATAGGCACTTCTTGAAGTCCATCTGTTGGGTTCAAGGAGTTTATATGATGACCAAGGTGGTATTGAAGGTATTATCCAGAGAATGGTCATAGAGACACAATGTTGATCAAGATCTCAGACAAAGAGTAAATCAAGATGATCAACACACAAAGCATACAAGATGTACCGAGAGGGATCAAGTGATCCCATGGTATGGTAAGCATTGTCTATTACGTGTTTGTGTACTAACCCATGGTCTTCGTGAGAGTTCTATGTGGGGGTTAGGTGTGTTTCCATGGGCTTGCGTCAAAGAGAAGATCTCATACAACCCATGAAGTATGACGTCAAGTTGTGATCGTCATCAAGATTGCGATGTGCAAGTTCAAGTGGATCAACACGAAGATATCATGCTTGAAGCTTGCCGTCCATTGTGGTGGCAATGGGCTTGTGAAGATATGCTGAAGAGTGGCTCACCCATAGTGAGTATGGGGGAGCAATCAACTAGTCTTTACCAAGCCAACGCAATCAAGAAAGGTGGTCCATCTTGAGGAAGCCAAGATCATCATCATCTAGCTCAAGAGGACGAGGTGCAAGGTATAGGTTTGCCCTTGATAGGTTTTCCGTTTAGGATAGATTGTTGTACTATCAAGGGGGGCTCTCAAGTGAGTAGCTTGATCGTATCGTTCGTTGAGAGCTCAAACCATTTGCATCCTTGCATCATACTTCTTGGTTCTTGTTTGGTGTTTCTCTTTGTGAGTTTTAGAGCTTATGGTCATCTTCATGACCAGCTCGAGTTCATCGAAAACGGAGTCCATAGCTATCCAAACGCTGTTTGGATAGCTCTTGTCGTCCTGAATCCAACAAGCTTGGGTTTGCTCGATTCGGAGCTCGTATGCGAAAGTTATGGCTGTTTCAGTGGCGAACGGTAGTACCGCTGGACCTAGCGGTAGTATCGCTAGAGTTGGCGGTAGTACCGCTAGAGCTGGCGGTAGTACCGCTGTCCAGCGGTAGTACCGCCCCTGGCCAGCGGTAGTACTGCTCCAAGTTTTTAGTACCGTCATCTTTGCGGTTGTACTGCGTCGGACCTTTTTGCGAAGACTTTCTTGGCAGTGGTAGTGCCTTTGCACTACCAGGGGCCCAGCGGTAGTACCGCTGGGACGAGCGGTAGTACCGCTAGAGTGCGAGCGGTAGTACCGCTGCAGCCAGCGGTAGTACCGCTAGCTGGCGGTAGTATCGCCCCTGGTGAGCGGTAGTACCGCTGGAGTGCCAGCGGTAGTACCGCTGCAGCCAGCAGTAGTACCGCTGGGCTCGGGCTGTAAGTGGGGGTAACGGTCTGATTCCTTCCCCCACTATATAAAGGGGGTCTTATTCCCCCTTGGCTTTATGTATCCGTTGAGCTCTTGTTCTACCTCCATTGTTGACGTTCTTAGAGCTTGCTAACTCTCAATCCCTCCAATGATTCTTGCTTGTTCTTGAGGGAAAAGAGAGAGGAGATCTAGATCCACATCTCCACCAATCACTTTCTCCTCTATGTGAGGGGAGCCCCTTGGATCTAGATCTTGGAGTTCTTTGTGAGCTCCTTGTTCTTCCTCTCATATTTCTCCATAGCTTTTGTTGTTGTGGAGGGATTTGAGTGTGAGGGACTTGACCACTTCGTGTGTTCTTGCCATTGCATTAGTTGCATCGGTTTGAGTTCTCCACGGTGATACGTGGAAGTGAGAAGTTGAGAAGCTTACTACCTTTGGTACTTAGTACCCTAGATATTGTTCTTCGTGGATGCTTTGGAATCCTAGAAGCTTGGTGGTGTCTCGGAGCTCAATCATTGTGGTGTGAAGCTCCGGGCAAGCGTCGGGGCCTCCAATTAGGTTGTGGAGATAGCCCCGAGCAATTTGTACGGGTACCGGTAACCGCCCCCAAGGGTTGCCACGTGTACGGGTTCGGTGACCGCCCCCAAGGTTTGCCATTTGTACGGGTTCGGTGACCGCCCTCAAGGGTCCCTTAGTGGAATCACGGCATCTTGCATTGTGCGAGGGCGTGAGGAGATTACGGTGGCCTTAGTGGCATCTTGGGGAGCATTGTGCCTCCACACCGCTCTAACGGAGATTAGCATCCGCAAGGGTGTGAACTTCGGGATACATCTGTTGGAAATATGCCCTAGAGGCAATAATAAATTAGTTATTATTATATTTCTTAGTTCATGATAATTGTTTATTATCCATGCTATAATTGTATTGATTGGAAACACAATACTTGTGTGGATACATAGACAAAACACTGTCCCTAGTAAGCCTCTAGTTGACTAGCTCGTTGATCAAAGATGGTCAAGGTTTCCTGGCCATAGGCAAGTGTTGTCACTTGATAACGGGATCACATCATTAGGAGAATCATGTGATGGACTAGGCCCAAACTAATAGACGTAGCATGTTGATCGTGTCATTTTGTTGCTACTGTTTTCTGCGTGTCAAGTATTTATTCCTATGACCATGAGATCATATAACTCACTGACACCGGAGGAATGCTTTGTGTGTATCAAACGTCGCAACGTAACTGGGTGACTATAAAGATGCTCTACAGGTATCTCCGAAGGTGTTAGTTGATTTAGTATGGATCAAGACTGGGATTTGTCACTCCGTGTGACGGAGAGGTATCTCGGGGCCCACTCGGTAATACAACATCGCACACAAGCCTTGCAAGCAATGTAACTTAGTGTAAGTTGCAGGATCTTGTATTACGGAACGAGTAAAGAGACTTGCCGGTAAACGAGATTGAAATAGGTATACGGATACTGACGATCGAATCTCGGGCAAGTAACATACCGAAGGACAAAGGGAATGACATACGGGATTATACGAATCCTTGGCACTGAGGTTCAAACGATAAGATCTTCGTAGAATATGTAGGATCCAATATGGGCATCCAGGTCCCGCTATTGGATATTGGCCGAAGAGTCTCTCGGGTCATGTCTACATAGTTCTCGAACCCGCAGGGTCTGCACACTTAAGGTTCGACGTTGTTTTATGCGTATTTGAGTTATATGGTTGGTTACCGAATGTTGTTCGGAGTCCCGGATGAGATCACGGACGTCACGAGGGTTTCCGGAATGGTCCGGAAACGAAGATTGATATATAGGATGACCTCATTTGATTACCGGAAGGTTTTCGGAGTTACCGGGAATGTACCGGGAATGACGAATGGGTTCCGGGAGTTCACCGGGGGGGGGGGCAACCCACCCCGGGGAAGCCCATAGGCTTTGGGGAGACACACCAGCCCATAATGGGCTGGTGGGACAGCCCCAAAGGGGCCTATGCGCCAAGAGAAGGAAATCAAAGGAAAAGAAAAAAAAAGAGGGAAGAAGTGGGAAGGGAGGGGGACTCCTCCCACCAAACCAAGTCCAACTCGGTTTGGGGGGGGAGTCCTCCCCCCCTTGGCTCGGCCGACCCCTTGGGAGTCCCTTGGACCCCAAGGCAAGGTCCCCCTCCCTCCTCCTATATATATGGGGCTTTTAGGGCAGATTTGAGACGATTTTCTCACGGCTGCCCGACCACATACCTCCATAGTTTTTCCTCTAGATCGCGTTTCTGCGGAGCTCGGGCGGAGCCCTGCTGAGAGAAGATCATCACCAACCTCCGGAGCGCCGTCACGCTGCTGGAGAACTCTTCTACCTCTCCGTCTCTCTTGCTGGATCAAGAAGGCCGAGATCATCGTCGAGTTGTACGTGTGCTGAACGCGGAGGTGCCGTCCGTTCGGTACTAGATCTTGGGACTGATCGCGGGATTGTTCGCGGGGCGGATCGAGGGACGTGAGGACGTTCCACTACATCAACCGCGTTCACTAACGCTTCTGCTGTACGATCTACAAGGGTACGTAGATCACTCATCCCCTCTCGTAGATGGACATCACCATGATAGGTCTTCGTGCGCGTAGGAAATTTTTTGTTTCCCATGCGACGTTCCCCAACAGTGGCATCATGAGCTAGGTTCATGCGTAGATGTCTTCTCGAGTAGAACACAAAAGTTTTTGTGGGCGGTGATGTGCGTTTTGCTGCCCTCCTTAGTCTTTTCTTGATTCCGCGGTATTGTTGGATTGAAGCGGCTTGGACCGACATTACTCGTACGCTTACGAGAGACTGGTTTCATCGCTACGAGTAACCCTGTTGCTCAAAGATGACTGGCAAGTGTCGGTTTCTCCAACTTTAGTTGAATCGGATTTGACCGAGGAGGTCCTTGGATGAGGTTAAATAGCAAGTCATATATCTCCGTTGTGGTGTTTGCGTAAGTAAGATGCGATCCTACTAGATACCGATGCTCACCACGTAAAACTTGCAACAACAAAATTAGAGGATGTCTAACTTGTTTTTGCAGGGTATGCTTGTGATGTGATATGGCCAATGATGTGATGTGATATATTGGATGTATGAGATGATCATGTTGTAATAGATAATATCGACTTGCACGTCGATGGTACGGCAACCGGCAGGAGCCATAGGGTTGTCTTTATAACTAACGTTTGTGCTTGCAGATGCATTTACTATTTTGCTAGGACGTAGCTTTAGTAGTAATAGCATGAGTAGCACGACAACCCCGATGGCGACACATTGATGGAGATCATGATGATGGAGATCATGGTGTGACGCCGGTGACAAGAAGATCGTGCCGGTGCTTTGGTGATGGAGATCAAGAAGCACGTGATGATGGCCATATCATGTCACTTATAAATTGCATGTGATGTTAATCCTTTTATGCACCTTATTTTGCTTAGAACGACGGTAGCATTATGAGGTGATCTCTCACTAAAATTTCAAGACAAAATTGTGTTCTCCCCGACTGTGCACCGTTGCTACAGTTCGTCATTTCGAGACACCACGTGATGATCGGGTGTGATAGACTCAACGTTCACATACAACGGGTGCAAAACAGTTGCGCACGCGGAACACTCGGGTTAAGCTTGACGAGCCTAGCATGTGCAGACATGGCCTCGGAACACATGAGACCGAAAGGTCGAGCATGAATCGTATAGTTGATATGATTAGCATAGAGATGCTTACCACTGAAACTATTCTTGACTCACGTGATGATCGGACTTGAGATAGTGGATTTGGATCATGTACCACTCAAATGACTAGAGAGATGTACTTTTTGAGTGGGAGTTCTTAAGTAATATGATTAATTGAACTAATTGTCATGAACATAGTCTAATGGTCTTTGCGAATTACGATGTAGCTTGCGCTATAGCTCTACTTTTTTATATGTTCCTAGAGAATATTTAGTTGAAAGTTGATAGTATCAAACTTTGCACACTGAGTCTGTAAAACCGAGGATTGTCCTTGTTGCTGCACAGAAGGCTTATGTCCTTAATGCACCACTCGGTGTGCTGCACCTCGAGCGTCGTCTGTGGATGCTGTGAACATCCGACATACACGTTTCTGATGACTACACGATAGTTCAGTACAAAAATACTTAATGGCTTAGAAGCAAGGCGCCGAAAACGTTGTAAAACGTCACGGAACATAAGTGATGTTCTAAAGAGATGAAATTGTGATTTCATGCTTGTGCCCTTGTTAAGAGGTACGAGACCTCCGACAAGATTCTTTGTCCACAAAGCACAGGAGAAAAGGCTCAATCGTTGAGCATGTGCTCAGATTGTCTGAGTACGACAATCGCTTGAATCAAGTGGGAGTTAATCTTCCAGATGAGATAGTGATAGTTCTCTAAAGTCACTGCCACCAAGCTGTGAGAGCTTCGTGATGAACTATAACATATCAAGGATACATACAATGATCCTTGAGCGATTCGCGATGTTTGACACTGCGAAAGTAGAAATCAAGAAGGAGCATCAATAGTTGATGGTTTGTAAAACCACTAAGTTTCAAGAAAGGCAAGGGCTAGAAGGGATACTTCGTGAAACGGCAAAACAGTTGCTGCACTAATGAAGAGACCCAAGATTAAACCCAAACCCGAGACTAAGTGCTTCTGTAATGAGGGGAACAATCACTGAGGCGGAGCAACTCAAGATACTTGGTAGATAAGAAGGCTGGCAAAAGTCGAAAGAAGTGTATTTGATATACATGATGTTGATGTGTACTTTACTAGTACTCCTAGTAGCACGGGGGTATTGGATACCGGTTCGGTTGCTAAGTGATTAGTGACGCGAAATGAAAGCTACGGCATAAACGGAGACTAGCTAAAGGCGAGGTGACGATACGTGTTGGAAGTGTTTCCAAGATTGATATGATCAAACGTCGCACGCTCCCTCTACCATCGGGATTGGTGTTAAACCTAAATAATTGTTATTTGGTGCTTGCGTTAAGCATGAACATGATTGGATCGTGTCTATTGCAATATGATTATTCATTTAAAGAGAATAATGGTTACTCTATTTTCTTGAATAATCACCTTCAATGGTTTATTGAATCTCGATCGTAGTGTTACACATGTTCATGATATTGGTGCCAAAAGATACGAGTTGATGATGATAGTACCACTTACTTGTGGCACTGCCGCTTGAGTCATGTTAGTATAAATTGCATGAAGAGGCTCCATGCTGATGGATCTTTCTACTCACCTGATTTCGAATCACTAGTGACATGCGAATCATACCACATGAGCAAGGCCTTGTTTTCATTGAGATGAAATAAGATAGTAACTTGTTGGAAGTGATACATTTTGATGTATGCAGTCCAATGGGTGCTGAGGCACGTAGTGGATATCATTATGTTCTTACTTCACTGACGATTTGAGTAGATACTAGAGTATTTACTTAATGAATCACAAGTCTGAAATATTGAAAAGTTCAATTCTGTTTCGGAGTGAAGTTCGTCGTAACAAGAGGATAAACTGTCTACGATATGATCAGGAAATGAATATCTGAGTTACGAGTTTTGGTACACAGTTAAGACAATGTGGAAATTGTTTCGCAGTTCATGCCACCTGGAACATCATAGTGTGATGATGTGTCTGAACGTCATAGCCACGCACTATTTGGTATGGTGCATACTATGATGTCTCTTATCGAATTACCACTATCGTTTATGGGTTATGCATTAGAGACAACCGCACTCACTTTAAATAGGGCACCGCGTATTTCCGTTGAGATGACACAGTATAGACTGAGGTTTAGAGAAATCTAAACTGTCGTTTCTTGAAAGTTTGGGGTTTCGACACTTATGTGAAAAAGTTTCAGTCTGATAAGCTCGAACCCAAAGCGGATAAATGCATCTTCATAGGATATCCAAAACAGTTGGGTACATCTCCTATCTCAGATCCGAAAGCAAAGTGTTTGTTTCTAGAAACGGATCCTTTCTCGAGGAAAGGTTTCTCTCGAAAGAATTGAGTGGGAGGGTAGTAGAACTTGATGAGGTTATTGAACCATCACTTCAACCAGTGTGTAGCAGGGCGCAGGAAGTTGTTCATGTGGCGCCTACACCAATTGAAGTGGAAGCTGATGATGATGATCATTTGAGCTTCGAATCAAGTTACTACAAACCTCGTAGGTCGACAAGGTCGCGTACTGCTGCAGAGTAGTACGGTAACCCTGTCTTGGAGGTCATGTTGTTGAGCAACAGTGAACCTACGAGTTATGGAGAAAGCGATGGTGGGCCCAGATTCCGACAAATGGTTGGAAGCCATGAAATCCGAGAGAGGATCCATGTGTGAAAACAAAGTGTAGACTTTGGTAGAACTACTTGACGGTCATAGGACTATTGAGTAAAAATGGATCTTTAAAAGAAGACAGACGATGATGGTGATAAGTCACTATTAAGAAAAGCTCGACTTGTCGCAAAGATGTTTTCGATAAGATCAAACAGTTGACTATGATGAGACTTTCTCACTCGTAGCGATGCTAAAAGTCTGTTAGAATTATGTTAGTTGTTGATGCATTGTTTATGAAATATTGCACGTAGGATGTCAAAACATTGTTTTCTCGACGGTTTCCTTGAGCAAACATTGTATGTGATACAACCAGAAGGTTTTGTCGATCCTAAAGATACTAGCAAGTATGCAAGCTCCAGTGATCCTTCAATGGACTGGTGCAAGCATCTCGGAGTTGGAATATACACTTTGATGAGATGATCAAAGATTTTGGGTTTGTACAAGGTTTATGAGAAACTTGTATTTCCAAAGAAGTGAGTGGGAGCACTATAGAATTTCTGATAGGTATATGTGGTTGACATATTGTGGATCAGAAGTAATGTAGAATTTCTGTAAAGCATACAAGGTTGTTTGAAACAAGTTTTCAAAGGAGTACCTGGATTACGCTACTTGAACGTTGAGCATCAAAGATCTATGGAGATAGATCGAAAGCGCTTAATAGAAGTTTCAACAAGATGCATGCCTTGACAAGTTTTTGAAAGAGTTCAAAATAGACCAGCAAAGAAGGAGTTCTTGGTTGCGTTGTGAGGTGTGAATTTGAGTAAGACTCAAAACCCGACCACGGCAGAATAAAGAGAATAGACGAAGGTCGTCGTCTATGCCTTAGCCGTAGAATCTAAAGTATGCCATGCTGTGTACCGCACCTGAAGTGTGCCTTGACTCAAAGTATGTTGAGAGGTACAGAGATGATCCATGATTGAATCACTAGCAGCGGTCGAAATTTATCCTTAGTAACTAATGGACTAAGGAATTTTTCTTGATTATGGAGGTGGTTGAAGAGTTCGTCGTAAAGGGTTACGTCGATGCAAGCTTTGACACTAATCCGAATAACTATGAGTAGTGAAACGGATTCGTATAGTAGAGTAGATATCTGGAGCATTCCGAATAGCACGTAGTAGCAGCATCTATAAGATGACATAAAGATTTGTAAAGAACGCACGGATCTGAAAGTTTCAGAACCGTTGACTAAAACCTCTCTCACGAGCAAGACGTGATCAGACCCCATAACTATATGGGTGTTGGATTCATTGGAATCACATGGTGATGTGAACTAGATTATTGACTCTAGTGCAAGTGGGAGACTGTTGGAAATATGCCCTAGAGGCAATAATAAATTAGTTATTATTATATTTCTTAGTTCATGATAATTGTTTATTATCCATGCTATAATTGTATTGATTGGAAACACAATACTTGTGTGGATACATAGACAAAACACTGTCCCTAGTAAGCCTCTAGTTGACTAGCTCGTTGATCAAAGATGGTCAAGGTTTCCTGGCCATAGGCAAGTGTTGTCACTTGATAATGGGATCACATCATTAGGAGAATCATGTGATGGACTAGGCCCAAACTAATAGACGTAGCATGTTGATTGTGTCATTTTGTTGCTACTGTTTTCTGCGTGTCAAGTATTTATTCCTATGACCATGAGATCATATAACACACTGACACCGGAGGAATGCTTTGTGTGTATCAAACGTCGCAACGTAACTGGGTGACTATAAAGATGCTCTACAGGTATCTCCGAAGGTGTTAGTTGATTTAGTATGGATCAAGACTGGGATTTGTCACTCCGTGTGACGGAGAGGTATCTCGGGGCCCACTCGGTAATACAACATCACACACAAGCCTTGCAAGCAATGTAACTTAGTGTAAGTTGCAGGATCTTGTATTACGGAACGAGTAAAGAGACTTGCCGGTAAACGAGATTGAAATAGGTATACGGATACTGACGATCGAATCTCGGGCAAGTAACATACCGAAGGACAAAGGGAATGACATACGGGATTATACGAATCCTTGGCACTGAGGTTCAAACGATAAGATCTTCGTAGAATATGTAGGATCCAATATGGGCATCCAGGTCCCGCTATTGGCTATTGGCCGAAGAGTCTCTCGGGTCATGTCTACATAGTTCTCGAACCCGCAGGGTCTGCACACTTAAGGTTCGACGTTGTTTTATGCGTATTTGAGTTATATGGTTGGTTATCGAATGTTGTTCGGAGTCCCGGATGAGATCACGGACGTCACGAGGGTTTCCGGAATGGTCCGGAAATGAAGATTGATATATAGGATGACCTCATTTGATTACCGGAAGGTTTTCGGAGTTACCGGGAATGTACCGGGAATGACGAATGGGTTCCGGGAGTTCACCGGGGGGGGGGGGGGAACCCACCCCGGGGAAGCCCATAGGCTTTGGGGAGACACACCAGCCCTTAGTGGGCTGGTGGGACAGCCCCAAAGGGGCCTATGCGCCAAGAGAAGGAAATCAAAGGAAAAGAAAAAAAAAGAGGGAAGAAGTGGGAAGGGAGGGGGACTCCTCCCACCAAACCAAGTCCAACTCGGTTTGGGGGGGGGAGTCCTCCCCCCCTTGGCTCGGCCGACCCCTTGGGAGTCCCTTGGACCCCAAGGCAAGGTCCCCCTCCCTCCTCCTATATATATGGGGCTTTTAGGGCAGATTTGAGACGATTTTCTCACGGCTGCCCGACCACATACCTCCATAGTTTTTCCTCTAGATCGCGTTTCTGCGGAGCTCGGGCGGAGCCCTGCTGAGACAAGATCATCACCAACCTCCGGAGCGCCGTCACGCTGCCGGAGAACTCTTCTACCTCTCCGTCTCTCTTGCTGGATCAAGAAGGCCGAGATCATCGTCGAGCTGTACGTGTGCTGAACGCGGAGGTGTCGTCCGTTCGGTACTAGATCGTGGGACTGATCGCGGGATTGTTCGCGGGGCGGATCGAGGGACGTGAGGACGTTCCACTACATCAACCGCGTTCACTAACGCTTCTGCTGTACGATCTACAAGGGTACGTAGATCACTCATCCCCTCTCGTAGATGGACATCACCATGATAGGTCTTCGTGCGCGTAGGAAATTTTTTGTTTCCCATGCGACGTTCCCCAACAACATCATCGTCTCCCCGTGCCTCGGTTATCTCTTACCCGAACCCTTTACTTATGCACTTTACTTTGTGATAGACATATTATTTATTGTAATATATCTTGCTATCACTTAGTTGTTTATCTTGCTTAGCATAAGTTGTTGGTGCACATAGGTGAGCCTAGTTGTTTGTAAGTTTTGTGCTTGACCTATTAAACGTTAGTTTTATTCCGCATTTGTTCAAGCCTAAACCTTAATTATTATAAAGCGCCTATTCACCCCCCCCCTCTAGGCGACATCCACGTCCTTACAATTGGTATCAGAGCTAGGCACGCCCCCAGGCCGCGGCTAGGGGGCTTGTGGCCTCCCCTGGTGCCCTTTGCCTTGGTTCTCAAGCTCCCTGCGTATCTTGTGTTCCGGAAAAAAAATCCTTTCGGAGGTTTTATTCCGTTTGGACTCCGTTTAATATTCTCCTCTGAAAAAGGTCAAAAACACGGAAAACACGAACTGACACTTGGCACTGATTTAATAGGTTAGTCCCAAAAAAGATATAAAAATGCATACAAAGCTTCCAAAGTTGACAAGATAATAGCATGAAACCATCAAAAATTATAGATACGTTGGAGACGTATTTGCTGCCTCCTCTCCCCTCCTCCTATATATACTAGAGGTATTGAGGGTTTCTGGATACACATAAATCAGCCACGACTGCCTGTCTATCCCTCTAGATATGTTTCTCCTCTAGTCTAGCTCAGCAATGCTTAGGCGAAGCCGTGCTGGATTAGTTCACCACCAGCACCAACACGCCGCCGTGCTGGATAACTCATCTACCTCTCCGACCCACTTGCTCGATCAAGAAGGTGGAGATCGTCATCGAGTTGTACGTGTACTGAATGTAGAGGTGTCGTCTGTTCGGCATTAGACCAGGATAGATCGTGATGGGATCGCGGGATGGATCGTGATGAGACCGCGGGACGGGCTGCGATTTGAATCGCGAACATGTTCCACTACATCAACCGCGTTATATACGTTTCCGCTTAGAGATCTACATGGGTATGTAGATTCATCCCCCCCCCTCATAGATGATCATCACCATGAATAGGTATTGCGTGTGCATAGGATTTTTTTTGTTTCCCATGCTACATTCCCCAACAGTGGCATCATGAGCTAGGTTCATGCATAGATGATATCTCGAGTAGAACACAAAATAGTTTGTGGGTGTTGATGTTCAATTTGCTACCCTCCTTAGTATTTTCTTGATTCGGCAGTATTGTTGGATTGAAGCGGCCCGGACCGGCATTTTCGTACGCTTACGAGAGACCGGTTTCATCGACTAACATGCAACTTGTTGCATAAAGATGATTGGCGGGTACCTGTTTCTTCAACTTCAGTTGAATCGGAGTTGACCGAGGCGGTCCTTGGAGAAGGTTAAATAGGAACTTGCATTTCACCGTTGTGGTTTTGCATAAGTATGATGCGATCATACTAGATACCCATAGCAGCCACGTAAAACATGCAACAACAAATTAGAGGACATCTAACTTGTTTTTGCAGGGTATGCATGTGATGTGATATGGCCAAAGACATGATATTATATATTGGATGTATGAGATGATCATGTTGTAATAGTTAAATATCGACTTGCACGTCGATGCTACGGCAACCGACAGGAGCCATAGGGTTGTCGTTAATTATTTTTGCGCTTGGAGATGCTTTGCTTTATCGCTAGTAGTAGCTTTAGTAGCAACATCATAGTTAGCGCGACAACCTTGATGGCAACACAATGATGGAGATCATGGTCTGGCGCCGGTGACGATGGAGATCATGTCGGTGCTTTGATGATGGAGATCAAGAAGTACAAGTTCATGGCCATATCATGTCACTTATGATTTTCATGTGATGTTAATCCTTTTATGAACCTTGTTTTTCTTAGGACGACGGTAGCATTATAAGGTGATCTCTCACTAAAATTTCAAGATAAAAGTGTGTTCTCCCCGACTGTGCATCATTGCGATAGTTTGTTTTTTTAGACACCACATGATAATCGGGTGTGATGGACTCAACTTCACATACAACGGGTGCAAAACTATTGCACACGCGGAACACTCAGATTAAACTTGACGAGCCTAGCATGTAAAAACATGCCCTCTAACACAAGAGACCGAAACTCGAGCATGAATCATATAGTTGATATGATCAACATGGAGATGTTCACCATTGAAGCAAAACTCAACCCGCGTGATGATCGGTCTTGAGTTAGCGAATTTGGATCATGCGACACTCGTATGACTAGAGGGATGTCAATTTGAGTGGGAGTTCTTAAGTAATATGATTAATTGAACTCATTATCATGAACATAGTAAAAAGGTCTTTGCAAATTATGTTGTAGCCCGCGCTGTAGCTCTACTGTTTTTAATATGTTGCTAGAGAAAATTTAGTTGAAAGATGATATTAGCAATTATGTGGACTAGGTCCGTAAACTGAGGATTGTTCACATTGTTGCACAGAAGGCTTATGTCCTTAATGCACCGCTCAGTGTGATAAACCCCGAGCATCGTGCGTAGATGTGGAAACATCTGACATACATGTTTTTGATGATTACATGATAGTTCAGTGCATAATGCTTAAACGGCTTAGAATTGAGGCACTGAAGACATTTCGAACGTCGCGGGACATATGAGATGTTCCAAGGGATGAAGTTGGGATTTCAAGCTCGTGCCCTTGTTGAGAGGTATGAGACCTCCGACAAGAATCTTTGTCTACAAAGTAAGGGAGAAAAGCTCAATCGTTGAGCATGTGCTCACATTGTCTGAGTGCTACAATCGCTTGAATCGAGTGGGAGTTAATCCTCCAGATGAGATAGTGATGGTTCTCCAAAGTCACTGCCACCAAGCTACTAGAGCTTCATGATGAACTATAACATATTAGGGATATATATGATGATCCTTGAGCTATTTGTGATGTTTGACACCGTGAAAGTAGAAATCAAAAAGGATCATCAATTGTTGATGGTTAGTAAAACACTAGTTTGAAGAAGGGCAAGGGAAAGAAGGGATACTTCATGAAACGACAAACCAGTTGCTTCTCTAGTGAAGAGACCCAAGGTTGAACCCAAACCCGAGACTAAGTGCTTCTGTAATGAGGGGAACAATCACTGAAGAGGAACTACCCTAGATACTTGGTAGATGAGAAGGCTAGCAAACTCGACAAAAGTATATTGGATATACATGATATTGATGTGTACTTTACTAGTACTCCTAGTAGCACCAGGGTATTAGATACCGGTTCGGTTGCTAAGTGTTAGTAACTCAAAATAAAAGCTACGGAATAAACGAAGACTAGCTAAAGGCAAGGTGATGATATGTGTTGGAAGTGTTTCCAAGGTTGATGTGATTAAACATCGCACGCTCCCTCTACCATCGAGATTAGTGTTAAACCTAAGTAATTGTTATTTGGTGTTTGCGTTGAGCATAGACATGATTAGATTGTGTTTATCGCAATACATTTATTCATTTAAAGGTAATAATGGTTACTCTGTTTATTTGAATAATACCTTCAATGGTCTTGCACCTAAAATGAATGGTTTGTTGAATCTCGATCGTGGTGATACACATGTTCATAATATTGATGCCAAAATATACAAAGTGGTAATGATAGTAACACTTATTTGTGACACTGCCACTTGAGTCATATTGGTATAAAAAGCATGAAGAAGCTCCATGCTGATGGATCTTTGGACTCACTCGTTTTTGAAAAGTTTGAGACGTGCGAACCATGTCTATTGGTATAAACGCATGAAGAAACTCCATGCAGAAGGATCGTTTGGACTCACTTGATTTTGAATCACTTGAGACATGCAAATCATACCACATGGTCAAGATGATTGAAGGCCTCGTTTTCCGGTGAGATGGAACAAGAAAGTAACTTGTTGGAAGTAATACATTTTGATGTGTGCAGTCCAATGCGTGGTAGCAACATCTATAGGATGAAATAGAGATTTGTAAAACACACACAGATCTGAAAGGTTCAAACATGTTGACTAAAAACCTCTCTCACAAGAAGGACATGATCGAACCCCAGAAGTGTATGGGTGTTAGATTCATTGCAATTACATAGTGATGTGAACTAGATTATTGACTCTAGTGCAAGTGGGAGACTGTTGGAAATATGCCATAGAGGCAATAATAACTTGGTTATTATTATATTTCCTTGTTCATGATAATCATTTATTATCCATGCTAGAATTGTATTGATTGGAAACTCAAATACATGTGTGGATACATAGGCGACAAACTGTCCCTAGTGAGCCTCTAGTTGACTAGCTCGTTGATCAAAGATGGTCAAGGTTTCCTGGCCATAGACAAGTGTTGTCACTTGATAATGGGATCATATCATTAGGAGAATGATGTGATCGACAAGACCCAAACTATAAACGTAGCATATGATCGTGTCAGTTTATTGCTTCTGTTTTCTGCATGTCAATGTATCTGTTCCTATGACCATGACATCATGCAACTCACGGACACCGGAGGAATACCTTGTGTGTATCAAACGTTGCAACGTTACTGGGTGACTATAAAGGTGCTCTACAGGTATCTCCGAAGGTGTCTGTTGGGTTGGCGTGGATCAAGACTGGGATTTGTCACTTCGTGTGACGGTGAGATATCTCGGGGCCCACTCGATAATTTAACATTACAACAAGCCTTGGAAGCAATGTGACTAAGGAGTTAGTCACGGTATCTTGTATTACAGAACGAGTAAAGAGACTTGACAGTAAGAGATTGAACTAGGTATGGAGATACCGACGATCCAATCTCGGGCAAGTAACATACCGAAGGACAAAGGGAACAACATACGAGATTAACTGAATCCTTGACATAGAGGTTCAACCCATAGAGATCTTCGTAGAATATGTAGGAGCCAATATGGGCATCCAGGTCCCGCTATTGTTTATTGACCAGGTAATTTCTGAGGTCATGTATGCATAGTTCTCGAACCCGCAGGGTGTGCACACTTAAGGTTCAGTGATGTTTCCGTATAGTTGAGTTATAGGTGTTGCTGACCAAAGGTTGTTCGGAGTCCTGGATGAGATCCTGGACATTAAAAGAAGCTCTAGAATGGTCCGAATGTAAAGATTGATATATAGGAAGTTCTGTTTTGGTCACCAGAAAGGTTTCAGGCTCATCGGTAGTGTACCCGGAGTGCGAGGAGGGTGCCGGGGGACCACCGGGAGGGGTGTGTTGACCCAAGAGCCTTATGGGCTGTGAGAGGAGGTGGACCAGCCCCTGCTAGGCTGGACGAATCCTCTCTCAAAATCCCATGCAGCTAGGAGTGGAGATAAAAGGCAAAAGTCCTTTAAAAGGAAAGGAAGGAGGAGTCCTCCCAAAGTAGTCCACCTCCCTTGTGGGAAGGTGGACTCTTCCTTGTAGGGTTCGGCTGACCCGTTCTCCTTGGAGTAGGGGCCAAGGCTGCCTCCTATCCACTCCTCCTATATATACTAGAGTCATTGAGGGTTTTTGGATACACAGAAATCAGCCATGGCTGCCTCTATATCCCTCTAGATCTCTTTCTCCTCTAGTCTAGTTCGGCAGTGCTTAGGCAAAACCCTGCTGGACTAGTTCACCACCACCACCACCACTATGCCGCCGTGCTGGAGAACTCATCTACCTCTCCGCCCCTCTTGCTGGATCAAGAAGGTGGAGATCGTCATCGAGTTGTACATATGCTGAATGCGGAGGTGTCGTCTGTTCTGCATTAGATCGGGATGGATCGTGATGCGATCGTGGGACGGATCATGATGAGATCGCGGGACGGGCTGCAATTTAAATCGCGGAGATGTTCCACTACATCAATCGTGTTATATACGCTTCCGCTTAGCGATCTACAAGGGTATGTAGATTCACTCTCCCCTCTCGTAGATGATCATCACCATGACTAGGTATTGTGTGTGCGTAGGAAAATTGTTGTTTCCCATGCTACGTTCCCCGACAGGGTGGCCACGGGTAAACCATAAAAACTCAACTAATATTTATTATATATCTCGCATACTCGATTACAAGGGTAGATGGAACTCAAACCAAAAATCCTAATCAAAGAAAATATGAATTTTATTTCTCTAAATCACGAAGCAACTAAGGATCGAACTAAAAATAGATAGTAATGATTGTTGGGGATATTACCTGCGGTGTGACCCGCCCTAATTGGGCCGGGTCAGGAAAGCGGCGACTGATACATGGTTAGTGTAAGCCTTGGTCTAGGCCTGAGGCGTGTTGAGAGATATTCTTCAGAAGGCCACCGGGGCCCATGAGCCGGATGGCGGTTCAGGATTGTTGAAGAAGATAAGCGGCCAAGGAGGTTTCCTGGCTTGGTAAACACGGCGACTTAGAGATATGGAAGGCCACGATTTGTAACGTGGCCAGGACTTTTGTAAACCTTAGGGCCTCGACCTGTATATAAAGGCGAGTCTCTGGGCCAGATAGATCAAGTAAAAAATCATCGAGAGCTAGGTCACGCGAGTTACGCCCTCCTTGTAATCGAATCCACCATCAATATACACAAAGTTGGACGTAGGATTTTACCTCCACACGAGGGGCCGAACCTGGATAAATCTGAGTCTCGCTTCCGCTCACCCCCTTTGAGTCGCCACCAAGGTGCGATGGCTCCTTCACTAAGTCCTTTCATGAGGACATCTGTTGTGAAAAAACCACGACAGTTGGCATCCACCGTGGGGCTAGCGCACGGTGGAGTTGAGTTCTCAAAGGGAGCCCTTCCAGGGTCAGGAAGCTATGCGGTCGGCATCACGACGAAGAGCCGCCGTGGAAAATACTACATCGACAACTCGCAGTGGGGGCCTGAAGCTAATTCAATCGAATCTGGTTACAGGGTCCCCTTCGGCAAGATCCATGTCTTTATCGGCATGTTTGGGGCGCCCGTACCTGAGCCGGACACCTTCATCGACATCGTCGAGCCCGCCCGATAAGCCCACCCCACTACACATTGATACGTCTCAAACGTATCTATAATTTTTTATGGTTTCACGCTGTTATCTTGTCTTCTTTGGTTGTTTTATGTACATTTTATATCTTTTTTGGGACTAACTTATTAATTCAGTGCCAAGTGCCAGTTCCTGTTTTTTCCGTGTTTTTGACTCTTTTCAGATCTGATTTTGGAACGGAGTCCAAACGGAAGAAAAACCCCGAAATGATTTTTTCCTGAACGGAAGAAGATCAGGGGCCCTTTGGGCCAGGCCAGGTGGGATCCAGGGAGCCCACAAGCCCCCACTCCGCCACCAGGGGGGAGGCGGCGGTGGGCAGGCTTGTGGCCTCCCTGGCCGCCCCCTGACATAGGTCTTTGGCCTATAAATTCCCAAATATTCTGCAAAAAATCACGGGAGCCTCGAAAATACTTTTCCGCCGTCGCAAGCTTCCGTTTCCGCGAGATCTCATCTGGAGACCCTTCCCGGCACCCTGCCGGAGGAGACTTTGGAGTTGGAGGGCTTCTTCATCATCATCATCGCCCCTCCAATGACTCGTGAGTAGTTCACTTTAGACCTACGGGTCCGTAGTTAGTAGCTAGATGGCTTCTTCTCTCTCTTGGATCTTCAATACAAAGTTCCCCATGATCTTCATGGAGATCTATCCGATGTAATCTTCTTTGGCGGTGTGTTTGTTGAGATTCGATGAATTGTGGATTTGTGATCAAATTATCTATGATATATATTTGAGTCTTTGCTGATTTCTTATATGCATGATTTGATATCCTTGTAAGTCTCTCCGAGTCTTGGGTTTTGTTTGGCCAACTAGATCTATGATTCTTGCAATGGGAGAAGTGCTTGGTTTTGGGTTCTACCATGTGGTGACCTTTCCCAGTGACAGTAGGGGCAGCAAGGCACACATCAAGTAGTTTCCATCAAGGGTAAAAAGATGGGGTTTTTATCATTGGTTTGAGATCATCCCTCTACATCATGTCATCTTGCTTAAGGCGTTACTCTGTTCTTATGGACTTAATACACTAGATGCATGCTGGATAGCGGTCGACGTGTGGAGTAATAGTAGTTGATGAAGAAAGTATCGGTCTACTTGTTTTGGACATGATGCCTACAGATATAATCATTGCATAGATATCGTCACGACTTTGCGCAGTTCTATCAATTGCTCGACAGTAATTTGTTCACCCACCGTCTACTTGCTTTCATGAGAAAAGCCACTCGTAAACACAACGGCCTCCGGGTCTATTCACATCCATCGTTTACATCTCCGCTTTTACTTTACTTTGTTACTTTGTTGCTTTGAGTTCTCACTTGGCGAACAATCTATAAGTTATTGACAACCCCTTCATAGCGTTGGGAGCAAGTTTTTGTGTTTGTGAAGGATCTTAGGATACTCCTCCATTGGATTGATACCTTGGTTCTCAAAATGAGGGAAATACTTACCACCGCTGTGCTACATCACCCTTTCCGCTTCGAGGGAACACCAAAGCAAGGCTCCAAGGCAACGGGGGAAATCCTTTGCATACTTGCCTAGGAAGTCCCTTAAGGCGTAGCCGCAACTGAAGGATTCCTGGTGCCGTCGACACGACTATTCCTAGCGTCGTTGCAAGGGAAGCAGAGCTGAGATCACACATCAGGTCAGGGAACGCCACACTTTCGTTGGCTTTATGTAGGGACCCAACCTACAGGATGAGCCGGTAGTCCAGGAGATCACCCCCGTCAACTCGGACGACGAGTCATCTATGGGTGACACAGATTCAATTCGCCCTCTCTACAAGGGACAGCTCGCAGGGTTGCCGCGGGCGGCAAACTCTGAGGACTTTGTAGGACCCCATCGACAAGTCGCCATCTACATGGCGGGGGCGGCACCGCCTCAGCCAAACCCGGCAGGCAACAATGAGACTGGCGGGTTGTCGAAAGTTCTGGCTCAGGTCATGGCGGACTTGGCGGCAGAGACAGCCAAACTCATGGCGATCGTTGTAACAGCAGAGAATCAGGAAACAATCAACGCTGAACTAGCGAAGCTGCGGGAGGAGATGGCCATGACTCAGCGGGACGTGGAAGCGGAAGCCGCCAGGATGGCGACACAGCACGCCCAGATCACCGCGGAGACAGAGCGGTTGAACACCGAAGGCAGGCGGCTTGAGCGACGACAGCGTGCTTCTCATGCTATCCACCAGAGCAGACATCATGGCCGTCTCCCAGCCGATCTAAATCTGACTCGCCTCTTCGACAACCCGCATACCCCCGGGATAGGACCCGATCGACCTTGGCACACCACTCCAGGGGATGATCCGGCTCGCCCGCCGCCTAACCCGCCGCCACCTCAGCCAACGGAGGCCCGCGCTTCCCCCCTTCCAGACACCACGGGGTCACTGCTCAAATCCCGTGGATAATATGCTGGCGGCAACCCACCACTTGGAGTCTCTCCCAATTTATAAAAACTCCCCGGCTGAAGTGGAGGCGAGAAACTCCATCGAGATGCTGAAAACGACAGTGGTCCAACATGCGCAATATTCACATAGCCGTGACCGGCTACACTCCACGCCCCAGGCGAGTCACACCAGGAGTCGCCATGATGATCTGCCTGCGGTGACCAGCGAGCAACGACGTCTGCCACAGAGCAACCTGCCCAGGATGCACGATACACGACCCCAAGACCTTGTGGATGCGGCGCGAGCCGCCCGCCTAATGGAGACGACAGCTGCGGTGGGTCAAGGCTATCCGGCTTATGCCCAGTCCCCTCCCGCGTCGACCGATACAGGTGGCAGGCACGTTGGGGTGCCCTGACTCACGCCCGCCCTCCGCAACGAGCGTATGCCAAAGGATTTCAAAGGACCAAGAAAGGTACCCAATTACACACCAGATCTCGAGCCAGGGTCATGGATCGAGAGTTACGAGCTTGCGATGGATACGCTTGATGTGAATGAGGTGGTCTGCGCCAAGTATTTCACCATGATAAAAAACAAAAGGAACATCTTTGGATAAGATTAGTTAATGGCCTAGAAATCTTTAATGAAACACCTACAGAAACCAGCATGACCAAGGAAACTTCTTATAACTTTGATATCTCTTGGGAAAGGCATTTTCTCTATTGCATCAACTTTGGCCTTGTCCACCTCAATGCCACGTTCAGAAATTTTATTGCCAAGCACTATACATTCATTCACCATAAAGTGTCACTTCTCCCAATCCAAGAAAAGATTAGTTTCTTCACATCTCTGCAAAACTCGATCAAGGTTGCTCAAGAAATCATCAAAGGAAGTCCCATAAACAAAAAAAATCATCCATGAAGACCTGAACATTCTTTTCACAAAAGTTAGAATATAGCAGGCATACATCTTTGAAAGGTAGCAGGTGCATTGCGTAGACCAAAAGGAATATGCCTATAAGCATGAGTTCTAAAGGGGCAAGTAAAGGTAGTTTTTCTTAGTCCTCTTTTGACACAAGTATTTGAGAGAATCCAGAGGAACCATCAAGAAAGAAAAAGTGTGTGTGCTTAGATAATCTTTCTAACATTTGATCAATAAAAGGCAAGGGGTAATGCTCTTTTCTACTGGCTTTATTCAATTTCTTGAAACCAATTACCATCCTATAACCAATTACCATCCTTTGTGGAATAGGTTCATTTTTATCATTAGGAACAATAGTTATACCACCTTTCTTAGGAACAATATGAGCATGACTCACCCACGTACTACCAGCAATAGGGTAGACTATACCTGCTTCGAGAAGTTTTAGTATTTCAGTTCTTACCACCTCTTTCATTTTAGGGTTGAGACGGCGTTGATGATCAACAACTCGTTTAGCATCTGGTTCCATATTAATCTTGTGCTGACAGAGAGTGTGGCTTATGCCTTTAAGATCATCAAGAGTATATCAATAGTGGCCATGTGCTTCTTTAATGTTTTGAGTAATCTCCTTTCTTCATGTTCTGAAAGGTTAGCACTAATAATAACAAAATATATCTTCATGTCATCAAGATAAGCATATTTCAAAGTATGAGGTAAAGCCTAAAGCTCAAATACGGGATCCCCCTTGGGTGGAGGAGGATCAGCTAAAATTTTAACTGGCAAATTGTGCTTAAGGATAGGTTCTTGATCAAGGAGTATCCTATCTATTTCATTTCTTTTATTCAAATGCATATCATTCTCATGATCTAGAAAATATTTTTCTAATGGATTTGAAGGAGGTACAACAATAGAAGGAAGACCAATTATTTCCTCCTTACTAGGTAATTCTTTTTCATGTGGCTCCTTTCTAAATTTAGAGAAGTTAAACTCATGAGAAATATCACCAAATCTCACTTTAACCTTCTCACTAGCATAATTAATTTCAGCATTAACCGTATTCAAGAATGGTCTACCAAATATGATGGGGAAAAAGTTATTTTGTTCTAAACCAAGTACTAAGAAATCAGTGGGGTACTAACCTTTCTGCACAAGACTTCAACTTCCCTAACAATCCCAAGTGGTGAAATAGTATCACAGTTTGCAAGCTTAATAGTGACATCAATATCTTTCAGAGGGTGTTATATCATGCATAATTTTTTGATATAATGTAAATGGTATAGCACTAATACTAGCACCAACATCACACAAGCCATGATAGCAATGATATGCAATTTTAACTGCAATAACAGGTGTGCCTAGCACTGGTTTATTTTATATCTAGTTCATCTTGTTTGTTTCTAACAGGTTTTGCAATTCTAGCAGCTTCATCACAAAGTTAAATAAGGTGCCCATCAATATTATCGACTAGGAGATCTTTACCTATAGCTACATTAGGCTCAACATTTATTTGTTCAGAAGGTGTAGAGTTCTAACATAACTCTTATTAACCACCGTTGTAGCCTTAGCATGTTCTCTAATCCTAACAAGGAAAGGAGGTTTCTCAATGTAAGTAGTAGGAACAATTGGATCAACATGGTTAAAAATTATTTCTTCCTCCTTAATTATAGCACGTTCCTTGGGTAATTTTTCAATGAGGTGACATTTGAATAACTTTTCCTTAGGAAGGCCAACATAGGTAGCAAAACTTTCGCACAAAGAAGCTACTATCTCAGTGTCAAGGCCATATTTGTTGCTAAACTCATGAAAAAGAGAAGTTTCCATAAAAGATTTGACAGAATCAAAATTAAGCTTTATACTTGACTCTTTACCTTCATCAAGTTCCCAATCTTCGGTGTTGCATTTAGTATTTTCTAGAAGATCCCACCTAAATTCAATAGTTGTCTTCATATAAGAACCGATAGCACAATCATCAAGTAACATTTGATCATCATGAGAAAGCCGAGCATAAAATTTTTGTATAGTCAATTCCTTTGAGAGCCCATGGTTCGGGCAGTTGTGCATCATAGATTTAAGCCTCCCCAAGCTTGATAGATGCTTTCTCCTTCACGAGGCCAACAATTATAAATAAAATTCCGATCATGATGGATTAGATGCATAGGATAAAACTTTTGATGAAATTCCAGCTTCAAGCGATTCCAATCCCATGATCCGATATCATCCAATAGCCTGTACCATATTAGTGCTTTTCCCTCCAAAGATAAAGGGAACAATTTCTTCTTAACTTTATCTCCTGGTAAACCTAAAAGCTTAAATAATCCACAAATCGCATAGACATATATCAAATGGTAATCAAAATGAGTTGAACCGTTATAAGGATTAGCTAGCAGTTTCTCTACCATACCCGAAGGAATCTCATAATAAATATTTTCAGTAGGTTCAACAGGTTGAGGAACAATTTCTTCAACTTCCATTCGAGGCGAAGATGCCCCGAACAAGCTACTCAAAGGGTGACCATTCATAGTGATGAACAACGGTAAATGTCAGCACGTACAGAAAATGTTTCATTACCAAAGGTGCTTCACTCCCCGGCAACGGCGCCAGAAAAGAGTCTTGATGACCCACAAGTATAGGGGATCAATCGTAGTCCTTTAAATAAGTCAGAGTGTCAAACCCAACCAGGAGCAGAAGGAAATGATAAGTAGTTTTCACAAAGGAATTCTCTGCAAGTGTTGTAAGTAACAGTGATAGATAGTTTTGTAGCAAGATAATTTGTAACAAGTGGCAAGTAACAATAGTCGCAAAGGTGCAGCAAGGTATACCAATATTTCTTATAGCAAAGGACAGGCCTGAGAGTTCTCTTATATAAAACAAGTGCTCCCGAGGACACATGGGAATTTCTATCTAATCATGTTCATCATATTAAGTTGATTCACGTTAGCTACCTTGATGATTTGATATGTGGGTGGAACAGTGCTATGATGTTGTTCTTATTTGAACTAACAACCTACTTATGATTAATCCCCACCTCGCAAGCATACGCAACTACGAAAGAGGAATTAAGAATAATCTAACAATAGCAAGAAACATGTGGATCCAAATCAGCCCCTTATGAAGCAACACATAAACTCGGGTTGAAGCTTCTATCACTCTCGCAACCCATTATCTATTTGTTACTCCATAATGACTTCCTTTAGGCCCATTACATCGTGAAGTTTCATGTAGTCTATGTTCACATGACACCACTAAGAGAGGTAACAACATCCATATCATCAAAATATCGAACGAATACCAACTTTGCATGATTACTTATAAAAATATTTCTCCCATGTCTTCAGGAACACAAATTACTACTCACACAACATCAACATGTTCAATATCAGAGGTGTAATAATAATAATTACAGATCTAAACATAATGTGTTGCACCAAGTAATCCAACAAGCATCAACTACAAGATGTAATCAACACTATTAGCAACCCACATGCGCCAATATGAGGTTTTGAGACAAAGATGGAATACACGTGACAAACTAGCATTGGAGATGAAATGGTGTTGGTGAATATGTTGATGAAGATTGGTCCTCCCACGAAGGAGGAAGCATTCGTGATGACGATGGCTTAAATTTCCACCTCCCAGAGGGGAATTCCCCCGACAAAATCTCTCGGTCGGAGAGCAAAAGGGCCTCTGCCCATGTTTCCACCTCGAGACGGCGATGCTTTGTCCCAAAAGATAACTTTTGATTTTTTTTCTAGGGTGAAACACACCATATAGGAGAAGATGGTCGCTAGAAGGCCAGCTAGGTCCCCACAAGTTATCAGGAAGCAGCAAGCGGGGGGGTGCCCTGATGGCTTGTGCCTAGCTGGTGGTCCCTCTTCGGTATATTTTTGGCCTAGAAATTCTTAAATATTCCATAAAAATTCTCCATAAAATTTCAGGTCATTTGGAGCAAGTATATTTTTGTGCCTTTTCTCGGTTTCCAGGTCGAGAATTTCAGTTTCCAGATATTTCCCTCTTAGTGATGTACCTTGCATATTCAGAGAGAAAAGGCATAAGAATTGTATGATAAGAATGGATAATGGAGAGGATCAACACAAATATCAATAGTAACTCATGATGCAAAATGAGTGTATCAGTACACGGGGACGGTTGCAAATAGAAATGGAGTAGGCATCTTGATCAGCAAGAGTCTCAAGTATGGAGTGGTAGACATCAAGACACGTGGGGACCGACTTATCTTGGTCTAGCTGGTTGATACATCTCCAACGTATCGATAATTTATGAAGTATTCATGCCACGTTTGCCTATGTTTACAATACTTTTATGTGGTTTTGATGCACTTTATATGATTTATTTAGAACTAACCCGAACTGCCATTGTTTTCAGCAGAACTACCGTGGTCTTGTTTTTTGTGAAGAAATAAAAGTTCTCCAAATGCAACGAAACTTTTTGGCGGTTTTTTTGGAAAAAAGAGGAACTATAAACTTTGTGGGAGGACCAGAAGGTGAAGGACGTGGCCACTACCCACTAGGGCGTGCTAGAGGCCTTGCACGTGGGCTCATGGGTAGTGGGCACCTCGTGTCCCATATTGACATGAGACCAGCTACAAAAAATCCTATAAATACAGAAACCTCCATAAATAACCCTTGATGAGAAATTCCGCTGCCGCAACTCTATGTATCAACGAAAAACTAATCTAGAGACGTTCCAGTACCCTGTCGGAAAGGGCAAATCATCTTCGATGGCCATCTTCATCATCCCTATGGCCACCATGACAAGGAGGGAATAGTCCACCCTCGGGGCTGAGGGTTTGTACGAGTAGCTATGTCTTTAATCTCTTTCTCTCTCTCTCTCTCTCTCTCTCTCTCTCTCTCTCTCTCTCTCTCTCTCTCTCTCTCTCTGTCTCTCTCTCTCTCTCTCTCTCTCGTGTTCTTGAGATGGCATGATCTTGATGTATCGCGGGCTATGTTAATATAGTTGGATCATATGGTGTTTCTCCCTCTCTATATTGTTGTGATGAATTGAGTTTTCAATTTGAGATTTTGTTTTATCAGATTGAATACTTTTATGGATTTGAGAACACTTGATTTGTGTCTTGCTATGAATACCTGTGGTGACAATGGGGTACCATATTGATTCACTTGATATATGTTTTGGCACTCAACTCGCGGATTTGTGAGGTGACATTGGGGTAATCTATGCATAGGGGTTGATGCACGTCCTCGTCTTTGTTTTCCGTTATAAATCTTGGGGCACTCTTTGAGGTTCTTTGTGTTGGATTGTGTATTATGAATATGAATTTGCTATGGTGTTATTTTAGTATGAACTCTTGGATAGATCGATTGGAAAGGATAACTTATTATTTTAGTACGAACTCTTGGGAAGATTGATCGGAAAGAATAACTTTGAGATGGTTTCGTACCCTACAAATAATTTCTTCTTATGTTCTCAGCTAGATAGAAACTTTGGAGTGATTCTTTATCACACATTTAGGGATTGTTATGTGGTCCAGTTATATTAGCATTGTTGAGAGATTGCACTAGCGAAAGTGCGGACCCTATGCCTCATTTTCAAGCATTGCAATACCGTTTGTGCTACGTTTTATGAATTCCTACCTTGCTGTTTTTTTATTCAGATTATACAAATATATTTCTACCATCCATATTACACATGTATCACCATCTCTTCGCCGAACTAGTGCACTTATACAAATTACCATTGTATTTGGTGTGTTGGGGGCATAGGAGACTTTTTGTTATTTGGTTGCAGGGTTGTTTGAGAGAGACCATCTTCATCCTACGCCTCCCACGGATTGATAAACCTTTGGTCATACATTTGAGGCAAATTTGCTACTGTCCTACAAAACTCCGCGCTTGGAGGCCCAACACGAGTCTACAAGAACAAGTTGTGTAGTATACATCACTCGTAGTTGGGGACTTAGTTCTCAATGTTATCAGCGTGCATGCCCCGCAAATAGGCCAGAATGAGACCACCAAGAGGGATTTCTTGGAAGGCTTGGAGGACATGGTTAGTAGTGTATCGATTGGCGAGAGGATCTTCATAGGAGGAGACCTCAATGGCCACGTGGGCACATCTAACACAAGTTTTGAAGGGGTGCATGGGGGATTTGGATATGGCATTTGGAATTAAGAAGGAGAAGACGTCTTAAGCTTTGCGCTAGCCTACAACATGATCATAGCTAACACCCTCTTTAAAAAGAGAGAATGACATCTAGTGACTTACAGTAGTGGGCAACACTCCGGCCACATTGATTTTCATCCTCTCGAGAGGAGAACAGAGATGTGCATGCCTAGACTATAAGGTGATACCTGGAGAGAGTGTTATCCCTGAGCATTAGCTTGTGGTTGCTGACTTACGCTTTTGGACTCGTGTCCAGCGAGACACGAGTGCCAAAGTCGCTAGAACATAAGGAGGCTTTAAATAGGATGAAAGGAGGCAAGGCAATGGGCCCTGATATTATCCCCATTTAGGTGTGGATAGGCCTCGGGGACATAGCGATAGTATGGCTAACCAAACTTTTCAACCTCATTTTTCGGGCAAACAAGATGCTAGATGAATGGAGACGGAGTATATTAGTACCAATCTTCAAGAACAAGGGGGTGTTCAGAGTTGTACTAATTATCGTGGAATTAAATTGATGAGTCATATAATGAAGCTATGGGAGAGAGTCATTGAACACCGCTTATGAAGAATGAGAAGCGTGACCAAAATCAGTTTGCTTTCATGCTTGGGAGGTCGGCCATAGAAGCCATTTTCTTGGTACGACAACTTATGGAGAGATATAGGGAGCAAAATAAGGACTTGCATATGGTGTTCATTGACTAGGGGAAGGCCTATGATAAGATTTCATGGAATGTTATGTGGTAGGCCTTGGAGAAACATAAAGCCCCAGCATAGTACATTACCCTCATCAAGGACATGTACGATAATGTTGTGACAAGTGTTCTAACAACTGATGGCTACACTAATGACTTCCCGATTAAGATAGGACTACGTCAGAGGTCAGCTTTGAGCCCTTATCTTTTTTTCCTTGGTGATGGATGAGGTCGCAAGGGATATACAAGGAGATATCCCATGGTGTATGCTCTTTGCGGACGATGTGGTGCTAGTCGATGATAGTGGGACAAGGGTCAACATGAAGTTGGAGTTATGAAGGCAAACCTTGGAACCAAAACGTTTTAGACTTAGTAGGACTAATACCGAGTACATGAGGTGCGCTTTTAGTACTACTAGACACGAGGAGGAGGGGGATGTTAGCCTTGTTGGGCAGGTGGTGGCTGAGAAGGACACCTTTCTATATTTGGGGTCAATGTTGCAGAAGGATGACGATATCGATAAATATGTGAACCATCAAACTAAAGCTGGATGGATGAAGTGGCGCCAAGCTTCTGGCATTCTCTATGACAAGAGGTTGCCAAAAAAGCTAAAAGGCAAGTTCTATAGGACGACAGTTCGACCCACAATGTTGTATGGCACTGAGTGTTGGCCGACTAAAACGCGACATGTGCAATAGCTAGGTGTGGCAGAGATGCATATGCTGAGATGAATGTGTGGCCACACAAGGAAGGACCGAATCCGGAATGATGATATACGAGATAGAGTTGGGGTAGCGCCAATTGAAGAGAAGCTTGTCCAACTTCATCTCAGATGGTTTGGGCATATTCTGCGCAGGACTCCAGAAGCCCCATTGCATAGAAGACGGCTAAAGCATGTTGATAATGTCAAGAGAGGTCGGGGTAGACCAAACTTGACATGGGAAGAGTCCATAAAGAGAGATCTAAAGGATAGGAGCATCACCAAAGAGCTAGCCATGGACAGGGGTGCGTGGAAGCTTGCTATCCATGTGCGAGAACCATGAGCTGGTTGCGAGATCTTATGGGTTTCACCTCTATCCTACCTCGACTTGTTTGGGACTAAAGGCTTTGTTGTTGTTGTTGTTGTTGTTGTTGTTGTTTGTAAATAAAAAATATTGGTACCGAACATAAATAGTGTTTACATAAAATTTATTTTAAGTGCACAATCAAACATGAGTTCTTTGGTTTCTATTGTGGGTCCACATATACTCCACAAAATTATCGAGTAGTTGCGCATGCATCTGATGATCTCGAAGATTCTGATGCATCTCCACAGAGTTCATAAACTAAATTGGATCTTGATCTTCTGGGATTTCAACTTGGTCTCCACGTGCTTCAAAATCATTGGTTCGGCTACACCATCACTCTCATCCTCGACAATCATATTGTCCAAAATAACACAACATGTCATGAGCTGCCACAAATTTTCCGATTCCCACATCATTGCAGCCCCATGAACAATTCTCCAACAAGTTTGAAGTATACCAAATGCCATCTTGACATCCTTCCTAGACACACCATTGAGCTGCATCATGGACTTCTCTGTCGGAGCTCGTGGCACAGAAGCTAGCAACGGTTGCGGAGCACGACAGTAGTGGAGCCGCCAGACGGGTAACACGGAGGAGGAAGAAGACATGAGAGGGTAAATGAATGAGGCACTTCAGGGTGGTGAATTTTGTGCAATTTGCGGTGGGGTCGGGCTGTCGGGTCCGACGTGGCGGGCGTACCCGGGCGCCCCATATTTTGACTGGATATGAGGGGTGCCAATCAACCTCGGCGTTTGAGGTGCCAGTCTGGGTCAAAAAAAATTGACTGGTAAGTGCTCGCGCGGTCCGCCCGGGCATTTGAGGGGGGTTTCGGGTGCTCGTTTGTAGATGCTCTAACACTACTAGGGAGAAGCTTGTAGGTAGAATGTTACTAATAGCGTCGGTTATGGGCAAAGCGCTACTGCTACGTACCAGTAGCTGATACGTCTCCATCGTATCTACTTTTCCAAACTCTTTTGCCCTTGTTTTGGACTCTAATTTGCATGATTTGAATGGAACTAACCCGGACTAACGTTGTTTTCAGCAGAATTGCCATGGTGTTGTTTTTGCGCAGAAATAAAAGTTCTCGGAATGACCTGGAGATTTATGAGGATTTTTTGTGGAATATATAAAAAATACTGGTGCAAGAATCAACCGGAGGCGTGGAGCGAGGAGCCCACAAGCCGAGGAGGTGCGGCCCCCCTTGGCCGCGCCTAGCAAGCTTGTGGGGCCCTTGGGGCTCCGCCGCCTCCAACTCCAGATCTATTTAGTCCCTTTCGTCCGGAAAAAATCAAGGAGAATAGTTCATCGTGTTTTACGATACGGAGGCGCCGCCACCACATGTTCTTCCTCTGGAGGGCAAATCTGGATATGAATTGCCTGATATACCTGAGGGTTATGTTATGGAGGGAGAGATAGCTGAGGACTTTCTCGCTTGTAAGGATAGCTATGATCTTGAGAACTTATTGCGCAAGTGGAAGGAAAAATCTGTGAACGCTAGAATGAAATACGATCCTAAGTTTGCTACTTCGCCTATCTTTGTGACCGATAAGGATTATGAATTCTCTGTCGATCCTGTGTTAATCACTTTGGTCGAATCTGATCCTTTTCATGGTTATGAGTCTGAAACGATTGTAGCACATCTTACTAAGATGCACGATATAGCCACCCTATTCATGAGTGAGGAAAAGATCCGCCACTACTATATCCTTAAGCTATTTCCTTTCTCACTAAAGGATGATGCTAAGACTTGGTTCAGTTCTCTTGCTCCTGGTTGTGTGCGTAGTCCCCACGATATGATCTACTACTTCTCTAAGAAATATTTTCCTGCCCATAAGAAACAAGCTGCCTTGCAGGACATATATAACTTTGTGCAAGTTGAAGAAGAGAGTCTCCCACAAGCTTGGGGAAGGCTTGTCCAGCTGCTGAATGCTTTGCCTGATCACCCTCTTGAGAAGAATGAAATACTTGATATCTTCTATAATGGACTAACCGATGCTTCTAGGGATCACCTAGATAGTTGTGCTGGTTGTGTTTTCAGGGAACGAACTGTGGAACAAGTTGAGATTCTATTGAATAATATCTTGTGCAATGAGAATGCTTGGACTATTCCCGAACCACCTCCGAAGCCAACTCCAAAGAAAAGAGGTATTCTATTCCTCAGTCCTGAAGATATGCAAGAAGCTAAGAAATCTATGAAAGAGAAAGGCATTAAATCTGAAGATGTCAAAAATCTACCACCTATCGAAGAGATCCATGGTCTTGATAACCCGACAGAGGTAGTAGAGGTAAATTCTCTTCGTAGATTCAATGAGAGTGATATTCCTTATGATAAACCTGCTAGCTTATGCTTAGATGAATTTGATAACTTTGTTGCCAAACAACAAAGTTTCAATGATTATGTTAGCAGACTTTTGGAACAAAATGCTCGCATGATTGATCATATAAGTGCTTGTGTGGATAGAAATGTCAATGATCTTAAGCTTTTGAGTAAACATGCCTCTATGGTCACTACTCAAGTAGAACAAGTACTTAAGGCTCAAAATGACTTGCTCAATGAGTTAAATAACAATTTTGTTAGAGTCGTCACTAGAGGTGGTAGAATGACTCAGGAACCTTTGTATCCTGAGGGCCATTTTAAGAGAATTCAACAAGATTCTCAAGGAGTTAGCACTGAGGCACCTAGTCATCCTAGTAATAGGAAGAAAAAGAAATATGATAGGAACTTGCATGCTAACAAACCTGCTGCTGTTACACCTGAGAATCCAAATGATGTCTCTGTTTCTGATGCCGAAACACAATCTGGTGATGAACATGAGCCTAGTGATAATATTGATAGTGGTGTTCATGTTGATGCTCAACCTAGCAATGATAAGAATGTGGAGATTGAACAGAGATGGAAAGAACAGAGAGGGGGAACGCCGTCAGGGAAAGAAGAGGCACGCGGCCCTTGCGCACGCAGAGAGGAAGATGGGCCAGCCTAGGTGGGAGGAAGCCCACTAGGGCGGCAGATAGAGGAGGAAGCTCCTGGACTAAATCTCATTAACAGAAAAACCAGAGAAAAGACAAATAGACACAGGGCTTTCTGTAGGAGATAAAAACAAAATAGAAATGCCCCTCGTCATGAAAACATTTAACATATTTGAATAAAATACAAAGGGAATTTTTGGAGCAACTTGAATAAATGCAAAACAGCAATTTAGTTTCTGTTTTGGATTTATTTGCACCCTTATTTCAACTCAACAAAACATCAAATATGTCACTCCATCATCCCCGCAATATTCTCTAAACATTGGACATTTTAAAAACAGGAAAGGAACAAGTAAATATTTCAACTAGGGAATAAAGAGAGAGATGGGATTTTTCTTAAGCAAGGGTTGCAAAGATCCAACACCACCCTATTACTACTACCCATCTCCTCACATATCCACCAAACCACATGAACACAAGACACCACATCAACACCACCACACTTGCATACTCAAAGTCACAAAGATACATGGAAGAGATGATATGCCATGCATGCATGCAAGGAAGAAAAAATACAAGGGACATCACAAGAAGTCATGGCACAAATGATATCATCATATCCCTGACAAGGTGGACCCACTTGCAATAGGTTCCAAATAGGGAAGGTTTACACTTGGGGCACTACAAACTCTCCCACACTACAAAGAAGATCTCGCCCTCGAGATCTAAGACTGAAAGAAATTGGGAAATTCAGAACAGAGGTGATCCTCGCGTTCCCTAGTAGCCTCTTTATCGGAATGGTGTGACCACTGCACTTTGATAAATTTGATAGTCTTGTTACGGGTTTTGCGCTTAGTCGCCTCGAGAACCGCAACTGGATGCTCACGATAAGAAAGGTCAGGCTGAAGGTCGATGTGTTGAAGATGCACAGTGCGCTCGGGGGTCTTGAAACACCTCTGAAGCTGAGAAACATGGAACACATCATGGACATTTGCAAAGGTTGACGGGAGCTCGAGCTGGTACGCAAGGTCGCCACTCTTGACAACCACTCTGAACGGACCAACGAAACGAGGCGCAAGCTTGCCTTTGATGCCAAAGCGCTGCATACCCTTCATAGGCGACACCTTGAGATAGACAAAGTCATCAAGCTCATAAGACATGTCACAGTGCTTGCTATCATAATAGCTCTTCTGACGGGACTGAACTGCTCTCAGGTTGTCGCGAATGATCCGACACATCTCCTCAGCTTCTTCTATCATATCATTCCCAAGGATCTGACGCTCGCCGGTCTCGGACCTGTTGAGCGGGGTACGGCACTTCCTGCCATAAAGAATTTCAAACGGAGCCTTGCCAGAACTAGCTTGATAACTGTTGTTATACGAGAACTCCGCGAAAGGCACACAATCTTCCCACTTCACGCCAAAAGAGATAACACAGGCTCTCAGCATATCCTCAAGAACTTGATTCACTCTTTCCACTTGACCACTAGTGTGAGGATGGAACGATGTGCTGAAGCGGATCTTCGTGCCCATAGCAGACTAAAAGGAGTCCCAGAACTTGGAAGTGAAGATACTTCCGCGATCTGAAGAGATCATCATAGGCACGTCATGCAAAGAGACAATCCTGGAGGTGTACAACTATGCCAGCTGAGCTGCTGAAATGGACTCCTTGACTGGAAGAAAATGAGCCACTTTACTCAACTTGTCGATGACGACGAAGATAGCATTATTACCCTTCTTGGACTTCGGAAACCCGGTGACGAAATTTATCTCAATGTGATCGAACTTCCACTCGGGAATTGGCATAGGCTGCAAAAGGCCTGCTGGGCGTTGATGTTCTGCTTTCACCCTTCGACATACATCACACTCGTTTATGAACTGAGCAATCTCACGTTTTATACGAGTCCACCAGAATGTCTGCTTCAAGTCATGGTACATTTTGGAGCTTCCAGGATGAATAGAGAGCAGAGAGTTATGAGCTTCTTCCATGATCACCTTCCTGAGATCACCTTTCGGGACGACAAGGCGATCCTCGAAAAATAACGTGTCCCTGGCATTAACAGTGAAGCACTTATACTTGGGGAGACTCTTTCCCACGCCAATCTTGACCTTCTTCACCATAGCGTCAAGAAGCTGAGCTGCTCTGACCTGATCTTCCAAGGTAGGGGAGATCTGAAGGTTCGCAAGAAATCCCTGAGGTACTAGCTGAAGGTTGAGCTTCCTGAAAGACTCACAAAGACCCGGCTGGAGAGGTTGCAGAATCAGACTGTTGCAATATGCCTTCCTGCTCAAAGCATCTGCCACGACATTAGCTTTGCCTCGCGTGTACTCAACACTCGAGTTAAAATCCTGGAGCATCTCTACCCAACATGTTTGCCGAAGATTCAAGTTAGGCTGATTGAATATGTACTTGAGACTCTTGTGATCGGTGAACACTTCAACCTTACGTTGCAAGAAGAGATGTCTCCAAGTCATCAAGGCGTGTACCAGAACTGCTAGCTTGAGATCATGCACAGGATAGTTCTTCTCCACAGGCTTCAACTACCTAGAGGTATAAGCAACCACCTTCTTATCTTGCATCAGGACTGCACCAAGACCCTGGAGAGAAGCGTCGCAAAAGACCTGGTACGGTTTGGAATCATCCGGAGGGGCCAAGACCGGAGTGGAGGTAAGCTTCTCTTTGAGTGTATCGAAGGACAGTTGACACTCTGGAGACCAAGCATACTTAACACCCTTCTGAAGAAGACTTGAGAGCGGCTTGGCGATCTTGGAGAAGTTCTCAACGAACCTTCTGCAATATCCAGCAAGCCCGAGAAAGCTTCGAAGCTGTTTCACATTCTGCGGAGGCTCCCATTCAACAATGGCATGAACCTTGGACGGATCAACTTTAATGCCCTCGGAAGAGATAATGTGCCCAAGATAAACCACTTCTTTCAGCCAGAACTCACACTTGGAAAACTTAGCATACAGCTTGTACTCTCTCAACTTATCAAGCACCAATCTGAGATGTTCTTCATGTTCTTCCTCAGTCTCAGAAAAGACCAGAATGTCGCCGAGATAGAGCAAGACAAATTCATTCTTGTACGGAGAGAAAATATAGTTCATCAATTGATAGAATGTCGGAGGAGCATTTGCCACAGCAAAAGACATGACCGTATACTCATACGAGCCAAAACTAGTCATGAAGGCCGTCTTCGGAATGTCTTCCTCACGAATGCGAATTTGATGATAGCCCATTCTGAGATCAAGCTTGGAGAATACTTTAGCACCTTTCAACTGTTCGAACAACTCAGTTATGTTCGGAAGTGGATATTTGTTCCTGATTGTCTTCTTGTTCAATGGACGGTAATCGACACACAGCCGGTCCGTGCCATCCTTCTTCTTGACAAACAGAACACCACAGGCCCACGGAGACGAGCTCGGTGTGGTCAAACCCAAACGTTCCTGCTCATCGAGTTGCCTCTTAAGTTCCTTCAATTCTTCTAGACCCAGCTTGTACGGCCTTTTGCACACTGGCTCTGTGCCTGGCTCAAGCTCAATGACAAACTCAACTTCACGGTGCAGAGGCATGCCTGGCAGCTCTTCAGGAAACAGATCCTGATATTCACAGACCACTGGGACTTGCTCAATAGGATTGATCTCACCCTTTTCATTCAAAGAGAACAGATGGATTGTATCATCGCGCGCCGCGAATATAATCACATCCTCCGAAGAGTGGGTAAGCTTCACTTCTTTGGCTTCACAATCAATTGACGCCTTGTTCATGGCCAGCCATCCCATACCAAGAATCAAGTCGATGTCAGACTTGCCCAAGACATACGGAGACGCCAGAAAGGAATAACTGCCCATCTTGACAGAAACATCGGGAGCACGAGTACTAGCATGCATGAACTTGCTTGGAGAAACTACTGACAACGGGCTAGGAAGCTCTTCAACGGGAACATTATGCTTGGATGCAAATGGAATGGAGAGGAACGAATGCGAAGCACCAGAATCGAATAACACTTTAGCAGGAATATTATTGACGAGGAGGTTACCCATGATCATATCAGAGTTGTCTGCTTCAGCTGTGTTCACCATGTTGACTCGAGTTGATCTGGGGTTGAACTTGACAAGAGCGTTGCTTGGAGGTTTGCCTGGAGGAGGAGGTGGCAATCGGAGCTGAGAAGTACATTTGTTGGCATAGTGACCCTTCTGCCCACACTTGTGACAAGTGACATCTGCTGGCTACCGGTACTGAGTCTGAGGAGGCCCTTGCTTCTGATGTTGATATCTCTGCTGGAAGCCAGGGTTGGGTGGGTGGGAAGAACCACGACCACCTGAGTGCTTCAGCTGCTGTGAGTGCCGAGGAGGAGGAGGAGAAACCCAAAACCTCTGTTGCTTCTGAACCACCTGAGTCGAGGAAGAGCTGGAATCTCTGAAGCGCTTCTTGGAATTTTCCACCCTGAGCAAGGCTGCCTCTGCTCTGAGAGCTAGGTTGTAGAACTTGTCGAACTCCTCAGGATCGTGCAAGGCAAGAGCTAACTGCAAGTCTTCTTTCAAGCCACCCCTGAACTGATAAATCTTGCTCTTCTGATTCGGGATATCCTGCAGCGCGTAACGGGCCAGCTCGTGGAACTCAACATTGTACTTGTACACGGAATTGCCGCCCTGCTTCAAACGCCTGAACTTCTCACGCATCTCCTCCACAAAACTGGAAGGGATGTAGTGGAACCTGAAGTCACGACAGAACTCCTCCCAAGACATCACCCTGGCGCCTCTGGAGTCCTTCAGCTGCTGCCACCATATAGAAGCCTGCCCCTTCAACTGAAACGTTGTAAACTTGACATAATCCTCCGGACGCACATTGCTACACTCGAAATGTTTGTTCATATCACGGATCCAATCTTTTGCATCAAATGGCTGGTCGCATGAAGTGAACGTCTTTGGCTGGTTTGACAGGAACTGACTTAGACTCGCAAACTGATTTCCACCATGTTCAAAATTGTCTGGCTGTTGGTTGGCTCTCTCTTGCAGCAACTGAATCAGCATCTGGGTGTTTGCATTAGTAGTTGCCATCACCGCTTGTCACGCCTCTGCAGGAGGAGGCGGCGGCGGCGGAGGGGGAGGAGGTGGTGGAGGCGGCATATCCTCACGCCCTGGGTTTTGACGATTCGGTGGAGCCATCCTGAAGACGGACAGCATATTAGTCCACAGAATAATTGAAGATATTGCTGAATCAAAAGATAGAATATCTGAACAGAATTTAGCAATTGCACTTGAACAACATAGCAAGAATGCATCCTCAAAGTGACGGACGACAAAATTCCGATAAGGACCACTTCAAACAAGTGTGAGCTAGAATTGCTCGGAACAAACATATGATCGAGATTTCCCAAACCTCAATCAAGCGTCTGTAGGAAGATAGTCCTATAAGATACTACTTGATATCCCACCTATGAATTCCCGAAATAACTGGTCATGCAATCTGGTACACGGATACAAGGAGTATTTCACACAACTCCTAAACTAACCCGTCACCTGTATCACGGCCTTCAACACACAACCAGCATCTCGGACCTTCATCTACAACAGATCCTCGTGATCACAACGATACCAAGTGTGGTAGTACCCTCGAACAATCTGCACCAGTACTGGGGACATCGGGGTTATCTCGCCACTACCAGTATTGAATTAATTACGAACATCCTTCGTTCTTAGATACTCAGAAATCTAAATGATGGTGATGTGCGCAAGAATCCCCTGGAGCTCAACTCCCCTGAAACTTAAAGCAGATAGGAGGCACCAGGACAGGACTCCGTCACATCGAAATCATATAGATTTCACAAATACCCGCGTGATCCTAAAAAAAATTTGTGCGAGAAAAGGAGTAGAGTTAAAGATTTCCTAAGCCGGGAACCTCACCAGAGCATAGAAGAGGAGAAAAAGAAACCTACTCTCCGATATAACTAAGACTCAAAACATTTTCTAGACTCGACTCGGCCAAGTACGATCACACAAAGGCTCCTATGGTCGTAAGGCTCTGATTACCAACTTGTAACAACCAAGATGCAGTCCTTTCCGATCTGTGGATCGAGGCCCTGAATTGGAAAGGAGCGCATCTAAGCGTCTCGCAAACAGGTAACACGGCACATACATAATAATAAAGATAGACAATCAGGGGTTCAATTGCCTTCTCATAGATATATCAGAGTACATCACGCATACAACCAAAGTAGTTCCGCTACGGACTACAAAACATAGAAAGGCTATGCTACCCTGCCTGCAGGACCACGATCACGACCACGCCTCAATCTTATGGATAGTTCACGTACATGCGGTCTGTCTCCTCATCGTACTGCCACGCCAGCTGCATGCCATCGGGATCATCTGTCTCTGGGGTACCTGAACCTGTTGGTATTGTGGAGGAATCCATGAGCCATGGGGACTCAGCAATCTAAGACCTTGGTGCCAGAACTAGTCAAGTTATTAGGTAGGATAAGGTGAAGTGTTTAAGGTTGTAGCATCCTAGGCTTGATTTGGTGGCTAACTTACGTAGAGCATTTATGAAGGTAGACTATTCTAGCGGTCGACAAATACTTGATCACTAGGTGATCCTGAACACCTACCTACGTCAATCATAACCCCACCATGTTCTCGATCAAAGAGAGATCTTCGAGGGGACAGTCACGGTTACGCACACTGTTGGCAAATTTATTAGCTTATGTTTAAGTTATCCATTACCGGATGTTAACAAAATATTCCAAGTTGCCACATAACCGCGGGCATGGCTTTCCGAAAGATTAAACCATGCAGGGGTGCTCCAACTAGTCCATCACAAACGTACACAGTCCGCAAAGTAATCCTCTATCACGAATCTCGTGATCTCGTCGGATTCCTTAGAGGAAAACCTCAACTGTGGGGAAAACCAAAGCTTCACTGGGATTCCTATACGCAAGATATATCGTTAAGGTAAGGCAAGACTAGCAGGACCTCCCGTCGTGTCGACGACCCTGATAAGAGCCGCGTATCTCAGTCTCAGGACACGACGGATGAGCTAGACGTCGGGATGGCTAAACCTCTGGGTGACCATTGGGGCTCCAGACATCGCTCAGGTGGGACCAACACTCATGAGGAGCATTGGCCCGGGTTGTTGATTAAATTCCTCAGGGTAGCTATTCCCTATGTAGATTATTATGTGATTAGCAGATTAAAACCAATGTTGGGTCCTACCGGACAAGTCTTAACACTACGCAATTTATCAAGGGGGGCCCTGTAACAACCCCGAACGTGTTAGGAGCGATCAATATGGAATCAAACACCGGTGCCGGTAACTATGACGACAATAACGGAACAAAGCACCCGGCAAAAGGCTAGGCCTTCCGTCATTTACCAAGTATATAGGTTCATTAATTAAATAACAGAATTTAGATAATGATATCAAGCTCATGTTGTCACATGAGGCAAAGCACCTGCATCTAGCAACGCTAACATTAGTAGCTGAGCAAAGCCTACTTAGCCATTCAAGTTTGCTAGGAAGGGATCAGTGTTTGGCTTCATGGCATATCAAGAGGCAATTTAATTCAGTGGTAGGCAGCGAGAAATATGACATGGAAATGCAAACTAGCATAACAAGTCTAGAGATGGAATCAAGGTCATATCATCTTGCCTGTGATATCCTCAGCTTGGAATGGTTCTTGATCGTCCTGCACGTACTCTCCTGACTCCACGTATTCGTTCTCCGATCTCGGTGCTACCCAACATAAGAATAACATCCAATGATCAACAGCACCTCAAGATGCAACAAGCACATGATGCATGAGATGAAAAATGAGCATGCATCACTATTTCTATCACCAACACAAGCTTAAGAAGCTAACAAAAGGAAAGAACTGCATGCTAACCTATTTTGACATGCATGAGAATGACATGATCAGATGCGTCTCGTGAAAACGATGCAAAACCATATAAATAACAATACAATCGGAGCTACGGATCAACGGGAATCCACGAAACAAGATATGAAGCCCTACGTGTCAAAATCTTCACCACACACTCAAATGGCACAAATCTTGTATTCCCAGGTTGCCAAGACATAAAACAACCCATCATGGATGGGGTGGAGCAAAGAAGAACACCACAACATCAACTAAGCACTCACAAACATCAAAAAGACAAAACTACATAATCTTCCATAAACTGCATCATAGCACTTTGTGAGCTACATGCAAAGGCACCTATAGCCACCCAACTATGACAAATAATATATGTGGCTGTAGCTAGCCAAGAATACTACCAGCACAAGCAATAATCATACAAAAAGGAATTAAACACAGGAAGATACAAGGATGCAAACTTTCCCAAAACCATCAGATCACAGGGACTTAGTGAAAATTCCTGCACCTAACTTTCTGTCTTTGCTCTGAAGCTTTTCGACAGCAGCCAAAACAATACCTACAGGGCTCAAAATGACATGAAATTTTACAGGGAGCTATACAAACATCTCAGGTCCAACTTCTTAGTTGAAAGCTAGGGCTATATCACAACTCAATGACCAGCACAACCTCATCTACAGGAGAAGAAAATATAGACAGATTCTCAGACTTAGTGAAAATCTCAGATTTTCACTAAGCTGGAATTTCAGCCACAAGCCTACTTTGGTTGGGCACAACTTGCACACATGGATTCCAAATCATGAATTGAAACCAATATGTGGTAGAGGGGGTCACCCTCTACTACCACAATCAAGAAACAAATACAAGAGCACATCATAATCCATGGAACCAAGCTCTAAACTTAGAAGAAAATGCAAATATGACTTTTCCAGAAAAATGTTCCAATGGCAAAATGATTTCACCAATGGATTTCTGGGATCTTTCTACCCCAAAACCATATATAAAACACATGCACTTGCTTGGAGAAAGTGAGCTCAAACTAGGAAGGAAAAACTACATAGAATCCAACATAGTGAATAGTGCAACATTTCATGCAACTCTCACTAGAACAACTATCACATAGCTATGCTCATGTGCGGAAAGACAATATCTACATGGGGTTTGGACCCCATGTTGGTGTCAAGCACATCAACAACACAAATACTTCTCACTAAGTCACCCACACACACACACATCATGCTCTCTCTCATATTAAACATGAGGAGGTGCACAACTTGCATATGGGGCTGTTTTACCACATACATATCACACCACAATCTCATCACAAGCTCTAAGACCCCAAGTACAACATAAGGGAAGGCTATCAAGCAAGTGATATGAAAGCTACACATACATGCATACATACACTAGCAACACCTCATGTGTGTGCAACACACACACACACATGCACATACCTACTGCCATCTAACTAGACACAAAAGCAAAAGAACACAAGCCGCCTACACTTACATCATCTACAAGGGAGGCACCACACACACACACCTACACATGTGGCTAACACCATGCGTATGCACACACACACACATACACCTCTCACATGAACACACACATGCATCACATCATCTAGCACTTCTATAGCAGCAAAGGGAAAAAATAAAATGCCATTGTCACCTATGGATTTAGGCACCAGAATAGCAACAAAGCAAAGAGGGAAAAATAGCAAGAAGGAAAAAGAAAAGGGGCAGCCTGGGATTCGATCCCCTGTGCCCCTCGTGCACCACAACACCACTGCGCTACAATGATTTGCTCGACATGGAAGGTAACACAGACAGGCTAACTAGACCCTGCGTGCTACTGTGCAGAACAACGCAAAACAAAATAAAGGTGCCGAGGAGGAATCAAACCCGCGCCCTCCATCAGGCACACAACACTTGCTACCACTGGGCTACGAATCGATGACTGAACATATACGCGTGTTGAAACAGAAGAGGAGCCTCTCCCCTGCTTATCTACTACCCTGAACTACCCTGCTCGCCGGAGACACAGAAGGCAACGTGGTGCAGACTGCCCACGGCCCAACGTGGACGGGGGAAACACCCTGTCCGCGGCGCTGCTAGCACAAGGGGGAGGAAGCCCCTCTCTGCGCAACACACCCACATGCACTACCTCACCCACTACTACCACCTACACATCAACCTGCTACTGCTGCTACTCGAAACAGAGAGTACGCACGTGCCACACGCGGGATCTGGGCTGATCTGCGAAGGAGGAAGGAAGGAGGGGTTGATCCTCACCTTGGGGAGGAAGAGGAGGTTCGGATCGGGAAGATGGCGCCGCTGGAGAGGAAGAAGGAGGCTGGAGAAGATCATGTTGCCGAACCGAAGGAGAGGTAGAAGAACGCCGCGGCACGGCCTTGACGAACTCGGGGCCGTCGAAGCGGTCAATCCCCGGGGCTCCTAGCGCCGGGAATGGAACGCGGGGAACCACCCCGAGCTCCCGGACATGCTGGCCGGCGCCGGAGACGACAAACGCGCGGAGATCGGCGGCGACGGGCTACTGTTATCTCACTGCTGCCCTACAGAGGCTTACCTTGTCGATGGGAGAAGAGAGGAAGGGAAGGAAGAGAGGCGGCAGCGATGATCTGGGGAGAGGAGGAACCCTAGGGCCTTGTTCGATTCTTTGAGAATTGAAGGGGTTTGGAGGGGATTGGAAGGGATTAAATCCCCTACAAGTCAAATTCCACCTCAATCCCCTCCAATCCTCTCCAATCCCCTCCTTGTTGGGATTAACCGAACAAGCCCTAGGTGGGGAGAGGCACGGACGCCAACGTGTTTTAAGGGGGGCCTCGACGTTGCTACTGCTCACGGCGTCGCCCGTCCTCTCTCTGGCGTTGGAGACGGAAAGAACAAAGAGGGGGAACGCCGTCAGGGAAAGAAGAGGCACGCGGCCCTTGCGCACGCACAGAGGAAGATGGGCCGGCCTAGGTGGGAGGAAGCCCACTAGGGCGGCAGATAGAGGAGGAAGCTCCTGGACTAAATCACATTAACAGAAAAACCAGAGAAAAGAAAAATAGACACGGGGCTTTCTATAGGAGATAAAAAACAAAATAAAAATGCCCCTGGTCATGAAAATATTTAACATATTTGAATAAAATACAAAGGGAATTTTTGGAGCAACTTGAATAAATGCAAAACAACAATTTAGTTTCTGTTTTGTATTTATTTGCACCCTTATTTCAACTCAACAAAACATCAAATATGTCACTCCATCATCCCCACAATATTCTCTAAACATTGGACATTTTAAAAACAGGAAAGGAACAAGTAAATATTTCAACTAGGGAATAAAGAGAGAGAGGGGATTTTTCTTAATTAAGGGTTGCAAAGATCCAACACCACCCTATTACTACTACCCATCTCCTCACATATGCACCAAACCACATTAACACAAGACACCACATCAACACCACCACACTTGCATACTCAAAGTCACAAAGATACATGGAAGAGATGATATGCCATGCATGCATGCAAGGAAGAAAAAAATACAAGGGACATCACAAGAAGTCATGCACAAATGATATCATCATATCCCTGACAAGGTGGACCCACTTGCAATAGGTTCCAAATAGGGAAGGTTTACACTTGGGGCACTACACCATGTCCTCAGGAACAAAAGTAACTACTCACAAAGCATAATCATATTCATGACCAGAGAGGTAATGAGTAGCATCAAAGATCTGAACATAAACTCTTCCACCAAGTAATCCAACTAGCATCAACTACAAAGAGTAATTAACACTACTAGCAACCTTACATGTACAAATGGGAGTCGCGAGATGGAGAATGATACAAGTGATGAACTAGGGTTTGGAGATGAGATGGTGCTGATGAAGATGTTGATGGTGACGAGTCCCCTCCGATGAGAGGAGTGTTGGTGATGACGATGGCGAAGATTTCCCCCTCCGGGAGGGAAGTTTCCCCAGCAGGATCGTCCTGCTGGAGCTCTAGATTGGTTCTGATCAAGTTCCGCCTCGTGGCGGCAGCGAATCCACGAAAAATCTCCTCCTAAATTTTTTTCGAGACGAAACCCTTCATATAGCAGAAGAGGGGGGCCAGTGGGCCAGCAGGCTTCCCACAAGCCCCCTTGGCGCGGCCTAGGGGTGGTCGCGCCATGCAGGCTTGTGGCCACCTATTGGCACCCTCTCGCGCTTCTTCGGCCCAGTATTTTTTATAAATCCGGAAAAAAAAATCCTCGTTGATTTTTACGACGTTTGGAGTTGCGCAGAATAGGTATCTCAACTTGGCTCCTTTTTTAGGCTAGAATTCCAGCTGCCGGCATTCTCCCTCTTCATGTAAACCTTGCAAAGTAAGAGAGAAAAGGCATAAGTATTGTACCGTGAAGTGAAATAACAGCCCAAGAAGCGATAAATATCAACATAAAAGCATGATGCAAAATGGACGTATCAACTCCCCCAAGCTTAGACCTCGCTTGTCCTCAAGCGAAAGCCTAGCTCAATAAATATGTCCACATGTTTAGGGAGAGAGGTGTCGACAAAACAAGATACGAACATGCATGCATCATGATCATGATCAGAACAACCATACCAACATATAATCTCTCATGATAAAGTGATAATTCCTTCACAAAGTAAAGCATGGATCAAGAACCTTACAGAGAAGTAACAACCGATAGCCTTTAGTCATTGAAGCAATTGCAATTTGTCACAACATGAGAAAGAGTCAAATAAGAGCTTGTAAAGCAAATCCACATACTCAATCATTCTTTCGTTCTCTACAATTTCTACAACTCACGTGATACTCATGAGATCAAAGTTTCAGCTGGACACAGAGAAAGATAGGGGCTTATAGTTTTGCCTCCCAACTGCTTACCTCAAGGGTAATGTCAACAATAATAATTCATGAATACTTACTTCCAAGTTGGCATATGAATATAGATCTTTCCCAAGCATATGACGTTAGCCAAGAGAAAGGCGAAATAAGGAATTGGTGAAGATCACCATGACTCTTTCAAGGGCAAAAGGTAAAGGTACAAGATAGGCCCTTCGCAGAGGGAAGCAGAGGTTGTCATGCGCTTTTGAGGTTTTGATGCGTGTCCTCTTAGTGCGGAGGAACGTCACATTATATTGCCTCCTGTGATAAAGAACTTTATTATGCAGTCTGTCGCTTTTATGTCTTCCTCATCACAGGTTCGTACAAAGTTTATTTTCCACACACTAATAGATCATACATATTAGAGAGCAAGTTTTATTGCTTGCACAGATGACAACTTACTTGAGGGATCTTATTCAATCCATAGGTAGGTATGGTGGACTCACATGGCAAAACTGGGTTGATGGTTTATGGATGCACAAGTAGTATCTCTACTTAGTGCGGGAGGTTTGGCTAATGTGAGGTGGAAGCAATCATCACATGCTAAGGGATCTCTAATCATATAACATTGTTCGTAGCCAAGCAAACACAATTCATTATGTTGTCTTCCTTGTCCAACATCTACTTCTAGGCATGCAATAGTTTAGTGAGTGTTCACAATCATAGATGGTGTCAGAGATGATATATTTATATGCGAACCTCTACTTTATCACTTCCTATTAATTGCAACAATGGCCAAGGTCTACGTTTGTCTACCCTCAACAAGTTTCAATCAACATTCTTTTTATATGTGAAGCCATCACTTCCCATAAGATCATTACATGATCTTTCATGCTTTTGTTCTTTTCTCACTCTTTTGATCATGGCAAGAGGCAAAGCCCTTCAACTAAGACACTCTTTATTATATAGCTCACGAGCTCGAATACATCGGGAGTGACACAAAGCAAAACTCAAGACTAAAACACTAAGACTTTTAATCTACTAGAGAAAAAGAAAACTGAAAAGGAAAACTAAAGCAAAGGTAAAGGCAAAAGATGTGATGGTGATACGATACCGAGGCAACTCCCCCAAGCTTGGCACAAGCCAAGGGGATTGCCCATACCCATGTTTAGTTGTCTTCCTTTGGAGGTGATGGTGGTGGAGTTGTTGCAACATGGTTTTGATCCTCCGTCTTCCAAGGCATAGGTGCTCCATCATGGAAAGATGAACGAGTCTCCGGAATCCTCAAATCTACAGCCAACCGTATTGATTTAAATCTATACTCATACTCACAGTTTTGGTTCTGCAGGTCATAGATCTGGGCCTGGAGTTGATCAATCCTGTCACAGAGCCTGGAAAGGTGCTTCCCAATGTCATTGGCATCAATCCTGTGCTTGTTGGCGAACTCCGTGATCATCATGTGGTTGGCGTTGAGTCCACGCTCCACCATCCCTTGGCACTTGAAGACTTGTTGCTCCATTGCTTCGAGCCTCGTCTCCATGCTTCTGGTCTTCTTGGGCCCCTCAACATCATGGATGTGCAACATCCCCTCACGCATCTCGGTAGATTGAGGGTGTTGCATCACTCCATGAGGTAGGGATTGATGACCTTCTCGAAGATCTTGTCATTCAGAGCTTTTGGGGAAGTCATAGAGATCTAGATCTGCAACAGAAACAGGCTAGAAACGAAAAACAGAGGAAATCTGCGTGATGCAGGGGTCAGACCAAACGGGAGTATATATATTGATTTTTTCCAGACCAGAAGGAGTACCCCACATGAAAACGGAGTCCGGGAGGCGCACGAGGTGGCCACAAGCCCTCTTGGCGCGGCCAGGGGGTGGGCCCGCGCCGGGCAGGCTTGTCGCCTCCTCGCGCACTTTACGGACTACTTCCAATTTTTGTATTTTTTCAAATATTCCAAAACGGAGAAAATTTCCTACTGGGAAAGTCTTGGACTCTGTTTTCTTACCGAATCACATACCTCTTCGTTTTCGGAGTCTGAAACAGGCTGATAAATGTCCCTTAGGTATTCTTCTGGAGTTATGGTATTGATGATATTGCTTTCAACATTTATGGGAGTACCTGAGATATAATGCTTGATTCTCTGTCCATTTACAACTCTCGGACAATTACCTTCCATGTTGTTGATCTTGATAGCACCGGAACGATATACTTCCTCAACAATATAGGTACCTTCCCATTTAGAGAGAAGCTGGCCTGCAAAGAATCTTAAACGAGAGTTATATAGCAAGACATAATCACCTACATTGATCTCACGCTTTTGTATCCTCTTATCATGCCACCTCTTAACCTTCTCTTTGAACAACTTCGCATTCTCATATGCCTGAGTTCTCCATTCATCAAGCGAGCTAATATCAAATAACCTCTTCTCACCGGCAAGTTTGAAATCAAAGTTGAGCTCTTTGATTGCCCAATAAGCTTTATGCTCTAGCTCAAGAGGTAAATCACATGCTTTACCGTACACCATTTTGTACGGAGACATGCCCATGGGATTCTTATAGGCAGTCCTATAAGCCCACAGTGCATCATCAAGCTTCTTAGACCAATTCTTTCTAGACCTGTTGACAGTCTTTTGCAGAATTAGTTTAATCTCTCTATTGCTTAGCTCTACTTGACCACTGGACTGAGGATGATAGGGAGACACAATTCTATGGTTGACATCGTACTTAGCAAGCATTTTACGGAAAGCACCATGACTGAAATGTGAACCACCGTTGGTCATTAGATATCTAGGGACTCCAAATCTAGGGAAGATAACTTCTTTAAGCATCCTGATAGAAGTGTTGTGATCAGCACTACTAGTTGGGATAGCTTTGACCCACTTAGTGACGTAATCAACATCAACTAAGATGTGAGTATACACATTAGATTTTGGAAAAGGTCCCATATAATCAAAGCCGCAGACATCAAATGGTTCAATGACGAGTGAATAATTCATAGGCATTTCCTGACGTTTACCGATATTACCTATTCTTTGACATTCGTCACAAGACAAGACAAACTTACGGGCATCCTTGAAGAGAGTGGGCCAATAGAAACCTGATTGCAATACCTTGTGTGCAGTTCTATCTCCCGCATGGTGTCCTCGGTAGGCCTCAGAGTGACACTTCTATAGGATTTGTCCCTGTTCATGTTCAGGTACACAACGTCTAATAACACCATCTACTCCTTCCTTATAAAGGTGAGGATCATCCCAGAAGTAATGTCTCAAGTCAAAGAAGAATTTCTTCTTTTGCTGGCACGTGAAACTAGGTGGTATATATTTGGCAACGATATAGTTTGCATAATCAGCATACCACGGTGCACTACATGAAGCATTGATGACATTAAATTGCTCATCAGGAAAGCTATCATCAATAGGTTGTGTGTCATCAATAACGTTCCAACCTAGACAAGTTATCTGCTACGGGGTTATCAGCACCCTTTCTGTCGACAACGTGCAAATCAAACTCTTGTAGCAAGAGAACCCATCTGATAAGTCTAGGTTTAGCGTCCTTCTTCTCCATGAGGTACTTAATAGCAGCGTGGTCAGTGTGAATAGTGACTTTGGAATCAACTATGTAAGACCTAAACTTTTCACATGCAAACACGACTGCTAAAAACTCCTTCTCCGTAGTAGCGTAGTTTCTTTGGGCACTGTCTAGAAATTTTACTAGCGTAGTGAATAACATTCAACTTCTTATCGACTCTTTGCCCTAGAACATCACCAACAGCATAATCACTAGCATCACACATGATTTCAAACGGCAAGTTCCAATCAGGTGGTTGAACAATAGGTGCAGTTATCAAAGCCCTCTTAAGTATTTCGAAGGCTTCCTCACAATCATCTCAAAAACAAAAGGAATATCCTTTTGCAAGAGATTGGTAAGAGGCCTAGAGATCTTAGAGAAGTCTTTAATGAACCTTCTATAGAAACCATCATGACCAAGGAAACTTCCTATGCCTTTGATACCTGTGGGGTATGACATTTTCTCGATTGCATCAACCTTAGCCTTATCGACTTCAATACCTCTTTTAGAAATTTTATGTCCTAAGACGATGCCTTCATTAACCATAAACTGGCACGTCTCCCAATTCAAGACAAGATTGGTGTCTTTACATCTCTGCAAGACTCGATCAAGGTTACTGAGGCAATCGTTAAAAGAAGACCCGTAAACGGAGAAGTCATCCATGAAAACCTCAACAATCTTTTCACAAAAGTCAGAGAATATAGCCATCATACATCTTTGAAAGGTGGTAGGTGCATTACATAAGCCAAAAGGCATACGTCTATAAGCAAAGGTACCGAAAGGGCAGGTGAAAGTGGTTTTCTCCGGATCAGATTGTGCAACTGGTATTTGAGAGAAATCAGAATAACCATCTAGAAAGCAGAAGTGTGTGTGTTTAGACAGCCTTTCTAGCATTTGGTCGATAAAAGGAAGAGGGCAATGATCTTCCTAGTGGCCTTATTCAATTTCCTAAAATCGATCACCATCTTATAGCGAGTAATAATCCTCTGTGGGATCAATTCATCATTATCATTAGGGACAACGGTAATGCCTCCCTTCTTAGGGACGCAGTGCACCGGACTCACCCAATCGCTATGAGCAACATGATAGATAATACCCACTTCCAGGAGCTTTAGTATTTCTTTTCTTACTACTTCTTTCATCTTAGGATTTAATCTCCTTTGATGATCAGCAACTGGTTTGAAATCAGGATCGGTTTTAATCTTGTGCTGGCATAGAGTAGGACTAATGCCCTTGAGATCATCAAGAGTATATCCAATAGCAGCATGGTGCTTCCTCGGAGTTTTTAGCAACTTATTTTCTTCATGCTCTGAGAGGATAGCACTAATAATAAAAGGATATATCTCCTTTTCATCAAGATAAGCATGCTTAAGAGAATCAGGCAACTGCTTAAGCTCAAACACAGGATCACCCTTTGGTGGGGGTGGATCCCCAAGCAGTTCAACAGGCAAGTTATTCTTAAGGATAGGATATTGTTCTAAGACAACTCTATCTATTTCATCCCTTTCATCCATATGCATATCATTTTCATGCTCAAGCAAGTATTGCTCTAAGGAATCAGTAGGAGGCACGACAATAGAGGCTAAGGCAATAGTTTCATCCCTACTAGGCAACTCCTTTTCATGATGTTGTCTACCAAACATGGAGAAATTGAACTCATGTGACACACCTTCAAAGCCAATAGTGACAATTTGCTTCTCACAGTCAATATGAGCATTGACGGTATTGAGAAAAGGTCTACCAAATATGATGGGACAAAATCTATCTTGTGCGGTAGCAAGAACGAGGAAATCAACATGATACTTCATTTTACCACACAAGACTTCAACATCCCTAACAATTCCCACAGGGCAGATAGTATCTCTATTGGCAAGCTGAATAGTGACATCAATAGGCTCTATCTCAACAGGTGCAATCTCGTCTCTGATTTCATCATATAAGGATTGAGGTATTGCACTAACACCAGAACCCACGTCACATAAGCCAAAATAAAAATGATCTCCTATCTTAACAGAAACAACAGGCATGCCAACAACAGGCCTATGTTTCTCTCTAGCATGAGGTTAAGCAATTCTAGCAGCATCTTCGCAGAAGTGAATATTATGTCCCTCAACATCGTCGGACAGAAGATCTTTGATGATAGCAATGCTAGGTTCAACTCTAATTTTCTCAGGGGGTGTAGGTGTTCTAATGTAGCCTCTACGTATCACAGTTGAAGCTTTAGAATGATCCTTTATCCTAACAGGGAAAGATGGTTTCTCAATGTAAGCACTGGGAACAATAGGATCATTATAGGCAATGACTTTCCCTTCAACTGGAGTGCGTTTAACTACATTGACTTCTAAAGGAGGATGGTATTTAAACCACTTCTCTTTGGAGAGATCAATATGAGCATCAAAAGATTCACACAATGAAGCTACTATCTCAGAGTCAAGTCCATACTTAGCGCTAAAGTCACAAAAAGTATCTGTCTCAACAAAGGATTTAAGGCAATCAAACGTGAAATTCATACCTGACTCCTTACCTTCTTCAAGCTCCCCATCTTCAGAGTTGCGTTTAATTCTCTCCAATAAATTCCATTTGAAGTCAATATCTCTCTTCATAAAAGAACCGGTACAAGAAGTGTCAAGCATGGTGCGATCATCATGAGAAAGTCGAGCATAGAAGTTCTGAATGATAATTTCTCTCGAGAGCTCATGATTGGGGCATGAATATAGCATTGATTTAAGCCTCCCCAAGCTTGAGTGATGCTTTCTCTGTCACGAGGCCAAAAATTATAAATATAATTCCGATCACGATGTACTAAATGCATAGGATAAAACTTTTGGTGAAATTCCAATTCAACCGATAGTAATCCCATGATCCAGTATCATCACATAGCCTATACCATGTCAACGCCTTATCCTTCAAAGATAAAGGAAAGACCTTCTTCTTGACCTCATCCTCGGGCAAACCTGCAAGCTTAAATAAACCACAAACTTCATCTACATAGATTAGATGCAAGTCTAGATGTGATGTTCCATCTCCTGTAAAAGGATTAGCCAGCAGTTTCTCAAGCATACCCGAAGGAAATTCAAAGAAAATATTTTCAGTAGGTGCAGCAGGTTGAGGAGAAACTCTTTGTGCTTCCATTCGAGGTGAAGATACCCCGAACAAGCCCCTCAAAGGATTAGTATCCACAGTGACAAGTGACACTAAATTTCAGCACACTATACGAATGTTTCCTTACCAAGTTCCACTTATCAAAGGCGCTTCACTCCCCGACAACGGCGCCAGAAAAGTGTCTTGATGACCCACAAGTATAGGGGATCAATCGTAGTCCTTTCGATAAGTAAGACTGCCGAACCTAACGAGGAGCAGAAGGATCTGATAAGTGGTTTTCAGCAAGGAAATATCTGCAAGCACTAAAATTATCGGTAACAAGTGATTGTGTGGTGACATGATTCGTAGCAAGCAACAAGTAACAAAAGTAGAAACGGTGCAGCAAAGTGTCCCAATCCCTTTTGTAGCAAGGGACAAGCCTGGACAAAGTCTTATAGGAGGAAAAACGCTCCTGAGGACACACATGAATTTCGGTCATGCTAGTTTCATCATGTTCATATGATTCGCGTTCGTTACTTTGATAGTTTAATATGTGGGTGGACCGGCGCTTGGGTACTTCCCTTACTTAGACAAGCATCCCACTTATGATTAACCCCTCTCGCAAGCATCCGCAACTACGAAAGAAGAATTAAGACAAAGTCTAACCATAGCATTAAACTAGTGGATCCAAATCAGCCCCTTACGAAGTAACGCATAAACTAGGGTTTAAGCTTCTGTCACTCTAGCAACCCATCATCTACTTACTACTTCCCAATGCCTTCCTCTAGGACCAAATAATGGCAAAGTGTTATGTAGTCGACGTTCACATAACACCACTAGAGGAAAAACAACATACAACACATCAAAATATCGAACTAATACCAAATTCACATGACTACTATTAGCATGACTTATCCCATGTCCTCAGCAACAAAAGTAACTACTCACAAAGCATAATCATATTCATGACCAGAGAGGTAATGATTAGCATCAAGGATCTGAACATAAACTCTTCCAGCAAGTAATCCAACTAGCATCAACTACAAAGAGTAATTAACACTACTAGCAACCTTACAAGTACCAATTAGAGTCGCGAGACGGAGATTGGTTACAAGTGATGAACTAGGGTTTGGAGATGAGATGGTGCTGATGAAGATGTTGATGGTGACGAGTCCCCTCCGATGAGAGGAGTTTTGGTGATGATGATGGCGACGATTTCCCCTCCGGGAAGGAAGTTTCCCCGGCAGGATCGTCCTATCGGAGCTCTAGATTGGTTGTGCTCAAGTTCCGCCTCGTGGCGACGGCAAATCCACGAAAAAGCTCCTCCTTGATTTTTTCCAGACGAAACCTTTCATATAGCAGAAGAGGGGGGCCAGTGGGCCAGCAGGCTGCCCACAAGCCCCCTTGGCGCGGCCTGGGGGGTGGCCGCACCATGCAGGCTTGTGGCCACCTGCTGGCGCCCCTCTGGCGCTTCTTCGGCCCAGTATTTTTTATAAATCCAGAAAAAAATCCTCGTTGATTTTTACGGCGTTTGGAGTTGCGCAGAATAGGTATCTCAACTTTGCTCCTTTTTCACGCCAGAATTCCAGCTGCCGGCATTCTCCCTCTTCATGTAAACCTTGCAAAATAAGAGAGAAAAGGCATAAGTATTGTATCATGAAGTGAAATAACAGCCCAAGAAGCGATAAATATCAACATAAAAGCATGATGCAAAATGGACGTATCAGTCTCCATTGTATCTACTTTTCCAAACTCTTTTGCCCTTGTTTTGGACTCTAATTTGCATGATTTGAATGGAACTAACCCAGACTAACGCTGTTTTCAGCAGAATTGCCATGGTGTTGTTTTTGCGCAGAAATAAAAGTTCTAGGAATGACCTAGAAATTTACGATGATTTTTTGTGGAATATATAAAAAATATTGGCGCAAGAATCAACCGGAGGCGTGGAGCGAGGAGCCCACAAGCCCACGAGCCGCAGGCCCCCCTGGTCGCGCCTAGCAAGCTTGTGGGGCCCTCGGGGCCCCGCCGCCTCCAACTCCAGCTCTATTTAGTCCCTTTCGTCTGGAAAAAAAATCAAGGAGAAGAGTTCATCGCGTTTTACGATATGGAGGCACCGCCACCACCTGTTCTTCCTCTGGAGGGCAAATCTGGAGTCCGTTCTGGGCTCCGGAGAGGGGAGATCGTCGCCATCGTCATCACCAACCTTCCTTCATCGCCAATTCCATGATGCTCTTCACCGTTCGTGAGTAATCTCGCCGTAGGCTTGCTGGACGGTGAAGGGTTTGATGAGATCTATCATGTAATCGAGTTAGTTTTGATGAGGATTGATCCCTAGTATCCACTATGTTCTAAGATTGATGTTGCTACTACTTTGCCATGCTTAATGCTTGTCACTAGGGCCCGACTGCCATGATTTCAGATCAGAACCTATTATGTTCTCGTCAATATATGTGTGTTCTTGATCCTATCTTGCAAGTTGTGGTCACCTACTATGTGTTATGACCCGGCAACCTCGGAGTGACAATAGCCGGAACCACTCCCGGAGATGACCATAGTATGAGGAGTTCATGTATTCACTAAGTGCTAATGCTTTGTTCCGGTGCTCTATTAAAAGGATAACCTTAATATCCCGTAGTTTCCATTAGGACCCCGCTGCCACGGGAGGGGTGGACAATAGATGTCACGCAAGTTATTTTCATAAGCACGTATGACTATATACAGAATACATGCCTACATTACATTGACGAACTGGAGCTAGTTACATATCTCCCATGTTATAATTGTTGCATGATGAATGTCATCTGGCATAATTATCCCTCACCGATCCAATGCCTACAAGTTTTTCCTACTAATTCTTATTACGTTACTTTGCTGCTACTGTTGTCACTGCTGCTACTGTTACTGCTACTGATGTCACTGCTGTTACTGTTACTGCTACTGCTGTCACTGTTGCTACTGTTACCATTGCTACTGTTGCTATCACACCACTTTGCTACTGATACTTTGTTGCAGATACTAAGTCTTTCAGGTGTGGTTGAATTGACAACTCAACTGCTAATACTCGAGAATATTCTTTTGCTTCCCCTTGTGTCGAATCAACAAATTTGGGTTGAATACTCTACCCTCGAAAATTGTTGTGATCCCCTATACTTGTGGGTTATCAGTAGCGCGTAGCAAACCAGGCGCTACTAGTACAATTTAGCAATAGTGCTTGTTTGTTCTAAGAATGCTACTGCTAAGTGCGCCATAGGGTACCCCAGGTATAACATAAATTAGCACCGCTCCAGAAAAAAGCACTACAACTACTGGTGTATCTGGAGCGTGTTTCTTATGACACGCGCTACAGATATGTTTCTATCGTTAAGTTTGTGGGTCCAACTTATCAGCAGCGTGTTCCCTTTTGAAGCGCTACTTCTAACGTAATTATTAGTAGCATGTTTATTATAAGCAGCGCTATTGCTAAATTCATATGGTTATGTTGCTGGGCTCCACTTAACAATAGCGCATGTTGGAAGGTGGCGCTACTGCTAGTTTATATACTGGTAGCATGCAAATATCAACCGGTGCTACTATTCTGGACATGAGCCACATATCTGCCATCTTTTCCTCACCTCCTCGTCTTCTTCCTTCCTTCCTTCTTCCCCACCTCCTTTTCTTCTTCCTTCAATGCTCCCTGATGGGGTTATAGTTCCAGGGTAGGGTCATAGGTCTGCCCTATAGGTCCTACCCAAGGACTACCCTTCATAGAGGACAAGGCCCTTAGACAGTTTCGACAGAACTAAGGACGCCCCCATCATCCAGTCGGCGACGATCCACTCGGAGCATATCTAACGTACCGACTGGAATCCACTCTGTACATCGTAACCTCCGAGGAGGGCAACGGTCATACGTTTTCATACACCATAACTAGCATTTAAGGCTTACGTTACCAGTAACGCCAGCCTTTACTCGCCACTACTCTACCCCTGTCCACCGGACCATTATGAAGGGCAGCGCACTCTATATAAGCCGCCCTTCACCACTGGAACAGGGGTTGGCACTTGTTGTAATCCCTTAATACACTCGACACAAAGCTCCCAAGAGCACTGAGACGTAGGGCTTTTACCTCCACCGTAGAGGGGCCTGAACTCATACATCCTCGCCGTAGCTAAGGCTCTGCCCATATACTTTCGTACCCCGTACTTCTACTATCAGACTTATACCCACGACAATTGGTACCCACCGTGGGGCAGGCGTCTAAGCGACTTCCGGCGAGTTTGCGATTTCATCTTTTCGTCATGTCATCCGGCGGAGATCTGTGCATGGGTCATGAGATCCTCTTCGGTGCACTCTCCTTCATCGCCAATGATTCGGCATGGCTTCAGGATGCGCCCCTCGACATCGAGACGCTTCCGAGTCGCGGGGATACTCACTTCCGTTCCAGTTCCTGCGGCGTTCTTCTTCTCCAGCCATCGACCCCGGTGTCGATCTTCGCCCCCGTCACGCACCGCAACAAGCGATCCGGTCGTTCGCGACTCCAGCGTTGGGTGCGACACGCCCTAGCGCGACAAAACATGTCCTCTCAAGTGGCGGTGCTCGAATCGGTTGTGGTCCCGCAGTCATCCCAGTGCTTGGAGTCAGTTCCGACTGAACTACCTTCCGAGTATCAGGGTCACGGGCCTGCAGCCGAAGTACTCATGGCCGATTCCCACGAAAGTCCCTCCGGGACTAGTCAGAACGAGCGTGATATCGGAGAATCATCCGGCGCTCGTCGTCTGCACCCTCGTTCTTCCAGTCGACGCGCTCGCCAGAGCAACGTCGAGGTGTTCCACACACCCATCCTTAACTTGGCTGCAGCCGCCAGGATCGCTGATTCTCTCCAGTCGACTGATTCGGAGGCTGGTAGAGGAATCGAGCACATCCGGGCCTTGTTACATACGGCACAGCAGCAAAACTCGGCGGTCTCCCAGTCGCACAACAAGATCCACAACAGTTCCGTTCAAGCGAACACACATCGGTCGATTTTCAGTCCTGGCTCTCACCAGCGTCGCAGAGGGGGCAGCCTCTGGAACGATCGTTCCAGGGACCAGAGTCGGAATCCGCTTTCCATTCGGTCTCATCCCGAAGATCGTCGCCGTTCGCGTACTCCTCCGCGGAGTGGGCCTTACGGACCCCGGCATTACGATGGTCATCATTCGGGCGGTGACGCGCATGATCAAAGGCCTGATGCAAGAGGGTATATCACTCAAAAGAAGGTTGATAGAAGTCGAGCCCATTGTGATGGTCACGATAGAGATCATCCGAGTGGAAGCAGGATCATTGTTTCTGGTCCCGAGTGTTTCAGTCGGGCCATTCGCTCGGCTGACATCCCTCCCAACTTCCGATTGGCGACGGGAATCAGCAAATTCAGAGGAGAGTCCAAACCAGAAACTTGGTTAGACGACTACAGAGTGGCGGTCCAGATCGGTGGCGGAGATGACCATGTCGCCATGAAACATCTCCCACTGATGCTCGACGGTTCGGCTCGAGCTTGGCTAAACCAGTTAGCTCCATCAAGCATTTACAGTTGGGCAGATCTGTCCCGAGTCTTCATCAGGACCTTCGAGGGTACGTGCAAACGCCCTGCTGGTCTAACAGAGCTTCAGCACTGTGTCCAGAAGCAAAACGAGCCCTTGCGCGATCTCATCCAGCGCTGGACAAGCCTCTACCACACGGTGGAGAATGTTACAGAACACCAAGCAGTCTGCGCCTTCAAGGCAGGCGTTTGGTACAGAGATCTATACCTGAAGTTTGGTCGGACAGGCGACATATCCATGAGCAAGATGATGGAGATAGCCACGCGCTATGCAAATGGCGAAGAGGAGGACCGCATACGTAGCGGCAAGCATAAGTCAGTCGTCGACGGAGATGGGAGCAGCAGTCGGAAGCAGAAACAGAAAGCCCAATCCACTCCGCAAGCAGAGGCGACAGTCGTTACAAACGCTAAGTTCAAAGGCAAGGGGAAACCACAGTACACCCCCAAGAAGAAACAGTCAGGAAATTCCATCCTAGATCAACCGTGTCCAATCCACACGAAGACGGATGAAGAAGGCAATGTCATATTGCCGAAACATACCACTCGGCAGTGTCGCCTCCTGATCCAAGGATTCGGTGAAGGATAGCCGAGTGAGAAAGACACCGAGCAAGATAATGAGGACAAGGGGGATCCGTTCCCTCAAGTCCATGCAACGTTAATGATTTTTGTTGATGTAGAAAGCAAAAGTCGACTGAAGCTGGTCAACAAGGAGGTAAACATGGCAACCCCATCCACTCCCACGTTCCTCAAGTGGTCGCAGACTGCAATCACTTTTGATCGGTCAGACCACCCAGCACACGTACCCACCCCAGGGAGGCAAGCTCCGGTCATCGACCGGTGGTGGAAGGAGTTAGGCTGCGCAACGTACTCATGGACGGCGGCAGCGGCTTGAATATCATGTACGCCGATACTCTAAAGGGAATGGGCATTCCGATGTCCAGACTTAGCGAGAGCAGTATGCAATTCCATGGAGTCGTCCCGGGAAGAAAGGCCAAATCACTCGGCCAGATTGCATTGGATGTCGTTTTCGGCTCTGACAAGAACTTCCGCAAAGAGAAGTTAACATTCGAGGTGGTAGACTTCCAGAGTGCATACCATGCCATTCTGGGCCGTCCGGCATACGTACGTTTCATGGCCCGTCCATGTTACGTATATTTGAAGCTAAAGATGCCTGGTCCCAAAGGCGTGATTACTGTCACACGCAATCGGCAGCGGGCCGAGAAGTGTCTGCAGCAGGGGTCGAGAATTGCAGACCATCAGATGGCTGTACTCGAGTTGGATGAGTACAAGAAGATTGCCGACCCCGCCGACCTGATGCGTTCAAAGAAGACAGCTTCCGAGTCCGCATTCCAGTCGGCGGGAGACACGAAGAAAGCAAGCATCCACCCGACGGATGCCACCGCCGCCCCAACAAACATCTCCACCACCCTTGATCCAAAATAGGAAGCCGAGCTCATCCAATTCCTCCGTGAGAACTGGGACATTTTTGCATGGAAGCCTGATGACATGCCAGGTGTACCCAGGGAGTTGGCTGAGCACCGACTGCATGTGGACCCTGCCGCTCGGCCCGTCCGAGAACGCCTGCGTTGGTCCGTCGCGCACAAGAGAAAAGCAATCGGAGAGGAGGTAGCTAAACTTCTGGTAGCCAACTTCATTCGCGAGGTACACCACTCCGAGTGGCTCGCTAATGTTGTCATGGTGCCCAAGAAGGACAAGTCTCTCCGTATGTGCATCGATTTCAAGCACCTTAATAAGGTCTATCCGAAAGACCACTTCTCGCTCCCCCGCATTGATCAAATTGTTGATTCGACTGCGGGTTGCGAGCGCTTATCCTTCCTTGATGCCTATTTGGGCTATCATCAGATCCGTCTGTATGGTCCAGATGAATTAAAAACATCTTTCATCACCCCATTCGGGTGCTTCTGTTACATCACTATGCCATTCGGTTTGAAGAATGCAGGAGCAACTTTTATGTGAATGATCCAAAAATGCCTCCTAGACCAGATTGGTCGAAATGTGGAGGCATATATGGACGATATCGTAGTCAAGTCATGCAAAGGTTCCGACCTGCTGACTGACTTGGCAGAAACATTCGCCAACCTACGTAGGTACGATATCAAGCTCAACCCAGCCAAGTGTTCATTCGGTGTTCCCAGCGGGAAGTTACTCGGTTTCTTCGTTTCCGAACGAGGGATCGATGTCAACCCCGAAAAGATCGGGACCATTGTTCGAATGGAGCGACCGGTAAGAGTACATGACGTACAAAATCTCACAGGTTGCCTAGCGGCTTTGAGCAGGTTTATCGCTCGACTCAGCGAGAAGGCGTTACCTCTGTACCGACTCATGAAGAAGTCGGATACCTTCGAGTGGACAGACGAAGCCCAAATCGCATTCGACAACCTCAAAGCCCTGCTTTCCACCCAGCCGGTTCTTACTGCCCCGCTCAGTAAAGAACCCCTTCTTCTGTACATCACGGCTTCAAATCAAGTCGACAGCACCGTTCTGACAGTCGAACGCGAAGAAGAAGGCAAAGCGTACAAGGTTCAGCGGCCAGTATATTATGTTTCCGAAGTCCTGACTCCTTCCAAGCAGAGGTATCCCCATTATCAGAAGCTTATTTATGGGATCTACATGACTGCAAAGAAGGTGGCTCATTATTTCCAAGACCACTCGGTATCTGTCATATCTGATGCAACGTTGTCGGAAATTCTCCACAATTGGGACGCATCAGGCCGAGTGGCAAAGTGGGCAATGGAGATGCTATACTGCGACATCAAGTTCGAAGCCAAGAAAGCTATAAAGTCTCAAGCCCTTGCTGACTTCATAGCAGAATGGGTAGAACAACAGCAACCGACTCACATCTACTCGGCTCATTGGACCATGTTCTTCGATGGGTCCAAGATGTTGAATGGCTCCGGCGCCGGCGTAGTGCTCATATCCCCGAAAGGTGATAAACTCAAGTATGTGTTGCAGATCCATTTTGATTCTTCCAACAACGAAGCAGAGTATGAAGCTCTCCTTTACGGTTTGCGCATGGCCATCACACTCGGCATCTGTCGCCTCATGATCTATGGCGACTCAGATCTAGTGGTTAATCAAGTAATGAAGGAGTGGGATGTAAGGAACCCCACCATGACTGCATACTGCAACGCGATAAGAAAGCTCGAAAAGAAGTTCGAAGGTCTGGAACTTCACCATGTTCCCCGACTGAAAAACGAAGCAGCAGATGAATTGGCAAAACTTGGATCCACACGGAGACCTGTCCCGAGTGATGTCTGCCTCGAGCACCTACACCTCCCCTTGGTAAAAGAAGATTCTTTTACAGAGGAACCTGTGCAACCAAAGAGCTCAATAGATCAGACTGAAGTCGAGGTTCCCGCTGTGGTCGACCTGGTCATGGAGATTCTAGCTGTCATTCCCGAATGGACTGTGCCATTCATTGCGTACATCCTGAGGCAAGAGTTACCGGAAGACGAGGTCCAAGCTAGGCAGATCGTTCGTAGGTCGAAGTCCTTCACCGTCGTTGATGACCAGTTATACAGAGAAAGTGTTTCAGGCATCCTTCAGCGTGTATCTCTCCTGAGGAGGGTCGGTTAATTTTGGAAGAAATTCACTCGGGAACCTGCGGCCAACATGCCTCCTCAAGGGCGATCATCGCCAAAGCATTCAGAGCTGGTTTCTTCTGGTTGCAGGCGAATGAAATGGCAAAAGATATAGTCGACCATTACGAAGGTTATCAGTTCTATTCAAACAAGTCCCACAAGCCAACGTCCGCGCTGAGGACAATTCCCCTTTCTTGGCCATTCGCCGTGTGGGGATTAGATACAGTCGGACCATTCAGAACAGGCCAAGGAGGATTCACCCATCTATTGGTAGCAGTCGACAAGTTTACCAAGTGGATTGAAGCCAAGCCAATCAAGAAGCTTGACGCCCTTACGGCCATCAAATTTATCAGAGACATCATCGCCAGATACGGGGTTCCACACAGCATAATCACCGACAATGGCACAAACTTTGACTCGGACAGGTTAAAAGGTTCTTGCGCAGGCCAAGGTATCCGAGTGGATTTTGCATCCGTTGCGCACCCCCAAACAAATGGACAAGCAGAGCGGGCGAATGGACTCATTCTTCAAGGGTTGAAGCCTCGACTCCTGCGGGAAGTTGGACATGCCGCCGGCGCATGAGTCACCAAGCTGCCTTCGGTGCTGTGGGGCCTCCGAACAACTCCGAATAGGTCGACATGACGATCCCCGTTTTTCCTCGTTTATGGAGCAGAGGCAGTCCTTCCGAGTGACTTGCTCCACAACTCTCCACGGGTCGAACTCTTCTCTGAAGCCAAAGCAGAGCAAGCCAGGCAAGACGGAGTAGACATTTTAGAAGAGGAGCGCGAGATGGCATTGATCCGTTCAACAATTTATCAGCAAGATCTGTGGCGATTTCATGCGCGGCACGTCAGGAGCCACACATTCCAAGTAGGCGACCTGGTGCTCCGAGTGGATCAACAGAGACCACACAAGTTGGCTCCCGCCTGGGAAGGACCGTTCATCATTTCTAAGGTGCTGAATAACGGAGCGTATTGGCTCTACAACCTCGACAGGGAGACGGACGAGCCGCGAGCATGGAATGGAGATCTACTGAAGCGCTTCTACACATAACCACCGACAGAGACAATGTAAAGAACAAATGTCATCGAAGTAATACAAAGCAGATTGATTTCTTGCCGATTCAAAATTCTTCCGCGTTTGCAGACTCCTGTCTAAAAAACTAAATCCTAGTGTGCACCAAAAGTCACACTCGGGGACTTAGCTGCGACCCAGAGTCGCCTAAGTAAACAACTTGCTCCGAGTATGCACCACAAGTCACACTCGGGGACTTAGCTGCGACCCAGAGTCGCCTAAGTAAACAACTCGCTCCGAGTGTGCACCAAAAGTCACACTCGGGGACTTAGCTGCAACCCAGAGTCGCCTAAGTAAACAACTTGCTCCGAGTGTGCACCAAAAGTCACACTCGGAGACTTAGCTGCGACCCAGAGTCGCCTAAGTAAACAACTTGCTCCGAGTGTGCACCAAAAGTCACACTCGGGGACTTAGCTGCGACCCAGAGTCGCCTAAGTAAACAACTTGCTCCGAGTGTGCCCCAAAAGTCACACTCGGGGACTTAGCTGCGACCCAGAGTCGCCTAAGTAAACAACTTGCTCTTAGTGTGCACCAAGAGTCACACTCGGGGACTTAGCTGCGACCCAGAGTCGCCTAAGTAAACAATTTGCTTCGAGAGTGCACCAAAAGTCACACTCGGGGACTTAGCTGCGACCCAGAGTCGCCTAAGTAAACAACTTGCTCCGAGTATGCACCAAAAGTCACACTCGGGGACTTAGCTGCGAGCCAGAGTCGCCTAAGTAAACAACTTGCTCCGAGTGTGCACCAAGAGTCACACTCGGGGACTTAGCTGCGACCCAGAGTCGCCTAAGTAAACGACTTGCTCCGAGTGTGCATTTAAAGTCACACTCGGGGACTTAGCTGCGACCCAGAGTCGCCTAAGTAAACAACTGTTGGAATTAAGCCCTAGAGGCAATAATAAATATAGTTATTATTATAATTCCTGTATCAAGATAATCGTTTATTATCCATGCTATAATTGTATTGAATGAAGACTCATTTACATGTGTGGATACATAGACAAAACACCGTCCCTAGCAAGCCTCTAGTTAGCTAGCCAGTTGATCAAAGATAGTCAGTGACTTCTCATTATGAACAAGGTGTTGTTGCTTGATAACTGGATCACGTCATTAGGAGAATCACGTGATGGACTAGACCCAAACTAATAGACGTAGCATGTTGATCGTGTCATTTTGTTGCTACTGTTTTCTGCGTGTCAAGTATTTATTCCTATGACCATGAGATCATATAACTCACTGACACCGGAGGAATGCTTTGTGTGTATCAAACGTCGCAACGTAACTGGGTGACTATGAAGATGCTCTACAGGTATCTCCGAAGGTGTTAGTTGAGTTAGTATGGATCAAGACTGGGATTTGTCACTCCGTGTGAACGGAGAGGTATCTCGGGGCCCACTCGGTAATACAACATCACACACAAGCCTTGCAAGCAATGTAACTTAGTGTAAGTTGCGGGATCTTGTATTACGGAACGAGTAAAGAGACTTGCCGGTAAACAAGATTGAAATAGGTATACGGATACTGACGATCGAATCTCGGGCAAGTAACATACCGAAGGACAAAGGGAATGACATACGGGATTATATGAATCCTTGGCACTGAGGTTCAAACGATAAGATCTTCATAGAATATGTAGGATCCAATATGGGCATCCAGGTCCCGCTATTGGATATTGACCGAGGAGTCTCTCGGGTCATGTCTACATAGTTCTCGAACCCGCAGGGTCTGCACACTTAAGGTTCGACGTTGTTTTATGCGTATTTGAGTTATATGGTTGGTTACAAAATGTTGTTCGGAGTCCCGGATGAGATCACGGACGTCACGAGGGTTTCCAGAATAGTCCGGAAACGAAGATTGATATATAGGATGATCTCATTTGATTACCGAAGGTTTTCGGAGTTACCGGGAATGTACAGGGAATGACGAATGGGTTCCGGGAGTTCACCGGGGGGGGCGGGGCAACCCACCCCAGGGAAGCCCATAGGCCTTGAGGGTGGCACACCAGCACTTAGTGGGCTGGTTGGACAGCCCAAAAGGGCTCTATGCGCCAAGAAGAGAAAATCAAGAGAAAAGAAGAAAAAAAGGAGGAGGTGGGAAGGAAGGGGGACTCCCTCCCACCAAACCAAGTCCAACTCGGTTTGGGGGGGGGAGTCCTACCCCCTTGGACTCGGCCGACCCCCTTGGGGCTCCTTGAGCCCCAAGGCAAGGTCCCCTCCCTCCCACCTATATATACGGAGGTTTTAGGGCTGATTTGAGACGACTTTTCCACGGCAGCCCGACCACATACCTCCACGGTTTTTCCTCTAGATCGCGTTTCTGCGGAGCTCGGGCGGAGCCCTGCTGAGACAAGGTCATCACCAACCTCTGGAGCGCCGTCACGTTGCCGGAGAACTCTTCTACCTCTCTGTCTCTCTTGCTGGATCAAGAAGGCCGAGATCATCGTCGAGCTGTACGTGTGCTGAACGCGGAGGTGTCGTCCGTTCGGTACTAGATCGTGGGACTGATCGCGGGATTGTTCGCGGGGCGGATCGAGGGACGTGAGGACGTTCCACTACATCAACCGCGTTCACTAACGCTTCTGCTGTACGATCTATAAGGGTACGTAGATCACTCATCCCCTCTCGTAGATGGACATCACCATGATAGGTCTTCGTGCGCGTAGGAAAAATTTTGTTTCCCATACGACGTTCCCCAATAGTGGCATCATGAGCTAGGTTCATGCGTAGATGTCTTCTCGAGTAGAACACAAAAGTTTTTGTGGGCGGTGATGTGCGTTTTGCTGCCCTCCTTAGTCTTTTCTTGATTCCGCGGTATTGTTGGATTGAAGCGGCTTGGACCGACATTACTCGTACGCTTACGAGAGACTGGTTTCATCGTTACGAGTAACTCCGTTGCTCAAAGATGACTGGCAAGTGTCGGTTTCTCCAACTTTAGTTGAATCGGATTTGACCGAGGAGGTCCTTGTATGAGGTTAAATAGCAACTCATATATCTCCGTTGTGGTGTTTGCGTAAGTAAGATGCGATCCTACTAGATACCCATGGTCACCACGTAAAACGTGCAACAACAAAATTAGAGGATGTCTAACTTGTTTTTGCAGGGTATGCTTGTGATGTGATATGGCCAATGATGTGATGTGATATATTGGATGTATGAGATGATCATGTTGTAATAGAAATATCGACTTGCACGTCGATGGTACGGCAACCGGCAGGAGCCATAGGGTTGTCTTTATACTAACGTGTGTGCTTGCAGATGCGTTTACTATTTTGCTAGGATGTAGCTTTAGTAGTAATAGCATGAGTAGCACGACAACCCCGATGGCAACACGTCGATGGAGATCATGGTGTGGCGCCGGTGACAAGAAGATCGTGCCGGTGCTTTGGTGATGGAGATCAAGAAGCACGTGATGATGGCCATATCATGTCACTTATGAATTGCATGTGATGTTAATCCTTTTATGCACCTTATTTTGCTTAGAACGACGGTAGCATTATGAGGTGATCTCTCACTAAAATTTCAAGACGAAATTGTGTTCTCCCCGACTGTGCACCGTTGCTACAGTTTGTCGTTTCAAGACACCACGTGATGATCGGGTGTGATAGACTCAACGTTCACATACAACGGGTGCAAAACAGTTGCGCACGCGGAACACTCGGGTTAAGCTTGACGAGCCTAGCATGTGCAGACATGGCCTCGGAACACATGAGACCGAAAGGTCGACCATGAATCATATAGATGATATGATTAGCATAGGGATGCTTACCACTGAAACTATACTCAACTCACGTGATGATCGAACTTGAGCTAGTGTAAGTGGATCATGAACCACTCAAATGACTAGAGAGATGTACTTTTTGAGTGGGAGTTTAGCGAATAATTTGATTAAGTTAAACTCTAATTATCTTGAACATAGTCTAAGTCCACTTTGAATATATTTGTGTTGTAGATCATGGCTCACGCGACAGTCATCCTGAATTTTAATACGTTCCTAGAGAAAGCTAAGTTGAAAGATGATGGAAGCAACTTTGTAGACTGGGCTCGTAATCTTAAGCTAATCTTACAAGCTGGGAAGAAGGATTATGTCCTTAATGCTGCGTTAGGAGATGAACCACCCGCTACGGCTGATCACGATGTTAAGAACGCTTGGTTAGCACGTAAGGAGGACTACTCAATAGTTCAATGTGCAGTCTTGTATGGCTTAGAACCGGGACTTCAACGTCGCTTTGAGCGTCATGGAGCATTTGAGATGTTCCAGGAGTTGGAGTTTATCTTTCAGAAGAACGCCCGGATCGAGAGGTATGAGACCTCCGATAAATTATATGCTTGCAAGATGGAGGAAAACTCATCTCTCAGTGAACATGTGCTCAAAATGTCTGGGTACTCAAACCGTCTAGCTGAGCTGGGGATTGAACTCCCGCAAGAAGCTATCACTGACAGAATCCTTCAATCACTACCGCCAAGCTATAAAGGCTTTGTGTTGAACTACAACATGCAAGGGATGAACAAGTCTCCCGGCGAGTTGTTTGCGATGCTGAAAGTCGCAGAGTCTGAACTCCGTAAAGAGCATCAAGTGTTGATGGTGAATAAGACCACTAGTTTCAAGAGAAACGGCAAAGGCAAGAAGGGCAATTCGAAGAAGAGCGGCAAGCCTGTTGCCAATCCGACGAAGAAACCCAAAGCTGGACCTAAGCCGGAAACGGAGTGTTACTATTGCAAGGGTATGGGTCACTGGAAGCGCAATTGCCCCAAGTATCTGGCAGATAAGAAGGCGGGCAAAGAAAAATCAGGTATATTTGATATACATGTTATTGATGTGTACTTAACCGGCTCTCGTAGTAGTGCCTGGGTATTCGATACCGGTTCTGTTGCTCATATTTGCAACTCGAAATAGGAACTGCGGGATAGGCGAAGGCTGGCGAAAGATGAAGTGACGATGCGCGTAGGAAATGGTTCCAAGGTTGATGCAATCGTCGTCGGCACAGTGTCACTTCAGTTACCGTCAGGATTAGTGATGAACTTAAATCATTGTTATTTAGTGCCTGCGTTGAGCATGAACATTATATCTGGATCTTGTTTATTGCGAGACGGTTACTCTTTTAAGTCAGAGAATAATGGTTGTCCTATTTCTATGAGTAACATCTTTTATGGTCATGCACCGAATATGAGAGGATTGTTCATATTGAATCTTGATAACGATACGCATATACATAACATTGAGACCAAAAGAGTTAGAGTTAACAATGATAGCGCCATATTTTTGTGGCACTGCCGTTTAGGTCATATTGGTGTAAAGCGCATGAAGAAACTCCATGCTGATGGACTTTTGGGGTCACTTGACTTTGATTCACTTGACACGTGCGAACCATGCCTCATGGGCAAGATGACTAAGACTCCGTTCTCAGGAACAATGGAGCGTGCAAGTGACTTGTTGGAAATCATACATACCGATGTGTGTGGTCCGATGAGCGTGGAGGCACGCGGCGGATATCGTTATTTTCTCACCTTCACTGACGATTTAAGTAGATATGGTTATGTCTACTTGATGAAGCACAAGTCTGAAACATTTGAAAAGTTCAAGCAATTTCAGAGTGAAGTGGAAAATCATCGTAACAAGAAGATCAAGTTCCTACGTTCTGATCGTGGGGGTGAATATATGAGTTTCGAGTTTGGTGCTCACTTAAGACAATGTGGAATTGTTTCACAGTTAACACCGCCTGGAACACCACAGTGTAATGGTGTGTCTGAACGTCGTAATCGTACTCTATTAGAGATGGTGCGATCTATGATGTCTCTTACTGATTTAACGTTATCATTTTGGGGCTATGCATTAGAAACAGCTGCATTCACTTTAAATAGGGCACCATCAAAATCCGTTGAGACGACACCATACGAACTGTGGTATGGCAAGAGGCCAAAGTTGTCTTTTCTTAAAGTTTGGGGATGCGATGCTTATGTCAAAAAGCTTCAGCCTGAAAAGCTGGAACCCAAAGCGGAAAAGTGTGTCTTCATAGGTTACCCAAAAGAGACAGTTGGGTACACCTTCTATCTCAAATCCGAGGGCAAAGTGTTTGTTGCTAAAAACGGAGCTTTTCTCGAGAAGGAGTTTCTCTCGAGAGAATTGAGTGGGAGGAAGATAGAACTTGACGAGGTTGTCGAACCTCTCATCCCTCTGGATGGTGGCGCAGGGCAAGGGGAAACCTCTGTCATTGCGATGCCGGTTGAGGAGGAAGTTAAATATGATGATCATGAAACTCCAGTTCAAGTTTCTATCAACCACGCAGGTCGACGAGACCACATGCTTCTCCAGAGTGGTACCGTAATCCCGTCTTATCGATCATGTTGTTAGACAACAATGAACCTGCGAATTATGAAGAAGCAATGGTGGGCCCAGATTCCAACAAATGGCTGGAAGCCATGAAGTCCGAGATAGGATCCATGTATGAGAACAAAGTGTGGACTTTGGAGGTACTGCCTGAGGGCCGCAAGGCCATTCAGAACAAATGGATCTTTAAGAGGAAGACGGACGCTGACGGTAATGTGACCGTTTATAAAGCTCGACTTGTGGCAAAGGGTTTTTCACAAGTTCAAGGAGTTGACTACGATGAGACTTTCTCACCCGTAGCGATGCTTAAGTCCGTCAGAATCATGTTAGCAATAGCTGCATTTTTCGATTATGAAATCTGGCAGATGGATGTCAAAACGGTGTTCCTTAACGGTTTCCTTAAGGAAGAGTTGTATATGATACAACCCGAAGGTTTTGTCGATCCTAAGAATGCTAACAAGGTGTGCAAGCTCCAGCGATCCATTTATGGACTGGTGCAAGCATCTCGGAGTTGGAACAAACGCTTTGATGAGGTGATCAAAGCATTTGGGTTTATACAAGTGGTTGGAGAATCTTGTATTTACAAGAAAGTGAGTGGGAGCTCTGTGGCGTTTCTAATATTATATGTGGATGACATATTACTGATTGGAAACAACGTAGAGTTTTTAGAGAGCATAAAGGATTATTTGAATAAAAGTTTCTCTATGAAGGACCTAGGAGAAGCTGCTTACATTCTAGGCATTAAGATCTATAGGGATAGATCAAAACGCCTGATAGGACTTTCACAAAGCACATACCTTGATAAAGTTTTGAAGAGGTTCAAAATGGAACAGTCCAAGAAAGGGTTCTTGCCAGTTCTACAAGGTACGAGATTGAGTAAGACTCAGTGCCCAGCAACTGATGAAGATAGAGAGCATATGCGCTCCGTCCCCTATGCTTCAGCCATAGGTTCTATCATGTATGCGATGTTGTGCACTAGACCGGATGTTAGCCTGGCCATAAGTATGGCAGGTAGGTTCCAGAGTAATCCAGGAGTGGATCACTGGACAGCGGTCAAGAATATCCTGAAATACCTGAAAAGGACTAAGGAGATGTTTCTCGTGTATGGAGGTGACGAAGAGCTCGCCGTAAAAGGTTACGTCGATGCAAGCTTTGACACAAATCCGGACGACTCTAAGTCGCAAACCGGATACGTATTTATTCTTAATGGGGGTGCAGTAAGCTGGTGCAGTTCCAAGCAAAGCGTCGTAGCAGATTCTACATGTGAAGCGGAGTACATGGCTGCCTCGGAGGCGGCTAAGGAGAGTGTCTGGATGAAGCAGTTCATGACGGATCTTGGAGTGGTGCCAAGCGCACTGAATCCAATAACCTTGTTCTATGACAACACTGGTGCCATTGCCTTAGCAAAGGAACCACGGTTTCACAAGAAGACCAAACACATCAAACGACGCTTCAACCTCATCTGCGACTACGTCGAGGGAGAGGACGTGAATATATGCAAAGTGCACACGGATCTGAATGTAGCGGACCCGCTGACTAAACCTCTTCCACGGCCAAAGCATGATCAACACCAGAACTGTATGGGTGTTAGATTTATTACAATGTAATTCACATGGTGATGTGAGGGCTAGATTATTGACTCTAGTGCAAGTGGGAGACTGTTGGAATTATGCCCTAGAGTCAATAATAAATATAGTTATTATTATAATTCATGTATCAAGATAATCATTTATTATCCATGCTATAATTGTATTGAATGAAGACTCATTTACATGTGTGGATACATAGACAAAACACCGTCCCTAGAAAGCCTCTAGTTGGCTAGCCAGTTGATCAAAGATAGTCAGTGTCTTCTGATTATGAACAAGGTGTTGTTGCTTGATAACTGGATCACGTCATTAGGAGAATCACGTGATGGACTAGACCCAAACTAATAGACGTAGCATGTTGATCGTGTCATTTTGTTGCTACTGTTTTCTCCGTGTCAAGTATTTATTCCTATGACCATGAGATCATATAACTCACTGACACCGGAGGAATGCTTTGTGTGTATCAAACGTCGCAACGTAACTGGGTGACTATAAAGATGCTCTACAGGTATCTCCGAAGGTGTTAGTTGAGTTAGTATGGACCAAGACTGGGATTTGTCACTCCGTGTGAACGGAGAGGTATCTCGGGGCCCACTCGGTAATACAACATCACACACAAGCCTTGCAAGCAATGTAACTTAGTGTAAGTTGCGGGATCTTGTATTACGGAACGAGTAAAGAGACTTGCCGGTAAACGAGATTGAAATAGGTATACGGATACTGACGATCGAATCTCGGGCAAGTAACATACCGAAGGACAAAGGGAATGACATACGGGATTATATGAATCCTTGGCACTGAGGTTCAAACGATAAGATCTTCGTAGAATATGTAGGATCCAATATGGGCATCCAGGTCCCGCTATTGGATATTGACCGAGGAGTCTCTCGGGTCATGTCTACATAGTTCTCGAACCCGCAGGGTCTGCACACTTAAGGTTCGACGTTGTTTTATGCGTATTTGAGTTATATGGTTGGTTACCGAATGTTGTTCGGAGTCCCGGATGAGCTCATGGACGTCACAAGGGTTTACGGAATAGTCCGGAAACGAAGATTGATATATAGGATGACCTCATTTGATTACCGGAAGGTTTTCGGAGTTACCGGGAATGTACAGGGAATGACGAATGGGTTCCGGGAGTTCACCGGGGGGCAACCCACCCCGGGGAAGCCCATAGGCCTTGAGGGTGGCACACCAGCCCTTAGTGGGCTGGTGGGACAGCCCAAAAGGGCTCTATGCGCCAAGAAGAGAAAATCAAGAGAAAAGAAAAAAAAGGAGGAGGTGGGAAGGAAGGGGGGCTCCCTCCCACCAAACCAAGTCCAACTCGGTTTGGGGGGGGAGTCCTCCCCCCTTGGACTCGGCCAACCCCCTTGGGGCTCCTTGAGCCCCAAGGCAAGGTCCCCTCCCTCCCACCTATATATACGGAGGTTTTAGGGCTGATTTGAGACGACTTTTCCACGGCAGCCCGACCACATACCTCCACGGTTTTTCCTCTAGATCGCGTTTTTGCGGAGCTCGGGCGGAGCCCTGCTGAGACAAGGTCATCACCAACCTCCGGAGCGCCGTCACGCTGCCGGAGAACTCTTCTACCTCTCCGTCTCTCTTGCTGGATCAAGAAGGCCGAGATCATCGTCAAGCTGTACGTGTGCTGAACGCGGAGGTGTCGTCCGTTCGGTACTAGATCGTGGGACTGATCGCGGGATTGTTCGCGGGGCGGATCGAGGGACGTGAGGACGTTCCACTACATCAACCGCTTTCACTAACGCTTCTGTTGTACGATCTACAAGGGTACGTAGATCACTCATCCCCTCTCGTAGATGGACATCACCATGATAGGTCTTCGTGCGCGTAGGAAAATTTTTGTTTCCCATGCGACGTTCCCCAACAACAACTTGCTCCGAGTGTGCACCACAAGTCACACTCGGGGACTTAGCTGCGACCCAGAGTCGCCTAAGTAAACAACTCGCTCCGAGTGTGCACCAAAAGTCACACTCGGGGACTTAGCTGCGACCCAGAGTCGCCTAAGTAAACAACTTGCTCCGAGTGTGCACCAAAAGTCACACTCGGGGACTTAACTGCGACCTAGAGTCGCCTAAGTAAACGACTTGCTCCGAGTGTGCATTTAAAGTCACACTCGGGGACTTAGCTGCGACCCAGAGTCGCCTAATTAAACAACTTGCTCCGAGTGTGCGCCAAGAGTCACACTCGGGGACTTAGCTGCGACCCAGAGTCACCTAAGTAAACAAGTTGCTCCGAGTGTGCACAAAAAGTCATACTCGGTGACTTAGTTGCGACCCAGAGTCGCCTAAGTAAACAACTTGCTCCGAGTGTGCACCAAAAGTCACACTCGGGGAAATAGCTGCGACCCAGAGTCGCCTAAGTAAACGACTTGCTCCGGGTGTGCATTTAAAGTCACACTCGGGGACTTAGCTGCGACCCAGCGTCGCCTAAGCAAACAACTTGCTCCGAGTGTGCATTTCAAGTCACACTCGAGGACTTAGCTGCGAACCAGAGTTGCCTAGGTAAAGAGCTTCCTCCGAGTGGGCACACAAGTTACACTCGAAGGCTTAGCTGAGTCGCCTAAACAAAAACCACGAGCCAAAATCGTGTCAAAAAAAACTCAGCGAAAGAAGAGCAAAAGATCCGGTTCGAATTCAAATTGGGTTCAACGATCAGTCGGCTCGGTGTGAATCAAGTTTATCCACACTGAGCCACGAATGTACCGGCCAACAGCAGTGGCCAAAGTTTAATACAGACTCCACTCGGCATACCGAGATAAATGCGCGTTCAGCATAAAGTCAATCAAGCATCGCCGGGGCTAGCAGGCTCCACGAAGGTGTCGAGGTCAATTCCATCTGCAGTCGGAGTGGCCGTGTCGAGGAAGGTCTCCATGAAGTATTCAAATCGAAGCTTCTTGGTGTTGGCGACCTGCAACGTATTCATCTTGTCTTCACGGGCTTCCTTACAATGCACTCGGACCAGAGACAGCGCCACGTCCGCGCCACACCGAGCGGCAGACTTCTTCCATGCCTGCACTCTGCTTGGAACATCCTCCAGTCGAGTCATCAACCCCTCTATCTCATTTCGGGAGTCATCTTCAGGCCACAGCTCTTTGTCAATTCGGCCGACAACTTCTCTCAGGCGACCAACGAAAGGACCCACCTTGTTAAGGCGGGTATTTAGTCGGAACATGTCCCGGTTAGCTTCATCACCGAGTGGAACATTTCGTTGCCCAAGCGCCCGTTCAATTTCGGCGGTCTCGGCTTCAACATCTCGATAGAAATCTGCAAAGAAAAGACAGGGAGAAAATAAGCGCGGAGTGAACTCCAAAGTCAAAGAGCACTCAGCAAGCAACTTACCACCAAGCAGTGCGACCATCTTCTTCGCCCAATCGCCGACGTAATTCTCTTGCGCTTTGCACCGAGCGTTCATTGACTTCAGCTGGCCCACCCATTCAGATCTCTCCTTCTTCATATTTTCTAACTCGGCTAACAGTGCCTTGTTAGTCTCCCGAGAGTTCTCCAAAGATATTTCTCGTTCAGCGAGAGCCTTCTTCGTGCCAGCCATATCATTCGCAGCTACCTCCAAGTTGGCAGCAAGTTGAGTCTGCTCAGCCATCAGAGCGGTATAGGCCGATCCCACTTCACAAGTCTTCTCTCAAAGAGACACAAATGAAGGATCAGCCAGATTCAACAAGGAAAAAGTATTGACAGATATGACAAAACAATCAAAACTCAAGATTCTTCAGACCCCTGCCGATGCAAGCAATCGACAGCGGTCTCGGGGACTACACCCAGTGGGTTCACTGAGAGTGACCCCAATGGTATGAAGCTCGAACAGGTCGGTCCCATTGAGCTCCATAGCAAACCAACAACACTATGAGACTACTATTACTCGACCCGAGTAACACTACTCTCGGGGACTACACCTAGTGGGTGCACTCGGCGTGCCCCCACTGGTACCATTCGGGCAGATCAGCTCTGATATGTAGAGATTATGGAAAATACATATAAGGACAACCGCCGGTGCAAACACTCGGCAGAAGTCTCGGGGACTACACCCACTGGGTTCACTCGGAGTGAACCCACTGGAAAATTAACCTACTGTATCCGAGTATCTCGCCAAAACCCCCAGTGGGCACCAAGAGGAATGTAAACACTTACTAGCGCACTTACTCGGATATCATCCCGAAGCTCCAAGCTCTTCTTGTACAGGGACACAAGGGAGTCATATGCTCCCTTGGCTTCGCCCACCATCAGCTCCACTTGTACCATGGCGTCCTTGGCGGCTCCTACTTGATCTTCCGGGAGGCGTCGGGCATTATAGTGAACAGTCGACGGACCCGGCGTGGCAGAAGGCGCCCTAGGCATCCCGAGCTCTGCTCCAGTCGGTTCCGCCGTGAAGGCCACCGTCTCAGTCGGCGGCACGCTCATGGCACGGTTGACAGCAGGTTGGATAACCCCAGGGACAGGCGCCAAAGCTGGTTCCGACCCCCTTTTGTCGTCGTTGTCCAGATGGATCACCTCCGAAGGAAGCCCGACTGAACAAAATAAAAGTACAGAAAAAGATCAAGATCAAAGACAGCACTCGCGAAACGGTAATACAGCTCTTGGAGTCGTGACAACGTACCTTGCTGGGACACATGGCGGCGTCATCAGTGTCCATGGGATCGTCACCCTGACGCGGCAGAGAGGTGGCGGAGGCATCCCGAGCTCTGCTCCAGTCGGTTCCGCCGTGAAGGCCACCGTCTCAGTCGGCGGCACGCTCATGGCATGGTTGACAGCAGGTTGGATAACCCCAGGGACAGGCGCCAAAGCTGGTTCCGACCCCCTTTTGTCGTCGTTGTCCAGATGGATCACCTCCGAAGGAAGCCCGACTGAACAAAATAAAAGTACAGAAAAAGATCAAGATCAAAGACAGCACTCGCGAAACGGTAATACAGCTCTTGGAGTCGTGACAACGTACCTTGCTGGGACACATGGCGGCGTCATCAGTGTCCATGGGATCGTCACCCTGACGCGGCAGAGAGGTGGCGGAGTGTAACGCCCCAGACACACCCGCCGGCGGTCGTTACTCCTGGCGGGATCTAGACTGGCCCCACATATCAATACTAGTCTTTTCTGCGCACTTTGTCCTCACTCATGCGCACCCAGGACCAACTTCCCGGTCGGTCACCCATCCTAGAACTACTCCAAGCCGAGCACGCTTAACTTGTGAGTTCTGTTCCAATGGGCTCCCGGAAAAGAAGGAATTCCTTATTGATATGAGTAGTCTATCATCCCTAATAAGCCAGGCTATCACATACACCACCACTCAGAGGAACCGACGTCCTCGTCGGGCCACAGGAGCGTTCCCTCTTGGTACAAACGTCTGTACATCCAGTCCAGTACATGTACCATGTCGTGTGCCACGACGGGTCACAAACGTCATGAACAACATGACTACACACCTGTCCGCAAACATCCGTGTAACCACGAGTGTCGGCTCTGATACCAAACTTGTAACGCCCCAGACACACCCGCCGGCGGTCGTTACTCCTGGAGGGATCTAGACTGTCCCCACATATCAATACTAGTCTTTTCTGCGCACTTTGTCCTCACTCATGCGCACCCGGGACCAACTTCCCGGTCGGTCACCCATCCTAGAACTACTCCAAGCCGAGCACGCTTAACTTGTGAGTTCTGTTCCAATGGGCTCCCAGAAAAGAAGGAATTCCTTATTGATATGAGTAGTCTATCATCCCTAATAAGCCAGGCTATCACACGGAGGTAGCAGCTCTGTTGAGTGAAATCCATTCGACGAGTAAACATGAACTCCCAAAAAGAAGAGTCCAATCGGATACTGAAGGAAGATGGAAGAGCAAAGATACTTACGCTGAGGCGACCGGAATAACGATCCTCATTCGGGGCAAAGCTTTCTGAGGTTTAGACCCGGTGGGTTTAGCCACCTTGGACGGCTGATCCACGGGCTCGGCAGAAGAACCCCTAGTTCTCTTCACACTCCGAGCACTCGGGGCCACAGGAGAAGCCGGCGGAACAGCGGGGTCATGACGGTGCTTGGTTCGGAGTTCTGATGATGAGGGTGACGAGCTCTGCTCTTCGCTCTCCTCCTCCTCCTCTTCTGTATCCCTACTGTCAGAGACGTACACGGCACTACCCGCGCTACCCTCCATGCTGCCTTCTTCTTCCTCGACCGGATCCCCACCTGAGACTGCAGAATGCTAGTTCGTCCACTCCTGCACAAAACACAGTCGGCAACGTCAGTCGGCGAGACAAGAAAAGCAATAAAACTGAGAAGGTTAAAAGCACTCGACAACATGTACTCACCTCATTCGGAGGAGGATTTTGGGCACGGAAGGCCTTCACCCGCCGAGCTCCCACGGGGTTATCACATGTGCCCGTGATGCTGCGGACCCACACACCCACGGTCTCCTCGCTCACGTCTTCAGGATGGGACCGAGTGGGATCTGAAGGCCCCGTGTAATGCCACATTGCGTGGTCTCGGGCCTGGAGCGGCTGGATGCGTCGACCCAGAAAAGTCTCCAACAAGTCCATGCCGGTGACTCCCTTACGGACGACGGCTATCAGCGCGTCGATCAAAGGCCGGATCTGGGTTTTTTCTCCCTTAGAGAGCGCTAGCTTCCTGGGAGGGCCCGGACGGTCTAAACTGAAGGGTGGTAACCCACTCGGAGCATTCGGGCAGGCAATGTCCTGGCAATAGAACCAGGACGATTGCCAGTTCCTAACCGACTCGGATAGCTGAAGGGAGGGATAACTACTTTTCGTTTTCTTCTGAAATCCTAAACCCCCGCGGAGCTAAAGGATGTGTGTCTTATCATCAGACTGGCTAAGCTTCTTAACCGTTTGAGATCTAGCAGAGAAAACATATTTGAAGAGCCCCCAGTGGGGAGGACATCCTATGAAACACTCATAGAGGGTGATGAATGCGGAAAGGTGAGCTATCGCATTCAGCGGAAAGTGATGGATCTGCGCCCCGAAGTAGTTCATAATACCTCGGAAGAAAGGATGGGGAGGCAGGGAGAAACCTCTGGCCACGTGGCTGAGCAGCAGGACGCGCTCCTCCTCCCTCGGCGTCGGCTCCATCTCGCCTTCCGGAAACCTCCAAGACTTATTGACAACCATGTCGTGCTCCACCAGCTCTAGCACGTCGGTCTCCCTCACCGTGGAGGGGAGGAAGTCCCCCTGGGTCCAGCCCGCCGGCAACGCTCGCTGCCGCCGCTGAGTGGAGGTCGCCCCCTTCTTCTTCTTCTTCGCCTCAAGCTTGCTGGTCTGCCCCTTCGTCATGGCGAGGGCGACGGGAAGGAGGTGGCTAGAGGTGTGCATGGAGTTGCGGGGAGGCGAGATTAATAGGAGGATGACGAGCAGCGCAACAGGAAGGTCTGTCGGGAAGGCTTTAAAAGGCCTCCGACTGAGTCACCTACAGGTGGGCCCAAGATCTTATCCTCCCAACCGGCTGCTGCAAGATTAGCAGAGAAGATCGCGGCGCGGTAATCGAGGAGGCGAAATCTACTCGATGGCGATGTCGTTATCCCCGCTGAGCCGCGGCAACCAAAATTTGAGAATCCAGGAAAATCCGGCGCTGTCAGTATGACCGGTCGCGTCGAAAGATTTCGCGGAAGCAATCGGTCCCTCACGGTTTGTTTCGCTTGCATATTCACTCGGATCACTAGCCGCAAAGATAAAATGGATCGAGGCAGACAACGCTAAGATCACCTCAATACCAGTCGGCTCCAAACTCCGGACATCACTTCATCGTTCCAGCCCCGATCCATTCGGGGACTAATGATGGGGTTATAGTCCCAAGGTAGGGTCATAGGTCTGCCCTATAGGTCCTACCCAAGGACTGCCCTTCATAGAGGACAAGGCCCTTAGACAGTTCCGACTGAACTAAGGACGCCCCCATCATCCAGTCGACGATGATCCACTCGAAGCATATCTAACGTACCGACTGGAATCCACTTTGTACATCGTAACCTCCCAGGAGGGCAACGGTCATACGCTTTCATACACCACAACTAGCATTTAAGGCTTACGTTACCAGTAACGCCAGCCTTTACTGTCACTACTCTACCCATGTCCACCGGACCATTATGAAGGGCAGGGCACTCTATATAAGCCGCCCTTCACCACTGGAACAGGGGTTGGCACTTGCTGTAATCCCTTAATACACTCGACACAAAGCTCCCAAGAGCACTGAGACGTAGGGATTTTACCTTCACCGTAGAGGGGCTTGAACTCATACATCCTCGCCGTAGCTAAGGCTCTGCCCATATACTTTCGTACCCCGTACTTCTACTGTCAGACTTATACCCACGACACTCCCCCTCCTCCCACTCTCTTCTTTGCCCCTCTATCACCATTTTCCCACCTCCCCTTCTTCTCTCTTCCTTCTTCCTCACCTCCTCTTCTTCTCCCTTCCTTCTTCCCCACCTCCTCTTCTTCTTCCTTCAATGCTCCCACTCCTTCCACTCTCTTCTTTGCCCCTCCATCACCTCCATTAATGCCCTCCCTCCTCCTTCTCATTTCTTTCTTTGCCCTCCACCCCACCTCCATTAATTAATGACCTAAACTCCCCTCTCTTTAATATTTTAGCCCCAGTAGCTAGCTTGTACTCTCTCTTCCTAACTATAGCTATATATCTTTGTACCGGGCTTGATCTCTCCCGACATATAGGTGAGGAAAAAGAAGATATAACGTGCAAGAATGAAAATATGTGTATGTGTTTGTGCGTGTGCGTGATAGGACCGAGCTATGTGATTGTGTGTGTGCATCTCTGAGTTGCCTATATATCGTGTATTTGTTGAAATGCGTGTGACATGAGTTGCCTATGTTTTGCCAAAATGTCGATTCATTTTGTTTCGGCGAATTTCAGGAAAACTCGACATGTCCTATGTTTAGGGAAGGTCATGTAAAAAAATGAATTTGTTGCATGCATACATACGTGGGTATAATTATTTGGCATGCTGCAGGAAATCATGAACGTCAATGGAAGGAAGGTGCAAAGATACTAGCAATCTGCAGTGAACGACTTGTATGAAAACAAACGGAAGGACGTTTTATGTATGTGTCGTAAATGCAAAGATAAAGTATGGCTCGACCCCTTTAAGGTTGGCAAATTCAAGGCACACCTTCTCATGCATGGTTTCATGGACGGCCATACTCGATGGATAAGTGAAGATGATGAGGAGGAGGACATCTACGGGGCAAGGAATAACGACATGGGCCCAGACGAAGAGATGATCAAAAATGGGCCCGGAGAATAGGGCGTCGAAAATGACGTCTTACATGGCACACAAGAGGCAGGACCTCGCGGATAAGAGGCCAGACATGACGGAGAAGATGCAGACACGCTGCAGTCTTCGTCCATACTAAGTTCAATCATGCGGGACCGCATGTTCGAGAACTGGTTCGCAAGAGGACGACTAGCGAGAGAGCTGCTTCTAGAGAGGATACCAAGTTGGTGGAACTGGATCTAGACTCCAAGACCCCATTGTATGATGGTTGTGATCCCGAGGTGACCCGCTTGAGTTTCATTAAAACTGCTCAAGACGAGGGCAAAAAATTAATGGACACACGCAAGCTAGATGACCTTTTGAAGTATCTAAAGAAGGTTCTTCCTCCGGGAAGCATGTGTCCGAGTAGTGTCGAGGAGGCCAAAATAATCATGTGCCCTCTTGATGTGCCGCACTTGAATACCACACATGCATCAATGATTGCATCATATATTGAAACAAGCACATGGAAAAGACCATCTACCCAAAGTGCAATGCTTCACGATATAAGAAGGCGAGAAAGAAAGCTCCATGGAAATTCGTATGGTACTTTCCCATCACTACCCGTCTGCAGCGGTATTTCGTAGATCCTAAGGAAACAAAGCTCATGTGATGGCACACGGATAGGGTGAAGCCAGACGATGGAGACTATTAGAAGCTGAGATACATCGCAAATGCTAGTTAGTGGAGATCATTAAATGCTAAATATAAAAACTTCACATATGATCCAAGGAACATCGTGCTTGGCGCTAGTATTGATGGCATGAATTTGTTTGGTAAGCAGAGCACCAACCATAGCACATGGACCGTGCTTCTATGGATGTACAACTCCCCCACTGGAAATGCATGAAGGTAAAATACATACAGATGACTATGCTTATTCAAGGGCCAAAAAACGAGAAATAATATTAATATGTATATCGGGTTACTAAAAGAGGAGCTAGACACGTTATGGACAACGCCGTCCAAGACATGGGACGCCAGCACAGGAGAGTATTTCGACATGAGAGTCATTTTGATCATGACGGTACATGACTATCTCGGTTACGGCTATGTCACGAGCCAAGTGTGCAATGGATATTGCGGATGCACCAGGTACATGGATGATACAACGTCCCAACATATTCTTTGCAAGTACTAAAAGTAGCGGTAATAGATAGTTTTGTAGCAAGGCAATTTGTAACAAGTAACAAGTGACAATAGTAACAAAGGTGCAACAAGGTGGCCCAATCCTTTTTTATAGCAGAGGACAAGCCAGAAAGTTCTATGATAGTGAACAAAGAGTTCTTGAGGACGCGTGGGAATTCTCATCTAGTCACTGTCATCACGTTTAGTTAATTCACAATCGTTACTTAGATAATTTGATATGTGGGTGGACCGGTGCTAGGGTACTTTTTTTACTTGAGCAAGCAACCCTCTTATAATTACCCCCTATCACAAGCATCCGCAACTATCAAAGAAGGATTAAGATAAATCTAATCACAGAATGAAGTATATGGATCCAAATCACCCCCTTAAGAAATAACGCATAAACTAGGGTTTAATATTCTGTCACTCTCATAGTACATCATGTGCTTACAACTCCCCAAGTCTTCTCTTATGCCCAAATATGGTGAAGTGTCATCGATGGTGTCCTGTACTAGGGGGTACTCACCACGTCATCTCCCGACCAATGGGTCGGACCGAGGACTCCCATGGCGATTCACTAATGGGCCACTTCGGCCAACCCATGGCATATACAAGGAAGATTCCACAAGACTTGGTGATCAAGACAAGTACTCCTCTCCACCGACGTAGCCGACTAGGACTCTCGTTATCCTAGGCCTCTAGTGCATTATATAAGTTGAGGCCAAGCTAGGCGGTAGCTGATGAGATACATCAACACAACATCATGCACCTAGCCCAAGAGTTAGAACACATTTGACGAACTCGAGGTAGATCAAATTTGTACTTGTTATTTCTCCATTGATATAAACAAGAGCACAACGTAGGGTTCTACCTCCATGAAGAAGGTCCGAACCTGGGTAAAAATCATCTCCTCATTCTTTTTACCATCCGTCCAAGATCCACAGCTCGGGACCCCCTTGATGACGAGTTGATGGATATACTTCTCGCCCGTCGTTGGTTACCCCAAGTGGAAGGTGGAGATGTAGTCAACAACAGATTTCCCTTACACGGAGACTGTAAGGTTTATCGAACCAGGAGGACTCCTAGGCTCAACAAGAAGGTGTCTTCCACCCTGGCACTAGCAGAAGACGTGGACCTGCACACACAACAAGTAAATTTGCTCCAGCGAGTACAGAGAGGTTGTCAATCTCTCCGGCTTTGTAGTTTGCAAAGGATCAAAACACAAGCGGGAAGGTAATAGTGATTCCAACAGAAAAGTAAATGAAGGCGGTAAATGATGGAGGTGTAAACAATGATGGTGATATGGACCGGAGTCACATGATGTTCACTAGTGATGTCTCTCTCCCAAAAGATGATAAACAACTATGCTTGGGTAAACAAATCACAGTTGGGCAATTGACAGAATTATGATCGCACTGCAATGCTAATTATGCTACTTGATAGTTAGAGGTTCAATATTAATGGGCAGTATGCCAAGACAAGTAGACCGTTTATTCATCAGCATCGACTTACTAATCATCCACCTTGAGATATCTATCGAGAACATCTCGCCGGTATTAAGTTGCGAGCCCCGCCCAAAGTGTAAACTCAAAGCAACGGACAACTGCATTAACGAACTATGCGTAAGGTAAACAATCCTTGCAACCGTGGTCACAAGCACCATTGTTTTCTCCCTGGTGGCAACAAGCACATCCCCTAGTCTCATGTTTCTGTCACTCAAGCTAGAACTCGAGGGGCATGAACCCACAATCATGCATAACGCTACCTATTGGAGTTACAATCTACTACTCGGCCAAAGCAATAAATAGCAACGGAGAACATGCATGAATCACTAAGGAACATAATATAAAAGGATAATCAAATATATAACTCATAACAATCTAAACACAATCTCATAATCCATCGGATCCCAACAAACCGAACATAGCAATAACAAGAGAATTACATAGATGCCTTGATCATGTAGGGCAACTCACAAGGACTAACCATTGAAGCACAAGATTGGAGAGAAGACTTCACATAGCTACTAGTCATGGACTCATGGTCCAAGGAGGACTACTCACGACACGTCCGGGAAGCGTCCATGGCGGTGGAGAAGATCCCGAAGGTCAATCCTCCCTCCGACAGGGTGCAGGGAAGAGGTCTCCTGACGCTCCCAATCTCGGAAGCGCTGCGGCGGCGGAACGATGGAGAAATTCGCGATTCCAGAAGTTGTTTAAGGGTTTCCTCTCGGGACTCTAAATATAGGCCAAAGGAGGGCACCGGAGGAGGTGGGACTCACCCAGGCGGCCTCCTGGTGCGGCCTAGGGCCTAGCACAGGTCGCCTGGGGGCCCGTGGCCCCCCTCTAGCCCATCTTCGGTGATCCGGATGCTTCTGATTCGCTGGTTTTTTATATATTTTTTCTGGAAATTTTCGGGCTTCGGAAAATTGGGTAAAAGCCCCTGCAAAATAGACATCAGCAAACAGAAACTCGGACTGGGTGCACTGAGTTAGTAGGTTAGTCCAAATATGTGTAAAATGATATAAAAGTGTAGCAAAACATATAACAATGTCACCCAAAAGATCATGGAACAAACAAAAATTATAGATACGTTTGGGATGTATCACCCTACCCCGAGGTTTGCCGATTTTCACACCGATAGTAGTGCTTTCATTTAGAGTTCTGCTATGAGATCGACTTAAGGATCAATGGCTCGTCTGCAGATTGGCAGAAATTTTTTCTGGACAGTGAATTCATGTTCACTGTCCCCGTTTCCTCGAGCGTCGCTTTGACTATTGCTCCGGTGAAACTGTGTGGAATTGAGTCTACAACAACCATGTGAAATTTTGTCGTGTTTCGATGGAGGAATCTCATGCAATATCCGATATACTAGAGCCCTATCGAATCTGGAGGAGAATCTAGATGAGTTTAGGGTGAGAGGTCCAGTATCGAGCTCGGACATCCGCTGGAAAACCCCACCGTTCAGTGGGTGTGTAATTCCTATATCGATCATCCCTCACCATTTCAGCTCGATCCGACCGTTCAAAATCTAGGAAACGTCCGATGAGTACAAAAAAATTGGACCTATTTTCTACGCAAAAACGAATCCGACTTGAGTTCGTCTTTTTCATGAACGGGTTGTCGGGTCTCCTTTTTGGAGGAATTTTTCTCATCACCTTCTTGAGCCGACCAAGTGTCCGGCATCGCGATGGACAAATAATCATTAAGAGAACCTCATCAGCCCATGGGTCGGGCGCGTTGTTGCCTCATCAAGCCAGCATTGACCACGTCACAAATTCCGACCGGTGTCCGCATCGCTGCGCCGTCGCTTCTTCAAGCCGGCGTCCACCACGCCGACATGCTTTGACACATCGGCTCACATGGGGACTTCAGCGTCACGAGCCGACCAACTTCGTCATGTTAGGTCGACCAGGGAGTTCGCCTCGCCACAACAATTGTGTTGTGTCGCCACTTTGTCAAGCTAATCTCCTCACTTACTCACCTTGGGACCGGCTAGGGGGCTGGGACCTCGACCTGCCTTAGGATCGGCCCATGTCATCAACATCAAGCACATTAACTAGCTAAGTTGCTTCCATGCTCAACCTTTTTCAAATTTTTATTTTTTGTTTGGTTCACACGAAGCGTTATGTTTTGTCTTAAAACCAAAAAGTTGTTTATCAATTCTTTTTGTTTTTTTGGAAATGATGTTGGTTAAAAACATTGTTTGTTCAAAAAACAACCCTCTTTTACCAACATAATTGGGGGCTCTTAAATTTATATAAGTATTTTTATAATAAATGTATTTTCTTCTTGGTCGTTACAAAGTCTTTTTCTATTACTCCTTTTTCCGACGCGAGTGTGTGGTCAATAGCCGGGTAGCCTGGATTCTTTGTAAAGCCACTTGAGTTTAGTTCGATAAAACTGGTGTGAGAAAAACTCCGTCTTCGGGATAGGAGATTGAAGTCGAAGGCTGACCTCCTTGAAGTCTAGACATGAGATGTATCATGTTAAAGCATGAACAAAGCATATATTAATTTTAAGCTCAGTTTCAGTTGGCACCAAAAGATTTGATTCAACCTTGACGGAAAGTTTTTACAAGAGTTTTTTGGTTTTCCGTGATTTTGATACCATTAACCTATTTTTATGTTTTTCTTTCATGAGGCGGGACATCCTCTTGTTTGAGGTGTTCTGCATAGTGTTTCTACTCGAAAAATCTTTTCGAATACGCAGTTAGGCATCTTTCCTGTCGATCTGCACCTGTGCGTTGTCAAAACGTACATAATAATTAAACAAATTTCCGAGGAGATATGATCATAGGGTGGGCCATGTTGCCCAACCCAAGTATCGGGGGCTACTGGCTATACATTTCGGTTAAACCATAGAGGACGTTTCCATCATTAAACTCGGTTGAACTCCTTTAAACTTTTTTAAACGGATGCAAGAGGACACCGCCACACGGGAAAGACATCAAACCCGAGGTCTGGCGTAAAAACAAGAAGGCATTGATAAAAGCCGAGAACTTAAAGGGGCTCCTCCGATGTCTTACGTATGAATTCTTCGGATACACCTTGGCGATCCTCAAGATCAGTGATGGGAAGATTTGTTGAACTAGTTTTCAAGACTGACGACCGAAGACGAAGAACTATTCGGAAGAACCGAGGAGTGTCCCCAACTTGAAGACCGGTTCAGTGCGCTACTGACGATGTCCTGACCTAGAGGGTAGGGCGCACCATGTGAGCTCTTGACTCCCTGGTGGGTCCCCCTCTGGTAATTCCTTCATCGGTATTGTTTATATGTTCCAAAATAATTCTCCGTACATTTCAGGTCATTTGGAGCTTCGGAGAATATCTAATCTTGTGTAGCCATTTCCAGTCCAAAATTCTAGTTGCCGGCAATCTCCCTCTTGATGTGAAACTTGCAAAACAAGATAGAAAAGACATTAAGATTGGATTATAACATGAAATAATAATCCAAGACATAATAAATAAAATAGTAAAACATGATGAAAAATGGACGTATCACTTACATATAGGTCACTCAAACGTTTTGGTAACTTGTTGCCAAAAGGAGAAGAGTTTTATAGATCTTAGGGCTTCGAGTGAGAGACCCTTTAGCATGTGGGTTTTATTTGGTTCTTGTTTTGTGATACTTCAATTTATTTGGTTTGTAATACTCTATGTTGTGTGCTTGACAATATTGTGTTTGCTTATCATACTCATGCTTCTGTCATCTGCTTATGCATGTTATAGTGGTCATTCACATGTGTGATTGGTGATGGGTGCTTGTTATTCCATTCATATTCTTTTGAGCGCTCCACCAAGATGTATGTGGCATGAAAGAGTTATCACGAGACTAATCGATTGCGCACTTCCATTCAAATGCAAATTTTAATAATGCACAAATTTAGGGGAGCTCTTTCTTATCACGTACTTCTTAAATCAATGATGTTATTCATGATTATATCATATTTCAAATATTTGATCTATATGTTATCATCAGTTACCAAAATGAAGAAGATTGAAAGTGTAACTAATCTCAGATGGTTTCGGTAATTCATAACAACATATACATCATTAAATTAATACCTATTCAAAGAATATTTCAGGAAAGTTCAATATAGGTATGCCAATGGTATGTGGTATGTGGATGTAGACCCCTCAAAATGCAAAGGACATGTGTTGACAAAGCTTCAAGACTCGATATTTTTGTTCAAGTGATCTAAGATCACGTTGAGTCCATAAAAAATCAAATGCTATTAAAAAGGATGAGGTTTTGATGATGGTCTAACTGGCCATTGCGTCAGACGCGGATTGACCTGAGTAGGAGTCGCTGCTCGAGTCATATCGCTCTGCGTGCGACATCTACTGTGACCACTCACGGTACCACCAACGTCAAATGAAGTTAAAAGAAACCTTTAGGGAGTTCGGCGAGGCGGTGAATGAGGTGATCAACAAGAACATGAAGGAGGTCGAGGTTGCTAGCTTGGCCGCGCCCCGCTGCCATGACCACGAAGCCAGCACGTCTATGGGTGCCGCTGGCAGCAAGAACGAGTAGCGAATGGCAGGTCACTAACGGTTGTGTCGCATGAAGGCCACGACTCATCCCCTCCCGTTGAAGCCAAGCTTGATAGACTCATCATTGCTGGTTCATTAGGCGCAAGTAGGTTGCGAAGACGGGCCTTCATTTTTCGAGTCTCATGGTCGGTCGGAGATGGTAAACGAGCGTCGATGGTTATTTTGGGCTAAGTTTGGAGTCCCTAGTTGAAATTTCTAAATATAATCAATTTCTCCGGTTTAGAAGAAAAGCACCTGGTTACATGTACAAATATGAACGAATATCGTCCGAGACGTTTAAATATGCATCAAATTTATTCATGTTAATTTTTTTTATTTTGAAATGTAACTGGACATATGTGTACAAATTTGAATGACCAGCTTCCACATTCGTGTTCGTGAACAAATGCCATGTCCGGTTTGCGAGTCCACGCTAGAGATGCCCTGGTAAGAAAATGCATTCAGAGACTACTTTTGAAAAAATCTGAAACGGCACTCGATTCCAAAACTTCTTTTCTTAGCAAAAATGGTTATCATTTCAAAAAAAAAACTCCTAAAATGGTTATAGAACGAGTTTCAGGGAACGTGTTAGATGACCCCGCGAGCGGCCCGACATGACGTCGGTTTTCAAAGACCTCAGCTCCTCCGATCGAGGTCTCCGTTCCATTTTCCCCCCTCTGCCATGATCACGATCAGGCTGGCGCCCCTGGCGGTACATTGATGGTCACACCGATCGATCCGCGTGCCCGTACGTACGTCAGATCCAGCTTAAGCATATCTTTCTAGTGGAGTCCGGCGCAAGCATTTACGAGTAACCACAGGCGGGCCGGACAGGTGTGCACGCCGACGCGCGCGCGCGTGCGTGCGTCGTCGGTGGTTGCGGCCGGCCTCCAACGAACGACCGGGCGCGCTCTGCGTGCGCCGTGACGCGCCCAGGCCGGCGGGCGAGCGCGCACCTTTACACGCCCCCGCAGGGCCGTGCATACACGGATGCTGCCTGCCGCGGGCGGCGAACCGTGCGCGCCGTCCCGGGAAAGTCTGCTGACGGACGCCGCCACCGACGTCGGCACGTACCGCGCGCGAGGCGTGCGTGCGTGTGCCTGAGCCAGCTTTCCCTCCAAGCCGGTGACGCGACGCACGGGGGACCAAACCCGGCCTGCCCGCCCGCCGGTGTCCGAAGCCAAGCCGGCAGCGTGTACGTCACAGGCGTGCATGGCGCCAGCATGGGCCGGGCATCCCGTTTGCAGCCGGGAAAATGTGCGCCCGTTTTATCAGGGAGCGGACCTGGTTAAAAATGTCCGCTCCAGCGCCAAAGAGGAAGCGGACGTCGGTGGTGGTGGTGGTGGTTCCGGCTTGTCGTGGTCACGGCCGATTTGTCACCATCCCGAACGGCTTCTAGATCGACCGTGGCGTGCAGCCTCTTTTCCTCTATCTATCTACATCTAATACGTAGTATCTGTCTGTGCGTCTTCTTGGGCGACGTGACGGATTCTCGTGTACCGAAACGGAACTTTGGCTTGGGGGGGTGTTACGCTAGCAGCTATAGGCTGCAGCAGTGGGCGGTGACGTCCAGGACACCTCCTGCTGCTGCTGCTGCTGCTGCTACCCCGTCCAAGAGATATGTTGCTTGGGTCAACAATTTCCGCTAGTAGCATCACTCGTGTCGTGATGGCTGACGGCCGTTCAGTCTGTTCGTTTTTTTTCTTCTTTTGCATATGTGAGCAGTCAATGGTAGAGGTGGACGGAAGGGGGCAGACCGGTGAGCAGTACTGGACTGCTGAGAACGTACATGACCTTCTGGATCCAGCAAAACAAAATATCCATCCCGGGCAGAGGTGAGATCTGAATCACGAAGGAACCAGCGACCGATCCACGCCCCTGCCAGGCGCCAGCTGCCCGCCGTGTTTTCCCTGTTGGAAGGGACGTCCAAACGCCGGCGATGCCAGGCTTGCAAGCGAAACAAATCGAGATGCAAGCACAGCCTTTTCTCCACGCTCTGTAGCCAGTAGCCAGCAGCAGAAGCAAGCGAGGTCTCCCGTTAAAAATAGCGGCTGTCTCCACGACCGGTCAAAAGGGTCGGGGAGGGGGAGATCGGAGTCGGACCGCATCATTCGGCCAAATGGACGGACGACGAAGCTTTTTATTTCTCTTCTCTCCAGCCCGAGGTTGTCATCGCTGTCAAGGGCACCCCGGAGATCGCGCCTTTGCGGCCACGTGACCGCGAAGCACGCGTGCTTCGCCTTCACTCGCGACACCGAAAGCAACGGATGTTACCGCAGATCCACCCGCCGATTATATAATACTATATAATAAACAATAATAATAATAGCAATAATCAAACACTTACGCTAAGGACTGAATGATGCTGCTACGTCCTACGGACGGAGCATCGTGATCGGTGAGCCCGCCGTAAGAGGACTGGAGCCTGGAGGAAAGAATATAGGGGCATCAGAATATGCGCAGCGTGCAGCGATCCCGACGACGACGTCCAGGGAGGCAGTGGCCAGTGGGAGGCAGTGCAGTACACGCCCCCGTCGACATGTCCAGGGAGGGAGGGAGCCGCACAAAAAAAAAAAACAGTGTCCCCGTCCACGTCCAACAGAATGCGACGCCGACGCGACGCGACGCACGCCTGCCGGTTGCTTGCGTCCGAGCGGCCAGCCCGCACCCAGATCGGGACGCGACGCGAGGCCAGGCGGGGACCGACGCGACCTAGGCTCGGGCCCGTCCGAGGTACGTGCCCACGCCACGCCGCGCGCGCCCGTAGAGCGGCCTCTCTCGACCGGCCGGTCGAGTTCCGTTTCGATCGGACCCGCCCGCCGCGGCAACGGCCGGGTCAGCCGGAAACCGGCGGAAAACGGTAGGAGAAAAAGGAGCGCGGGCGCGGTGCCGGGGCCGGGGAGCGTAACCCGTTGTCTCTACCGCATAAACTCCACGGATCTCGGGCCGGCTCGCCGATCCACCGCCGCGGTGGCGTGGGGACGTATGGCGGCATGGGTCCGGTCAAACGTGGTTCACGTATTTCCTTCCGGGGCTGCGAACCGCTACGGACGGAGGCCCCGGTCAAAAGAGGGAAACGCATCCGGGCTCGCGGAGATCTGATATAATCTATCTACCGTGCCTTTACGGTACGGTGACGCCGGATCTACCGACGAGCGCGCACCCACCGGTGGCGGTATAGATGAAACGGGTCGTGGCCAGGACCCGCTCGTACGGACGCGCCCGGTACGCGTTCAAATTACCGGGTGTTGTTCTGGCTGAGAAGATAAACGGGTTTATCCCGAGTTTACAGGCTTTCAGGGCGTTTGTCGTTGTGGTCCGGAGAGTATTCTGGATATCAACGTGGCGCACATGATGAAATTAGCGGTCCATAGCCCAGACCCGCCTAGACGGCCAGGAAGTTTCCCCCGTGCATCGGGGCCCGCAGGTAAACTCTACAACAGCAGAGGAAAATAACAGCCTGCGCAACATGCTACAATTGTCACCGTAGAATACCTTGCAAAAATGGCCATCATTTATTTGCTTGCAACAAGGAAATCCAGCAATCAATTTTTGCTCCTTCGGCCAATCGTGCTCTAAAATAGCACCGCAGAAAGGGCGCGCCTTATCATCGCCCAGCTACCCCTTTTTTTCAGCAACAAATTAATGCCGCGGTCTAAATTTGGAAGAGGTTAAACGAGTTCTATCCACGGGGTTTCCATCTTGGGAAGAATGTAAATGGGTGCCAGTGGTGCGTCTTCAATTTTAGGAAGAAGATAAATGATTCACTAGCAATGCATATCTCGATACTAATCCAGTCATTATCTAGTGCATCTTTCTTTTGCAAACAATTAATGGCATGCTTCAGTTTTAGGAAGAAATTAAAAGAGTCCTAGCAAATCCGAATCTCGATACTACGAAGGAAGAAGATAAATGGAATCCTGAAAAAAAAGACATTAATGTTTTATAAAGTATTCCAAAAATACGAGCAACATCATACATTTATTAAGATTTTTTGCTTTAACCATACAAATTGGGAATCTCAATGTGCATTCATCACTTCGTAGTATTTAATGACAATTTTAGTACCCATTTAATACCATCCTAAAATTGAAATATGTTATTAATGGTTTGCAAAAATACACGGCTAAATATTTAGATTTTTATTTCATTAGGATATTTGGAGAAATGTTGTGCATTAACAAGCCACAATATAAATATTATTTCTCAAAAATATGTTATTCAAGGAGTACACTGATTTGTGGTCCCTCATATATTTTAATAAATTGGTCCCTAGCGGGTATAGAAATCCTATAAGCTTCCGGGAATGGTAGAAAAAACATGACATGTCACAACTTTAACATATCTACTCCTAAAAGATAATAAAATGCACATACATCCTTGGTTTATGTTTTTACAAAAAAGTACATTGGGATTTTGCAATGTCCTCTCGAGGGAAGTTGATGGTGTCAAAAGTAAAAAAGACTAGATACACAGCGGTAATGCTTGAATATTCCACCATGCCCATCACTGGTAGCACTAAGGAGAGAGTATTTGATTCATGTAGGTTAAAGAGGGACTTCGTTGACATCAACGTTGCCGCCACATAAGACCATTGTCCTTCTCGATTGAGATCCTAAGGAAGCTAAGAACATATGATGTAACATTTTCATCCGTGAGGCCTGCACATACAGTATAACAAAACAAAACATGTAAAGAGTATCCCTTTAGCAAACCCGAGCAAACAATAGATTTGGGGGGGGGGGGGGGGGAGGGGGGTTGCAGCATAACGGGGTAGCATAACGATTGAAGGGAGAAGAGATGTGAGGTCGATGCGGTGATTATTCACCCAACGTGATACAAGGGGAGTTTATCCAGTCACATAGAGGGGTAAATCAGTAACAAATCTCACAATAGCGTTAACCCAATCCTTTTACCTAAAACACAACAAGGAAGTAGTTTAGCGATTCCAAATCGGCGGTAGAGGATATTCGATAGGAGGAAAACACTATATCTACTACTAGATAACCACAACCATGTAGTGTTGGGTGTCGGGACCTTGAACTACCAAGATGCTTGCGTCGAGCCATTGAAGGGTCTAGAAGAGTATGCGGAGGACTAGTTGGTGCCTTGTTGTGGACCGAAAGAGGAAATGAGGGGAAGACGTGGAAAAAAGAGTAGAAGAACCTCACAACCACGTTGCATACATGAGATTGATGAATATTCAAATTCAAAATTAAAAGTAACCATTGACTAAATTCCCGCCCTTAATTATAGGTTGACATTTTATAAATGCAACCATTTTGAGTTAAACGCCGTATTATGGCTTGGATGGCGTATCATCATTTGATAATGTAAATAAAAAAGAACGATCTTTCTAAGAACGCCGATGGACTCGAAAATCCCTAGCACTAACATGACCTCCCAACAAGCCAAAATATTTTACGCAGGAGAAATGCGGGAAAAGATTTGGAGAAACGCGAGATCATGTGGCGTGCATGGTTGAGTTTTCAAATTCAATATCGGGGTAACCGTTGATTAGATTCGCGTGCTTATCTAATGGTCGTCGTTTTGTAAACTAGCATTTTCTTCCAATCACATGCTAACAATCATCTCTAAAAAAACTTTCATCGTAGCTTTGGATGATGTACCATCTTACTGTATCTGAAAATGCAAAATGGCCTTCTAAGAACACCTCTCGGTCGAAATACGTAACAATGACATATGATAAAAAGAAGACAGAAAGAGGAAATTAGGGGCATGCGCGGGAAACGGTGTTGGGGGGGGGGGGGTGCAACGACGTGGCATGCGTTTGTGATATTTTAAATTCAAGATATCAGTTGATTGGATTCCCGCGTTTAACCAACGGTCAACGTTTTTCAAACTGACCACCTCTTTAAAAGCTTTCATCATGGGATGTGGATGTAATGTCTTACTCTATATGATAACACAGAAGGAATTAATTTCTAAGAATATCTATGAAGTCCAAAATACCTGGGACCAACATGGGCTATCACAAAAGTCGGAAGCAGAAACGGGTGGACGACGCGGGAAAATAATAGGAGAAGCGTCGGACTTCATGGCGGACGCTTGCCGCCTTTTTTCAAACTCAAGAGTAACCGTTGATTGGATTCCGGTACTTAATCAACGGTCGTCTTTTTCAAACCGACCACCTCTTTAAGAGTTTTCATCACAGGCTAGATGTATATGGTCTTACTCTATATGATAACACAAAAGGAAAATAACTTCTAAGGACACCAAAGGAGTCCAAAATACCTAGGACCCACACGTGCTATCACACAAGCTGAAAACGGAAATGAGTGGACGGCGCCGGAAAATAATAGGAGAAGCGCGGGACTTCATGGCGGGCGCTTGCCACCTTTTTTCAAACTCAAGAGTAACCGTTGATTGGATTCCCGCGCTTAACCAACGGTCGTCGTTTTTCAAACCGACCACCTCTTTAAAAGCTTTCATCATGGGCTAGGTGCGTATCGTCTTACTCTGTATGTGGTAACACAAAAAGAAAATAACTTTCAAGAACACCAATGGAGTCCAAAATACCTAGGACTGACACGGGCTATCACACAAGCCAAAAAGCGGAAATGAGTGGACGGTGCGGGGAAAGAATAGGAGAAGCGAGAGACTTCATGGCGGACGCTTGCCACGTTTTTTCAAACTCAAGACTAACCATTGATTGGATTGGATTCCCGCGCTTAACCAACGATCATCTTTTTTAAACCGATGACCTATTTAAAAGCTTTCATCATGGGCTATGTATGTATGGTCTTACTCTATATGATAACACAAAAGGAAAATAACTTCTAAGAACAACGATGGAGTCCAAAATACCTATCATCGACACGGGCTATCACACAACTCAAAAAACGGAAACAAGTGGAGGACAGAGGAAAAGAATAGGAGAAGCGCCAGACTTCATGTCGTACGCTTGCCACCTTTTTCCAAACTCAAGAGTAACCGTTGATTGGATTCCCGCGCTTAACCAACGGTCGTCGTTTTTCAAACCGACCAGCTCTTTAAAATCTTTCATCATGGGCTAAGTGCGTATTGTCTTACTGTATATGATAACACAAAAGGAAAATAACTTCTAAAAACACCGATGGAGTCAAAAAATACCTAGGACCGACACGGGCTATCACATAAGCCGAAAGCGGAAAACGAGTGGATGACACGGGAAAAGAATAGAAGAAGCGCGAGACTTCATAGTGGATACTCGCCATCTTTTTTCAAACTCAATAGTAACCGTTGATTGGATTCCCGCGCTTAACCAACGATCATTTTTTTACAAACGGATCACTTCTTTAAAAACTATCAACATGGGCTAGGTGCGTATCGTCTTACTCTATATGATAGCACAGAAAGGAAACTTACTTCTAATAACATTGATGGAGTCCAAAATACCCAAGACCGACATGGGTTATCACACAAAACGAAAACGGAAATGAGTGGACGGCGCGGGAAAGGAATAGGAGAAGTGTGGGACTTCATGACGGACGCTTGCCACCTTTTTTCAAACTCAAAAGTAACCGTTGATTGGATTCCCGTGCTTAACCAATGGTCATCGTTTTACAAACCGATCACCTTTTTAAAAACTATCAACATGGGCTAGGTGCGTATCGTCTTACTCCATATGATAACACAGAAGGAAACTAACTTCTAATAAAATTGACGGAGTCCGAAATATCCAGGACCGACACGGGTTATCACACAAGCCAAGAATGAAAATGAGTGGACGACGCGGGAAAAGAATAGGAGAAACGCGGGACTTCATGACGGATGCTTGCCACCAATTTTCAAACTCAAGAGTAACCGTTGATTAGATTCGCACGCTTAACCAACGGACATCGTTTTACAAATCGATCACCTCTTTAAAAAATATCAACATAGGCTAGATGCGTATCGTCTCATTCTATATGATAACATAGAAGAAAATAACTTTTAAGAACACCGATGAAGTCCAAAATACCTAGGACCGACATGGGCTATCACACAAGCTGAAAGAGGAAACGAGCGGACGACGCGGGAAAAGAATAGACGACGCACGTGACTGCATGGCGGGCGTTTGCCACCTTTTTTCAAACTCAAGAGCAACCGTTGATTGGATTCGCGCGCTTAACCAACGGTTGTAGTTTAAAGCAAAAATTCAAATCCATTCCAAGTATAATCTCACAACCATCTACCCATAGAACCTCATCACGCCTTGGATGGTGTATGATCACCTTGCCCTATCCGGCAACACGGTTACAACTACAATTAGGCTCCTGGAAACACACCTGAAAGAGTGCACATTTACACCGGGGCCTCCTGCAAAGCCTTTTACAAGCAGGACCTCGCAGGCCACACGAAATCGCGAGAGGAGTACATACAGAGTTTGTTTCCAACCCAACAAAGAGGAGCAGATAAAAATAAAAATAAAAAAGACCCGTAGGGGAGGCAGTTTGTTTGCGGATCGGGTCCATATCCGAACTGCTTTTCGGCTGGGTGCAGGCAGGCCGCACCACGCCTCCCCCTCCCTCCACTACAAGTAGCCGCGGCCAGCGCCCGCAGGAAGAGAGAGGCAGGAGGCGCAGAGAGATCTGAGCAGGGGAGCCCTCGGAATAAATCACGCCAAAACCCAACCCAAAGCGCGCAACAGAAACACAACACCACGACGGAAGCCGACGCCGCGGGACAGAGGTAGACGCAGATCCGTCTCGCCGATCGATCTCGCTTCCCGTCCCGTCCCGTCGACGCGCCAGGAGCGGAGAGGGGAGGACGGCGGGGGAGAGGAGCTGCCCGGATCCGCGGCCTGAGTTGTAAGTGCTCCCTGCCTCGAGATCTTCTCTTATGTTTTTGTTGGTTTTGTCAATCTATGCGCGGCGAGGGCCTCGTTTTCGTGCTGGGTTCGTTCGTCGCTGGCGGATTGCGTGTTTGATCTGTGATCCGGGCGAGGCGGGGGCTGACGGGATGGGTGCTGTTTTTTTTTTTGGCTGTGGCGTGCAGGATCGGGGCGTGATCCGCAGTTGTGCGGCAATGACGGCCGAGGGGACGGCGCGCAGCGGCGCCGGCGAGGCGCCCAAGGCGGAATTGGCGGCCACCAAGGTGGTCTCCCCCACGGGGGAGGAGCGCGAGGGGGTCGGCGGCCCCTTCGTGATCGTCAACGGCGACTCCGACGGCCACTCCGACCCCGGCTCGGACGTGGGCGCCGTGGCCGAGGCGGATTCCCGCTCGGAGGAGGAGGATCTGCCCCGGGCCAATGCAGCCCCGGCTGCTGACGCCGGCGGAGATCACCCCACCGCCGGTGGGGAATTGGCCGCTCTGGACGGCGCCGTTGGCCTTCCGTCTTCCAACGGGCATGCTAGCCCCGCGGTGGTGGACAAGTCTGAGGACGATGGTGTGGTCCAAGTCCAAGGGGAGGCAAGCCACAATTCTGAAGCTGGACTGGGGGAGCAGGGAACTGCTGCCGCTGGAGAGCTTGATGGTCAAGATGCTCCAGCAGAACTTAGGATCGACCATGCTGAGGCTGAAGATGATTCTGCTCCACCTGCGGTGGAATCTGTGCTTAATGCCAAGGATGGAGAAAGTGAGAAAAGTGCTGCCACTGAGGTTGTTGCTCCTGAAGAACAGCAGGATGGAGAGAATGCTCCAGCAGAGACCAGTGGTTCAGATGAGCCCCCCAGACATGCTGAGTCTGTTTCCGTTGTCTTGGAGTCTGAGGGCAGCGTCGAGCAGAGCAAAGGAGAAGAGGTTGTTGCTGAGATCATGAAGCCAGGTACAGATGGATCAGCTGTTTTGGGGGTGACTGGACAGCATGATGCTGACACAAGTGTGACTACTGATCCCGTGATTAACGCCGACGAGGGCAACCATGACCATGCTGCAATCACAGAGCTGGTGGAGCAGGATGGGAGCAACGTGCATGACCATGTCGACCAGATTGCTGATTCTTGCACATCTGCTCCTGGGATTGATGCTGATGGGAGCAAAGGGCTGCAAATAGAAGCACTGACTACTGAGCCTGAAGTATTGGATGGAAGCGACTGTGAAGCGACTTCTAAAGGACCTTCAGAAGAGGAAGTTGTCGCAAACGTCCTTGGCTGTGCCAAGGACACTGCTGACACTTCTTTGGAGCTTGAGGGACAGAGCGAAGTTGCCTCTGGTGTTGTTGAAGTGGAAGACATAGTAGGAAAGGATGGTGAGGGGGACTTGCATGATGGCCGCACGGCTGTTGTCCTCTCATCTGACGAGGAAGCAAAACCTCCTGCAAAGGAGGGAACAAATGAGGCCATTCCTGCTGAAGTTGTGAAGGAGGGAATAAGCGAACAAATTGTGCAAGATAATGAATCCGTCAAGGATGATGTCCCTTCTGTCATACTTCAGTCAGCAAATTCAGAAGATCCAGTTGTTGAACCTAAGGGGGATCACATACTCCAGGTAGAAGATGCTACGGGTGATGGAAACACGGCAGTTTCTGATGTAAAGGTTGCCATGTTGGAAATGAATAGAACAGATATCATTCAAACACAAGATCTCAACTCGGCATCTGAAGACAGGAGTGTACCATTGCCTGTGAATTCGTCTAACCAAGTCAAGGAGGAGGTAAACAAAGAAGTTTCCCCTGAGGATGCACTTTTAGCCCAGAATGACTGTTCTTCTGTACAGACTGGAATGCACGAGCAGTTGGAATTACCTGGCACTGGTGCAGCTGCAGCTGATAAAAGTGACAATGTTGTGGTAGAGGCAGAACCAGGTAAAGAGATGGAGGTTGTTGAAGACGTTGCGTTGCATGTGGCTGAAGCATCTACTTTCCATAATGAGCCAAGGTCCATTGATTTCATTGATAACAAGTACGTGCAACCGGATACTGAGTTGGAAATTTGTGATCATGTACAAGCGGAGGAGCGTAATTCTGATGAAATATCTAGCACCGCTATCGATGAAGTTATATCTGGTGTTTCCGTGGAACATGGAACTGCTGTGGCAGATGACGCTGAACTCAGACATGATACAGGAGATGCATCTCTTAGCGAAGCTGCTGTTGACCAAGGTGAAGCTGTTGGATTGACTGATGATAAAGCTGCTGTTGTAGATGAAGTTAAACCCTCTTCTGCTACAGGAAGTGAATCTGATGTGGCTCGTGAAGCTGGTGATGTTTCACAAATAGTCGAATCACGTGATTTGGTTACAGATTGCCAATCTAATAATGACCAGTCGGACATTCTTGACGCATCAACTACGCGTGAAGAGCTAGTTTCTCTGACTGAATATCCTAGCCTGCCAGTTGTTACATTGGAATCTGGAGTTAAGGCTCCTCACTCGAACAAGGCGACGGGGACGTCAGATAAGACATCCAAAGATACTGAAAATATAAATGCATGCAATCTATCTTCTACCGAGGTTGAAACCAAATCTTTGGAAGGTATGCACTGTTTTTATGTATTTATGTATCTTCTCCTTGAAGTTAGTGCTGAATATGGTTGTTTGTTGAAGTACAAATTCTGACCCTGGTTATTGCATAACAGTAGTGGAACCTTCATCTGTTGACGGGATAATTCCAGTGGAAGACCAGAATGATGATGAACATGCACACAAAGGCGAGGAGAAGATTGCTGACAACTCCAGTGAGTCGGCTGTTGATATTGAGAGTGACAAGGGAAATATACAGCTCATGAGGCCACATAAGTTCTTCATCGTAAAGGTTCCTAAACTTGCGGGTGATGATGTCTGGGCAAGGGTACAGGATGCTCAAGCTCATCTAGATCGCCTGACTCAAGAAAGAGATGCAATTAATGTTCGCAAGAAAAAGCAAAGGGTAACAGAGCGTCCGAATGTTCAAGTCTCCTTTTCCTTCCTTAGCACGTTTCTGACTTCTGTATTAATATATTGCAGGCTGCCTTTGAAGAGTATCGGGAGAAGTTAGACGCAGCACGAAAAGAAGAGAATGAAGCGAGAGCTGTACATTCCGGCAAGAGGAATGTTCTAGATGGTGTACGGTCAACGATTGGGAAGTTGAATCAAGCAACTTCAGTTGAAGAAATCGATGAGTTGGTAAGAATTCTGCGCTGGTGTATTAACCTTATTAACATTTTTCATGTTATATTATTGTGATTTTTGATCTGGCATCTTATGTTAAAAATTCTGATGATTTAGATCATGAGGAAACAGAAGACTATGCAACATGAGACAATTCCTTTGAAAGAAGAGAAGCTTCTGATTAAAGAGATTAATGAACTGAAAGCCCAAAGGAAGCAAGCGTGCTCCAATATGGGCTCAGAGGCTGAAATGAGTGAAGCATTCCATCAAAAGGATCACATTCATGAGCAACATAAGGTATTTTCTTAAGCCACACCTTGTTCTTTTCAATTCGTATTTCATTAATTTTATACTGACCTATGTTCTCTTCTATAGACTTTGAAGAAGGAATCAGATTTACTTTTCAAAAACCTAAAGTCCCTTGAGGAGAACCGAAAAAGGATCCAAAAATGTTTCGAGGATGAAAGAGCTGCACTCAGAAAGTTAAATGATGACCTGTATGCTGCCAATGAACTACGTCAACAGGCCTACGAGACTTGGGTTGAGCTGAGAGGAGAACCGGGCAAGAAGGTAAGAAGCGTCTTGTTGGCTTGTAGTGTTTAGATTATTATTTCCTTTGTTAGGAGAAATATTACTGTGCTAGTGGCTAATAATGTAGAGTCTACTCTGTAGTATTTCTGGTTAGCTGTGTGAAAAACTGAAAATCCTTCTATTTCTTTGGCATGGCAGAACAAGTACTTCTTCATGTACAAGAAGGACCGTGATGCTGTGGGCAACCTCTTAGCAACTGGTGACATGGATGGACTTAAGTCATATTGTAATAATCAGGTAAATCACACGACACCATCTCTGTTATTATCTAGTTATGCATTTGGTAGGATGGATATTTGGCCTTGGTTTTGATGTTTCAGTTGCTTGAGCTGGTCAACTTACATGCGCTTTTGAGCCAATTGGCCAACAGTATTTAGATACAGTCCACTGACATTTGCAATTTGTTATCTCGGTACAAAACATGGCGGTGCCAGAGCTATAATACATATTTGAATGTACTATAGGGTTATGATCTACCTTCAGATGAGAAGTTCCTACAACTAAGTAGTATGCTAATTCGTTCATAGTCTCTCCTATGATTGATGAGTATCAGCATCCTCATGACTCATTTCTTATGCTCTTTAAATAGTTATTAAACTATGACAGTTGTTGTTCTTTCTTGATCCTCATATAATCTGATGCTATTTTACTTTGATCAGTAATTTACTAAATTTTGAATGGTCTTCCTCTTTCAGGTAGAGGGCTTTATGGAGATGTGGAACAAAGATGATGACTTCCGCAGGCTGTATGTTGAAGCAAACCAGATTAGCACTCTGAGGAGATTAGGTACCCATGATGGAAGATCACTTGGTCCTGATGAGGAGCCTCCCGTCATTCCCAGTAACAATTACAGTAGAAGGCCGAACAATCCATCTCAACTCACTGTTTCAAGCCCAAATGTGCCCATTACAACTTCAGAAGCAGCACCTGAAAAGTCTGCTGCAGTTGTTGTCCCTGTAGAAGAGGATTCCTTTCCTGTTTTACCACCAACCCAGATCCATAAGCAGGCCAAGGCGAAGGCAGCTGGTAGTTCATCCCAGAAAGAAATAACCCCAGCTCCAGCTCCAGCTCCAGCTCAAGCTCAAGAAGTGGTAGATGTAAAACAAGCTGAGAAGGAAAAGGCTCGTCTTAAGGAGGAGTTGGAGCTAGCAAGGAAGGCGGAGGAGTTGGCACGCAAGGAGGAGGAACTAAGAGAGCAGAGGGCTGCAGCTGAAAAGGAACGACTCCGCTTGGAGCAAATAGCCAAAGCTAAGGAAGCCGAGGAAAGAAAGAAAAAGAAGGCAGAGAAGGCTCAGGAAAGGGCGGAGTTCAAAGCACGCAAGGAAGCTGAGATGAAGGAAAAGGTATGTTTCCGCAATTTTCTGCCTTCCATGTTAGAGCTCATTTGTTCTTGATACACTGTACTGCCCACACAACAAATTATTAATTCCCATCCTTATTGCCAAATATCTGCAGAAGAAAGCAAAGAAATCTAAAAAGGCCGGCACTACAGCAGCAGACTTAGCAAGTGGCGAGAGCAACTCTGCAGCTATAGCGGCAGCAGACACTGAAAGCAACACATCCCAAAATGCCAGGAATTCTGAGGTTCCTCAACCACCACCCCCAAAGAGGATCACCATTAAACCAACTGTGAGGCAGCTGCAGCCCATGCCCGCACCCCTGCGTAACAGGGGCAAAAGGAGAACGCGGCAGTACATCCTCATCGGAGTCGCGGTCGCCGTAGCTGTCGTCGCGTTGATCCTGGCGGGCAGAACCTTAGACCTCCCTGGTTTAAGTTCTCTTCGCTTCTGAATTAGTTAGTACTACCCCCTATGGATGGCGAGGCTTCCTGCGCACATATTCTTCATCCGCAGCCTCAGGGAGGTGGAGGTGGCTTCTGATGATAGAAAAGCTGGATAGTTGTTTTGCGGAAACTTGGTTGCTCTGCCTAGACATGGTTTACTTTTTCTGTTTGAACCGTTGATGTTGTTACTGTACCTATTTACCTCATAGATTGTGTTGGGAGTGCATTGTGGTAGACTTGTTGGATGGTGGCGACATATATTCGTTAAAGTGAACATATAATAATTATATAGATTTATTTTGGACAAATGTTTTGTGGTCTGGTGGTTATGGTTTATCTGTTGTTATACCTCTGTGTTTTTATGTTATTGCATTATGTTCAGTTGGTGTTGACTCACATTTTGCTTGAATTGCTACTTGGTAGCGGGAGAAACCATCATGGAGATTGGAGATAAGGTGAGTTTTAGATTACTCTTTTAGGGCCTATTTGATTCAAAATATTTTCATAGAACTCTTGGAGGATCAAAACCCTTTGCAATTTTTGAAAAGGTTTCCTAGAAGATTTGTTTGAACTCATAGGGTATTCATCATCTACTCAAACCTCTTGGGAAAAAAGATCTTTTGTTTTTTCTCAAGCTATATTCCATAGGCAATTTAGCATCCATTCAAACTTTTTTGGTAGAAAAGTCCTCTGTTTTTCCTCAAACAGACCAAAAGATCTGACATACATATAGGAGCTACACTTCTGCAGCGATAAACATCACTCATTCACTCCCCTTCGCCTTGAGACACGCATCATGTTTTTAGCCTCTCCATTCATCTCAAGCTTCTGCCCCTGCTCCTGCCAATGTTCTCCACGAAGCCCTCCCCGATCCCCTCGCCGATGCCCTCGATGAGTCCGCCGATGACGCTGAAGAGCGCGTTGATGGTGACCTTGGCCACGGCGACGAGCGGGTTGCTCTTCTCCGGCGGCACCACGCCGTGCTCGTAGAGCCCGTTCACCATGTCCTTGGCGCACTTGGCGTGCAGGTAGTAGCCGCACGGCATGCACTGGTAGACGCGCCCCGAGCGCCGCTTCCGGCACACCTGGCACACGAAGCTCGTGGCCACGCCGGCGCCCGCGTCCGGCGCCAGCAGCAGCGGGTGGCCGTGCGCCCGCAGCTCCATCCGGCGCGTCATGGCCGCGCAGCACGGGTGCACGTCGAAGCTGCAGCACGCGCACCGGAACGAGAAGCCCTTCACCGACTTGCCGCAGATGTCGCACTTGCACCGGAGAAACCCGCCTGACGATCAAAAAATGCATCTTCGTCGTGAGTGGGCAGCGTGCCGGGCGTGTGATGGCTCGGAAACCATTACCTGGCTTCTCGAAGAAGAGGAGGTGCTGGTGCTTGGGATGGAAGGGGTGGTCGTGCAGGGAGGGCGGCGCCATGGCGCAGAACTCGTGCAGCTGGAAGCCGCAGATCTGGCACATGAAGCGCTTGCCGGCGCCGTACTCCTTGCAGCCCATGCAGAGGAAGAGGTACGGGAAGTCGAACCGGGCCAGCCGGTGCTCCGGGTGGCTGAAATGCACCATCTCGCCGTCGCCGGCGTGCTCTGGCTCGTGCTGCTGCTGCGGCTGGCTCTGGCTCGTCTCAGGAAGAACGCCATCGTCTCCGGCCGGCAGCTTGCCGCTGAGGTTTCTCGGGTTCATGGACACGCACCTGCTCATGCCGCTCGCTCTCCAGAGTACATACATGTTTTGGGCATTGTGCCTGAGGCCATATATGGAAGGCTCCTGAAAGCTTGGGCAGGAAGGCCTCTCCATGGACCATGGTGTTGCTGTCGCAGCAAAACTAATGGTTAATCCGGCCCATTCGTCCACAGCTAGGACTGCTGCTGCTGCTGCTGCAGGAGCAGCAGCCTTGGCACACAATGCGGTAAAGCCAGGTTTTGATGCTTGTGTGAGGAACAAGTCTTGTCTCCTGTGAGACTGACTGAGGAAGTTACAGCATCAAGAAATCTCGTTTTGCTTTCGCAGCATCTAGTTCCTGATCGGGGTTCAGAATGCCAACCAGGCTATGCAAGTAAGATCAGAAACTACCGGGCGGGTTATGGCATATGCTGGTTCCTTTTGCTTGATGTGAAAAAGATTTTTTTCGTGCCTGACTCTGATGAACCAGGCATGACTTTCTATCTCATGTCATTATATTTTCACAGAGATGATAATTGCCTCAGGGTGACGAGGAAGTTTGGATATTTTCTACTACTCATATCCATGTTTTGTTTCACTGGAATATACATGTAAAGAAAATGTGGAATCGAAACCGAACGATGGCTTTCCGATAATACTCACGCGGAAACAGAATTTCATCCTCAAATGCGGAAATTTCCGTCTATCTTCTTTCCGCTATAAACCTGTTGGCACTGAACAACAATAATGAGGTGCACAAATTCATCGTAAATATGCACACTACACAATCCCTTCACTTATAATAAACTTTGAGAATAGCTTCAACCAACAAGTAAGTAGCGTAACAACACAAGTAGCGTACACATAAACTTTGAGAACAGCTTCAACCAACAAGTAAGTAGCGTAACAACACAAGTAGCGTACACATAAACTTTGAGAACAGCTTCAACCAACAAGTAAGTAGCGTAACAACACAAATAGCGTACACATGTGACACATGATTTAACATGAAAAAATCTTCTCAAGTAAAAAACACGGCTGTAGACCGACCGGTCCACACAACTTCACTATGAGAATAATGAGTACAAAGTCTTTTCTAGAACCTTTAGAGAGAGTTACAACACATTCTCCACATTGCAAATCTGCAACAACAACAACAACCACAAGAGGCAAGATTTCAGCAAAGCAGAGTACACAAAGCTTCTGTCCCCTTCAGTATTTTGCAAACTGCTCTTAAACAGCTGAACCAAGCAACATCAAATTTGACATACAAACAGACACACGAGTTCCTGAGTTCCCCTTAAAAATTTCAGCTCAATTGTACACTGTTTGCCTATCCAAACTGTTTGTCTTTCAAAACTAACGTGTTCTGAAACCGCAACAGTCATAGCTCACAAAATCATTCTCAAATCTGATGATCCACTGACCCAATCCTCAAACCAGCTAACCAGATCGAAGCAGTCAAAGTAACGAACGAGCTCATCAAGTTTGAGGTCGATGCAAGCACGTTTGAGCCTCCAATCATTAGCTTAAATACTGCTAGTGAGATGCACCAAATCTGGACATAACCTTCACTTCTTCTTCTTCCTCTCTCTCATAGGTTGTGTTCTTCTTTTGTGTGTGCTCTTTCTCACTCTCATAAATGACAGCCACCTCCAGCAGGGGTGGAGTGGCTAGGATTTTCTCCTTGCTCCCTTCACCAGGAAACACCCACAACCGTTGGATGCAGCGAGAATCAACGGGTGACATGTGTTGGACTTATGAGCTGATGTTGGGCTGCCAACACACCTCCATATGGAGGGTCTTAGCCCAACAAAACCTAATCCTCTTCAGTGAAAAACAACCAACCTAACCCTCTTCTTACTCTCGTGCCCCCCCTCCCCCCTCCTCGTGGTTTTCGAGTTTAGGCAAACTTTGTTTTTTGTATTCATGTCCGTATCACACCGTATTTGGTTTCTATCTGTTTTTAGCAATATCTGATTCCATATTAATTTTTGGGATTTTCATAAACATTTCCTTTTCTTAGAAATACATAAACAAATGTGGCAACACTCAGCTTCGCTAGTTTTCTGCTCCATTTTCACCCCTTTTCATATTTATTCGCTAAACTCCGGATCTTCGACATCTTGTACCTAAAAGTTTCAAACCAAAGAAACTTGGTCCTCTGTCACTAGGTCAAGCAGTATGACCAATTAGGCAGGAGTTTATTTCACAAAATAGGGTTAAATGAGAAAAAAACTATAGAAAAGCGTTTTTTGATAAAAACTATAGATTTGGAGTCTGCTGGAACTAACATTATGAAAACTAAAAAGAATGGAAAATACTAACAAGTAATGAATAAAGCACTTTTGAGTTTGAGAAATGCTTTTCTCGCTTCTTCTCCACACCTTTCTGTAACAACTCAGTTAAAGGCCTGCTGCTAGCTCCATATCCCGGTTCAAACCTCCTGTAATAATATTTTTGTGGGAAATAGAAAAAAGGTTATTCAAGAAAGTCACAAAATATTTAAAGAATTACAGGAAATCAATAGCATTATTTTGGTAATATTTTTAAATATTTGTGATTTTGTTCCAATTTTGATTTTTTGGAACACTTATGATTTTTTTTCCTTTTTCTTGAATTAGGTTTTCACCAACTTTCTCACATTGTGCTCTTCTAAGCTTGTTAGATTCCGTGGTGGATATAGAGGTTGATCACCGGGGGTGCCAGTCTTAGATATCACAATGTAACACTACTACCAAGTGAACAAAATCTAACACTACTAAGTGAACAAAACTGGCATTCTTGGAGGGGGTGCTAGGCACCTCTACTACTCCCTCCATCACAGTTTATAAGGCGTGCACGTGTATCTAGGTCGTTAATTTGACTTATATAAAATATATTGTTTAACATAAAAATTATATCATTAAAAAATAGAACATCTAAAGTTTCTAATGATATATTTTTTGTAATATATGTCTCTTATTAAGTTGGTCAAATTGACGACCTAGATACACGTGCAGGCCTTATAAACTGAAACGGAGGGAGTAGATCCGTCCTTGCTCACATGTCCGAAGGTACGGTCATACGGTGAACCATACCACGTTGGGTGTGGTCAGACACCAAATTTGGTCAATTTTCAAAAGCTTGGGGGTTCAAAATGTGACTATGAAGTTCTAGTTGGATCTTGGATGCCTAAAAGAGTTTTGTTTTGTGTGGCGACTGTTCTACAAAAGAGCCCACTTTAGTTGTATGTAAGATGCCCGAATTTTAAATCCAGGAAAGTTACTTTTCTGACCGTTTCAAGAATCACGTTGATTATTTTTCTTGTGTAGTTTCATGCCTTCTTGCATTGAATTTCTGGCTGGCCTCTTTTTGGGCCAGACAATTTTCCTATTAGGCTTCAAGCCCATTACACATTGCATGTTTTTAATGTTTTTTATGCGTTTCTCCTTTTCCTTTTGTTTTGTTTTATCTTTTCATTTCTGTTTCATTTTATCTTTTCCTATATGGATATTTTTGTGATGTTGGGTAAGTGTACATAATATGTGTAAATTATACTAGAGTGTAAATTTGCACTATTATATGCTTATTCTTTGCATATTACAAAAAAGTGCAATTACAGTGCAAAAGTACGAAGCTGTGTGCAAGTTTTTTTTTTCATTTTATTTTTATTAGAAGGCAATACCAATATTACAAATTCTTCCTTCCATAGAAAAATATATTATTTTGATTTTTTCAGTTTTTATTTTATTTTGTTTCTTTTTAATGGTAATAGCAATGCCAATAATTCATTACTTCTCAGGAAACTTGTTGCTTGTGAAAATTCTACTATGGTATGCTTATTCTTGCGTATTATAAGAGAACCCCATTTATGTGTATTTTTTCATTATTTTCTGTAGTTTTTTTATATGGTAACACCAGTGACACTAATTCAGTTTCATAGAGAACTTTATTATTGCAATTTGAGTTTATCTTCTTTCTTTTTCAATGGTAATACCAATGCAACTAAACCACTCTTTCTTAGGGAACTTATTTTTTGAGGAAATTCCATTATTATAGGCTTATTATTGTATATTGTGAAAAAGTGCAATTTTCTGTGTAAATTTTCTGTATTTTTTTATTTCTCATTAAAAGGCAGTACCAAAGGCACTAATTAATTCTTCCTTATAAAACATTATTATTTTGAATTTGTTAGTTTTTATTCCATCTTGTTTCTTCTTTAAGGGTAGTACCAATGCACTAGTTCAATCTGTATTCAAAAACTTACCTTTTCACGAAAATTCCTCTATTATATGCTTATTGTTGCATATTACAAAAAACAAAGTTTATATGTAAACTGTGTGCAATTCTGGCATTATTTATTATTATTATTATTTTCATTTATTTTCAACTTAAATGGTCATACCAATGCCAACAATTCATTCTTTTCTAGAAAAAAATATTTTGATTTTAGCTTTTATTTCATTTATCTATTACTGAGAGTTAATACCAATGCCACTTATTCATTCTTATCAGATTAAAAAAAATCATTATTATATGTGCATTCTTGCATATCATAAAATATACAATTTATGTGTTAATGGTGTGCAATTTTTATCATCATATGGTTTTATTATTTTTATTTGATTTATTCTCAGGGTAATACCGATTCCACTAGTTTAAATTCTCTTAGAAAACTTCTTTCTCTATTTCAAGTGTCTCTCGTCCATGTGTCTCTACTTCAAGGAAAGACGACTAGGGTTTCTGCTTCCTGTCGGAGTGTCAGTTATCTGCCTCGTCTCCTGTGAGCTTAGAGCATCTCTAACAAACCGCTTAAACTGGTTAACCCCGTAAAATGAGGTGTTTATAGTTTTGGTCAGAAAACGGCGCAAAGCAGACGCCGTAATTTTTTTCGACCCTTAAACTTTTGAAGGAACACGGTAAATCCATCGACGAAAACCTTATATGTACAGTTTCGAAGGCAATATATAGTTCAACCCGTAAACCGGTCAAACCTCCTCGCACAGACGCACTCGGGTGGAAGTAGCCGGAATGTACGTGGAACTCATTGGAATTTGTCATCGCACGTCGGAAGAAGCCGCTACATGCCGGAATTTGTCGCCTCCGGTCCAAACTGGGACCGATTCGACCTCCGCTGCCGAGGAGAGGCCGTCCACGGGCAGGGAGGAGCAGGCCACCGACGGCCCGAATCAGGGTGGTGCGGCACAGGAGAAGAGCGAGGTAGGGGTGGAGGAGCTCGCGCGGCCACGTTGGTGAATGCGCGCACGACGGTGGGCAGTGTCGGGCTCAAATTAGGGACGGGCGGGCATGCTAGGGAGCGCGCAGTCGGGGCGGGGGGCAGGGCTCCTCCACTGCATGCGTGGCCCGGAATGGGCGGCGCCGGGACGAGGCGGGCGGCGCCGGGGCGTGACGGGGCGCCAGGGCGAGGCACGCCTTGGTCGGAGACGGCTCTTGGGACGGGAGGAACAAAGAAAAAAGTAAGGTACAGTGGACTATAGTTTCATTTACGGGGTTTGCTTTGTCCTGGATAATTTCACACCTGAAAAACGGTTTACATTTCCCCTTATACGCGTTTTAAGGGTCGATTTTTACGGGGTCTCCTAGAGATGCTCTTAGGGCCATGGGTGCATGCTGGATCTCGGTCCTTGTCAAGAGAAAGGCTGCATTTTTTATGTTTCTTCAAGTTTTGTTAGGGTTTATGTACTGTTTAGAAAGATGAGATGTTGACGACTTCTTGAAGATGGAATAAGGTTCTTCTCGCCTGACCCCATTTCGATGGTGTGTCTAACATCATGGGAGGGTGTTTGGAGGTGCGTCTCTCGTGGATCTCACGAGATTTGGTTGATGGTTGTCTTCGGTGGATCTGTTTAGACCCGGTCTTTGTTTGTTTTTGTTCATGTGTCTTCATGTTGGATATCTCCGATTTAAGCTTTTCTTCGCCAACGACGGTTGCTGTTCTGGTGTGTTGGTCCTACGTGATCTTAGCACGATAATTTTTTGACTGCCTACTACAACAAGTTATGTCCGATTTTAGGGAGGGAAGGATGATGACTATGACGTGCCTTCGGTTTCCTTCAATATTTATAGTCATCATGAGTTTATTATTTTGTATGTCCGTGGTACTGTTAAGATTGAACGTAAATAGATTGAAAGTTTCTCGAGAATTTTTCTTGGGAAAATCTATTGAGAGGCGCTGCACCTCTGGCCTCCCGTGCGGCGGGCGGCTCGCAAAGATTCGTGCAGAATCTTGCGGTTGCCAGCGCGCGACCGACCGCCCCGACCTCGCCCACCTTTTTTTACGTCCCCAGGCGGGGGACTGTTCAAATTTTGTTTTTTTTCATTATCCGCGCCCCATTCTCCTCACAAGCCGTTGTCCCCGAGAGTCAGTCTGGCGAAAGCGGAGGCGGATCCGGTGATCCCCGCGCGACGAACTACGGATTCGGCGCGAGGAAAGGGGGATCCGGTGCGGCGTAGGGTGGATCTACAACCGTCGCCGGTGTTGGAGGGCGAGGAACTCAGGTGAGTGCTTTTCTATGCGGCAGTTACTGCTCATGCTCGGTAGGGATCCGTCGTCGGGGTTGGTCGTCGGTGGCGAAGACGCCCGTGTTGATGTCCTCCGCCTGGGCGGCGGCCGAGTCGGAGGAGGCCGAGGAGTAGCCCTTATAGGTGGTCCTCCTGGAGGTGATGGCGGGGCTGGTGGGGCTGGTGGGGGACTCCGTTTTGTGGTGATGGTGGGGAGGGTGATGGTCGAGTGCGAGGAGGGGGGATGATGATGCGCCGGCGCTGAGGAGGAGGCGAGCGGCGTGGGGCGGGGAGGGGGTGCGGCCCTGGTGGCCGAGGAGGAGCGGGGTGGCGCCATCGGAGGCAGAGGCGGGGGCTGGTGGGGAGTCTGTTTTGTGGTGATGGTCGAGTGCGAGGAGGTTGGGGATGATGATGCGCCGGCGCTGAGGAGGAGGCGGGCGGCGTGGGGCGGGGAGGGGGCGCGGCCCTGGTGGCCGAGGAGGAGCGGGGTGGCGCCATCAGAGGCAGAGGCGGGGGCATCGGAGGGGGCGATGGAGAGGACGTAGGAGAGGACAGTGGTGCTTCTGTAGAGTGCGACGACAATGGCGGGGGGTGTGCAGGTGGAGCGCAAGATGGGGCGCCCTCCTGTTGCTTGATTTTGCGGATGGGCCGTACCATGGGGAGGCGGGTGACGAGGTAGAGGTTGTCCTCCTGGACTGCCTGACTGTGAGACCGACTGGTCGAACAGAGACGAAAGTATGGCCATAGTGACGGTCATACTGTCTGCAGACGAAAGTATCTGCTACTGACTGCAGGTCGTCGGTGGCGGCCAGCTCGAGCAGGTAGGGAGGAGGGGTTTGGGTGGGGATGGTCGTGGGTGGAGGGGGACATGGCGGCGGCGGCGAGGTTGCGCAGGCCCCGGGCACATGATTTTGTCTGCAGACGTTAGTTAGTTAGCTAGTTAGTTAATTACAGGTGATGTCCACAAGACGTTAGTACATCTTTAGTTACTGTCAGCATACATACATCGATGATGGATCACTTCACTTGACAGGTACTAGTAGTAAGCAAGGAAGCAAGTAAAGGAGGGAGTGACAAGTGTGCCAACACTGTCCAGTAACCTCCCTCTCAAATCATCTCATCCATGGATAGGATATGCTACTGACTGTCTGGTCAGTTTCAGTTAGAATCGAGTACATGAACTGATGTTTGCCTGTTGCTTCACTGCTGCTCGACCATCCCTCCTCGTTGAAGCAGCAAGCAAGGTCCCCTTTCCGAATAATGGCATCCTGCATGATCCCACTGCATGATCTGCCTGCCTCCCTGAAATCATGCATGCGGCTTACTTACTTGAGAATGGCCTTTTTTATGTGACAACTGAATATAAATAATTTGGCAAGTAAGCATGTTAAAATTGACGATCAATTTTTTTTTTGCAAATCTGACAAACTAATCCTCTACACGGCAACTAGATATAAATAAATGACGCTACTACAGAGAGGCGCCGCACCCGCGCCTTCCTGAGCGGCGGCCGCTATCGAGCTTTTTTTGTGAGGACCGTGCTCCCCTGCTCGTAACAGAAGCCTGTGTTGAAACCGAAAAGCAGTTCATGCATTCAAAAAGGAACGACAAGGAGCAGAAAAGTTAAAAAATATAGCATGGTAGACACAACAGTAGGCACTGGATACTGTGGTAGGCACTATTCACCCCACAGTTCAAGCCCAACTGCACGTATCAGTTATTATTGTCCGGTTTAAAGTGTTTTAGTTGCCAAATTATAATAATTAGTTTCAGTATTTAGAGCATTTAATTGCCATACTAGACATGTTTAGTCATCACATTTTTTTCTGTCACTTGTTTAGTCATCACATTACAGTTACTTAGTTGTCAGATTACAAGTATTTTATTGTCATATTAATCATGCTTAATCATCAGATTATTTTATACATACTTACTTATGTCAGTACTAAGCTAGCGATTCCACTACACAGTTACAACCTATGTGTTTTCGAGTTTTCATATAGGTTTGCCTTAATATTACCATTTTTTTTGTTTTTTTAAATGAAACAGGGATTTCTGAAAATGCCAAGGAGAAAGAGGAACTGAACGGAATACGCTGTAGGTGGTAGGGGAGCAGTCAATAAGGTTTCTGGTTTTACATTTTTATTACTCGCCTTTTATTTTTCTTACGTCAGCACATTGTTTTGTAGGAGTTGCCACTTTTTTTCCTATAGTATTTGCCAAAACAATAGTTCATAGTTACCATTTTTTATTTGTTTTTCTCAGGGCCACATTGACGGTACTGAGCGAAATAGGGCATCACCACATGCTATTTGCAAGCTATACAAGCACATAAATGAAGATCAACATGCTGCTATCAGGGACATGGGTACTGGAGCGTTCCTTGACATCAAGTGTGGTTACTTGCACAACACCCTTGTGACATGGTTCACTAGGCAGTACCACTCAGGGAGGAAAGGTTTTGTTGTGCCTAGACGTGGGTTCATCCCACTAACCGAGGAATCTGTTCATAAGATTTTGGGCATTCCTCGTGGAGATATCGAAATCAAGTATGAAGCTGACTATGACAATGAAGATGAAATTGCAAGTTCTTTGTTTCTAGGCTATGGCAGCAAGCCAAAGATCACGACAGTTGCTACTGCAATCATCAACAACAACAATGGTGATGCTAGTTTTAAGAAGTTATGGCTTATTTATATCGTCTCAACCGTGTTGGCTCCTACAACGGATACAAGGATCAGCAACAAGTGCTACCCCATGCTGGTAAAAGTCTACTTTATGAGAGGTTTTTCTATTTTTTGCTGATTTTTTTTGCTAACACTCTTTTTTGTTTTGTTTTTTTAAAAAGGAACACATTGACCAGGCAAACAGGCTCAACTTGTGCAAATTTGTTGTGGCCCAGCTACATGAGCACCTCTCAAAGGGCAAGTTCACAAAAGGATGCCTTCTTTACTGCATGGTGAGTGACAATCCAAAATCAAAAGTACAAACCCAACGAATAATTTTGTTGTGGCCCAACTACATTTTGTCTTTTTATTGTATCTGTTTTTGTACCCAAAAACCAAGCAACTATGGATTTTTTTTAAAATCTGGCAGTTAGTGTGTATATATCTGACAACCAGCTTATATATATTTGACAACTATGTTTATTTGAATCTGGCAATCAGTTTTAACTGATTTGTGTCTTTTTGTATTATTTGTTGCATCCACAGCTACGGTATCTTGATGCTTTGGATTGCGATGGCATGGAGCTTGAGTTACCTGACACCCCGTACACAGTGAATGCATGGTCCAAGACACATGTCGATGTTGTCGCTGAGATGGACATGCTGGAGCATGATCCACCCAGTTTTGGCAACTTTCAGGTTCTTTTTTTGTCTCCTTCCACATTTATGACAATAGCTTCATTTTTAGAATAGTACTTTCATAGGATAAATGTCTCATGGAAAATCAACTGTTTTTTCCGTTTTTTATGCACGCACATGCAGTTAAAGGGAGAATTTAGAGAGGAGAGTCACGACAGATTTGATCTGTTTGGGGGACCTGGGGGCTTCGAAACCTGGATGAAGCAAAATATACATCCTAGTTGCTCTGAAAGTGTAAGAATTTTTTTTGTGTATATGGATGTGCATTTTTTTCTCTGCGGCAAGGGCTTTTGAGTTCATATGTATGTGTATTTTTTGTGTATTTTTGCTCTAAAAATAATGCTTTTTCTGTATTTTTTATCCTCACAGGATAAGCTTAAAGCTACCACAGTTATCACCAAGTTTGCATCAGGGGTTGGCACATTGTTTAATCAGTTTGCATCAGGGGTTGACACACTCCTTACAGAGCTCGTGCAGGGACTGACGGCACCCGCAACCAGAAATACAACTACAAGTAGAATAAAAAGGGGCACCGAGGCAAGAGAAAGTGATGATACATTGTCCGAAGATTCAACAGAATCTGATAATGACACAAATGAGCACAACGTGGATATTGAACATGACAAAAAGAAGAGGATGACAAGGTAAAGTAACCCGACAACTAGCCATATAAAATATGTAAGTTGTAATTAGTGTGCCACTTGTCATTTTCACACTTACCATTTTTTCCCCGCAAAACACTAATGCAGAGAGGAGGACATCACCTGAGGCAATGTAGAATCACCATTGATGAAAAATGTGAGAGATGTGGCAGGTGAAATGGAGAACACGACGTATGATCCATGTAATGCCCCCAGTGTAGGACTTTCCTTTTTTTTGTAAGCTTCCATGTGGGACCACCTTGACTTTGTCATGAGAGTTCCTATGCATGTATGATTTCATGTGTCACCTTCTAATTTGCATTTGCATGCATGCATCCATGCCATACCATCCTTGCCATACCTTATGTTTCTATGTCATGTTATGATTGCATGTGATCTTGCTAGGTGTAATGTTGTGGTATGGTAATTTCTGGTGTTGAGGCACATGTGATGTTGGTGTGTGATGGGTAGGAATGAGTGCTAGGCATTTCAAAGCTCTTTGCTATTTAAAAATCCTTTTCCCTCCTATCATCTCATGTCAAAATTCTATCTTCCCAAAAGTTATTCTAAAATGTCTGGTGGTTAGAGTAAATTGTGGTTATGAGGAGGTGTAATTTTGCTGATTTGTTCTTTGATTTTTAAAGGTGCAAATAAACCCAAAACAGTAAATTAATTACTGTTTTGCATTTATTACAAATGGCTCTAAATATTGTTTTCCTATTTTATTCTATTAGGCCATAATTCCTTATGCCCAGGGGATTTTTCCTTTTAAGTTTATTCCCACCAGATTATTTGTTTTATTTCTTTTCCTTCTGGTGTTTCTTTTATTTGAGAAAGGCCACTGGGGCCTTTCTTATAGTGGTTGCCGTGGGCTTCCTTCCACTTTGCTGGCCCAGTAGCTCTCCCTCCCGGCGCTAGGAGCCCACGCCAGCAGCCCCCTCCTTCCTGACGCCGTCACTCCTCCCCGCGCGTTTTCCTTTCCGTCAGAACGAGAGAGAGAGAGGGGAGTTGACGCCGTGAGCAGCAACGTCGAGGTCCCCCTTTTAAGTGCGTTGGCGTCCGTGCCCTCTTCCCTCATCTAGGGTTCCTCCTTCCCTCCCATCTCGCGCCGCCACCATCTCGTTCCCCATCTCTCTCCCCCTCTCTTCTGTCAGGTAAGGCAGTGGTAGGAGTAGCCAGTAGAACAGAAGGCCATCGCCGGCGACCGTCGCGCCCCCGCCTCCGTTCGCCGCCGTCGCCATGTCCGGGCGCTCGGGGTGGATCCCTGCGATCCATTCCCGGCGCTAGAAGCCCCGGAGATCGGCCACACCAACGACCCCGAGCCCGTCAAGGAAGTGCCCGCGGTGACTCCTTCCTCTCCTTCGGTTTTGTAGTGCAGAACTTCTTCGTCGACGGCCTTCTTCCCCTCTGGCGCTCCTCCTTCCCGATCGGCGCCCCCTCTTCTTCCCTAGGTGAGGACGTCACCCCCCCTTCTTCTTCCTCCCCGGTTCGCCTAGATCCGAGATGGGGTCTTTGTGATCCTTTGTGTGCTGATCGTTAGAGCCAGTAGGTTGTGTGCGTGCATCTCCTCGGTCAGGGTGGTGTAGAGAGGTAGCTGTAGCAGGGGAGCTCTTCCCCTCGGTTCGCAACGTCGGGAGCAAGAGATCTTCTTCGGTAGCGCGGCAACAACAACACCGGCAAGAGCAACCCGTCAGGCTCTCTCTCGCTGGCGTTCTCTGTAGACAGAGGGCGATTTCCCGTTAGCTGTTCTGTTTGAGTTCCCCCCTCTGCCAGTAACCACATCGTAGCCCAGTGGTTGTTCCATGTTTGTGCCTGATGAGAGGTTCTGGGTTCGATCCCCCCTCGGCCTCTTTTTATTTTGCTGTTTCTTTGCACATTGACCAGTGAATCAGCTTACTCTGTTTCTTTCCTCTATCCTGTCGACTAGATGGCAGTGGTGTAGTGGTTTGTGGCTGTTGCTGGAACCAGAGGTTCTGGGTTCGATTCCCAGCAGCCTCTGTTTCTTTTTTTTCTGTCTTTTTTTGCCTATTTAATCTCTGTTTTTCCTAACTCTTATACAAAGTGGCTTGTTATTGCTGTTAATTCTGCTGGTTAACTATCTCTTAGGATTAGTGGTGTTCATTTCTGTTTCTGCTAGTATAGTTAGGGTAGATTTAATTGTGTGTGTGTTTTGCACACTAGTGTTTGTTAGATGATGTATTGCTAGCCTTGTGAACCTATGATGAGTGCATCTTGTGGTGTGAAGTTACACTTGGTAGGAGTTTGTGCATGTTGACGTGGTTTCTTGTGAGTGTTGTTCTTAAGGTGTGAAAGTAGCACTAGTTAATCATGTATAGCCCCATCTTTCGAGCTTTAGGTGGGCTAAGTTGATCTTGTAGTTTTAATTGCTTGCATAGATTTAGTGGGGTGTGGATGCCTCCCCCTCACCACATGTATTTGATGTGATGTGATGCACTAGGTGGCTATCTATGATAGCATGTGAAGGTGGAGCTTACTAGATAAGCAAGGGTAGATTGTTGTGGGGGTTGCACCTTGAGGATGACATGATTCCTAGTGTGATCCTAGTGATGCATGTGAGAGTGTGTACCATCACATGCCCATATGTGAGGGTGTGCAAACTCTCTTGTTAGCATAGGAATTATATTTCGTTGGGCTTGATGCTAGTGACATTGTGATATATGAGTGGGTGTTGTTGATGTGCATGACACAAACATGGGGTTCAAACCCCCATGTCACTTTGTCATTGTGCACATGAAACTCATCCTATGTAATTGTCATCTTAGAAGTAAATCTTATGGAGTTGCATTTACAGTTTTGTTGGAAGTTTGGTCCTTGATTCCATGATATATATGGAGCCCAAGGGCATGGATTGTTGTCTGTTAATTGTAGGGGTTTGTGCTCAACACCATAGTGGTGTCAATTACCTCTTGGTGACATGTGTGTGCAAACTATGCCTAGACAAAGTGGGCATGTGGCTGGAAAATTCCAGATTGTTGAACTCTGAAAATTTCACTATGTCTGGGATGCTGGAAACATTTTATTCCCCTGTAGATGAGGATGTGCTGGTCATTATCTTGAGAACTGGACTTAGTTCACTGCTAGTATTTTGAATCTGGTATGTTTGTGAAGCTTCCTGTATATTTTCAAGTCATTTGGAGTCCAGTAGCTTGTGTTTTGATTGCTGTCAAAAAGCTTCAGAACAGAAACAGAAACTCAGGTGCAGGAATTTTCACTAAGTCCCTGAGATCTGATGGTTTTGGGAAAGTTTGTGGCCTTGTATCTTCTAGAGTTTAATTCCTTTTGCTGTGATTCTTGCTGGGGCTTGTAGTGTTATTGGTTGGCAACAGCCATATATATTATTTGTCATGTTTGAAGACCTGTAGCTATGTTGCATGTTGCTCCCAAACAGCTAAGATGCAGAAACTGGCAGATTATGTAGTTTAGCCATTTTGTTCAAAGTTTGTGCTTAATTGATGTTGTGGTGTTCTACCTTGCTCCATTTCATTCATCTTGGGTTATTATATGTCTTGGAAACCTGGGAATACCAGATTTGTGCCAATTGTGTGTGTGGTGTTGAATCTTTCACGTAGAGCTTCATATCTTGTTTCGTTGATTCCCGTTGATCCGTAGCTCCGTTTGCAATGTACTTTATATGGTTTTGCACTATTTTTACGAGCTGCATCTTTTCATGTCATTCCCATGCATGTCCAAATAGTTTAGTGCAAAGTTCTGTCCAGAAACTTGCTGTAGCTTATTTTGCTTGTGCTAGTGATAGGAATAGTGGTGCATGCTCAACTTTCATCTCATGCATCATGTGATTGTTGCATTTTGTGGTGCTGCTGTTCATTGGCTGTTATTCTTATGTTGGGTAGCACCGGGAGCGGAGAACGAATACGTGGAGTCAGGAGAGTACGTGCAGAACGATCCAGAACCATTCCAAGCTGAGGATATCACACGCAAGATGATATGTCCTTGATTCCATCTCTAGACTTGTTATGTTAGTTTCGATTCCATGTCATATTGCTCGCTGCCTACCACTGAAAATATATTGCCTCTTCATATGCCATGAGACCAAACACCGTACTCTTTCCTAGCAAACTTGTATGGCTAGGTAGGCTTGCTCAGCTACTAATGTTAGCATTGTTAGTTGCAGGTGTTTTAAACTCATGTGATGACATGAGCTTGATATCATTATATTAAAATTCTGTTATTATTAAATGCACCTATATATTTGGTAAATGACGGGAGGCCTAGCCTTTTGCCGGGTGCTTTGTTCCGTTATTGCCGCCTTAGTTACCGGTTACCGGTGTTTGATTCCATAATGATCGCTCCTAACACGTTCAGGGTTGTTATGGGGACTCCCTTGATAAATCGCGTAGTGTTAAGGCTTGTCCGGCAGGACCCAACTTTGGTGTTAATTTGCTAATCAAATAATAATAATCTGCATAGGGAGTAGCTACCCCGAGGTTTCTTAATCAACAACCCGGGCCAGTGCTCCTCATGAGTGTTGGTCCAAACTGGTCTGCCTGCGGGGCCACCACAAGAAAACTTGAGGTTTGGTACCTATAGCTAGTTCCATCCGGCGTGTCGTGAGACTGAGATACGCGGCTCTTATCGGGGTCGTCGACACGTCGGGAGGTCCTGCTAGCCTTGTCTTACCTTAGCGGTATATCTTGCGTATAGGAATCCCAGTGAAGCTTTGGTTTCCCCCAGAGTTGAGGTTTTCCTCTAAGGAATCCGACGAGATCACGGGATTCGTGATAGAGGATGCCTTTGCGGCCTGTGTTCGTTTGTAATGGACTAGTTGGAGCACCCCTACAGGGTTTAATCTTTCGGAAAGCCGTGCCCGCGGTTATGTGGCAACTTGGAATATTTTGTTAACATCCGGTATTAGAGAACTTAAACATAAACTAATAAAATATGCCAACTGTGTGCGTAACCGTGACTGTCCCTTCGAAGGTCTCTCTTCGATCGGGAACACGGTGGGGTTATGAATGCCGTAGGTAGGTGTTCAGGATCACTTTCTGATCAAGTAATCCCAATCGTTAGCGTAGTCCACTTTCACTTCTTTTTTGCGTAACATAGCCACTTATTCAATCATAGGATGCAACAGCCTGAAACACTTCAGCCCTTCCTTACCCAAATAGCATGACTAGTTCTGGCACCAAGGTCGTAGATTGCTGAGTCCCCGTGGCTCACGGATTACTCCGAAACTCCCAGCAGGTACAGGTAGCCCAGAGGCAGATGATCCCGACGGCACTCAGCTGGCGTGGCAGTACGACGAGGAGACAGACCGCCTTTACGTGAACTATCTCGAGGACTGAGGCGTGGTCGTGATCGTGGGCCTGCAGCGGGTAGCATAGCATTTTCCATGTTTTGTAGTTCGTACCGGAACTACCTTGTTTGTATCTGCATTGTACTCTGTATTATTAATAAGAAGACAGTTGAATCCCAAATTGTCTACTGTAATTATTATTTTGTGCTATGTTTACTTGCTTGCGAAACGCTTAGATGCGCTTCTTTCCTATTCGGGGGCCTCGACCCCCATATCGGAAAGGACCGCATCTTGGACGTTACAAGTTGGTAATCAGAGCCTTACGACCATAGGAGCCTTAGTGTGATCGTATTTGGCCGAGTCGAGTCTAGAAATGTTTTGACTCTTAGTTATATCGGAGAGTAGGTTTCTTTTTTCTCCTCTTCTTTGCTCTGGTGAGGCTTCCGTCTTCGGAAATCTTTAACTCTACTCCTTTTCTCGCTCAAATTTTTTTTCGGATCACGCGGGTATTTGTGAAATCTATATGATTTCGATGTGACGGAATCATGTCCTAGTGCCTCCTATCTGCTCTAAGTATCAGGGGAGTTGAGCTCCAGGGATTATCGCGCACATCGCCATCATTCAGATTTCTGAGTATCTAAGAACGGAGGGTGTTCGTTACTGATTCAATATGGGTAGTGGTGAGATAACCCTGACGTCCCCATTACTGGTGTAGATTGTTCGGGGGTACTACCACACTTTGTATCGTTGTGATCACGAGGATCTGTTGTAGATGAAGGTCCGAGATGCTGGTCGTGTGTTGAAGGATGTGATACAGGTGACGGGTTAGTTTAGGAGTTGTGTGAAATACTCCTTGTATCCGTGTGCCTGATTGCATAACGAGTTATTTCGGGAATTCTTAGCTGGGATATCTAGCAGTATCTTATAGGACTATCTTCCTACAGACGCTTGATTGAGGTTTGGGGAAATCTCGGTCATATGTTTGTTCCGAGCAGTTCTAGCTCACACTTGTTTGCAGTGGCCTTATCGGAATTTTGTCGTCTGTTACTTTGAGGATGCACTCTTGCTATGTTGTTCGAGTGCTATGCTAAATTCTATTCAGATATTCTGTCTTTTGATTCAACAATATCTTCAATTATTCGGTGGTCTAATATGCTGTCCGTCTTCAGGATGGCTCCACCAACTCGTCAGACCCCAGCGCGTGAGGATATGCCGCCTCCACCTCCTCCTCCTCCTCTGCCGCCTCCTCCTGCAGAGGCCTGGCAGGCGATGATGGCAGCTACCAATGCAAACACTCAGATGCTGTTGCAGTTGATCCAGGAGAGAGCCAATCATCAGCAGGGCAATTTCCAGCAGGGTGGCAATCACTTCGCCAGTCTGAGTCAGTTCCTGTCAAACCAGCCTAAGACGTTCACTTCTTGCGACTAGCCGTTTGATGCGGAAGACTGGATCCGTGATATGAACAAGCATTTCGAGTGTAGTAATGTGCGTCCAGAGGATTATGTCAAGTTTGCAACATTCCAGTTGAAGGGGCAGGCTTCTATTTGGTGGCAGCAGCTTAAGGACTCCACAGGTGGCAGGGTGATGACTTAGGACGAGTTTTGTCGTGACTTCAGGTCCCACTACATTCCTTCCAGTTTTGTTGAGGAGATGCGTGAGAAGTTCAGGCGCTTGAAGCAGGGCAGCAATTCTGCGTACAAGTACAATGTCGAGTTCCACGAGCTGGCCCGTTACGCGCTGCAGGATGTTCCGGATCAGAAGAGCAAGATATACCAGTTCAGGGGTGGCTTGAAGGAGGATTTGCAGTTAGCACTCGCTTTGCACGATCCTGAGGAGTTTGACAAATTCTATAACTTAGCTCTCAGAGCATAGGCAGCCTTGCTCAGGGTGGAGAACTCCAAGAAACGTTTCAGAGATTCCAGCTCTTCCTCGACTCAGGTGGTTCAGAAGCAACAGAGGTTTTGGGTTTCTCCTCCTCCTCCTCGGCACTCTCAGCAGCCGAAGCACTCAGGTGGACGTGGTTCTTCCCACCCACCCAACCCTGGATTCCAGCAGAGATATCACCATCAGAAGCAAGGGCCTCCTCAGATTCAGTTCCGGCAGCCAGCAGATGTCACTTGTCACAAATGTGGGCAGAAGGGTCACTATGCCAACAAATGCACTTCTCAGCTCCGTCTGCCGCCTCCTCCTCCAGGAAAACCTCCTAGCAACGCTCTTGTGAAGTTCAACCCCAGATCAGCTCGAGTCAACATGGTGAATGCAGCTGAGGCAGAAAATTCATCGGATGTGATCATGGGTAATCTCCTAGTCAATGGTATTCCTGCTAAAGTCTTGTTTGATTCTGGTGCTTCACATTCCTTCATGTCTTACCCCTTTGCATTTGATAATAATTTTGCGACCGAGTTCCTTCCCAATTCATTGCAAGTTGTGTCTCCCGGTATGCGGATGAGCTCTCAGTTGTTCGTCCCACATGTTTCTGTCAAAATGGACAATTATGCTTTTCTGGCGTCTCCTATTGTCTTGGGCAAGTCCGACATTGATTTGATCCTTGGTATGGACTGGTTGGCCATGAACAAAGCATCAATTGATTGTGCAGCTAAAGAAGTGAAACTTACCCACTCTTCGGAGGATGTGATTATATTCGCGGCGCGCGATGACACAATCCGCTTGTTCTCTTTGAATGAAAAGGGTGAGATCAACCCCATTGAGCAAGTTCCAGTAGTCTGCGAATATCAAGACGTGTTTCCTGAAGAGCTGCCAGGGATGCCTCTGCACCGTGAAGTGGAGTTCGTCATTGAGCTTGAGCCAGGCACAGAGCCAGTGTGCAAGCGGCCGTACAAGCTGGGTCCAGAAGAGTTGAAGGAACTCAAGAGGCAACTCGATGAGCAGGAGCGTTTGGGTTTGATCAGACCAAGCTCGTCTCCGTGGGGATGTGGTGTTTTGTTTGTCAAGAAGAAGGATGGTACGGAACGGCTGTGTGTCGATTACCACCCATTGAACAAGAAGACAATCAAGAACAAATATCCACTTCCGAACATAAATGAGTTGTTTGAGCAGCTGAAAGGTGCTAAAGTATTCTCCAAGCTTGATCTTAGAATGGGCTATCATCAGATTCGCATTCGCGAGGAAGACATTCCGAAGACGGCATTCAGGACCAGTTTTGGCTCATATGAGTATATGGTCATGTCTTTTGGTCTGGCTAATGCTCCTCCGAATTTTGCCGATTGATGAACTATATTTTCTCGCCATTCAAGAATGAGTTTGTCTTGCTTTATCTCGACGACATTCTGGTCTTCTCTGAGGATGAGGAAGAACATGAGAAACATCTCAGGTTGGTGCTTGATAAACTGAGAGAATACAAGGTGTATGCCAAGTTTTCCAAGTGCGAGTTCTGGCTGAAAGAAGTGGTTTATCTTGGGCATATTATCTCTGCCGAGGGCATTAAGGTTGACCCGTCCAAGGTTCAAGCCATTGTTGAATGGGAACCTCCGCAGAATGTGAAGCAGCTTCGAAGCTTTCTCGGTCTTGCCGGATATTGCAGAAGATTCGTTGAGAACTTCTCCAAAATCGCCAAGCCGCTCTCTAGCCTTCTTCAGAAGGGTGTCAAGTATGTGTGGTCTCCAGAGTGTCAACTGGCTTTCGATACACTCAAAGAGAAGCTTACCTCCACTCCGGTATTGGCTCCTCCGGATGATTCCAAGCCGTACCAGGTCTTTTGCGATGCTTCTCTCCAGGGTTTCGGTGCAGTCTTGATGCAAGATAGGAAGGTGGTTGCTTATACATCCAGGCAGCTGAAGCCTGCGGAGAAGAACTATCCTGTGCACGATCTCGAGCTAGCAGCTGTTGTGCACGCCTTGATGACTTGGAGACATCTCTTGTTGGAACGTAAGGTTGAAGTTTTCACCGATCACAAGAGCCTCAAGTATATCTTCACTCAGCCTAACTTGAATCTTCGGCAAACACGTTGGGTGGAAATGCTCCAGGATTTTAATCCGAGTGTTGAGTACACGCCAGGCAAGGCAAATGTTGTGGCAGATGCATTGAGCAGGAAGGCATATTGCAACAGTTTGATTCTGCAACCTCTCCAGCCGGGTCTTTCTGAGTCTTTCAGGAAGCTCAATCTTCAGCTGGTTCGTCAGGGTTTTCTTGCGAACCTTCAGATCTCTCCTACCTTGGAGGATCAGGTTAGAGCAGCTCAGCTACTTGATACTATGGTGAAGAAGGTCAAGATTGGTGTGGGAAAGAGTCTTCCCAAGTATAAGTGTTTCACTGTTGATGCCAGGGACACTTTGCTTTTCGAGGACCGTCTTGTCGTCCCGAAAGGTGATCTCAGGAAGGTGATCATGGAAAAAGCTCATAATTCTCTGCTTTCTATTCATCCTGGAAGTTCCAAGATGTACCATGACTTGAAGCATACTTTCTGGTGGACCCGTATGAAGCGTGAAATTGCACAATTCATCAATGAGTGTGATGTATGTCGAAGGGTGAAAGCAGAACATCAAAGACCAGCGGGCCTATTGCAGCCTTTGCCGATTCCCGAGTGGAAGTTCGATCACATTGAGATGGACTTCGTCACAAGGTTTCCGAAGTCCAAGAAGGGCAATGACGCTATCTTCGTCGTCGTCGACAAATTGAGTAAAGTGGCGCATTTCCTTCCAGTCAAGGAGTCCATTTCAGCAGCTCAGCTCGCAGAGTTGTACACCTCAAGGATTGTCTCGTTGCACGGTGTACCTATGATGATCTCATCAGATCGCGGGAGTATCTTCACTTCCAAGTTCTGGGACTCTTTTCAGTCTGCTATGGGCACGAAGATCCGCTTCAGCACAACGTTCCATCCTCAGACTAGTGGTCAAGTGGAGAGGGTGAATCAAGTTCTTGAGGACATGCTGAGAGCCTGTGTTATCTCGTTTGGCATGAAGTGGGAAGATTGCCTGCCTTTCGCGGAGTTCTCGTATAACAACAGTTATCAAGCTAGTTCTGGCAAGGCTCCGTTTGAAATTCTCTATGGCAGGAAGTGCCGTACTCCGCTCAACTGGTCCCAGACAGGCGAGCGTCAGATCCTTGGCAATGATATGATAGAAGAAGCTGAGGAGATGTGTCGGATTATTCGCGACAACCTCAGAGCAGTTCAGTCCCGTCAGAAGAGCTATTACGATAGCAAGCACCGTGACATGTCGTATGAGCTTGATGATTTTGTCTATCTCAAGGTGTCGCCTATGAAGGGTATGCAGCGTTTTGGCATCAAAGGCAAGCTTGCGCCTCGTTTCGTTGGTCCGTTCCGAGTGGTTGGCAAGAGGGGTGACCTCGCGTACCAGCTCGAGCTTCCGTCAACCTTTGCAAATGTCCATGATGTGTTCCATGTTTCTCATCTCCGGAGGTGTTTCAAGAACCCCGAGCGCACTGTGCATCTTCAGGATATCGATATTCAGCCTAACCTTTCTTATCGCGAGCATCCAGTTGCGGTTCTCGAGGTGACTGAGCGCAAGACCTGTAACAAGTCTGTCAAGTTTCTCAAAGTGCAATGGTCACACCATTCCGATAAAGAGGCTACGTGGGAACGCGAAGATCACCTCCGTTCCGAATTTCCCGATTTCTTTCAATCTTAGATCTCGAGGTCGAGATCTTCTTTGTAGTGTGGGAGAGTTTGTAATGCCCCAAGTGTAGGACTTTCCTTTTTTTGTAAGCTTCCATGTGGGACCACCTTGACTTTGCCATGAGAGTTCCTATGCATGTATGATTTCATGTGTCACCTTCTAATTTGCATTTGCATGCATGCATCCATGCCATACCATCCTTGCCATACCTTATGTTTCTATGTCATGTTATGATTGCATGTGATCTTGCTAGGTGTAATGTTGTGGTATGGTAATTTCTGGTGTTGAGGCACATGTGATGTTGGTGTGTGATGGGTAGGAGTGAGTGCTAGGCATTTCAAAGCTCTTTGCTATTTAAAAATCCTCTTCCCTCCTATCATCTCATGTCAAAATTCTATCTTCCCAAAAGTTATTCTAAAATGTCTGGTGGTTAGAGTAAATTGTGTTTATGAGGAGGTGTAATTTTGCTGATTTGTTCTTTGATTTTTAAAGGTGCAAATAAACCGAAAACAGTACTCTCTTTCTTTCCTCTATCCTGTCGACTAGATGGCAGTGGTGTAGTGGTTTGTTGCTGTTGCTGGAACCAGAGGTTCTGGGTTCGATTCCCAGAAGCCTCTGTTTCTTTTTTTTGCTGTCTTTTTTTTCCTATTTAATCTCTGTTTTTCCTAACTCTTATACAAAGTGGCTTGTTATTGCTGTTAATTCTGCTGGTTAACTATCTCTTAGGATTAGTGGTGTTTTTTTTCTGTTTCTGCTAGTATAGTTAGGGTAGATTTAATTGTGTGTGTGTTTTGCACACTAGTGTTTGTTAGATGATGTATTGCTAGCCTTGTGAACCTATGATGAGTGCATCTTGTGGTGTGAAGTTACACTTGGTAGGAGTTTGTGCATGTTGACGTGGTTTCTTGTGAGTGTTGTTCTTAAGGTGTGAAAGTAGCACTAGTTAATCATGTATAGCCCCATCTTTTGAGCTTTAGGTGGGCTAAGTTGATCTTGTAGTTTTAATTGCTTGCATAGATTTAGTGGGGTGTGGATGCCTCCCCCTCACCACATGTATTTGATGTGATGTGATGCACTAGGTGGCTATCTATGATAGCATGTGAAGGTGGAGCTTACTAGATAAGCAAGGGTAGATTGTTGTGGGGGTTGCACCTTGAGGATGACATGATTCCTAGTGTGATCCTAGTGATGCATGTGAGAGTGTGTACCATCACATGCCCATATGTGAGGGTGTGCAAACTCTCTTGTTAGCATAGGAATTATATTTCGTTGGGCTTGATGCTAGTGACATTGTGATATATGAGTGGGTGTTGTTGATGTGCATGACACAAACATGGGGTTCAAACCCCCATGTCACTTTGTCATTGTGCACATGAAACTCATCCTATGTAATTGTCATCTTAGAAGTAAATCTTATGGAGTTGCATTTACAGTTTTGTTGGAAGTTTGGTCCTTGATTCCATGATATATATGGAGCCCAAGGGCATGGATTGTTGTCTGTTAATTGTAGGGGTTTGTGCTCAACACCATAGTGGTGTCAATTACCTCTTGGTGACATGTGTGTGCAAACTATGCCTAGACAAAGTGGGCATGTGGCTGGAAAATTCCAGATTGTTGAACTCTGAAAATTTCACTATGTCTGGGATGCTGGAAACATTTTATTCCCCTGTAGATGAGGATGTGCTGGTCATTATCTTGAGAACTGGACTTAGTTCACTGCTAGTATTTTGAACCTGGTATGTTTGTGAAGCTTCCTGTATATTTTCAAGTCATTTGGAGTCCAGTAGCTTGTGTTTTGATTGCTGTCAAAAAGCTTCAGAACAGAAACAGAAACTCAGGTGCAGGAATTTTCACTAAGTCCCTGAGATCTGATGGTTTTGGGAAAGTTTGTGGCCTTGTATCTTCTAGAGTTTAATTCCTTTTGCTGTGATTCTTGCTGGGGCTTGTAGTGTTCTTGGTTGGCAACAGCCATATATATTATTTGTCATGTTTGAAGACCTGTAGCTATGTTGCATGTTGCTCCCAAACAGCTAAGATGCAGAACCTGGCAGATTATGTAGTTTAGCCATTTTGTTCAAAGTTTGTGCTTAATTGATGTTGTGGTGTTCTACCTTGCTCCATTTCATTCATCTTGGGTTATTATATGTCTTGGAAACCTGGGAATACCAGATTTGTGCCAATTGTGTGTGTGGTGTTGAATCTTTCACGTAGAGCTTCATATCTTGTTTCGTTGATTCCCGTTGATCCGTAGCTCCGTTTGCAATGTACTTTATATGGTTTTGCACTATTTTTACGAGCTGCATCTTTTCATGTCATTCCCATGCATGTCCAAATAGTTTAGTGCAAAGTTCTGTCCAGAAACTTGCTGTAGCTTATTTTGCTTGTGCTAGTGATAGGAATAGTGGTGCATGCTCAACTTTCATCTCATGCATCATGTGATTGTTGCATTTTGTGGTGCTGCTGTTCATTGGCTGTTATTCTTATGTTGGGTAGCACCGGGAGCGGAGAACGAATACGTGGAGTCAGGAGAGTACGTGCAGAACGATCCAGAACCATTCCAAGCTGAGGATATCACACGCAAGATGATATGTCCTTGATTCCATCTCTAGACTTGTTATGTTAGTTTCGATTCCATGTCATATTGCTCGCTGCCTACCACTGAAAATATATTGCCTCTTCATATGCCATGAGACCAAACACCGTACTCTTTCCTAGCAAACTTGTATGGCTAGGTAGGCTTGCTCAGCTACTAATGTTAGCATTGTTAGTTGCAGGTGTTTTAAACTCATGTGATGACATGAGCTTGATATCATTATATTAAAATTCTGTTATTATTAAATGCACCTATATATTTGGTAAATGACGGGAGGCCTAGCCTTTTGCCGGGTGCTTTGTTCCGTTATTGCCGCCTTAGTTACCGGTTACCGGTGTTTGATTCCATAATGATCGCTCCTAACACGTTCAGGGTTGTTATGGGGACTCCCTTGATAAATCGCGTAGTGTTAAGGCTTGTCCGGCAGGACCCAACTTTGGTGTTAATTTGCTAATCAAATAATAATAATCTGCATAGGGAGTAGCTACCCCGAGGTTTCTTAATCAACAACCCGGGCCAGTGCTCCTCATGAGTGTTGGTCCAAACTGGTCTGCCTGCGGGGCCACCACAAGAAAACTTGAGGTTTGGTACCTATAGCTAGTTCCATCCGGCGTGTCGTGAGACTGAGATACGCGGCTCTTATCGGGGTCGTCGACACGTCGGGAGGTCCTGCTAGCCTTGTCTTACCTTAGCGGTATATCTTGCGTATAGGAATCCCAGTGAAGCTTTGGTTTCCCCCAGAGTTGAGGTTTTCCTCTAAGGAATCCGACGAGATCACGGGATTCGTGATAGAGGATGCCTTTGCGGCCTGTGTTCGTTTGTAATGGACTAGTTGGAGCACCCCTACAGGGTTTAATCTTTCGGAAAGCCGTGCCCGCGGTTATGTGGCAACTTGGAATATTTTGTTAACATCCGGTATTAGAGAACTTAAACATAAACTAATAAAATATGCCAACTGTGTGCGTAACCGTGACTGTCCCTTCGAAGGTCTCTCTTCGATCGGGAACACGGTGGGGTTATGAATGCCGTAGGTAGGTGTTCAGGATCACTTTCTGATCAAGTAATCCCGATCGTTAGCGTAGTCCACTTTCACTTCTTTTTTGCGTAACATAGCCACTTATTCAATCATAGGATGCAGCAGCCTGAAACACTTCAGCCCTTCCTTACCCAAATAGCATGACTAGTTCTGGCACCAAGGTCGTAGATTGCTGAGTCCCCGTGGCTCACGGATTACTCCGAAACTCCGAGCAGGTACAGGTACCCCAGAGGCAGATGATCCCGACGGCACTCAGCTGGGGTGGCAGTACGACGAGGAGACAGACCGCCTTTACGTGAACTATCCCGAGGACTGAGGCGTGGTCGTGATCGTGGGCCTGCAGCGGGTAGCATAGCATTTTCCTTGTTTTGTAGTCCGTACCGGAACTACCTTGTTTGTATCTGCGTTGTACTCTGTATTATTAATAAGAAGACAGTTGAATCCCAAATTGTCTACTGTAATTATTATTTTGTGCTATGTTTACTTGCTTGCAAAACACTTAGATGCGCTTCTTTCCTATTCGAGGGCCTCGACCCCCAGATCGGAAAGGACCGCATCTTGGACGTTACAATCCATCTCAGGGAGCAAATTTCTTCGGTGGTGCTCGCGAGATAGAAGTTTGTGACAACACATCAAGTGGGGATCCATCTGCACAGTTTGACACCAAGTCTCCATCAAGATCAACATCACATCTGAACCTCCCATCTGACAGCGATATGTGCAGTCCAGATAACAATTCCCCTGCAGATACACTTGTTTCACTTATATCCGAGGGGAACAGCCAGGAGTTGGAGGAAAATATTAGAGGCAGCGCAGCAGGGCTTGCTAATAGGCTATGCGAACTGAAAAGCACAAGACCAGCTGATATAGAACAGGGTGATGGGAGCACACATGAAGAGATTAAGCGCATCGTTGTGAAAGAGCTCGGACTGCTGAAAGAAACATGTGGGCAACAATTCGAGGAGAGAAATACTCGCAAAGACTTAAGGAAGATCAATGCACGTCCTATAAAGATGACGCCAAGGAGGTAGTTTTTCTTGTGTTTACTTGTCATATATAGATTTTAATTCGCTGAAGCATGCATGGCAGACTGCATGCACTTGTTTACTGTAGGCAACAGCGAAGGCAAGTCTGAACTTGCCACATTGTTTAACCCACTTTCCATATTATCAACCACTTACTTGCCTGATAGAAATGACTTAATTACCATATTTTTCAGTGTTGTTTCATACAAAGCTTTGTTGGTTCTTTTAAATCTAGTTGCCACAAAAAATGTGCTTGTCATTTTTAACGCTACCTAGATGTCGTGTAGTCTTATATAAGCTTTGTCAATGCTTATAAACTCGCTTTTGCCACAATGTTTTTATGTGCTTTTTGTCATTTTTAATGCTACTCAGTTGCCATGCTTTTTATAAACTCGCTTTTTTGTTGTCTCATAATGCTTTTTCATTGCTTATAAAATCCACTTGTCACAAACACTTTGTTTGTAATTTCCATTTTAATAATAACTAGTTGTCATATTTTCTCATGAAGCTTGTCAATGCTTTTTTTTATAAAGTGCACTTGCCACAAATGATTTGTTGTACTTGTTATCTTAATTGTACCAAGTTGTCATATTGTCTCATAATGCTTTGTCACTTGTTTTTTGTAAAAAAACTAGTGGTTTGCGGTGTTTTTTGCTGGATTAGTCAGTTTGAATTCTATCCAGTTGTTGTGTTGTCTCATAAAAGTCTTTCTCGAGTACTCTGAATGCTACGTGTTCTTTTTGTTATGTTTATCAGTATTAATTACACTCGGTTGTCTTATATAAGCTTGTAAGTCGTTAGTTTACAAAAGCTTGCCTGAATCTGCTTTTTAAGGCAACTTATATATTTTTTTCCTTTTTTTATCCGGCAGGAAGTGTCTTGAATCCACGCAAGAAGATGGGGAGAAAAAGCGCAAACATGCACAACAAGCTGGAGTGAATGTTTCAATAAAGAGGTCAGCAACACTATTTTCCCGAAAACCATGTATAGTTTGCCATCAACTAAAAGAGGTGTTTTTAAAATGCATTTGACTATCAGTTTCTTCTAACACTTTTTTCTCTTTCTTTTTTGCATGTTTTTGTTTTACAGAAAAAGCACTGCAACATTGAAGCAGCCTTCACCAAAACGACAGGCAATAAGGAGATCACCACGGCTTGCACGGATAACATCCTCAAACGCCACCAGCGCTGATGTCTCTCACGCACCAATGGAACAATCATCATCACGTAGCAGTGCAAACAAAGCAACAGGTTTTTTGGCTACAACACGCTCAGGAAGGATCCGAATGCGCTCACCAGTCAAAGATGGAAGCAGCAGCAACCAAGCACTGGAATTGGAGAAAGTAAGTGCACCGCCATTATCTTGTCACCAACTGTTGATACAAACATGCACAGCGGGAACAAAGTAGGAGTTGATGTGGCTACAACACACTTAGCCAGAATCCGAATGCGTTCATTAGTCAAAGATGGAAGTAGCAGTAGCACAACTATTGTAGTTTCTCCAAAAATCAGCCAAACAACACAACCCGCAGGAATCGGTGAAAGCAAGTCCACAGCTATTATCCTGTCTCCAACACTCAATACAAATGTGCATGTTGGATCGGGATCTTCTTCAAGCTCAACTAGGATATCGCCACTTGGTAAAAGGATCTCGCAGCACATGACTAATGATGGCAACTCAACTCCCATTCCAGAACATGTATTAAATGTAATAAAAGATCTTTCAGAATCTGCAAAAAGGCTAGGGATGTTTCAAGGCAAGAAATATGATTCAACAGGAGCTATTCCGAAGACGCAAGCAGCGAATGCAAACAAGAGGAGTCATGGTTCTTCATCAGACAAGGCTAGAGATAATCGGCCTGGGGCATTTACACCTCCTTAGTTCTCCCTTGGTCTGTCACCTATTCTATCAAATGCAAGCAATGAAGTGAACATAGATTATGAGCACCTTGATGCAGGCAATCCTTTAGAAATAATGCCATTATCATGGGCCCAACCAACAGGTATTCGGAACATGATCATTCATAATTCACTTTTTGTCAGTTTTATTTGTGCTGAGTCGCCATTTTTTATTTTTCATCAAAAAATAAGCTAATTTTTTTCTTAGTTGCCAGATTACAAACGCATCCTACTTTCCAGAATTAATAGCTTGTTTTTCCAGATTAAAAAGTTCTTAGTTGCCAGATTTAATAGCTTGTTTTTCCAGATAAAAAAGTTGTTAGTTGTCAGAATTAATAGCTTGTTTTTCCAGATTTAAAAGTTCTTAGTTGCCAGAATTAATAGCTTGTTTTTTCCAGATTAAAAAGTTCTTAGTTGCCAGAAATATGTAGTTTCCAGTTCTAAAAGTTCTTACTTCTCATGCTACAAAAATACGTAGTTCCCATATTAATATTATGCCCGTCCTGCTAAAAGTTCTTACTTCCCATGCTACAAAAATACCTAGTTCCCATATTAATATTATGCCTGTCCTGCTTTTTTTTTGTTCCTTGTAGTAGTTGAAACAGGCCTGCAGATGGTCGAGTATCCATTGTCAGACAAGCTGACTGCATTTCTAGCCACTGGAGATCAGGACGAAATCGATGCTATCTAGCTGAAGAGCTTGACGACTATGAGAGGTATCTCAAGATTTCTTTAAGAAAAAGCGTGCAACAGCAACAACAGTTGGAGCAGCGAGAAGCAATAACATGGCAGGTGAGACTGGTGTTCAAAGTGTGACACCAAAGACCAACCCCCATAAGGGAAGAGTGAAGAAGCCGTCTCGCTTTAAGCTATCGCCATACGATGATGATATCAATGTCACCAGCGAAGAAGAAGATATCTATAAGAAGCTAATGTTGAGCAGCAAATATAAAAAGAATGGAAATTCATCGATCAAAAAGTAATTGTCTGCTTCTTTTTTTTTTGCTTCTCCATTTCTATTTTTCTTGCTTTTCTCACTCTTTTTATAGTATTTTTTTATGCTGCTTTTTTGATGATTGCTTCACCACAAATATGCAGTGTGACGATCATCAAGTATGAAAAAAACTGGGTGTACACATGGGATCTCGCTGATTCAACCTACATCAGAGGGGAGTTGTCTACAAATTGTGCTGAAGTTGGGATAGAGTATCTGCAGGAAACAAACAAAGTTGAGGGAAAGTTGATACTCTCACACTTAGTGGCCAAATTCTCGTTGCAAGGCGCGCATAGTAAGAAGATAGTGACTAACATTTTCGAAAGGAAGAAGGACTTTGCTCTTAGCTGCCAGAATTTAGTAAGTAACTCATTTTTTCATCAATCTGAAACAAATTCTACATGATGTGGGACTAAAATGCATGTGTTTGCAAAATTTTACTTTTTAGTTAGCTGTATAAAATACAAATGCTATATGTTAATGTTTTTTTGTTCTTCTTCATGTGCTCCCACAGATCATGTTCCCTGTTATTGAAGAAATGGGAGGGAAAGAAGTGTCAGGACATCACTGGTATGTTTTATGCATCAACAATACTGCTCAAAGGTTTGAGGCGTTAGATTCACTTTGCAGCAAAGGAAACATTGGTCTCATCTACCATGCAAACACTGTAACGAGAAGAATCAAGGAAGCATGGAAGTTATACTACCATAAGTCGAGGGTTCAGATTGAAAACTACGAACTCGAGATCATTGACGCCCCAAAAAAGGCTGTAAGGTGAGTAAAATGTTTTTTTATCTTTTTTATTTTTATAATTTGGAAAGTAAGGCTTTGTTTAAATCTGGTAACTGAACAATCGCAGTATGCCAAACATTTGTGGCAACTAAGTAGTTTGTTAAGTGTAAAATGTTTAATGTAAAATGTGACAACTAAGAATAGTAATCAGTTAACTATTATTTTAACAATATGACAACTAATCAATTTTGAACTTGGTATATCATGAGCGTAAATCTTGAGCCCTTCATTTTTTGCAACTACAAACTGCAAATATCATTTTCACTCATAAGTTTGGAAAAAGCTATCTCTCACTGGTTTTTTTAACTGCAAGCACATATAGGAGTGTGCAGTGTGGCTTCTACATGCTGGAATATCTTGATAAGTGGGATGGTGTAAATGTGCCTCGAAATCGGAAAGAGGACATCCAAAAAATAAAGAAGATGACAGCCAACAAATGGCTCACCGCTTCTTTCAACAAAAACAAAAAGTGGAAACAGCAGCTTGACAACAACTGTCCGGGAGGTAAGTAAAACACAATGTACGAACTAGTACCTTTTTTATTTTGGAGGTAAGTAACTCATTTAAATTCCTTACATGAGTTGACTAGTAATCATCTGTTTTTGTTAAAACTGTCATGCACCAAAGTAGACAACACTTGCCACATTGTTCCATTCGCTTTTGCCATATTATTATGCACTTACTTGCCTAAAAAACTAATTTAATTGCCATATTTTTTTGATATTATCGCACAAATCTTTTGTCGGTGCTTACAAACACTTGTCACGGAAATTTAATGTGTTTGTCATTTTAATTCTAACCTAATTATCGTGTTTTGTCTCGTAAAGCATTGTCATGTGATGCACGAGTGCTTACACTCAGCCACCAAGTAGTACTTGCTTGCCAGCTGAAAAATATTTATCAGCTTACACGGCTCGTGTACGCCATGCTACAACCATCCAGAATAGGTTCGATCCCCTCGCAGAACATAGTGCATTCAGAATTACATATATAAACAACATCCAGAATATTTTTGTATATAAATAGAATGAAAATTACACAATGCATCCAGAAAAACATGTCTTCTTCAGTTTGGAGGGGGGGGGGGGGTTTGCCTCGTTAAGCATGTCCTCGCATCATGCGTGACTGATCCACACAGCTGACAAGTCCTTTTCTCTCTCTTCCCAATGTTCAATGGGTGCTGGAATGACTTCTTCCTCTTGCGGCCTTTTGTGTTTGACTTCTCTGGGTCACGAATGATAGGCTCAGGAGCAACTACATGCGAAGAATGGTGCTGGTTGTTCGAGCCATCAACTGGGGTAGAAATAATAGTTGTAGCAGGAGCCATTGGCCAAGCGGATGCACTCTCAGTCATAACACTCATGGATGCATTTTGGCATTGATTTTGGGTTTTGAACGCAGCTGCACGAGAAGAATGGCCTTTGTTGTTGGAGCGAGGAGCAGCTTGGGCAGTATAGACTCCTGGAGTAGCATATCTCGACATAGGTTGCGTAGCTGGCGCACTTGCTGCAGCCGGCAAAGCACTTCGGGCAGAATATGCACCTAGAACAGCAGATCTCGACACAGGTTGCATAGTTGCAGGTGTTGCTGTAGCACCGTAGCCTAGAATGTTTGGCTCGACAGGAGCTACATAGGTTGAATGCCCTTGTCTTGTGGAGGCACCAAGTTGGGCAGAGTATACACCCGGAGCAGCAGGATTTGGCATAACTGGTGCACTCATAGCAGCCAACGAAGCACTTTGGCCCTAAATTTGAGGGTCGAACGCAGCTACATTAGAAGAACGACCTTGGTTGTTGGAGGAAGCAACAGCTGGGGAAGTAGACTGATGGAGTAGCAGTGTTTGACATAGTGTGTGTACTCGCAGCTGTAGCACCGTGCCCCATAATGCTTGGCTCGAAAGGCACTCCACATGAAGAATGGCCTTGGTTGTTGAAGCCATGAATTGGGGCAGAATGAGCAGGTTGAGCAGCATACTTTGACATAGATGGTGCACTCGCAGCAGTTGCTGAAGAAACTGCAGCAAAATCAGCCCTTGATCCTCTTTTTTTCTGTTCTTTCGCAAGCGCAGGAAGTTCCCTCTTCATCTCCTTCAAGTGTGTACCTATTATCTTCCGACCATCAGCTGTTCGGCACCCAACTTTAGCAAGCGAGGCAAACTCATTCTTCATGAGGGTTGTTTTCATCAGAATCACCGACTCCTCAGGCATCTCATGCACCTTGCCAGGGACTTGTGATGACATATCAACGAGCATTTCCTCTGCAAGCCATGTCCATCTCTTGAGTATGTATGCCGCTGTCAACGTGGTAACACCAAGCTGGACCATGATCTGCAAAAATGTACAAGATAGTAAATACATAGCAAATCCCACAAAACAGCCTACAAAATCTCACAAGTAGGAAAACAAGTGGGGGAACATGACAATTATGGAAAACAAAACGCAGCAAGCAGGATGTGTTTTTACCCTTAGTATATGGCAACAGACGATCCCATCACGCTCATACTTGCAGCATTCACACATATAAAACCCTTCTTCAACATTTGCATGAACCTTAAAGGCCTTGTTGCCATATCCTGGGACAAACTTAGCAATGCAGTCAACCATGTATTCTTGGGCACCCATTTGCTAACAGCTGTAAGACAACAGTGACTGCATCTCCCCCTGGAACCTAACAAAAATATTGCGCGTATAGATACTTGACATTTGGAGCTCAATTGGGTTGTAACTCTACTTCCTAGCTGTTGTGATTGTTGTGTCTTCATCCTGCTTGCTCTCAACACACATTATCTTCTCTCGTATGGCATCATATTGGCGAATAAAGTCCATTATTGAGTTTTGTGGGTTGACATACTTTTTGAGCACAGCATTGAAGCCTTCACTCCTTTGTGTGGTTTGGAGAAAGGGGTAGAACTTGTGCATAAAGTAGGCAGGGACCCAACACCTTCGTTTCTCATACAAATAAATAAATTCTGGGTGTTCTGCAACCCCATGTTGTTGAATCATTGCAATCCACCTTGCTTCAAACTCCTCTGGAGCGTAGCTGTCGTTGACACAATCATTGAAATCAGCTTGCAACTCTGGCTGTTTCGCTAGGAACGCACCAAGCTTCTCAGTTGCATTTTGCATTATGTGCCAACGACAGTTTCGGTGCGTTGTATTGGGAAAAACATCCTGAATAGCAGACCTCATGGCAAAATCTTGATCAGTTATGATATTGGTTGGAGCCAAACCACCCATTGCCTCTAGGAATGTCTCAAATAGCCAAATGAAGCTTGTCGATAGCTCGTTCCTAACAAAACCACACCCAAACTGAATTGACTATCCATGGTTGTTTATACCAATAAACGGGGCACAAGGCATCTTGTATATATTGGTCAAGTATGTTGTGTCAAAAGAGACACAATCACTGAAAAACTTGCAAGCCCTTCTCGCTGAACCATCAATCCAGTAAATGCATTGGACCTTATCTTCATCATCAAGCTTGTACTTGTAAAAAAAGTCTTTATCAAGTTGTTGACTGCTTTTGAAGTACTCAATCGTGCCCTGCATATCAGTGTATTTGTGCTCAGCCGAGAACTTTGCCAGCAAATTTGCCAAGTCTTTGTTAGTGTAACCAATGGCTTCACGTTGGCCATGCAACTCTGTCAACAACTGCATCTGTCTAGAAGGTTCTAGATTGCACGAATGAAGCAACTTCACAAACTGTTGTTCTTCTTCAGGGATATGTCTATGTGATCGTAGGTACCCTGTCAGCGACCATTTCTTAATGAGAGGGTGGTTATGGTCGTCATTTATTTATATTACAACCCAGGCATTATCTCTCCGCTTCACAAACATACAGGCTGGGCAGTTTGTTCTTTCAGTTGTATTCCTCCTCCTCTCAGGGGCAATAGGTTGCGGGTTTTGTGTGTCTACTTTCCTCTTGATCTTCAACCCAGCTCTATGGCAGACAAGTGATGCTCTTATCAGTTCACCACTAGCCTCCGACTTTTTTCAGAAACAATACCTTACTCCAAAACCTTTCTGCCTCGCATACATTTTGTAGTGTTTCTGAGCATCCTCAAGAGTGTCAAATCTCATCATGGTTGTGGGTTGCTGTGGCGTGGATAGACGATGCATCCAGCGTTTGGTCGGTGTTTGCCGGCAACACAGTGCGTGATGTATCGGGAGTCTCACGATCTGCATAACATACAGAACCAATTTTAGTTACATTTTTTTAGGAAATCACAGTTTGTGCATATATTTTTTCTTGAAAACTGGTAATCAGTAACCTGACAACTACTTTTAGTAACCTGAAAACTAAGTAATACTTAATCTGAAAACTAAGCCTTTTTTTAAACGATAACCAAGTACTTAGAACATGGCAAGTAAGCACTGTTAATCTTGGTGAGCAGGCACGGTTAATATGGCAACTAGTGCGTAACCCAGGCAAGTAAGCAGTTGTAATCTGGTAACAAAAAGTTTTTTTCCCTGTAATATGATGAGTAGCTACTTGTAATTTGGCAAGTAGACAATTTATAAAGGGACAAGAGGTCAACTTATACATGTAGCTAGAGCTAGGCCATGGTGTGAATCTTTTTTGGGCAAGGCCATGTGTGAATTTTTGGCAACCAGGTATCCTGACAACTACCTTTAGCAAACCTGACAATTAAGCAATACTAAATCTGGAAACTATGCTACCTAAAATGATAACTAAGTACTTAGAAACCTGGTGAGTAAGCACAGTTAATCTGATGAGTAGACACAGTTAATATGGCAACTAGCGCGTAACCCAACAACTAATTACAATTGGACAACTAAGTAATAATTGCATGCATTTGCATCAGGCAAGTAAGCAGTTTTATACAGGACAAGAGGTCAAGTCATCCATGTAGCTAGAGCTAGGCCATGTGTGTATATTGGCCAGGCTACTATTATGGTAGGAATTATGGTAGCAGCAAAAACACTACAAAAACACAACTAATTTGGAAACTACAGGGAGGGAGGGGACAAAGCCACAAAGTGAGAATCCATCTATATATGAGTGATTTCTTTTTTGTGAAGATCTTGCTCTCCCTGCATGTTTTGTGTCAGATGGAGACATTTTTATCAGTGTTTTTTTCTGACCTTTTTTGTTCTGTAACAGGGGATTTGAGATCATAAGCTGAAGATCCAGAGGGAGAAAGAGAGGTGGTCCATTTTTATCAGTGTTTTTTTTCTGACTTTTTTGTTCTGTAACAGGGGATTTGAGATCAGAAGCTGAAGATCCAGAGGGAAAAAGAGAGGTGGATATCTGAAGGTGCAAAGAAAAGAGAGAGGGGTCGTCTTTTTGAGTTGGAGAAAACAAGAGGTCCGAGGGAAAACAACAGATGTGAGGGGTGCTGTTTTTTAGTCCTTTTCTGTAAGCAGATTCATATTTGTGGGAAACTCCAGAATTTAGATGGAGCAGTTGCATACGTGTAATTTTTTACTGCTTTGGATCACTTGGACAACTCCAGAAATTATCTTTTTCTTGATGCTTTTCTGTTGGTATTGTTTCTTGCTGGTACGTTCATGTCAGTGGGCTTTTGTGGAGGGAGGAAGAAGACAGGGGGGAGAGATCACGGTGGATGGGGGGAGGGGGGAGTAGGGGGATCTGAGATGGGGTTGGGATTGGTGGTGGGGAGGTAGATATTTATGGTGCTGGTGGGGCTTCAGACAGAAAAGGAGGAAAGGGTGGGCTGCGACACGTGCCCCGTGCGGTGTGTTTGGATGCCAGGCTGATAACCTGACCGCCGCACGGGAAGGCCTGGGTGCGGTGCCGCTTGGTAGTGCGGTGCATTTTTCTTTACCCCGGTATTGGTGTGGTGAGTCCGCGCATCATCCACGTACGGACGAGTGAAAAGAACGGCCATTCTGGTCACGAGCTCGGCCACGCCGCCAGGGAATGGAGGAACACGCGCGGGCGCAGTCACCACGCACGCCGTCCTACTTGAAGCCGGACGCCCGCGCGTGCCCTTTCCAGCGCCCGCGTCGCCGTCCATCGGCACGACCTGCCATGTCCCCATGCCACCCTCGGTTCAACCCTTGCATGGACACTGGGCGGAAGATGGAGGAGGGGATGAGGAGAGGGCCCCACGTTATCCCGCCAGGAGCACGCGGCCGCGCCACGTCGGACACCACACATCGACCCTCGACGCGATACGAGGCCACGAGCAGCCGCCGCGGGGGGTCGGAGATCAGGGGAATCCGGGTGACATCCGAGGAGTAACTGGAGCGGCAGAGACCTACAACGGTTCGATCGACATGGATGCCAAGGCCGTCGCCGTGTCCCTCTCGGCGCCGCTGCCCCGGTGCCGCGTCGCCGGCGGCAACGGCCCGCTCGCGTGCTCTGCATCCGCGCGGAGGTCGCGCAGGTGCGGGTACCACCATGGCGCGCCTCGTATATCACTCGCTCGCCCCTCCTCCTCTGCTCGCTCCTTCCCCGCCGGCCGCGTCTATGCTATGGCGGCGGCAGCTGCGCCGGTGAAGGAGCAGGACCTCGTCTTCGTCGCCGGCGCCACCGGGAAGATCGGCTCCCGGACCGTAAGGTGGGTACTCTTCGACTCTGCTTCGCTCGCGACCGACGGTCTGCAACTCTGCATGCATAATGCATTGAGAACTCATGCCATGCGCGTGCAGGGAGCTCATCAAGCTGGGCTTCCGCGTCCGCGCCGCCGTCCGGAGCAAGGAGAGAGCGTCACCCCTCGTGCAGAGCGTTGAGCGGCTGGAGCTCGGCGAAGGGACCGCCGCCGCCTCGAGGCTGGAGCTGGTCGAGTGCGACCTGGAGAAGCAGGGCGAGGCGGGCATCAAGGCGGCCATCGGCGACGCGGCGCTCGTGGTGTGCTCCATCGGCGCCAGCGAGAAGGAGATCCTCGACGTCACGGGCCCCTACCGCATCGACTACGTGGCCACCGCCAACCTCGTGCGCGCCGCGGCCAAGGCCGGCGTCGAGCACTTCGTCCTCGTCACCTCCCTCGGCACCACCAGATTCGGCTTCCCGGCCGCCCTCCTGAAGTAAGAACGCTGACGGATCGATCACCGCCACTTCTTTCTTTCGAACCGGACTTTGTTGAGGTTGGCCAAGGGATTAATGGAGTTTTTGGCACGACCGAGCAGCTTGTTCTGGGGCGTTCTGTGCTGGAAGAAGATGGCGGAGGAGGCGCTGGTGGCCAGCGGCGTCCCGTACACGATCGTGCGGCCGGGGGGCATGGAGAGGCCGACGGACGCGTACAAGGAGACGCACAACCTGGTGGTGTCGCCGCGGGACACGTACGTCGGCGGCCTCGTGTCCAACCTGCAGGTGGCGGAGCTGATCGCGTGCGTGGCCAAGAACAGGAGGGCGGCGTACTGCAAGGTGGTGGAGGTCGTTGCCGAGACCACCGCGCCGCTGCTGCCCACGGAGGACCTCCTCGCCAGGGTCCCCTCCGACCCCGGCAGGGCACCGCCCCCAGCTCCCGCGGCTCCGGCCGTCGTTACAGAGGCGCCGAAGGAGCCGCCTCCAGCAGCGGCGGCGGCACCACCACCAGCCGCAGCACCTCCGGCAACGGCAGCGGAACCAGCACCAGTTGCAGCACCCCCAGCACCGTCACCGGCACCAGCTGCGGCAGCAAAAGCAGAGCGGCCGCTCTCGCCATACGCGGCGTAAGTGAACCGACTGAACTGGTATCGTGATGGCCTCATGGTAATGGATGATCATTTGCTGATGCATTTTGTTGCATTGCAGGTACGAAGGGTTGAAGCCGCCGTCGTCACCGACACCCAGCTTTAGCAGCGGCACCACCGGCCAGGCAGCGAAGGAGTCGCCCCCTGCGCCGGCACCGGCACCAGCACCAGCACCAGCACCAGCTGCTCCGGCTTCTCCTCCACCTCCTCCGGCTGCTCCTGCTGCTGCAAAGCAACGTCCGCTCTCACCCTATGCAGCGTAAGCAAACCAACTGATGTCAAAACCTTGGAACTTCAGTGAAGAATTTGGCCTCTGATGGATCCATTTATTCCCGGATGGCGTACGTCGCAGGTACGAGGGGTTGAAGCCACCGTCTTCCCCAACCCCCAGCAGGAGCAGCAGCAAGAAAAAGGATGACGGCGATTCTCCTTCGCCACCGCCCTCCGCCGCCTCTCCGGATGCGGCGACTACCACCACCACCGCCGAGGCTGCAGCCGAGTCGTCGTCGCCGCTGTTGGATTCCAACGCCAATGGCGTTCCTCCCACCGCCGCCCCTGCCACTGCTGATCCAGGGCGCCCGCTTTCACCATACGCCAGGTACTAATTTCTCCCTGCCTCCCTGCTCAGCAGGCTCATGACAATGGCATTCGAATTCACACGTATGGTCCATTCCTCTATCTGTCTGATTAATTGCAACTTAATTTGCAAGGTACGAAGACCTGAAGCCTCCAACCACGCCAACTCCATCCGCGCCAAAAGTATAGAGCGGCCGGCCCGGCGGTTACTTTCATTTACCTTTTCTTTTCCTGCTCGATCGGCGGCCTCTGCCCGAGCGCGAGCTCAAGGCACGTGTATATGCCAATTTTCCTTCTTCGAGAAAATACCAATGTACACGAGGATGGCAAGATGCATATTTTTTTTCCCGAAAAGGAGTCCCGGGCCTCTCATCGACCGATGAACACATCCATTTTTATTATATTATTTAAGAATCTGACAAAATCAAATACATGGAACAATCGAAAACCACCTTTCTAACGATCTATGTTGCTACACCTATTAGGTTGGAATGATGAAGTGTCCTGACCACGCACCAACGCACACCATTGAATCCGGTGGCCTGCCCGCCGGCGAGCTGACATCCCCGACCGGTCTAGCAGATTGTGAGCATGCACCTCATGCGCATGCTTGAGAATTCGCCACCACGATCTTCCGCCTTGCCAACTTCAGAAGAGATCCACACATTAAGCTTGCCAGACCCAGCTACCCAGGACGCCAGACAATGCCACCACCCTACGTGCGTTCGCGAACACACATGTCCATCATCGAGACCCCACTGTGGCATGTCGGCGAGACCCGCCATCGCCGACGTGGGATATGCCACACCACCACCACCTGCCGCGTAAGGAACCATCCATGCTCGCCGCCCACACCCACTGTTGGAAAAGGAAATGCCTAGGAGGCGCTTAGGCATGCCTAGGCGCTAGGCAATAGCCAAACGCCTCGCCTAGGGCATAAGCGAAAGCCTAGGCAGGACATGCAATTAACTTTCTACCAAGAGAGAAATCATGCCAAACGCCTCCGCCTAGGCTATGCCTAGGGCGCTTATGCACCGCCTAGGCACTAGGCACAGGCCAACCGCCTCGCTTACGCCTATCGCTTTTTCCAACCTTGCAAAAGATAAAAAGTTAGTAATGACAGTACCACTTGTGGCACTACCACTTTGGTCCTATTGGTATAAAACGCATGACCAAGATACATACTAGTGGATCTTTGGGCTCACTCGATTTTGAATCATTTGAGACATGCGAACAATGCCTACTTGTGTAAACGCATGAAAAAACTCCATGCAGGTGGATCTTTTGGAATCACTTGGTTTCGAATCACTTGGGACATGCAAATCATGCCACATGGGCAAGATGACTGAAGGTCTCGTTTTCTAGTGAGAAGGAACGAGCAAGTGACTTATTGGGAGTAATCCATTTTGATGTATGTAGTCCAATGAGTGCTGAAGCACGCAGTGGATATCGTTATGTTCTTACTTCAAAGATGATTTGAGCAGATACATGTGTATTTACTTGACGAGTCACGAGTCTGAAATATTGAAAAGTTCAAGCAATTTTAGAGTGAAGTTGAAGATCATTGTGACAAGAGGATGAAATGTCTACAATGTGATCGTTGATGTGAATATCTGAGTTGTGAGTTTGGTATACATTTAAGACAATGTGGAAATTATTTCAGAACTCATGCCACCTCGAAAACCATAGTGCGATGGTGTGTCCGAACGTCGTAGCCGCGCCCTATTAGATGTGGTGCATATATGATTTCTCTTATCGAATTACCACTATAATTTTGGGGTTATGCATTAGAGACAACTACATTCACTTTAAATAGGGCACCATATAATTCCGTTGAGATGACACCGTATGAACTATGGTTTGGCAAGAAACCTAAGCTGTCATTTCTTAATGTTTGGGGCTACGATGCTTATGTCAAAAGGCTTCAGTCTGATAAGTTCGAACCCAAAGAAAATAAATGCATCTTCATAGGATACCCAAAACAATTGGGTATACCTCCTATCTTAGGTCCGAAAGCAAAGTGTTTGTTGCCAAAATGGGTCCTTTTCCGAGAAAGAGTTTCTCTTGTAATAATTGAGTGGGAGAATGGTGGAACTTGATGAGGTTACTGAACCGTCACTTCAACCAGAGAGTAGTAGGGCGAAGGAAGATGTTCCTATGGCGCCTACACTAGTTGAAGAGGAAGATAATGATGGTGATCATGAAGCCTCGGATGAAGTTACTACCAAACCTCGTAGGTCGACAAGGACACGACGTCCTCTAGAGTGGTACGGTAATTCTGTCTTGGAGGTCTGTTGGAAATATGCCCTAGAGATAATGATAAAATAGTTATTATTATATTTCCTGTTTTAAGATAATCGTTTATTATCCATGCTCACTGTTGGAAAAGGCAATGCGTAGGAGGCGCTTAGGCACGCCTAGCCGCTAGGCAATAGCCAAACGCCTCGCCTAGGGCATAAGCGAAAGCCTAGGCAGGACATGCAATTAACTTTCTACCGAGACAGAAATCATGCCATATTGCACTAATGTGTCAAACGAGCCATATTCCAATGGTAGTAGCTGGTAGTTAACTTATATGTATGCTTTTAATTAAGATAATACACATATAGTAACCATAAATACATCCTCCGTCTAGGCTACGCCTAGGGCGCTTATGCACCACCTAGGCACTAGGCACATGCCGACCGCCTCGCTTACGCCTACCGCTTTTTCCAACCTTGCACACACCCTTCATCTAACTGCCCAAGACGACGCCTCCAAGGAGGTGACGACGCCATAGCGCAGCCACCGCCCATTCACAAGGAACTATGGTTTTCACCCGAGCATAAAGGGAGGAGGGAGCAGGGGGAGTTGATCTCACCATTCCTACCAAGGAAGGAAATGAGTAGGAGCGCCATTGACGACGTGGCCGTAGCCATCGACGAGAGGTTTCCCCTGGACAAGCTCCCGGGGAGGGAGGGAGGGGGGACCTCTGGCCGATGGCGGCGGCCACATCGTCGATGCATGTATATGAAAACACCCACAAACAGTCGATGCCATGAGACATGAACAAACCTTTGGCTTGCACTAAGAGCAACTCTAGCCGGGTTTGCTAAAACTCAGCTGACTCCTCAACCGTTGGAGGGAGTGAGCATCGTTCTTGTAACATCCCAAAATTATAAATTTTGGAATGTTAATATAATTATTAGATTGTTTGTTTGTTTGCTGAGTGACTGAAACTTGTGTGAAATTTGAAACTTTTCGAAACTTTTGAATGAGAGGGAATAAAATGACTTTCCCCTTCTCCGGTGAATTCAAATTCAATATTTTAAAAGCAAAGAGAGAAGATGACATGACTTCTTCAACTATAAAGAATTTGAACGGAGATATTTGCATGGAATTCTTTTGCATTTCCATTCGTTTTCTTCGTGCAAGAAATGCCGGGAAATACATTCTAAAGAGCGGAGGAAAATGACCCTCCAAAGTGCGGGCAATTTTTTTTGAAATATTGGAGCCAAGAAAACCCAATGATTATCAGCAAAAATATTTGCAAAAAGAAATAAAGCATTTTGAGGAATTTCTGAAAAAACATTTTTTTAAGTTTTTATTTTTGCTTTGGAAAAATGTTATTCGGGTAGAGGATATTTTTCTGATTTTTTTTGGTATATAATACCCTATATTAATATTTTGATTTACTTTCCTTTTATTAGCTTTTATTTTTCTGTTTCGGAAAAGGTTTAAAATTAGGAAACTTTTTTTTTCTTTAGAAGCCGCCGCCTCGAGCGCTATATAGGCCATGGGCCGAAATCTCCACCGCCAGGGAAATGGATCCCTTAGATCCCCGCCGACCGCCCCTCTCTTCCCCGCCTCCCTCTCGCTGCCAGTGGGCCCCACAGCCCGAGCCTCTCTCCCCCGTCGGCAACCTTTCTTCTCCCTCCTTCCGAAATCTCTGCCCGACCCCGAGACCGAGCCGAGCACGGGATCCCCTGCCGATTTCTCTTCTCCTCCTTCCTTTCATCTCACCCCCTGGCCTATAAGAACCCCACCCCCGAGCCGCCCCGTTCCCACCCAAACCCCGTCGAACCGCCGCCGCCCAAGCCCCGCCACCGCCCGCCGGAGCAGCGAAGCTGCTGCAACCTTCGGCCGCCTCCCTGGAGCGCCACCCGAGCCCTCTCCGCTCCGCCTGACGCCTCCCCTCGGAGGAGGAGCACCGCCGCCGCCGCCCCGTCATCTCCACCGCCCCCCGGAGCCCTCCCTCGCCAGCGACCACCCTCCTCGCCGGAGCTGCCCCCAGCCACGGTAGCTCTCCCTCCCCTCTCTGTTCTTTCTTTTGTTTTTCTTTATAGCCCTTAGATCTTACATGTAGGGTATAGATTAGATCCTATAGTACCCCTTCGGTTTAGAGTAGAAAACCGGCGGTTTATTTTCACTTAATCAATTAGCCAGCGTGTTTTTGTTAGCCTCGGCCGCTTGCTCCAATCGTTGCAACAAACATCTCCCGCAGCCTATAGTAGCATGCCACGTGTACCCCCTGTTAGTTACTAGTTAGTTTTATTTTCTTCTGCCTATTTGCAAAAAGAGAAAAGTTTCTGTTTTGTTTTGGCCACAACTTTTTATCCCGAAGTCCAATGACATTGATTCTTGTTCCAGTAGACTCCAATGTTTCTGTAGTTTTTAAAAACATATAATTTGTCTATGTTTGAAATTTTCAAATATAAGTTAGATCAGATTTAGTTTAAACCTTGTTTTGCATATTCCAGGAGTTTAAAAATAGATTTTAATTTGATTCTTTTTGGTACTGATCACTAGTGATCTTATTTATCAGTGGTAAAAATTTCAGATTTGTTTGAGTATTTTAGCTCACTGTTTCTTGTGAAACAATTTCTGTTTCACCTCTTTTAGGATTTCGGCTAATTCCTTTTCTATCTTTGTTTTAAAATATTTTCTTTATTATTTCAGAAATATTATGTTTTGTTTCTGTTAGTTAAAAGTAGTTTTGCAACAAGTTTTTATTTTAGTTTTATTTGTTTTTATGAAATCAATTCTAGTTCCGTAGTAACGTGCAATTGTTTTCACCATTGTTTCAAATCCCGTTTGGGAATACTTTCAAAAAGTTTTGTGAAAAATACTCTATTTTATCCTAGTTAAACTAATATCTTAGTTCCTTGTTATTATTTTCTGTTAGACAAAAACTATGTAGTGTTTGACGTATTAGAAGACTCCCTAGTCTTATTTGAGGTTTCTTTCGGAATTCCTATTCGCTCTCTTCTTCGTTTTGATTGCTAGAATGATTGCTAGTATGAGTGCTTATGTGAATGATATGTTTGTTATATAGATTTCATCGGAGAGTGACGAGTAGTCTATCAAGTTATTTTCTCGAGAAATTCTTCTTCGTCAACATCACAGGCAAGTCACTTTGATCATACTATCACCTATGTTTTATGCATTGTAGTTCTACCATCCTATGCCCAATTGCATGCTGCTTAGGTACTTGGAAATTTTAGTATAGATTGTAGGCACACAACAACCCCGATACTTGGCCCCGGGACGACAAATTTCATATTGCTATGCTTGAGTAGACGGGATTTCGGTTGAGTGCATAACACGAGTGATGCGAGGTTGATTAAATAATCAAGACCTGTTAAGACAAGATTTTCAAGACCTCGGACGAAATGCAATACTGCGTGAAGGACGGTTGATCGGCTCCCTAGGGAACCCAGTGGATGCCCGGGATGCTGGGGACGGCTATGACATCCTGCGGAAAGCTTCACCCAGGCTCAAAGAGACGGACGGATATTTCCAAGACCCAAGGCTTACCTGCACAGCCACAAGTCATTATGGGCTCTGGCTTGGTTGGACAACGCGGCAACTCTGGACAGGCGGTGCTAGCAGATGTAGAAGAACGGTAGGAATGGATGGGCACCGACAGGGATTCAGAGGGACCCGTTGAAAGACCATGTTTTGATCATCCGGTCTTCAAACACCCTGAAGTGCGAGGACATACTCAGAGGCGATCAAATCTTGTGGGGAATGTGTGCAAAACTCTACAGAGTACTCAAACCTAATCGATTAGCCGTGTCCACGGTCATGGACGACTTGAGCCAAAGGAACTGAAGTTATCTGGATTTCTCAACACCATTATATATATTTGATGAGGGTAACTATTGACAACTCGGGTACGAGAACTGGTTGGCGGAACCATCTCGTTAACAACCAACAATGTAGTAACATTTTGGTTTTAGCCCTCTCTTGATGTAGGATAAAACTTGCTTTTCGCTAAAAACTTATAGCCCCACCTGCCATATATGCATATAGTATAGATGATTACTTTTCACCCCTCTCTTATGTGACTTGCCGGCATATTCAATATGCTGACCTACACGGCTGCAACGTCTTATGTTGCAGATACTTTTCTTCGACGAGTAAGAGTATGATTCAGGGTTACGGTCTACACTCAACTTGCCGTTGGTGTTTATTGGGACTCCACTCCCTTGACTGCTTCCGCTGAGATATTTAAGGTATATATCAGTTTTACGCTATTTACATGTGATTGCACTTTGATATATACATTGATGTACTGTGTGTGCCAGCATACTGATCCAGGGATGGCACACAAACACAGAGGCTTGACTCGTCTTGAGTCGGGTCGCTACAGAGATGGTATCAGAGCACATGTTGACTGTAGGACGTGACCCTAGAAACAGGAAATTTCTTAGGAAAGGATCTCTCAAAAAATTTATTTTCAACAACACCTTTTACTTCTCATCTCTTGTGATTTCACCGAATGTTCCCTCTCACCTCAAATAGTTAGACAATGCCCTTTCCCCTTTGACCTCATGAAGAATCAACGGAGTTCTACTTCAAAATAAAGAGGATTTCACCATGCGTTTGAAGAATTGAAGCTACACCAACAGTAGACTCTCAAGACCCGAAGAACTCGAAGACCCCGAAACGTTTGAATATTTATATGACCATTAGAAGTCCAAACCCCTGTTATATACCCACATTAGTTACGATGATTTGTGAGCCGTCATTGGTGTGTGTTTTCCGACGGCCACAAATAAAACCTATTCTCAAAAATATTGTTTGTATCGTGTGTATCTCCCTCTCTTACCCGTCTCGTCCCCAAAACCTCAACCCCACCAGATGGAGTATGAAGCTGGACTTGTAGTCTCTGGACCAATGACCCAACTGGAGGCTGATATATGGATTCAAAACATGGAGAACCACTTCGGGAGCAACTTGATCTCAAGGAAGTATGAAGTGGAACATGCTCTTCAGTACTTTACACAAAGTGCTGCTATCTGGTGGAAAATGCACCATGCCATACAAGGATTTAGTGGAGCAGAAAGTTGGGGCGAATTCAAGAACACTTTGTTAAGATCCCGTCTTATTCAAAGTGCTATGATAATCCGAAGGAGAAGACTTGTGCATGCAAGATCTGTGGAGAAATAGGACACACCCAGGAAGAACACAAGGATGGATGCACTCATTGTGAAGAAAATCACCCAGCTGAGGAATGCCCAAGTAGTCAGGTGACTTGTTTCGTGTGTGAAGGAACCACCCACTACCCAGCTCAGTGTCACATTTACCCCAAGGTACAACAAGTTGTCCAACAGCAGAAAGATGCAGTGAAGGAAACACTCAAGAAGAAGATTCTAGAAGAACCGATGATGAACGAAAATATTGAAGACCCTGATGGACAAGGTCTGACCAGATTTTTCTCCAATGCATGCTACTCATGTGGAGAAGAAGGACATTATTCACAGGATTGCACGAAGAGAAGCCAAGAGTATCTGGGAACCTTCCCGACGGAAGAAGTGGAGTTTGATCCACTTGAAATAGAAGAACTGGCCAAAATAAAGGAGTCCGGAAAGAAGAGCAAGTACCCTCGGAAGAACCAAATCTCTGTAGACAAAGACCTGAGTCATGTCAGATGTTACAAGTGTATGAAATTGGGCCACCACAAATACATGTGCTCAGGAAGGAAGCCGGGAATCCAAGGAGCAAAAGCAGAAGCTAAGAAGCCTCGAGACTTGTCAGAAATCATTTGCTTTTGTTGCAAGGAAGCAGGACATTTTGCCAGCGATTGTCCACAAAGGAAGAAAGCTAGAATGGAGTAGTTAAGTTTTGACCATGGCAATAAGTGTAATCCGAAGCACTCTTGTTTTTCATAAGATCATGGAGTGATTTTTTTTGTAACAGAAGTCCCTGAGATTGTAATAACATCATGAATAAATGGAATTTATTGTCTCATGATTGTCTATGTTGAAACTGTATGCGTTGTTTCTCTCCGAACAAAGATCTCTGAATAATTATGAGGATATGAGAAAATATGGTCTATGCAGGCATGAGTATAATTCATTTAAGTGTGGTAGTAATCGGTAAACCCACAGGATCCACTGAGTAGGAATGTACCATGATTACCAAGGAGACACATACATTCCTCTGAGTACCTATTTACTGACACCTGCAGATGGCAACTCTCTACGAGTCATTCCTCAAGGGCCCAGAAACGATCATGACCCTGACCAGTGAGCATGATTACCCGAAAATCCTGAAGGACATGATGAAGCACATTCATCTTGAAGGAGATGCGGTCTACAAAGGCTACCCATTCATGGAAAGTGGAGTAGAACTTTGGTATGTGGAAGTACACCTCCATCATGTGAAAGGAGTTTGTCCAAAGACTATGGGGCAATACTTTTTCATTTCGGGTGTACCACGAGCAACCTTCTTTGATGCTGTTCGTGAAGCTGCCATGGAAGCCATACGTCAGATTGGAGAAATACTTGAAGCAAGACTCCTTCATACTGAGGAATACCTGAGTGAGGTACGTGCGGAGATGATGGAGATGAAGCTCATGACCACCATGATGAAGCAAAAGATGGATGATTTCAAGGAGCACCTCGGAAAGTTCAAGTGGAACTAAAGTATCCCCAAGGGAGACGAATGAATAAAGTTGGCAGAAATGCTCGACCATACCGAACAATGTGAATGGCAGCATTTGTAATAGAGTACTTTTGAATTGAAGTTTTTGAGAAGAAAGCAAGGATGTAATAAAGGATTGATTATGAAATGAATATGATTTATGGAAGAAGCTATGATGGATCAGCAAACGTTTTCTTAGGAACATACGAAAGCCAGAGAGTTGTGAAGATACGATAGATGTTTTGTTCAGCTTGCAGAACCAAAGGATTATCTGAACTTCGTTCGTGGACAAGAGAAATTCTGCAATGCTTGTGAGGATGCCCAAGTGTTAGAATGCGAGATTCGCTAAACCTTATACAGAGAAATGATTTGGGTGCGGAATGGATTGATCACCATGACGACTTACTCTTATCATTTATCTTGCTATTCGGAATGGTAAATCTGAGAGACTTACCCATATAGAGAGACGACGTTCTTTGAAGCTTTTGTTTAAGCCTTAGAGTGGTATAAGAAAAGCCCATGTACATGGCACTTGTTGTCACGCGTAGGAAAATTTACGGTGAGGATGAAGCCAAGACCCTTCTCTCTGCAGGATAACCACAAATGGTAGACCACCATGAGAATCATCGATAGGTTATTTAGAATGGTCACGAGACTTGTCAGTTAAGAAGACCCAGTGACGGAAGAATCTTATATCAACAGAAGAACCCTCGATTTTGATGGAAACATTATGAATATAATGGAAGAACTTCACCAAAGAAGTTACCATGAAGAATGTGACGAGCGAGATGCCAAGACCCCAGAGGATTGTTAAAAATTTGAGCGACCAGTAACTCTCATTTTAAGTGTGGTAGCACCCCACTTTGCACGAGACTATATTTGTTAGAAGACCCCCCAAACCATAACCTTTTCTTTCTAGCCTCTTCGAATCTCGAGGACGAGATTCATTTTAAGTGTGGTAGTTTGTAACATCCCAAAATTATAAATTTTGGAATGTTAATATAATTATTAGATTGTTTGTTTGTTTGCTGAGTGACTGAAACTTGTGTGAAATTTGAAACTTTTCGAAACTTTTGAATGAGACGGAATAAAATGACTTTCCCCTTCTCCGGTGAATTCAAATTCAATCTTTTAAAAGCAAAGAGAGAAGATGACATGACTTCTTCAACTATAAAGAATTTGAACGGAGATATTTGCATGGAATTCTTTTGCATTTCCATTCGTTTTCTTCGTGCAAGAAATGCGGGGAAATACATTCTAAAGAGCGGAGGAAAATGACCCTCCAAAGTGCGGGCAATTTTTTTTTGAAATATTGGAGCCAAGAAAACCCAAAGATTATCTGCAAAAATATTTGCAAAAAGAAATAAAGCATTTTGAGGAATTTCTGAAAAAACATTTTTTAAGTTTTTATTTTTGCTTTGGAAAAATGTTATTCGGGTAGAGGATATTTTTCTGATTTTTTTGGTATATAATACCCTATATTAATATTTTGATTTACTTTCCTTTTATTAGCTTTTATTTTTCTGTTTCGGAAAAGGTTTAAAATTAGGAAACTTTTTTTTTCTTTAGAAGCCGCCGCCTCGAGCGCTATATAGGCCATGGGCCGAAATCTCCACTGCGAGGGAAATGGATCCCTTAGATCCCGGCCGACCGCCCCTCTCTTCCCCGCCTCCCTCTCGCTGCCAGTGGGCCCCACAGCCCGAGCCTCTCTCCCCCGTCGGCCACCTTTCTTCTCCCTCCTTCCAAAATCTCTGCCCGACCCCGAGACCGAGCCGAGCATGGGATCCCGTGCCGATTTCTCTTCTCCTCCTTCCTTTCATCTCACCCCCCTGGCCTATAAGAACCCCACCCCGAGCCGCCCTGTTCCCGCCCAAACACCGTCGAACCGCCGCCGCCCAAGCCCCGCCACCGCCCGCCGGAGCAGCGAAGCTGCTGCAACCTTCGGCCGCCTCCCTGGAGCGCCACCCGAGCCCTCTCCGCTCCGCCTGACGCCTCCCCTCGGAGGAGGAGCACCGCCGCCGCCGCTCCGTCATCTCCACCCCCCCCCCCCGGAGCCCTCCCTCGTCGGCGACCACCCTCCTCGCCGGAGCTGCCCCCAGCCACGGTAGCTCTCCCTCCCCTCTCTGTTCTTTCTTTTGTTTTTCTTTATAGCCCTTAGATCTTACATGTAGGGTATAGATTAGATCCTATAGTACCCCTTCGGTTTAGAGTAGAAAACCGGCGGTTTATTTTCACTTAATCAATTAGCCAGCGTGTTTTTGTTAGCCTCGGCCGTTTGCTCCAATCGTTGCAACAAACATCTCCCGCAGCCTATAGTAGCATGCCACGTGTACCCCCTGTTAGTTACTAGTTAGTTTTATTTTCTTCTGCCTATTTGCAAAAAGAGAAAAGTTTCTGTTTTGTTTTGGCCACAACTTTTTATCCCGAAGTCCAATGACATTGATTCTTGTTCCAGTAGACTCCAATGTTTCTGTAGTTTTTAAAAACATATAATTTGTCTATGTTTGAAATTTTCAAATATAAGTTAGATCAGATTTAGTTTAAACCTTGTTTTGCATATTCCAGGAGTTTAAAAATAGATTTTAATTTGATTCTTTTTGGTACTGATCACTAGTGATCTTATTTATCAGTGGTAAAAATTTCAGATTTGTTTGAGTATTTTAGCTCACTGTTTCTTGTGAAACAATTTCTGTTTCACCTCTTTTAGGATTTCGGCTAATTCCTTTTCTATCTTTGTTTTAAAATATTTTCTTTATTATTTCAGAAATATTATGTTTTGTTTCTGTTAGTTAAAAGTAGTTTTGCAACAAGTTTTTATTTTAGTTTTATTTGTTTTTATGAAATCAATCTAGTTCCGTAGTAATGTGCAATTGTTTTCACCATTGTTTCAAATCCCGTTTGGGAATACTTTCAAAAAGTTTTGTGAAAAATACTCTATTTTATCCTAGTTAAACTAATATCTTAGTTCCTTGTTATTATTTTCTGTTAGACAAAAACTATTTAGTGTTTGACGTAGTAGAAGACTCCCTAGTCTTATTTGAAGTTTCTTTCGGAATTCCTATTCGCTCTCTTCTTCGTTTTGATTGCTACAATGATTGCTAGTATGAGTGCTTATGTGAATGATATGTTTGTTATATAGATTTCATCGGAGAGTGACGAGTAGTCTATCAAGTTATTTTCTCAAGAAATTCTTCTTCGTCAACATCACAGGCAAGTCACTTTGATCATACTATCACCTATGTTTTATGCATTGTAGTTCTACCATCCTATGCCCAATTGCATGCTGCTTAGGTACTTGGAAATTTTAGTATAGATTGTAGGCACACAACAACCCCGATACTTGGCCCCGGGACGACAAATTTCATATTGCTATGCTTGAGTAGACGGGATTTCGGTTGAGTGCATAACACGAGTGATGCGAGGTTGATTAAATAATCAAGACCTGTTAAGACAAGATTTTCAAGACCTCGGACGAAATGCAACACTGGGTGAAGGACGGTTGATCGGCTCCCTAGGGAACCCAGTGGATGCCCGGGATGCTGGGGACGGCCATGACATCCTACGGAAAGCTTCACCCAGGCTCAAAGAGACGGACGGATGTTTTCAAGACCCAAGGCTTGCCTGCACAACCACAAGTCATTATGGGCTCTGGCTTGGTTGGACAACGCGGCGACTCTGGACAGGCGGTGCTAGCAGATGTAGAAGAACGGTAGGAATGGATGGGCACCGACAGGGATTCAGAGGGACCCGTTGAAAGACCATGTTTTGATCATCCGGTCTTCAAACACCCTGAAGTGAGAGGACATACCCGGAGGCGATCAAATCTTGTGGGGAACGTGTGCAAAACTCTGCAGAGTACTCAAACCTAATCGATTAGCCGTGTCCACGGTCATGGACGACTTGAGCCAAAGGAACTGAAGTTATCTGGATTTCTCAACACCATTATATATATTTGATGAGGGTAACTATTGACAACTCGGGTACGAGAACTGGTTGGCGGAACCATCTCGTTAACAACCAACAATGTAGTAACATTTTGGTTTTAGCCCTCTCTTGATGTAGGATAAAACTTGCTTTTCGCTAAAAACTTATAGCCCCACCTGCCATATATGCATATAGTATAGATGATTACTTTTCACCCCTCTCTTATGTGACTTGCCGGCATATTCAATATGCTGACCTACACGGCTGCAACGTCTTATGTTGCAGATATTTTTCTTCGACGAGTAAGAGTACGATTCAGGGTTACGGTCTACACTCAACTTGCCGTTGGTGTTTATTGGGACTCCACTCCCTTGACTACTTCCGCTGAGATATTTAAGGTATATATCAGTTTTACGCTATTTACATGTGATTGCACTTTGATATATACATTGATGTACTGTGTGTGCCAACATACTGATCCAGGGATGGCACAGAAACACAGAGGCTTGACTCGTCTTGAGTCGGGTCGCTACAGAGATGGTATCAGAGCACATGTTGACTGTAGGACGTGACCCTAGAAACTGGAAATTTCTTAGGAAAGGATCTCTCAAAAAATTTATTTTCAACAACACCTTTTATTTCTCATCTCTTCTGATTTCATCGAATGTTCCCTCTCACCTCAAATAGTTAGACAATGCTCTTTCCCCTTTGACCTCATGAAGAATCAACGGAGTTCTACTTCAAAATAAAGAGGATTTCACCACGCGTTTGAAGAATTGAAGCTACACCAACAGTAGACTCTCAAGACCCCGAAATGTTCGAATATTTATATGACCATTAGAAGTCCAAACCCCTGTTATATACCCACGTTAGTTACGATGATTTGTGAGCCGTCATTGGTGTGTGTTTTCCGACGGCCACAAATAAAACCTATTCTCAAAAATATTGTTTGTATCGTGTGTATCTCCCTCTCTTACCTGTCTCGTCCCCAAAACCTCAACCCCACCAGATGGAGTATGAAGCTGGACTTGTAGTCTCTGGACCAATGACCCAACTGGAGGCTGATATATGGATTCAAAACATGGAGAACCACTTCGGGAGCAACTTGATCTCAAGGAAGTTTGAAGTGGAACATGCTCTTCAGTACTTTACACAAAGTGCTGCTATCTGGTGGAAAATGCACCATGCCATACAAGGATTTAGTGGAGCAGAAAGTTGGGGCGAATTCAAGAACACTTTGTTAAGATCCCCTCTTATTCAAAAGTGCTATGATAATCCGACGGAGAAGACTTGTGCATGCAAGATCTGTGGAGAAATAGGACACACCCAGGAAGAACACAAGGATGGATGCACTCATTGTGAAGAAAATCACCCAGCTGAGGAATGCCCAAGTAGTCAGGTGACTTGTTTCTTGTGTGAAGGAACCACCCACTACCCAGCTCGGTGTCACATTTACCCCAAGGTACAACAAGTTGTCCAGCAGTAGAAAGATGCAGTGAAGGAAACACTCAAGAAGAAGATTCTAGAAGAATCGGTGATGAACGAAAATATTGAAGACCCTGATGGACAAGGTCTGACCAGATTTTTCTCCAATGCATGCTACTCATGTGGAGAAGAAGGACATTATTCACAGGATTGCACGAAGAGAAGCCAAGAGTATCTGGGAACCTTCCCGACGGAAGAAGTGGAGTTTGATCCACTTGAAATAGAAGAACTGGCCAAAATAAAGGAGTCTGGAAAGAAGAGCAAGTACCCTCGGAAGAACCAAATCTCTGCAGACACCATGCACCATTGCAGCTCCGCCGTCATCGCTCATCGCACCATCGCATGCCAGTTGCAGCTCTGTCAATGGCAAGTTCAAGCAAATATGACGCCAATTACGTCAATGGTAGCTCCAGTTGCAGCTCTATCCATGGCCATTTCACTGACAAAAAATGACTCCCGACCAACCACCGTATAATTAGTGCATACCAAGTTTAGAACATTGTAGAAAATTACCATAACTGTGGACCCTAAATAAAAATCACATCAAGTTTCAAGTACTGTGCTGACAACTTACAAGAAACACTGGCCGCTCGACTAGACTCGTTTGACGCTAGAACTGACTACTCGGTTCCACTGTAGGCGATGACGTACATGTTAGGATTTCATTAATCCCATTATTTAGGAATAATCCTCCCTTGTAATTAGCATGCGGTTTGCCCCTGGCAAACGTTCGAAGCACTCCCACGCCCCCACGATGGAATGCGTTCCTTTGTGGCATTGGCGTCAGTTTGCCATGTATATAATCCTCCTGTATCATCAATGAAAATGATAGTTTTGATTTAATCATTCTAAACACGTTATCATCCCGTAAATCTATCGAGAGCAAGGCAAAGCACTAGTGGAAAACGGGCCTTTGGCCGGGACCATTTAGTCCCGTCCTGCCTCTGGGCCGGGACTAAAGGCCCGGCCACGTCGCCCCAATTCTCAATGCCTCCCTCGAGGCTTTAGTCCCGGCCCGTAAGGAGCCTTTAGTCCCGGTTCGTGTCCCAAACCGGGACTAAAGGGCTACGCGGCGGGCAATGGTGGTGGCAACCGTTCGTATCCCCCTTTAGTCCCGGTTGGTGGCTCAAACCGGGACTAAAGGACTAACATGTGGCCTGCCGTAGTGGTGGCAACCGTTGGTATACCTCTTTAGTCCCGGTTGGTGGCTCAACCCGGGACTAAAGGCTGGCAAACGGTTTGCATCCCGCGTCGTTTTGGGCGATGAAAAGCACGAACCGAAGCACAGTCGCCATTTCTCTGTTTCTTCTTCTCTCTCGCTCTCCCTCTCTGTTCTTCTCCTCTCTTCTTCCCTTCTCTCCTTCCACCATGCCAAGTCTCTTTCTTAAGGTGCTCGCACATGGCACGACCAAGCTCGATGTCGTGTACACGAACGAGAGCAGGGAGGTGCCGTTTTTTCTTGAACAGTTGAAGGAAAAATTGTTTGACGACGCAATGGAGCATGAGAAGTTCTTGGGGCTTGATCTGGAGTACACGGCCGATCAACGCGGTGTTGCCGTCATCCAACTATGCTTCGCACGCCATGTCTTGATCTTCCAATGGGCGAGGTAAGTTTTGAAGCTTTCTTTGATCCAAGATAATGACATTGTATGTTTATTTGTTTCAATCATAGTTGGTTCCCTTCAAATAGTTGTAGTGAAACAATTTTGATTAGTTGAAGGGGAACACAATCTAATTGGAATAGTGTTCCATAATCTGAAAAATCGTATTAGAATCAACTAGTGTTTAATATGTTCCATTGGAATCATAGTTGGTTCCCTTCAAATAGTTGTAGTGAAACAATTTTGATTAGTTGAAGGGGAACGCAATCTGATTGGAATAGTGTTCCATAATCTGAAAAATCGTATTAGAATCAACTAGTGTTTAATATGTTCCATTGGAATCATAGTTGGTTCGCTTCAAATAGTTGTAGTGAAACAATTTTGATTAGTTGAAGGGAACACAATCTGATTGGAATAGTGTTCCACAATCTGAAAAATCTGATTGGTTCAATATGTTCCATTGAAATCATATTGTAGTGATACAATTTTATGCGGTGTTCTTTGATCCAAGGTTATGAAAATTGCATATAGCTAGTGATCTCTCTAGGTTCCATTGGATAGCAATATGATATGTCATAGTCATGAAAATTGCATATAGCTGGTGATCTCTCTAGGTTCCATTGGATAGCTATAGTGATCTCTCTAGGTTCCATGGCATATGTTCTATTTGAATCCTAAAGATAATTTTCTCTTTAGTTGTAGTGAAACATGTTTCCTTATTGCAGCAGTATGTAACATTTGTTCCATTTTAATTTGTTTCTGTTGCAGAAGTGACAAGCATTATCCAGAAGTCATGGACTTCCTTCGCAGCGGCATCACTTTTGCTACCGTTGACATAAGGAACGACAAGCTGAAGATGAGGCACAGCTTCGGTATTGAGATACCAGCCGGTTGCCTCGTTGATCTCCAAACGGTATTCAGGCTTCGACATGACAGGACTTCGATGGCTCATATGGTAGTTGCCTTGATCGACGAGGAATATGGTGATATGAAGACCAGTTTCCCAAAGTCTCAGCACAAACTTTGGGAGAAGGCCCCACTTGATCCTATCAACATTGAGTATGCAGCAAAAGATGCATACGTTTCATACGAGTTGTACCGCAAGATTCGAGTCGTCAACTATGGCCAGTGTCACCTCGACGAAGGTGGACATTCTGATTCAGACGATTCAGACGAGTAGTGTTCTGAACGTCAAACACTTGTATATATATCTATGGTAGCTATTATTATGTACTGTTTGGACTAGTATCATGTACTGCTTGGACCAATTTATATATGTCTAGTTTCTGTTTGTGCCATTATAGTTTCGAAATTTGAATGGTTTAGCCCTTTCTAACTTCATTTGCTACTTTTGAATGGTTTAGCCCTTTCTAACTTCATGGTATCATGCATTTCGACCACATATATATACAAAAAGTCTTCAGTTCAAATAAGTTCAAAAAATGAAATCCCTTTTGTAACAGATCTGTTTTTGATTAAAACAATCATTTAAAAATGAAAGACCATTAGTCCCACGTGGCATGCAGCGGAACCACGTGGCGTGCAACGGAACCACGTGGCGTGCCGCGGAACCACTTTTGTTGTGGGGGTCGCTTTTCCTTCTTCTCCTTGTGCTAGATATTTGTTATGCATTAGGGAAAGAAGGAATAGCGACCATCATCGACGGTCCAAAAATAAGTAAATGCACGAAGAATACCAAATGAAGTCAGAAATTCTTGAAATATTGTGATGTGCCTTAGAATGGTGAATTTTGAACACACAAAAAGTATGGAGTTCAAATAAGTTCAAAAAAATGAAATCCCTTTGTAAGAGATGAGTTCTCGTTCGAAACCCTCATACTTCGAGAGAGATTGTCCGTTTTGTACACGAAGTGCATCCAGTTTTTGTCGTAGCCCTCTCAACTTTTTAACACATGCTATGTGGGTGAAATGATGATAGCATGCCAACTTTCAACATTTTCAGAGTTCATTTGTAGTGCTTTTCAATTTCAGGGTCAACTAGCTCAAAAAAACAAATAAGTAAATGCACGAAGAATACCAAATGAAGTCAGAAATTGTTGAAATTTTGTGATGTGCCTTAGAATGGTGCATTTTGAACACACAAATAGTATGGAGTTCAAATAAGTTCAAAAAAATGAAATCCCTTTGTAAGAGATGAGTTCTCGTTCGAAACCCTGATACTTCGAGGGAGATTGTCCGTTTTGTACACGAAGTGCATCCAGTTTTTGTCATAGCCCTCTCAACTTTTTAACACATGCTATGTGGGTGAAATGATGATAGCATGCCAACTTTCAACATTTTCAGAAAATAGTTTTGCATTATTTATTCAATTTCAAACACTTTTCATTATCATAGTTTTGTCAAATTCTCAAATATGCAAAAAGAATTTTTAATAAACATAGTTTTTAATTGAAAATAGCAAAATAGATAATATATTGGATAGTCAAAATTATTAATTAAGAAAATAGAAAATAGTTTTGCATTATTTATTCAATTTCAAACACTTTTCATTATCATAGTTTTCTCAAATTCTCAAATATGCAAAAAGAATTTTTAAGAAACATAGTTTTTAATTGAAAATAACAAAATAGATAATATTTTGGATAGTCAAAATTATTAATTATGAAAATAGAAAAAATTGAAACTATATTTGAAATCATAGAGAAAATTCAATCTAAATTCTCATTTGAATTTAGATTGAATTTTCTCTACAATTTCGAATATAGTTTCAACTTTTAGTGAGTTTAGGCCCGTAAGCCTGCTTTAGAGAGGAGCTCGATGGAGAAGCTGCGACGGGGATTATAAACAAGTGTTAGTCCCCCTCGCTGGGCGAGGTGGGACTAAACTTATCGTGCAGCCGAGGAGGGGCTTTAGTCCCGGGTGGAGCCACGCCCCGGGACTAAAGACCCCCTTTAGTCCCGGGTGGAGCCACGCCTTGGGACTAAAGACCCCCTGCTTCCCGCCTTTTGGTCTGCCGAAAAAGGGCCTTTAGTCCCGGGTCGTGGCTCCACCCGGGACTAAAGGGGGTCTTTAGTCCCGTATCGAGCCCCGAACCGGGACTAAAGATCCACCTATATAAGCGGGAGTTAGAAAATTTCCAACCCAAATCGTCCATTTCTCTTCTTCTTTCTCTCGTTCTCCTGCCCGGCGCGGCACATCGACGAACTCGACGACGCCATCAGGCTGCCCGCCGTCCTGCTCGCCGCCGCCTGCCGTCCTCCTCGCCGCCGCACCGTCCTCCTCGCGCCGCGCCGTCCTCCTCACCGTCCTCCTCGCCGTCGCGCCGTCCTCCTTGCCGTCCTCCTCGCCATCCTCCTCGCCGCCGCGCCGTCCTCCTCGCCGTCCTCCTCACCGTCGCGCCGTCCTCCTCGCCGCCACGCCATCCTCCTCGCCGCGCGCCGTCGACACCTCCGGCCGGTAAGCCCCCCGCCCCCTCCTCCCAACACTCCGACCAGTAGAAGAAAAGAAGAAAAAGGAGAAGAAAAGAAGAAAAAGGAGAAGAAAGGAAGAAAAAGGGAAGAAAAGAAGAAAAAGATTTTTTTGTCATTTAATTCCTATTGTTATTAGGTTTGTGCTAGATTATTAGGGTTAGTAATATTTAGAATTAGGAAAAAGGAAAATAAGAAGAGGAGAAGAAGAAAAGAAGAAAAAGGAGAATAAGAAGAGGAGGAGAGGAGAAGAAGAGGAAAAATAGAAGAAGAGGAGAAGTAGAAGAAGAGAAAAAATTAGAAGAGCAGGAGAGGAGAAGTAGAAGAAGAGAAGAGGAGAAGTAGTAGAAGAAGAGGAGAAGTAGAAGTAGAAGAAGAAGTAGTAGAAGAAGAAGAAGAAGTAGAAGTAGAAGTAGAAGTAGAAGAAGAAGTAGAAGAAGAAGAAGAGGAGAAGTAGTAGAAGAAGAGGAGAAGTAGAAGTAGAAGAAGAAGTAGAAGAAGAGGAGAAATAGAAGAAGAGGAAAAATTAGTTTAGGGTTACAAGAAGATAAAGGCATCGTACCTGAACCACTCCGTGATGAGTGGGAATTGAGAGCAAGAAATTGGTTCCTTGCGCATGGTGGGTCGTACGACGAAAAAACAGGGAACCTCATCTGCAATGACGGTCTTAGGATACCTAGGGAGAATTGGAAAATGATAGTGAAAGAAATTAAGGAGGGAAAAAGAAAGTTCACTGCAGATAGAGATAAAGATTTGCTCACACTGGTCCTCGGCAATGACGAACATGGAGGACGAACGCGAGGCTTCGGTCCTTCTTACCCGTGATGGCTTGGGTTTGCGAGAGACCAAGACACTTACAGAAGCCGAGAGAGAGCAATGAAGCGGCAGCAGGATGAGGAGAATGACAAGTTCAACCAGTTGCTTGCCAGGATTAACGAGCAACAGAAGAAAATTGATGAGCTTAGAGGAGTACCGCGCCAGGAAGATCCTGCACTTGATATTACCGGTGCCCCATCTAAGCGGAACAGCAGCGTGGCTGAATCTGAGGCCCCGCCCGACGATGCACGAAGAATGATAGAGGGTGGTCCCGGCTACCCCGTGGATGGAATCAAGGAGTCAACATCATGTGAACTCCATCAGAAGTTCAAGAACATATCCATGAAGGCGACCGTCGGACAAGCTTTACCTTCTGGCCCTGATGCATGCTGGCATGGCCGTGAGATTCTAGCTGGCTTTGCTAAAGTCGGGGTGGATGAAATCATCACGGGGTTTAATGATATGGAGCTCGACATAGCTGGACCCAAAGATGAGAGGACACTCGGAGAAGTACTGGGTGGAGTCATCCTATGGGACAAGAACTACATCAAGCTTCCAGGCTCGGCCCCAAGGACAACACCGCCTCCGAGTCGTCGCAGGTCACCTACACCTCCATTACCTCCAAGCCCTCCACATGACGTCGGCCAGCACAACACGAGTCCATCTCGATCACTGCCGCCGGACTTGGGTCGTCCGTCTCCGCCGCCGCCCGCACAGGATACTAAGCGGAAGCGTGCCACCAAGAACGCTCCACCGACGTTTCCTAAGCGACGGAGCCCCCCAAAGCGCAAATGGTCGCCCCTCCCAAAGGTACCTCATGCTAATCTTCCTATCAGACCTTATGATCGTACCCCCGAGGAAAACGCCAGGATAGCAAAGGAACAACATGATGCGCAGATGAAAAAGAAGGAACCTGAGCCCCGCCTGGAATATACCGAGAAGCAAATAGCATGGGCAAAAGACTTCATAACCCTTCCATCATAGTATGACTTACACTATAAGCCTGATGAATATACACGCACATTGCAGAAGGAAGTGAAAAAGAGCAGCTCATGTGCAAGTGCAAGTGGGAGCAGATCAAGTTCAACTACAAGCAAGAAAAAATCAGACGTTCCTCAGCTTGGACGATAGACCAAACAGTCGATCCCACCCCTCAAGGTGTTAACCGAGAATGTTCCTCCTCCGGTGCAGGGGCAAGCTTTTGAAAGAGCAAAGGAGTTGGCGGCTGAATGTGGTATCTCGGTTGAAGATTTGCTGGCTTCCCAAGACGGCAGGATACCCAAGGCTGTGGTAGCCCCTAAGCCACAGTTTGTCATGGGAGAGCCTTTGGTCAGCAAAGATGATCTCCCAACAAATATGCGTTACTTGCATAAATGGTACTTAAGTGAATCAAAGAATGGGAGAACGATGATCGTGCTGAGTGTCCCACGGGAGTACTACGGCTGCTCCGAAGAAATCCATATCGACTTTGATGAACTCTTCCAGATGTACAATGGCGACGCCCTCGACAAATCGCTTATGAGTTGCTATTGTCTGTAAGTTTTTCAATTCGTTGTCTACATATAACTTGTTTAGTTATTTCAATTCATTGTCTATATATAACTTGTACTCTATTATGCAGAATGAAGATTTTGGATTGTAAAAGTAAGAGCATCCTAAATATTGGGTTTATTGACCCAGATAAAATACATATAGCGACGCTAACTGATAAACCCAAGGAGACGGAGGAAAACCTTCTAAGGTTTCTAATAGATCAAAATTTTTGTGACCACATACTGTTTCCATACAACTTTAGGTGAGGGTCTTTACTCTGTTGTGTCCATTCACTTATAAGTGTAATTGATAAGTTACTAACACACACACACACACACACACACACACATATATATATATATACCTGTGCAGCTTCCATTGAATTCTGTTGGCCATTCAAATTGATAAGGGAAGAGTTGATGCCTTCGACCCATTATCGAGACCCTTGGAACAGTTCCAAAGCCTGCAGGACATGCTCCAAGGGTAATTTTAATCATTCTTGCGCTCTATCGGTCTCTTTCGATGATTTTCTGATATATCAATTAATGAAATACTTAGCAAATCATTATCCTTGTCGGGCAGGGTTTGGAAGCGGTTCAAGTGCGTGACTCCCGGTAACTTTCCTGAGAAGCTGACCTTTAGAGCGGCTCAGGTAAGTAGTAGTATGATATACTTCTATTAATTTTCAATACATTTATGATGCTAGATTATTATTTTGATTATATATATTCTATTCTCGTAAAGTGCGACCAGCAGCCACGGGGAACGCATCTATGTGGATACCATGTTTGCGAGACCATTCGCACGTTTACCTCGGAGCTCAAGGATCACAGATTCGACGTAAGCAATGAACATACACACCTCTATTTTTACCCTTCATTCTTTGTTATCATGATTGATATTCATATTCATCTTCTCTTCTTATATAGCACACGGCCATGAGGACGAAGGTCCTACCAGAGCAACGCGCGATTGCTGTTGCAGAGGAGCTTGCGGGATTTCTGAGGACGGAAGCTATAGATGACAAAGGACGATTTAGTGTAACTAGGGGCCATTACTGATGTTCGTCCATGTAATTGAATAGACGGGCTCTAGTCCCAATAATTCAGATCTCCATATAATTGTATATATATGCTCGCTTGTAAGATAAGTTAATCTTATATATATATGCATAATTATTTCTATTTAAATTATATGAAAACTAATTCCCGAACACCAAATGAGGCATCACGTTAATCTCCCGAGCACCTAAACCCTAAAACCCTAAAACCCAAAAATAATTTCATTCAAAAAAAACCCCAAAACCAGCAAAATCTGAAAATCTTTAGTCCCGGTCCGTGTAACGAACCGGGACTAAAGGGCCTACCCCTGGGGCGCTACGAGGCGCCCACGTGGAGCACCTTTAGTCCCGGATTGTAACAGGGCCGGGACTAAAGGTTAGGCCTTTAGTCCCGCCCCTTTAGTCTCGGTTGGTGAACCGGGATGTAATGCCCCAAGTGTAGGACTTTCCCTTTTTGTAACCTACTTCATGTGGGACCACCTTGTCAGAGATTGTGATGTTGTCATTTTGAGCCATGATTTCATGTGTGTCCCTTATTACTTGCTTCCCTTGCATGCATGCATAACATATCATTCCTTGCCATACCTTATGATTGCATGTCATGATCATGTTTGCATATGTTCTTACTAGGAGTTAGTATTGTGGTGTTATGATTGCATGTGATCTTGCTAGGTGTGATGTTGTGGTATGGTAATTTCTTGTGTTGATGCACATGTGATGATGGTGTGTGGAGTGTAGGAGTGAGTGCTATGTAATCTCAAAGTTCCTTGCTATTTCAAACCCTTTTCCTTTCCTTTTATCTCATGTTCAAAATTTCATCTTCCCAAAAATGGTTCTAAAATGTCTTGTGTTTAGGGATTAAGGTGAGTGTGTAGTTATGCTAGCTTGGTGATTTTTGAGAGTGTTTTATACAGGTGGCAATGGCACAAAACAGCAAACTTAATGCTGTTTTGTAAAATATTTGCATACTCTAAAAATCTTGTTCTTTTTTTTTAAATTTAGGTCATATCTTTCTATGACCAGGAGATTTTTCCTTTTAAGTTTATTCCCACCAGATTGTTGTTTTATTTCTTTCCTTCTTGGTTTTTCTTTTATTTGAGAAAGGCACTCGGCCTTTCTTATAGGTCGCTTGTGGGCTCCCTCCCACCGTAGCTGGCCCATCTCCTTCTCCCAGCGCCAAGCCCACGCGCGGCGTCCCTCTGGTCTCCCTCCTCCCTGACGCCGTCACTCCCCCCCGCCGTGCGCAACTTTCCGTCAGGCATGAGAGAGAGAGGGAGTTGACGCCGTGAGCAGCAACATCGAGGACCCCCTTTAAAACGCGTTGGCGTCCGTGCCAGTTGCCTAGGGTTCCTCTTCCCCCCTCAGCCGCCGCCGCCACCTCTCCCATCCCCATCTCCATCTCTCCCTTCCTCCCCAGGTAGCTTCTGTAGGAGGATCCGGCAGGGAAGGCAGCAGCTCCTCGCCGGCGTCCGCTGCGTCCCCATCACCGTTCGCCGCCGTCGTCATGCCCGGAAGCTCGGGGTGGATCACCGCGATCCATTCCCGGCGCTAGGGGCCCCGGGGACCGACCACAACGTCGGAACCGAGCTCGTCTAGGGCTCGCCCGCGGTGTCTTCCACCTCTCCTTCGGTTCTGCAGTTCAAGGACTTCTTCGTCGACGGCCTTCTTCCCCTCCGGCGCCTCTCCCTCCACAGTTCGGCCCCTTGCGTCCCCAAGGTGAGGCTGCACGTCTCCCCTGTGCCTCTTCCTCCTTAGGTCGGCCGGAATCGCCGTGGTGCTGCGTTGTGTTTTTCCCTGTCAGTAGATCGGCAGCAGTTGTGAGTGGTGCAGTAGTTGGGCGAGATTGTGTGTGTGTGTGTGTTCGTAGCAGGTACCTCCCCAGCGTAGCAGTAGATCAGCAGTAGTAGCGCTCCCCTCCTCGCAGCTACAGCAGGTCGTGCCAGCAGAGTACCTGTCGCCGACGACTCTGCGTGTGGAGAGAGCAGGCAGTAGCGGTAGCATACCTTGCTCATCGCCTCTGTTCCGTCAGTCGTCGTAGCGTAGCATAGTGGTAGATACGTGTTTGTGTTATCGTCAGGTGCAGGGTTCGAATCCCATGCGTTGCACCCCCTTTTTATCTTGCCTGTTTTCTTTCCTGTTTTTGCAGTAGGGCAGCACAACAGAGTATAACCTCTGATTGGGTCCTTCTCTGTCGAGCCCCATGGGCATAGCAGAGTGGGTTGTTGCAGTAGAGAGCACCAGGAGGTTCAGGGTTCAAATCCTGACCCCTCTTGCTATTGTTTTCTTTCCTGTTGTTTTTTCCCTTCTGCTGTATTTTTTTTACTCCCTTCTTACTATTGCTGATCTTGTGCCAATCAAAGGTGGCCATGGAATTTTGTATTTTTTTCCCTTGCTGTTATAGTTGTGCTAGGTGATGTAGTGTGTGTGGATGTGCTTGTGAGAGATGTGCATGTGAGTGTGTTTCCCTTGTGCTTGGAGTGGGCTCTTGCACCATGTGGGGCTAGTAGATTGTGATGTGTGTGCATTAGCTTGTGGTAGCACTAGTATAGATATGTGTGTGAGAGCCTCACCCATGGCAAGGCATGAAGAGCATTGTTGTGCACATGAGTTGGTAGTGTGTGGTGGTGTTGGATTCATTTAGGGAGTGTAGATATTGTATGTTCTAACTAGTTTTAGTAGGACTAGCTTTGTGTCATGCTAGATATGTGTGTGGTGTGGACCTTCCCACCTTTGCAAGTGGTGCACCTCCTCATGTTTAATATGAGAGAGAGCATGTTGTGTGTGTGGGGTTGGCTTGTGATAAGCATTGGTGTTGTTGATGTGCATGACACAAACATGGGGTTCAAACCCCCATGTCACTTTTCATTTTGCACATGAACTCACCCTTTAGTTGTTGTCTTAGATTGATTCTTTATGGAGTTGCATATTCGGTTTTGTTGCAAGTTTGGTCTTTGATTCCATGGAATAGGTGGAGCCCAAGGGCATGGGTATTTGTGTGATAGAAGTAGGGGTTTGTGCTCAACACCATAGTGGTATCAATTACCTCTTGGTGACATGTGTGTGCAAACTATGCCTAGACAAAGTGGGCATGTGGCTGGAAAATTCCAGATTTTTGAACTCTGAAAATTTCACTAAGTCTGGGATGCTGGAAACATTTACTTCCCCTGTAGATGAGGATGTGCTGGTCATTCTGTTGAGAACTGGCCTTGGATCAGTGCTAGTATTTTGAACCTGGTATGTTTGTGAAGCTTCCTGTCAATGTTCAATTCATTTGGAGTCCAGTAGCTTGTGTTTTGATTGCTGTCAAAAAGCTTCAGAACAGAAACAGAAACTCAGGTGCAGGAATTTTCACTAAGTCCCTGAGATCTGATGGTTTTGGGAAAGTTTGTGGCCTTGTATCTTCTATAGTTTAATTTATTTTGCTGTGATTCTTGCTGGTGCTTGTAGTGTTCTTGGTTGGCAACAGCCACATATATTATTTGTCATGTTTGAAGACCTGTAGCTATGTTGCATGTTGCTCCCAAACAGCTAAGATGCAGATTCTGGCAGATTATGTAGTTTTGCCATTTTGTTCAAAGTTTGTGCTTAATTGATGTTGTGGTGTTCTACCTTGCTCCATTTAATTCATGTTGGGTTATTACATGTCTTGGCTACCTGGGAATACCAGAATTGTGCCAATTGTGTGTGTGGTGTTGAATCTTTCACGTAGAGCTTCATATCTTGTTTCGTTGATTCCCGTTGATCCGTAGCTCCGCTTGCAATGTTCCTTATATGGTTTTGCACCGTTTTTACGAGCTGCACCTGTTCATGTCATTCTCATACCTGTCAAAATAGTTTAGTGCAAAGTTCTGTCCAGAAACTTGCTGTAGTTTATTTTTGCTCGTGCTAGTGATAGAAATAGGGGTGCATGGTCAACTTGCATCTCATGCATCATGTGATTGTTGCATTTTGAGGTGCTGCTGTTCATTGGCTGTTATTCTTATGTTGGGTAGCACCGGGAGCGGAGAACGAATACGTGGAGTCAGGAGAGTACGTGCAGAACGATCCAGAACCATTCCAAGCCGAGGATATCACAGGCAAGATGATATGACCTTGATTCCATCTCTATACTTGTTATGTTAGTTTCGATTCCATGTCATATTGCTCGCTGCCTACCACTGAAATTAAATTGCCTCTTCATATGCCATGAGCCCAAACACCGTACTCTTTCCTAGCAAACTTGTATGGCTAGGTAGGCTTGCTCAGCTACTAATGTTAGCATTGTTAGTTGCAGGTGTTTTAAAACTCATGTGATGACATGAGCTTGATATCATTATATTAAATTATGTTATTTAATTAATGCACCTATATACTTGGTAAATGACGGGAGGCCTAGCCTTTTTCCGGGTGTCTTGTTCCGTTATTGCCGCCTTAGTTACCGGTTACCGGTGTTTGATTCCATAATGACCGCTCCTAACACGTTCGGGGTTGTTATGGGGACCCCCTTGATAAATTGCGTAGTGTTAAGGCTTGTCCGGCAGGACCCAACATTGGTTCTAATTTTCTAATCACTTAATAATAAACTGCATAGGGAATAGCTACCCCGAGGATCCTAATCAACAACCCGGGCCAGTGCTCCTCATGAGTGTTGGTCCAACCACCTAGCAGTCGGCAAGACCACCCCGGGGAAACTTGAGGTTTGGTCCTTGTCCACTTTGCATAGACGGTGTTGTCCTGAGACTGAGATACGCGGCTCTTATCGGGTCGTCGACACACCGGGAGGTCCTGCTAGCCTTGTCTTACCTTAGCGGTATATCTTGCGTATAGGAATCCCAGTGAAGCTTTGGTTTCACCCAGAGTTGAGGTTTTCCTCTAAGGAATCTGACGAGTTCACGAGATTCGTGATAGAGGATGCCTTTGCGGCCTGTGTTCATTTGTGATGGACTAGTTGGAGCACCCCTATAGGGTTTAATCTTTCGGAAAGCCGTGCCCGCGGTTATGTGGCAACTTGGAATATTTTGTTAATATCCGGTATTAGAGAACTTAAACATAATCTAATAAAACTGCCAACTGTGTGCTAACCGTGACTGTCCCTTCGAAGATCTCTCTTCGACCGGGAACACGGTGGGGTTATGAATGCCGTAGGTAGGTGTTCAGGATCACTTTCTGATCAAGTAATCCCGACCGTTAGTGTAGACCACTTTCCCTTCTCTTTTGCGTAAGTTAGCCACTTATTCTATTATAGGATGCAGCAGCCTGAAACACTTCATCCCTTCCTTACCCAATAACATGACTAGTTCTGGCACCAAGGTCTTAGATTGCTGAGTCCCCGTGGCTCACGGATTCCTCCGAAACTCCCAGCAAGTACAGGTACCCCAGAGGCAGATGATCCCGACGGCACCCAGCTGGCGTGGCAGTACGACGAGGAGACAGACCGCCTTTACGCGAACTATCCAGAGGACTGAGCCGTGGTCGTGATCGTGGGCCTGCAGCGGGTAGCATAGAATTTTCCATGTTTTGTAGTCCGTACCGGAACTACCTTGTTTGTATCTGTGTTGTACTCTGAGTTATTAATAAGAAGACAGTTGAATCCCGAATTGTCTACTTGTATTGTTATTTTGTGCTATGTTACTTGCTTGCGAAACGCTTAGATGCGCTTCTTTCCTATTCGAGGGCCTCGACCCCCAGATCGGAAAGGACCGCATCTTGGTCGTTACAAGTTGGTAATCAGAGCCTTACGACCATAGGAGCCTTAGTGTGATCGTATTTGGCCGAGTCGAGTCTAGAAAATGTTTTGAGTCTTAGTTATATCGGAGAGTAGGTTTTTTTTCCTCCTCTTCTTTGTTCTGGTGAGGCTTTCGTCTTAGGAAATCTTTAACTCTACTCCTTTTCTCGCTCAAATTTTTTTAGGATCACGCGGGTACTTGTGAAATCTATATGATTTCGATGTGACGGAATCATGTCCTGGTGCCTCCTGTCTGCTCTAAGTATCAGGGGAGGTGAGCTCCAGGGATTATCACGCACATCGCCATCATTCAGATTTCTGAGTATCTAAGAACGGAGGGTGTTCGTTGTTGCTTCAATACGGGTAGTGGTGAGATAACCCCGACGTCCCCAGTACTGGTGTAGATTGTTTGGGGGTACTACCACACTTTGTATCGTTGTGATCACGAGGATCTGTTGTAGACGAAGGTCTGAGATGCTGGTGGTGTGTTGAAGGATGTGATATAGGTGACGGCTTAGTTTAGGAGTTGTGTGAAATACTCCTTGTATCCGTGTGCCTGATTGCATGACCAGTTATTTCGGGAATTCATAGGTGGGATATCTAGTAGTATCTTATAGGACTATCTTCCTACAGACGCTTGATTGAGGTTTGAGGAAATCTCCGTCATATGTTTGTTCCGAGCAGTTCTAGCTCACACTTGTTGCAGTGGCCCTTATCGGAATTTTGTCGACTGTTACTTTGAGGATGCACTCTTGCTATGTTGTTCGAGTGCTATGCTAAATTCTATTCAGATATTCTGTCTTTTGATTCAACAATATCTTCAATTATTCTGTGGACTAATATGCTGTCCATCTTCAGGATGGCTCCACCAACTCGTCAGACCTCAGCACGTGAGGATATGCCGCCTCCACCTCCTCCTTCGCCGCCGCCGCCGCCTCCTCCTGCAGAGGCCTGGCAGGCGATGATGGCAGCTACCAATGCAAACACTCAGATGTTGTTGCAGTTGATCCAGGAGAGAACCAATCATCAGCAGGGCAATTTCCAGCAGGGTGGCAATAACTTCGCCAGTCTGAGTCAGTTCCTGTCAAACTAGCCTAAGACGTTCACTTCTTGTGACCAGCCGTTTGATGCGGAAGATTGGATCCGTGATATGAACAAGCATTTCGAGTGTAGCAATGTGCGTCCAGAGGACTATGTCAAGTTTGCAACATTCCAGTTGAAGGGGCAGGCTTCTATTTGGTGGCAGCAGCTTAAGGACTCCAGAGGTGGCAGGGTAATGACTTGGGACGAGTTTTGTTGTGACTTCAAGTCCCACTACATCCCTTCCAGTTTTGTTGAGGAGATGCGTGAGAAGTTCAGGCGCTTGAAGCAGGGCAACAATTCTGTGTACAAGTACAATGTCGAGTTCCACGAGCTGGCCCGTTACGCGCTGCAGGATATTCCGGATCAGAAGAGCAAGATATACCAGTTCAGGGGTGGCTTGAAGGAGGATTTGCAGTTAGCACTCGCTTTGCACGATCCTGAGGAGTTTGACAAATTCTATAACTTAGCTCTCAGAGCAGAGGCAGCCTTGCTCATGGTGGAGAACTCCAAGAAACGTTTCAGAGATTCCAGCTCTTCCTCGACTCAGGTGGTTCAGAAGCAACAGAGGTTTTGGGTTTCTCCTCCTCCTCCTTGGCACTCTCAGCAGCCGACGCACTCAGGTGGACGTGGTTCTTCCCACCCACCCAACCCTGGATTCCAGCAGAGATATCAGCATCAGAAGCAAGGGCCTTGTCACGCCCAAGATGCGACCCTATCCTCAATTTGGCACGAGGGCCTCGTTAGGGATAAAAGCGCATCTCGTCGTGTCGCAAGAATGGATATCGTTACAAGTACATGTACTGAAAAGAAGAGATATATAAAGAGTTGGCTTACACTCGCCACAAGCTACATCAGAGTCACATCAGTACATTACATAATCATCAAGAGTAAGAGCAGGGTCCGACTACGGACGAAAACAAACGATAAAAGAAAGAACGACGTCCATCCTTGCTATCCCAGGCTGCCGGCCTGGAACCCATCCTAGATCGATGAAGAAGAAGAAGAAGAAGCAACTCCAAATGAACAATCAACGCGCTCGCGTCAAGTAATCTTTACCTGTACCTGCAACTGGTGTTGTAGTAATCTGTGAGCCACGGGGGACTCATCAATCTCATTTCCAAAGGTATCAAGACTAGCAAAGCTTAATGGGTAAGGCATGGGTAAGTGGTGAGGTTGCAGCAGCGGCTAAGCATATATTTGGTGGCTAAACTTACGAGTACCAGAAATAAGAGAGGGAAGATCTACGTTTAGCGGACGTGAACTACAGATGATCAAATGAATGATCCTGAACACCTACCTACGTCAGACATAACCCCACCGTGTCCTCGATCGGAGAAGGAACTCACGAAAGAGACAGTCACGGTTACGCACACAGTTGGCATGTTTTAGTTAAGTTACTTCAAGTTATCTAGAACCAGTGTTAAACAAAGTTTCCACGTTGCCACATAACCGCGGGCACGACTTTCCGAAAGATTTAACCCTGCAGGGGTGCTCCAACCAGTCCATCACAAATTACCACAAGCCGTATAGAAATCCTCAATCACGAAGCTCGCGATCTCGTCGGATTCCCTAGTGGAAAACCTCAACTCTGAGATTACCCAAAGCATCACCGGAATCCCGATGCACAAGATATCTCGTCAAAGGTAAAACTAATCCAGCAAGGCCGCCCGACGTGTCGACGATCCCGATAGGAGTCGCGTACCTCGTTCTCAGGACACGACGGATAAGCACAGCGTACGGTGGCCTGATGGAAATCTCCCGAGTTGCCCCTGGTTGGCCCCGCAAACGGCTCTAGTTTGGACCAACACTCATGAGGAGCACTGGCCCAGGGGTTGATTAAAATAGACCGCGGGTGCCGGCGGGTCCCTATGCATTATTATTAGGTTATTAGGCAAATGTAGTACCAAAGTTGGGCCTTGCCAGACCAGCTTTAATCTAAAACGAATTATCAAGGGGGTCCCCATAACAACCCCGATCATGTTAGGAGCGCTCAATTATGGAACATAACACCGGTAGCCGGTAACTAAAAGGGGGCAAAGGTGGAACAAAACACCAGGCTAGAAAGGCCGAGCCTTCCACCTTTTACCAAGTATATAGGTGCATTAAATTAAATAGCATTAATATGGTGATATAACAAGGAACCCATATTTTCACATGGAAGCATCTGCACCTGCAACTAGCAACGCTATCACCGGGTTAAGCAAGCAGCAACATAGCCAATCAGTGGTTTGCTAGGTCGAACAGGTTGATGGTAATCATGGCATTGTTGAGAGGCTGTTATTTAACTGGTGGTAGGCAACGAGACATAATCGATAGAAGCGATAAAACTAGCATGGCAATGATAGTAATGGTATCTGGGGAAATGATCATCTTGCGTGAGATCCCGCTTGGAAGAAGAATGCCTCCGTGAAGCAGACGAACCGACGTAGTTGAACGGGTCCTCACAATCCGGCATGCTGCGGAACTCTATCGAGACAAAGCAAACCAGAAACACAAATCAACACACGGAATTCACCACACGAGACACAACACAAATGATGCATGAGCTACTGAGTACATGCAAGTCACGGCATGACAATCACACAATCAAACACTATACATTAAGTGAAGTTCAATATGCACGAGTTGCATATTGAAGAAACTCCACGTTAATTATTTAATTCACTCCCAGTTATCTACACGGCAATATTAATGTTGTCAAACATGCAAGAGGTGGAGCGGAAATTAAACTACCTATCTAGGCATTTTAAATGAGGTCGGAAATGACATATAGCATCTCCAAGACGATCTCACATGTTAATTTACAATTCTTACCAGATCTGAACTAATGCATATAATTAGTTGTTAAACAGAAAAAAAAATAGGTTCACGTGTTTTTATGCGTCAAGGCAAGCAATCTACACATAAAGAACATCTCCAACGGAGCTACGGATCAAAAGATACAAGCACCGCAAGATATGATGACATGAATGCAAAATGTGTGCAACGGCGGCTACGAGCACCTCAAACATACAAACAGCATGAGAAAATGAAACTACACGAGATTCTAAGAAAGTTTCATGTAGGACACGATCTAATCGGAGCTACGGTTCGAAAAACTACGAGCAAAACAAGTAAACACTACAATCTGCCAAAATCAGCCACATAGCATCTTCTACGCCCCCACAACTACGGCTACACAACTCCGATTTGCTCAAGCAAGGCATGGCACGGAAGAGGGAAAGAAGCACTACTACAAAATACTAACCACAACTAACATGGCAGCAAGGAGCACTAGGAAAAGAATACACAAACTGGCATCTCACGCACTATTTCAGACTTAGTGAAAATAACACCTCCTGAAAGTGCAGTTTTCAGCCTGAAGCTATATTGACAGCAGCGAAACCTATAGCTACAGGACTCCAAATGGCATGAAACTTCACATCATGCTAGAGAAACACAAGGGGTACAACTAACTCCATTGGACCAACCCCAAAAGAGCTAGATATCACAAGATGCAAGAAAGACAAGACAGCAATAAAATATAACAGATTCCAGACTTAGAAATATTTCAGCTCCTCTAAAACAGCACTATTTCTAGCAACTTGAGAGCAGTCGAACAACACCTAAACATGCATTTCTATTGCAACCAAAAATACCAGGGGCTAGTCTAAACACCCAAGATCAACTCTCTAGTTGACAACTCCGTCAAACAACGCATGGAATAAATCCTACGAATTAAACAAAAGGGCATCACGGCTAAATATATCGCGAACTAACTTCCTCAAAAGCTAAAACTAATTGCACAGAAAAATCCATGGGATTTTTCTACCCCGGAAACATATAAAATATTTGGGGTTTGCAACACAAAATAAAGCCACACATTAATGCGGGAAAATGACCTATATACGGGAAAATAACTACCGGCAAACCCTACAAGTAAAAATACAATTGACCGCTCTAAAATACATGGCAAATAAGTCCCTAAAACATGGGCATTTCTAACACGCCATACGGGCAATACGGTCTGGCGCGAAAAATAAATACGGGGCGAAACAATATAGGACAGCACGTAAAACGACGCATTAGACACTCTAAACGGCGTCAAACAATTACGCATGTTTCACATTCGTATTCTACGCGCGAAACTACCACAAAACCATATATAACACGTCTCGAACCGGCTTACGGTTTAAAAGTTACGGGGGTTTAAATAATTAGCTAAATCCTGAAATTAACTAAACCGAAAAGAAAAAAACCTAAATATCTAACGGGCCGAATTTGGTGGCGCAACGTAGCAATTACACGCCTGGGGTGAGGGATAGGGCTTGCTGGGCTCACCTTGCGGGCCAAGGCCCAGATCTGGAGGCAGCTGGCCGGCTTGGGGCGGTTGGATCGGGCCGACCAGAGTCGGTGGCCGATTAGGCCAGCGAGCGGGCAGGGAGGCGGCCCACGGGGAGACCGCGTGGCCAGGCAGCCGGGCTGTCGGGCGAGGCCCATCTCGGTCGGTCAACGCGGAGGGGCGTTGCCTCCCGAACCGACGAGGCTAGGCCTGGCGGCGGCGACCTCCAGGGCAGCGGGGCCGACGGGAACTGGCGAGGCCGAGGAGTGGCGCTGGCCGGAGAAGCTTCCCCGGACCGGATCTAGCCGGATCCGGCCGGCGGCACCCTTGGGCGACGGCGCAGCTGCAGGGAGGTTGGCGTGGCGGCTGCTGCAGGCAGCAGACGGGGACGAAGCTAGGGGCGCGAGATCAGACAGCGGCGGTGCTGGCCGGCGGGGCTTCCTGGCGAGGAGCTCCCGGCGGTGGTCGGTGGCCAGTGGCCGGCGGGGAGGAGCAGCGGCGCGTCGGGAGGAGCTCGGGCAGCACGGGGACGGCAGGAGCTCGGGCAGAACGGGGGCAGACCGGGGCGGCGGCGGCTCGGGCTGAGATGGGCTCGGGCGGGCCGCGCGCGGGCCTAGCGGGCCGGCGGTTGGAGGAGGGAGACAGGTGGGAGGAGAGAGGCTAGGGTTTGGTCGGGTGGCGCGGAAACCGAGGAGGGATTAGTGGGAGGCTGTCTAAAACACACGGGGAACTATATATAGACAAACGGGGGGGGGGGGCTCGGTTAACCGAAATTGCGATCCGGAGCCAACCGCGGGGTCGGATTCGGACGATTCCGAACGCGGGACGAGCTACGTGGCCGTGTAGAGGGAATATCCGGAGACGAGAGGGAGGACGGGCGGCGTGGCACAAATTTTAGAACACCGACAAACGTCCGACGAATAACCGAAGACGGTGCCGCTACGGTCGACCGTTCGGGTACCAGACGGTCTCCGATCGCGACGAAATTCAACAGGCGGCCTGACTATATTAAATTAAGACCGCACGTCAAATCCCAACCCGATCAGAGAAAGTTTTAAATGCACTTTAAAAACAGGGTTTCAACGGTGCCGCGGGCGCGTGCGAGTGCGGTCAGGCTCGGAACGAACAACGACGCGAACCGACAACTAACAACGGATGCAAGTTTTGAAAACTGGCGGCAACGGAGATGCTGATGCAATGCTGATGAAGCGCATGATGCGATGATGATGCGACCAATATAAATAGACACACGACGAAAACGGAAAGAGAGGGGAATCTTCTAGAACGTCGGCATCGGGCTATCACAACTCTCCTACACTACAAGAGGATCTCGCCCCGAGATCCAAGAATGAAAGGGGGAAGATGATGAGAAAGAACAAGAGGTAAAAACTTAGTCGCTTCTTTGACAAACGAGTGAAACCAACGATCCTTGAAAGTTGCAAGGAGAAGAGGAATGATATGAGAAGAAAGCAAGAATTCATGGAAAATTTCGGCAGCACTTCGGTAGGAAAATGGGACAAAAATTCGAAAAGGTGGAAGAATTAGACAATATTCATAACAAACAACTAAATAGAGCAAGGGAACACCATGATCTTGATAGAACAACAAGGTAGACCCAAAAGAGCAACATCACAATGACTCCGGAACAAGAGAATATGAACTATCTCATACGGAAGAAGAGAAAGAAGAAAAGAATGACAACTGCTAACTCCAATGAACTTGACAAGCATCCTTGCGAGAAGAATTGGACGAAGTTGTTGGAAAACCAACAACGAAAAGAACATGACAGTGGTGGGCTTATGAAAATCATCTCCACAAATATGAGGTGACAACCAACCACTAAAAGAAACAAGGATAGATTGGAAGAAACAAGATATGAACAATTCTTACACCAAGAGGATACATCGAGAACTTGGAGTAATGACAAGCACCATGATAGAAACAAACCACAGGAAAAGCTTTAGGTGAAGTCCATACCAAGATAGCTCAATGAAGAATTCATGGGTTGATAATATCTCAACACCATAGAATCGGTTGGTTTAATTATCCCATCCTTGAAAGGAAAACTCTCTGAGGCTCCTACACTAACAAGAAGGCTATAATACCACCTCAAAGGATCAAGGAAGAACAAATGCACTTGGGAATGCAAGAGAAGAAAACTTGAGGAAAGAATTGATATCATAAGCCGCTCCGGAAGAACAATTGAAATCTCTTGGAAGAAGGAAGAACAAGAATAAGAATTATGTTATGCTTATCCTTCATCAAGTTAAACTGATGACAATTAACGGATTTAGCATATCACTTATTCTTCTAAAAAGATTGAGGAGAGATATGAGCACAAACTAGAAGAAATCTTGAAAGAGGCACTGATGTGAATTGAAATGAATGAGGCAACCATGAGTGACTGGAGATACATGAGAATGAAGAGATCACGAGCCACCTGAGAGAAAACTTGAACAAGGCAACGGATAATCGAGAGACGAACGAAGAGACAACAATTGAGAAGAATTGAGGATGAAAGCTGAAAGCTGAGAACGAAGAATCTTCTGAAATGATGGCCTTCGGAGGATCGAGAATAAAAACAACTCAGAAATGCACCGGATAGCACGAAATTAATCACTCATGATTGGAACAAATAAGATGATGGCACCAAGGTGAAATGATGAATCTACAAGAGAATAGACCAAGATTTGAGAGAAACACTCCTTCAGTCTTCAAAGCTGAAAATGACGAGAAGAACACCACCAAGAATTAATGAGACACTCCGGAATAAGAAGAATTCAAGGTTGAGCCAAATATGAGAATTAACTCAAATAGATCTTGAAGAAGTAATAAGACTGATGAAAATCATACTTACGTCATAGTTGAAAAGAATTAAGGACCTCCGGAAAAGATTAAAGAGCCAGGTAGGATCCTGGGAAGAACCTGTGGGTTATGGGCCCACTAAAAGAAAATCGCCGTTGAAACAATAGCTAGAACGAGAGATATTGCACCGGAATAAGAAAACTAGATGAGGTTGAGAACCTTGAAATAATGAAAGACCTGAAACAAGAAACTCTGAGGTATCTTCAACGCTCCGGGTGGAATAGCGATATAACTGAATAAACAAGATAGGCTGAAACGAATCTCCAACATAGGAAAGAATTACAGGGATGAATGGATATGATGACACGGACAACTAAATTGAATTTACCGGAAAAGATGACAAGAATGAATAAAGATGAACATGAAGCTCCTGAGTATCTTCACGATGAATCACCGACTACGAAAGGAAGAAGAGATAGCGGAAGCACAATGAAATGAATGCGCTTGGATGAAATCCAATCACCGAAGAAAAAGGGCGGGAGGGCGGGGAAAAACAAAGACTACTTGAGACAGAAGAGACGAACTCCGGATAAAAAGAGAACGATCTTGCAAAAATTGGAGAGGATTGAATCCACTTGGAGAGAAACACACCGGTTGAATGGAATTGATACGGCGATCTGGTTGAGCAAAGAATTTGCATTCCCATAAAAATATGAGAACACAGATTAGGAAAGATCTGAAATCACCACTTGACATCGAAGCAACTCGAATTACCACATTCCAACAAAACAAGGGTGAGGCTCAAGAAACAAGCCAGAACAAACTCATGAGAAAGATTTCCGTTCGATATTTTCGTGGACAGGATCGCACGGGCACGATTTACAGTAGCCATCAAGTGCAAGGCAGTGCACCTGACATACGAAGCGTCCCCGAGTCGTAGCAAGCTACAAGGACTCTTTAAGACACAACGTGTACTGCTGTAAGTCGACCGTGAACAAACGAATCCACTAGATGTCGAACCCCAACCTAACATCATGTATTTGTTGGAAGATTGTCCTATAAGCAACTACTTGAATTCCCACCTATGAATTCCCGAAATATCTGGTCATGCAATCTGGTACACGGATACAAGGAGTAATATCACCCAACTCCTATACTAAGCCGTCACTTGTATCACATCTGTCAACACACGACCAGAATCTCGGACCTTCATCTACAACAGACCCTCGTGATCACAACGATACAAAGTATGGCAGTACCCCTGAACAATCTGCACCAGTACTGGGGACATCGGGGTTATCTCGCCACTACTAGTATTGAAGCAATTACGAACATCCTTCGTTCTGAGATACTAAGAAATCTGAATGATAACGATGTGCTCGAGAATCCCCTGGAGCTCAACTCCCCGGAAGAAGATCAAGTCAGATAGGAGGCACCAAGACAGAACTCCGTCACATCGGCATCATATAGATCCCAAAATATCCGCGTGATCCTAAAATTTTTTGAGCGGGAAGAGAAGTAGAGTAAATTATTACGTCGAGATTCCTCACCAGAGCATAGAAGAGGAGAAAAAAGAGTCCTACTCTCCGATATATAACTAGACTCAAATCAGTTTTTCACCAGACTCGACTCGGCCAAGTTCGATCAATCAAGGGGGCTCCTAGGTCGGTCCTTGCTCTGATACCAACTTGTCACGCCCAAGATGCGACCCTATCCTCAATTTGGCACGAGGGCCTCGTCAGGGATAGAAGCGCATCTCGTCTGTCGCAAGAATGGATATCGTTACAAGTACATGTACTGAAAAGAAGAGATATATAAAGAGTTGGCTTTCACTCGCCACAAGCTACATCAGAGTCACATCAGTACATTACATAATCATCAAGAGTAAGAGCAGGGTACGACTACGGACGAAAACAAACGATAAAAGAAAGAACGACGTCCATCCTTGCTATCCCAGGCTGCCGGCCTGGAACCCATCCTAGATCGATGATGAAGAAGAAGAAGAATCAACTCCAAATGAACAATCAACGCGCTCGCGTCAAGTAATCTTTACCTGTACCTGCAACTGGTGTTGTAGTAATTTGTGAGCCACAGGGGACTCAGCAATCTCATTTCCAAAGGTATCAAGACTAGCAAAGCTTAATGGGTAAGGCATGGGTAAGTGGTGAGGTTGCAGCAGCGGCTAAGCATATATTTGGTGGCTAGACTTACGAGTACCAGAAATAAGAGAGGGAAGATCTACGTTTAGCGGACGTGAACTACAGATGATCAAATGAATGATCATGAACACCTACCTACGTCAGACATAACCCCACCGTGTCCTCGATCGAAGAAGGAACTCACGAAAGAGACAGTCACGGTTACACACACAGTTGGCATGTTTTAGTTAAGTTACTTCAAGTTATCTAGAACCAGTGTTAAACAAAGTTTCCACGTTGCCACATAACCGCGGGCACGGCTTTCCGAAAGATTTAACCCTGCAGGGGTGCTCCAACCAGTCCATCACAAATTACCACAAGCCGCATAGAAATCCTCAATCACGAAGCTCGCGATCTCGTCGGATTCCCTAGTGGAAAACCTCAACTCTGAGATTACCCAAAGCATCACCGGAATCCCGATGCACAAGATATCTCGTCAAAGGTAAAACTAATCCAGCAAGGCCGCCCGACGTGTCGACGATCCCGATAGGAGTCGCGTACCTCGTTCTCAGGACACGGCGGATAAGCACAGCGTACGGTGGCCTGATGGAAATCTCCCGAGTTGCCCCGGGTTGGCCCCGCAAACGGCTCTAGTTTGGACCAACACTCATGAGGAGCACTAGCCCGGGGGTTGATTAAAATAGACCGCGGGTGCCGGCGGGTCCCTATGCATTATTATTAGGTTATTAGGCAAATGTAGTACCAAAGTTGGGCCTGTTGGGGAACGTCGCATGGGAAACAAAAATTTTCCTACGCGCACGAAGACCTATCATGGTGATGTCCATCTATGAGAGGGGATTTCCGATCTACGTACCCTTGTAGATCGCACAGCAGAAGCGTTAAGAAACGCGGTTGATGTAGTGGAACGTCCTCACGTCCCTCGATCCGCCCCGCGAACCGTCCCACGAACCGTCCCGCGATCCGTCCCACGATCCGCTCCGATCTAGTGTCGAACGGACGGCACCTCCGCGTTCAGCACACGTACAGCTCGACGATGATCTCGGCCTTCTTGATCCAGCAAGAGAGACGGAGAGGTAGATGAGTTCTCCGGCAGCATGACGGTGCTCCAGAGGTTGGTGGTGATCTAATCTCAGCAGGGCTCCGCCCGAGCTCCGCAGAAACGCGATCTAGAGGAAAAACCGTGGAGGTATGTGGTCGGGCTGCCGTGGCAAAAGTTGTCTCCAATCAGCCCTAATACCTCAGTATATATAGGAGGGAGGGTGGGGAGGAGGCAGCCTCAAACCCTCAAGGTTTGGCCGAAATTTGAGGTGGAGGAGTCCTACTCCAATCCTACTTGGAGTAGGATTCCACCTTCCCACTTGGAAACTCTTTCCACCTTGTGTTTTTCCCTTCTCAAACCTTATGGGCCTTAGTGGGAACTTATTCCAGCCCACTAGGGGCTGGTTTATCTCTTCCCATAGCCCATGAGACCCCTTGGGGCGTGACACCCCTCTCGATGGTCCCCGTCACCCCTCCCGGCACTCCCGGTACACTATCGATGAGCCCAAAACTTTTCCGGTAATGCCCGGAAACTTTCCGGTAACCAAATGAGGTCATCCTATATATCAATCTTCGTCTCCGGACCATTCCAGAAACCCTCGTGACGTCCGTGATCCCATCCGGGACTCCGAACAACATTCGGTAACCAACCATATAACTCAAATACGCATAAAACATCGTCGAACCTTAAGTGTGCAGACCCTGCGGGTTCGAGAACTATGTAGACATGACCCGAGAGACTCCTCGGTCAATATCCAATAGCGGGACCTGGATGCCCATATTGGATCCTACATATTCTACGAAGATCTTATCGTTTGAACCTCAGTGACAAGGATTCATATAATCCCGTATGTCATTCCCTTTGTCCTTCGGTATGTTACTTGCCCGAGATTCGATCGTCAGTATCCGCATACCTATTTCAATCTCGTTTACCGGCAAGTCTCTTTACTCGTTCCGTAATACAAGATCCCGCAACTTACACTAAGTCACATTGCTTGCAAGGCTTGTGTGTGATGTTGTATTACCGAGTGGGCCCCGAGATACCTCTCCGTCACACGGAGTGACAAATCCCAGTCTCGATCCATACTAACTCAACTAACACCTTCGGAGATACCTGTAGAGCATCTTTATAGTCACCCAGTTACGTTGCGACGTTTGATACACACAAAGCATTCCTCCGGTGTCAGTGAGTTATATGATCTCATGGTCATAGGAACAAATACTTGACACGCAGAAAACAGTAGCAACAAAATGACACGATCAACATGCTACGTCTATTAGTTTGGGTCTTAGTCCATCACATGATTCTCCTAATGATGTGATCCCGTTATCAAGTAACAACACTTGCCTATGGCCAGGAAACCTTGGCCATCTTTGATCAACGAGCTAGTCAACTAGAGGCTTACTAGGGACAGTGTTTTGTCTATGTATCCACACAAGTATTGTGTTTCCAATCAATACAATTATAGCATGGATAATAAACGATTATCATGAACAAAGAAATATAATAATAACTAATTTATTATTGCCTCTAGGGCATATTTCCAACAGTCTCCCACTTGCACTAGAGTCAATAATCTAGTTCACATCACCATGTGATTCCAACGAATCCAACACCCATATAGTCATGGGGTCTGATCACGTCTTGCTCATGAGAGAGGTTTTAGTCAACGGTTCTGAAATTTTCAGATCCGTGTGTTCTTTACAAATCTTTATGTCATCTTATAGATGCTGCTACTATGTGCTATTCGGAAATACTCCAAATATCTACTCTACTATACGAATCCGTTTCACTACTCATAGTTATTCAGATTAGTGTCAAAGCTTACATCGACGTAACCCTTTACGACGAACTCTTTAACCACCTCCATAATCGAGAAAAATTCCTTAGTCCATCAGTTACTAAGGATAAATTTTGACCGCTGCTAGTGATTCAATCATGGATCACTCTCTGTACCTCTCAACAGACTTGCTGCAAGGCACATATCAGGTGCGGTACTCAGCATGACATACTTTAGAGTCTACGGCTAAGGCATAGAAGACGACCTTCGTCTATTCTCTTTATTCTGCCGTGGTCGGGTTTTGAGTCTTACTCAAATTCACACCTTACAACGCAACCAAGAACTCCTTCTTTGCTGCTCTATTTTGAACTCCTTCAAAACTTGTCAAGGCATGCATCTTGTTGAAACTTCCATTAAGCGCTTTCGATCTATCTCCATAGATCTTTGGTGCTCAACGTTCAAGTAGCTCAATCCAGTTATTCCTTTGAAAACTCCTTTCAAACAACCTTTTATGCATCACGGAAATTCTACATTACTTCTGATCAACAATATGTCAACCACATATACTTATCAGAAATTCTATAGTGCTCCCACTCACTTCTTTGGAAATACAAGTTTCTCATAAACCTTGTACAAACCCAAAATCTTTGATCATCTCATCAAAGTGTATATTCCAACTCCGAGATGCTTGCACCAGTCCATTGAAGGATCGCTGGAGCTTGCATACTTGTTAGTATCTTTAGGATCGACAAAACCTTCTGGTTGTATCACATACAATGTTTGCTCAAGGAAATCGTCGAGGAAACAATGTTTTGACATCCTATGAGCAATATTTCAAAAATAATGCAACAACTACTAACATAATTCTAACAGACTTTTAGCATCGCTACAAGTGAGAAAGTCTCACCATAGTCAACTGTTTGATCATGTCGGAAACATTTTTGCGACAAGTCGAGCTTTTCTTAATAGTGACTTATCACCATCGTCGTCTGTCTTCCTTTTAAAGATCCATCTTTACTCAATAGTCCTATGACCATCAAGTAGTTCTTCCAAAGTCTACACTTTGTTTTCATACATGGATCCTCTCTCGGATTTCATGGCTTCCAGCCATTTGTCGGAATCTGGGCCCACCATTGCTTTCTCCATAACTCGTAGGTTCACTGTTACTCAACAACATGACCTCCAAGACAGGGTTACCGTACCACTCTTGTAGTAGTACGCGACCTTGTCAACCTACGAGGCTTGTAGTAACTTGATCCGATGCTCGATGATCACCATCATCAGCTTTCACTTCAATTGGTGTAGGCGCCACAGGAACAGCTTCCTGCGCCCTGCTACACACTGGTCGAAGTGATGGTTCAATAACCTCATCAAGTTCTACCGCCCTCCCACTCAATTCTTTTGAGAGAAACCTTTCCTTGAGAAAGGATCCGTTTCTAGAAACAAACACTTTGCTTTCGGATCTGAGATAGGAGATGTACCCAACTGTTTTGGATATCCTATGAAGATGCATTTATCCGCTTCGGGTTCGAGCTTATCAGACTGAAACTTTTTCACATAAGTGTCGAAACCCCAAACTTTCAAGAAACGACAGTTTAGATTTCTCTAAACCTCAGTCTATACTTTGTCATCTCAACGGAAATACGTGGTGCCCTATTTAAAGTGAATGCGGTTGTCTCTTAATGCTTAACCCATAGACGATAGTGGTAATTCGATAAGAGACATCATAGCATGCACCATACCAAATAGTGTGTGGCGATGACGTTCAGACACATCATCACACTATGATGTTCTAGGTGGCATGAACCGCGAAACAATTTCCACATTGTCTTAACTGCGTACCAAAACTTGTAACTCAGATATTCATTTCCATGATCATATCGTAGACAGTTTATCCTCTTGTTACGACGAACTTCACTCTGAAACGGAATTGAACTTTTCAACATTTCAGACTTGTGATTCATTAAGTAAATACTCCTGTATCTACTCAAATCGTCAGTGAAGTAAGAACATAATGATATCTACTACGTGCCTCAGCACCCATTGGACTGCATACATCAAAATGTATCACTTCCAACAAGTTACTATCTTATTTCATCTCAATGAAAACAAGGCCTTGCTCATGTGGTATGATTTGCATGTCACTAGTGATTCGAAATCAGGTGAGTACAAAGATCCATCAGCATGGAGCCTCTTCATGCAATTTATACTAACATGACTCAAGCGACAGTGCCACAAGTAAGTGGTACTATCATCATTAACTCGTATCTTTTGTCACCAATATCATGAACATGTGTAACACTACGATTGAGATTCAATAAACCATTGAAGGTGAATATTCAATAAAATAGAGTAACCATTATTCTCTTTAAATGAATAATCGTATTGCAATAAACACGATCGAGTCATGTTCATGCTTAACGCAAGCACCAAATAACAATTATTTAGGTTTAACACCAATCCCGATGGTAGAGGGAGCGTGCGACGTTTGATCATATCAACCTTGGAAACACTTCCAACACGTATCGTCACCTCGCCTTTAGCTAGTCTCCGTTTATGCCGTAGCTTACATTTCGTGTTACTAATCACTTAGCAACCGAACCGGTATCCAATACCCTCATGCTACTAGGAGTACTAGTAAAGTACACATCTACATCATGTATATCAAATACACTTCTTTCGACTTTTGCCAGCCTTCTTATCTACCAAGTATCTAGAGTTGCTCCGCCTCAGTGACTGTTCCCCTCATTACAGAAGCACTTAGTCTCGGGTTTGGGTTTAATCTTGGGTCTCTTCATTAGTGCAGCAATTGTTTTGCCATTTCACGAAGTATCCCTTCTAGCCCTTGCCTTTCTTGAAACTTAGTGGTTTTACAAACCATCAACTATTGATGCTCCTTCTTGATTTCTACTTTCGCAGTGTCAAACATCGCGAATCCCTCAAGGATCATTGTATATATCCTTGATATGTTATAGTTCATCACGAAGCTCTCACAGCTTGGTGGCAGTGACTTTGGAGAACCATCACTATCTCATCTGGAAGATTAACTCCCACTTGATTCAAGCGATTGTCGTACTCAGACAATCTAAGCACACGCTCAACGATTGAGCTTTTCTCCTTTATTCTGTGAAAAAAGAATCTTGTTTGAGGTCTCGTACCTATTAACAAGGGCACAAGCATGAAATCACAATTTCATCCCTTTAGAACATCACTTATGTTCTGTGACGTTTTAAAACATTTTCGACGCCTTGCTTCTAAGCCATTAAGTATTTTGCACTGAACTATCGTGTAGTTATCAGAAACGTGTATGTCGGATGTTCACAGCATCCACAGACGACGCTCGAGGTGCAGCACACCGAGTGGTGCATTAAGGACATAAGCCTTCTGCGCAACAACGAGGACAATCCTCGGTTTTACAGACTTAGTCTGCAAAGATTGCTTCTATCAACTTTCAACTAAATTTTCTCTAGGAACATATAAAAACAGTAGAGCTATAGCGCAAGCTACATCGTAATTCGCAAAGACCATTAGACTATGTTCATGACAATTAGTTCAATTAATCATATTACTTAAGAACTCCCACTCAAAAAGTACATCTCTCTAGTCATTTGAGTGGTACATGATCCAAATCCACTATCTCAAGTCCGATCATCACGTGAGTCGAGAATAGTTTCAGTGGTAAGCATCTCTATGCTAATCATATCAACTATACGATTCATGCTCGACCTTTCGGTCTCATGTGTTCCGAGGCCATGTCTGCACATGCTAGGCTCGTCAAGCTTAACCCGAGTGTTCCGCGTGCGCAACTGTTTTGCACCCGTTGTATGTGAACGTTGAGTCTATCACACCCGATCATCACGTGGTGTCTCGAAACGACGAACTGTCGCAACGGTGCACAGTCGGGGAGAACACAATTTCGTCTTGAAATTTTAGTGAGAGATCACCTCATAATGCTACCGTCGTTCTACGCAAAATAAGGTGCATAAAAGGATTAACATCACATGCAATTCATAAGTGACATGATATGGCCATCATCACGTGCTTCTTGATCTCCATCACCAAAGCACCGGCACGATCTTCTTGTCACCGACGTCACACCATGATCTCCATCATCATGATCTCCGTCAACGTGTCGCCATCGGGGTTGTCGTGCTACTCATGCTATTACTACTAAAGCTACGTCCTAGCAAAATAGTAAACGCATCTGCAAGCACAAACGTTTAGTTATAAAGACAACCCTATGGCTCCTGCCGGTTGCCGTACCATCGACGTGCAAGTCGATATTATCTATTACAACATGATCATCTCATACATCCAATATATCACATCACATCGTTGTCCATATCACATCACAAGCATACCCTGCAAAAACAAGTTAGACGTCCTCTAATTTTGTTGTTGCATGTTTTACGTGGTGACCATGGGTATCTAGTAGGATCGCATCTTACTTACGCAAACACCACAACGGAGATATATGAATTGCTATTTAACCTCATCCAAGGACCTCCTCGGTCAAATCCGATTCAACTAAAGTTGGAGAAACCGACACTCGCCGGTCATCTTTGAGCAACGGAGTTACTCGTAGCGATGAAACCAGTCTCTCGTAAGCGTACGAGTAATGTCGGTCCGAGCCGCTTCGAACCAACAATACCGCGGAATCAAGAAAAGACTAAGGAGGGCAGCAAAACGCACATCACCGCCCACAAAAACTTTTGTGTTCTACTCGAGAAGACATCTACGCATGAACCTAGCTCATGATGCCACTGTTGGGGAACGTCGCATGGGAAACAAAAATTTTCCTACGCGCACGAAGACCTATCATGGTGATGTCCATCTACGAGAGGGGATTTCCGATCTACGTACCCTTGTAGATCGCACAGCAGAAGCGTTAAGAAACGCGGTTGATGTAGTGGAACGTCCTCACGTCCCTCGATCCGCCCCGCGAACCGTCCCACGAACCGTCCCGCGATCCGTCCCACGATCCGCTCCGATCTAGTGCCGAACGGACGGCACCTCCGCGTTCAGCACACGTACAGCTCGACGATGATCTCGGCCTTCTTGATCCAGCAAGAGAGACGGAGAGGTAGATGAGTTCTCCGGCAGCATGACGGTGCTTCAGAGGTTGGTGGTGATCTAATCTCAGCAGGGCTCCGCCCGAGCTCCGCAGAAACGCGATCTAGAGGAAAAACCGTGGAGGTATGTGGTCGGGCTGCCGTGGCAAAAGTTGTCTCCAATCAGCCCTAATACCTCAGTATATATAGGAGGGAGGGAGGGGAGGAGGCAGCCTCAAACCCTCAAGGTTTGGCCGAAATTTGAGGTGGAGGAGTCCTACTCCAATCCTACTTGGAGTAGGATTCCACCTTCCCACTTGGAAACTCTTTCCACCTTGTGTTTTTCCCTTCTCAAACCTTATGGGCCTTAGTGGGCACTTATTCCAGCCCACTAGGGGCTGGTTTATCTCTTCCCATAGCCCATGAGACCCCTTGGGGCGTGACACCCCTCTCGATGGTCCCCGTCACCCCTCCCGGCACTCCCGGTACACTATCGATGAGCCCAAAACTTTTCCGGTAATGCCCGAAAACTTTCCGGTAACCAAATGAGGTCATCCTATATATCAATCTTCGTCTCCGGACCATTCCGGAAACCCTCGTGACATCCGTGATCCCATCCGAGACTCCGAACAACATTCGGTAACCAACCATATAACTCAAATACGCATAAAACATCGTCGAACCTTAAGTGTGCAGACCCTGCGGGTTCGAGAACTATGTAGACATGACCCGAGAGACTCCTCGGTCAATATCCAATAGCGGGACCTGGATGCCCATATTGGATCCTACATATTCTACGAAGATCTTATCGTTTGAACCTCAGTGACAAGGATTCATATAATCCCGTATGTCATTCCCTTTGTCCTTCGGTATGTTACTTGCCCGAGATTCGATCGTCAGTATCCGCATACCTATTTCAATCTCGTTTACCGGCAAGTCTCTTTACTCGTTCCGTAATACAAGATCCCGCAACTTACACTAAGTCACATTGCTTGCAAGGCTTGTGTGTGATGTTGTATTACCGAGTGGGCCCCGAGATACCTCTCCGTCACACGGAGTGACAAATCCCAGTCTCGATCCATACTAAGTCAACTAACACCTTCGGAGATACCTGTAGAGCATCTTTATAGTCACCCAGTTACGTTGCGACGTTTGATACACACAAAGCATTCCTCCGGTGTCAGTGAGTTATATGATCTCATGGTCATAGGAACAAATACTTGACACGCAGAAAACAATAGCAACAAAATGACACGATCAACATGCTACGTCTATTAGTTTGGGTCTTAGTCCATCACATGATTCTCCTAATGATGTGATCCCGTTATCAAGTAACAACACTTGCCTATGGCCAGGAAACCTTGGCCATCTTTGATCAACGAGCTAGTCAACTAGAGGCTTACTAGGGACAGTGTTTTGTCTATGTATCCACACAAGTATTGTGTTTCCAATCAATACAATTATAGCATGGATAATAAACGATTATCATGAACAAAGAAATATAATAATAACTAATTTATTATTGCCTCTAGGGCATATTTCCAACAGGGCCTTGCCAGACCAGCTTTAATCTAAAACGAATTATCAAGGGGGTCCCCATAACAACCCCGATCGTGTTAGGAGCACTCAATTATGGAACATAACATCGGTAGCCGGTAACTAAAAGGGGGCAAAGGTGGAACAAAACACCAGGCTAGAAAGGCCGGGCCTTCCACCTTGTACCAAGTATATAGGTGCATTAAATTAAATAGCATTAATATGGTGATATAACAAGGAACCCATGTTTTCACATGGAAGCATCTGCACCTGCAACTAGCAACGCTATCACCGGGTTAAGCAAGCAGCAACATAGCCAATCTGTGGTTTGCTAGGTCAAACAGGTTGATGGTAATCATGGCATTGTTGAGAGGCTGTTATTTAACAGGTGATAGGCAACGAGACATAATCGATAGAAGCGATAAAACTAGCATCGCAATGATAGTAATGGTATCTGGGGAAATGATCATCTTGCCTGAGATCCCGCTTGGAAGAAGAATGCCTCCGTGAAGCAGACGAACCGACGTAGTCGAACTGGTCCTCACAATCCGGCACGCTGCGGAACTCTATCGAGATGAAGCAAACCGGAAACACAAATCAACACACAGAATTCACCACACGAGACACAACACAAATGATGCATGAGCTACTGAATACATGCAAGTCACGACATGACAATCACACAATCAAACACTATACATTAAGTGAAGTTCAATATGCACGAGTTATATATTGACGAAACTCCACGTTAATTATTTAATTCACTCCCAGTTATCTACACGGCAATATTAATGTTTTCAAACATGCAAGAGGTGGAGCGGAAATTAAACTACCTATCTAGGCATTTTAAATGAGGTCGGAAATGACATATAGCATCTCCAAGACGATCTCACATGTTAATTTACAATTCTGTCCAGATCTGAACTAATGCATATAATTAGTTGTTAAACAGAAAAACAAATAGGTTCACGTGTTTCTACGCGTCAAGGCAAGCAATCTACACATAAAGCACATCTCCAATGAAGCTACGGATCAAAAGATACAAGCACCGCAAGATATGATGACATGAATGCAAAATGTGTGCAACGGCGGCTACGAGCACCTCAAACATACAAACAGCACGAGAAAATGAAACTACACGAGATTCTAAGCAAGTTTCATGTAGGACACGATCTAATCGGAGCTACGATTCGAAAACTACGAGCAAAACAAGTAAACACTACAATCTGCCAAAATCAGCCACATAGCATCTTCTACGCCCCACAACTACGGCTACACAACTCCGATTTGCTCAAGCAAGGCATGGCACGGAAGAGGGCAAGAAGCACTACAACAAACTACTAACCACAACTAACATGGCAGCAAGGAGCACTAGGAAAAGAAGACACAAAATGGCATCTCACGCACTATTTCAGACTTAGTGAAAATAACACCTCCTGAAAGTGCAGTTTTCAGCCTGAAGCTATATTGACAGCAGCAAAACCTATAGCTACAGGACTCCAAATGGCATGAAACTTCACAGCATGCTAGAGAAACACAAGGGGTACAACTAACTCCATTGGACCAACCCCAAAAGAGCTACAGATCACAAGATGCAAGCAAGACAAGACAGCAACAATATATAACAGATTCCAGACTTAGAAATAATTCAGCTCATCTAAAACAGCACTATTTCTAGCAACTTGAGAGCAGTCGAACAACACCTAAACATGCATTTCTATTGCAACCAAAAATACCAGGGGCTAGTCTAAACACCCAAGATCAACTCTCTAGTTGACAACTCCGTGAAACAACGCACGGAATAAATCCTACGAATTAAACAAAAGGGCATCACGGCAAAATATCTCGCGAACTAACTTCCTCAAAAGCTAAAACTAATTGCACAGAAAAATCCATGGGATTTTTCTACCCCGGAAACATATAAAATATGTGGGGTTTGCAACACAAAATAAAGCCACACATTAATGCGGGAAAATGACCTATATACGGGAAAATAACTACCGGCAAACCCTACACGTAAAAATACATTGACCGCTCTAAAATACATGGCAAATAAGTCCCTAAAACATGGGCATTTCTAACACGCCATACGGGCAATACGGTCTAGCGCGAAAAATAAATACGGGGCGAAACAATATAGGACAGCACGCAAAACGATGCATTAGGCACTCTAAACGGTGTCAAACAATTACGCATGTTTCAAATTCGTATCTACGCGCGGAACTACCACAAAACCATATATAACACGTCTCGAACCGGCTTACGGTTTAAAAGTTACGGGGGTTTAAATAATTAGCTAAATCCTGAAATTAACTAAACCGAAAAGAAAAAAACCTAAATATCTAACGGGCCGAATCTAGTGGTGCAACGTAGCAATTACACGCCTGGGGCGAGGGATAGGGCTTGCTGGGCTCACCTTGCGGGCCAAGGCCCAGATCTGGAGGCAGCTGGCCGGCTTGGGGCGGTTGGATCGGGCCGACCGGAGTCGGTGGCCGACTGGGCCAGCGAGCGGGCAGGGAGGCGGCCCACGGGGAGGCCGCGTGGCCAGGCAGCCGGGCTGTCGGGCGAGGCCCATCTCGGTCGGTCAACGCGGAGGGGTGTTGCCTCCCGAACCGACGAGGCTAGGCCTGGCGGCGGCGACCTCCAGGGCAGCGGGGCCGACGGGAACTGGCGAGGCCGAGGAGTGGCGCTGGCCGGAGAAGCTTCCCCGGACCGGATCTGGCCGGATCCGGCCGGCGGCACCCTTGGGCGACGGCGCAGCTGCAGGGAGGTTGGCGCGGCGGCTGCTGCAGGCAGCAGACGGGGACGAAGCTAGGGGCGCGAGATCCGGCAGCGGCGGTGCTCGCCGGCGGGGCTTCCTGGCGAGGAGCTCCCGGCGGTGGTCGGTGGCCAGTGGCCGGCGGGGAGGAGCAGCGGCGCGTCGGGAGGAGCTCGGGCAGCACGGGGGCAGACCGGGGCGGCGGCGGCTCGGGCTGAGATGGGCTCAGGCGGGCCGCGCGCGGGCCTAGCGGGCCGGCGGCTGGAGGACGGAGACAGGTGGGAGGAGAGAGGCTAGGGTTTGGCGGGGTGGAGCGGAAAACGAGGAGGGATTAGTGGGAGGCTGTCTAAAACACACGGGGAACTATATATAGACAAACGGGGGGGGGGGGGGCTCGGTTAACCGGAATCGCGATCCGGAGCCAACCGCGGGGTCGGATTCGGACGATTCTGAACGCGGGACGAGCTACGTGGCCGTGTAGAGGGAATATCCAAAGACGAGAGGGAGGACGGGCGGCGCGGCACGAATTTTAAAACACCGACAGACGTCCGACGAATAACCGAAGATGGTGCCGCTACGGTCGACCGTTCGGGTACCAGACGGTCTCCGATCGAGACGAAATTCAACAGGCGGCCTGACTATATTAAAATAAGACCGCACATCAAATCCCAACCCGACCAGAGAAAGTTTTAAACGCACTTTAAAAACATGGTTTCGACGGTGTCGCGGGCGCGTGCGAGTGCGGTCAGGCTCGGAACGAACAACGACGCGAACCGGCAACTAACACCGGATGCAAGTTTTGAAAACTGGCGGCAACGGAGATGCCGATGCAATGCTGATGAAGCGCATGATGCGATGATGATGCGACCAATATAAATAGACACACGACGAAAACGGAAAGAGAGGGGAATCTTCTGGAACGTCGGCATCGGGCTGTCACAGGCCTCCTCAGATTCAGTTCCGGCAGCCAGCAGATGTCACTTGTCACAAATGTGGGCAGAAGGGTCACTATGCCAACAAATGCACTTCTCAGCTCCGTCTGCCGCCTCCTCCTCCAGGCAAACCTCCTTGCAACGCTCTTGTGAAGTTCAACCCCAGATCATCTCGAGTCAACATGGTGAATGCAGCTGAGGCAGAAAATTCATCGGATGTGATCATGGGTAATCTCCTAGTCAATGATTTTCCTGCTAAAGTCTTGTTTGATACTGGTGCATCGCATTCGTTTATCTCAAGGCCATTCTCATTTAAGCATGGGTTCCCTACTCGTGATTTGATTAAGCCTCTTTCAATTGTGTCTTCGGGTAAGATCATGAATTCTCACATGATGGTTCCGAACGTTTCTGTCAAGATGGACAATTATGCTTTTCTGGCATCTCCTATTGTTTTGGGCAAGTCCGACATTGATTTGATCCTTGGTATGGACTGGTTGGCCATGAACAAGGCATCAATTGATTGTGCAGCTAAAGAAGTGAAACTTACCCACTCTTCGGAGGATGTGATTATATTCGCGGCGCGCGATGACACAATCCGCTTGTTCTCCTTGAATGAAAAGGGTGAGATCAATCCCATTGAGCAAGTTCCAGTAGTCTGCGAATATCAAGACGTGTTTCCTGAAGAGCTGCCAGGGATGCATCCGCACCGTGAAGTGGAGTTCGTCATTGAGCTTGAGCCAGGCACAGAGCCAGTGTGCAAACGGCCGTACAAGCTGGGTCCAGAAGAGTTGAAGGAACTCAAGAGGCAACTCGATGAGTAGGAGCATTTGGGTTTGATCACACCAAGCTCGTCTCCGTGGGGATGTGGTGTTCTGTTTGTCAAGAAGAAGGATGGTACGGAACGGTTGTGTGTCGATTACCGCCCATTGAACAAGAAGACAATCAAGAACAAATATCCACTTCCGAACATAAATGTTGGGCCTTGCCAGACCAACTTTAATTTAAAACGAATTATCAAGGGGGTCCCCATAACAACCCCGATCGTGTTAGGAGCGCTCAATTATGGAACATAACACCGGTAGCCGAAACTAAGGGGGCAAAGGTGGAACAAAACACCAGGCTAGAAAGGCCAAGCCTTCCACCTTTTACCAAGTATATAGGTGCATTAAATTAAATAGCATTTAATATGGTGATATAACAAAGAACCCATGTTATCACATGGAAGCAACTGCACCTGCAACTAGCAATGTTATCCAATGGTTAAGCAAGCGGTAACATAGCCAATCAGTGGTTTGCTAGGTTGTGAACAAGTTGAAGGTTTTCATGGCAATGTTGGGAGGCGGATATTTAACAGGTGGTGGGCAGCAAGACAAAATTATAGAAACTATAAAACTAGCATGGCAATGATAGTAATGGTATCTGGGGAAATGGTCATCTTGCCTGAGATCCCGCTTGGAAGAAGAATGACTCTGTGAAGCAGACGAACCGATGTAGTCGAACGGATCCTCTCATTCCGACACACTTGCGGAACTCTATCGAGACGAAAGAAACCGAAAACAAAAATCAATACACGATATTCACCACACGATGCACAACACATATGATGCATGAACGGTTGACTATATGCAAGACATGGCACGTCAATTCACAACAATCAAACACTACACATTAAGTGAAGTTCAATATGCAACGAGTTGCATATTGACGAAACTCCACATACCAATTATTTAGTTCAATCCCGATTTTTTACCGACAATATTAAATGTGGTTAAACATGGCAAGAGGTTAAGCGTAATTAATCTACCTATCTAGTCATTTTAAATGAGGTCGGAAATGACATATAGCATCTGTGTTCAGATCTGAACTAACATGTTTTAATATTTGTTAAACAGAAAAATAAATAGGTTCACGTGATTCTACACGTTGTTTCAATCAATTTACACATAGAGAACATCTCCAACGGAGCTACGGTTCAAAAGATACGAACACCGCAAGATATGATGACATGAATGCAATATGCGTGCAATGATAGTCACAAGCATTTCAAAATACGCAACCAGCAAGATAGAATGAAACTACACGAGATTCTAAGCAAGTTTCATATAGGACACGACCAAAACGGAGCAACGGTTCAACTACTACGAGCTAAACAAGAAATAGACATAATCTGCCAAAATCAGCCACATAGCATTTTCTACGCCCTCGAACAACTAGCTACACAAATCCAAAATGCTCAAACAAGGCATGAGACAGTAGAGGGAAAGAAGCACTACAACATACAACTAATAACACCTATCATGTAAGCATGGATCACTAGGAAAAGAACTCACAAAAAGGCATCTCACACACAGTTTCAGACTTAGTGAAAATACCAGTTTATGACAGTGCAGTTTTCAATCTGAAGGCATATTGACAGCAGCAAAACCAATATGCTACAGGACTCCAAATGGCATGAAAATTAACAGCATGCTAGAGAATCTTAAAGTCTACAACTAACTCCATCGCACCAACCTCAAAAGAGCTACAGATCACCAGATAAAATCATGACAAGACAGCAACAAAATATAACAGATTTCAGACTTAGAAATATTTCAGCATCTCTAAAACAGCATTATTTTCTAGCAAGTTGAGAACAAGCAAACAACACCTGAACATGGATTTCTATTGCAACCAAAATTACCAGAGGCTAGCTTACATATCCAAGGGCAAATCTCTAGTTGACAACTTATTCATAACATGCACGGATTAAATCCCACAAAATAAACAAAAGGGCAACATGGCAAAATATCACGCGCACTAACTTTCTCAAAAGCTAAAACTAAATGCACAGTTAAATTCTATGGTTTTTTCTACCCCAAAAACATATATAACATGTGGGGTTGCAAAATAATAATATCGCCACACGAATATGCAAGAACATGTCCTAAACACGGTATAATAAACTAGTGACAGGAATACTACATGCAAAATATGCAAACACTACTCTAAAATACATGGCAAAAGGTCCCTAAAAACATGAGCATTTCATCTATGGGGTTTGAGCAATCCGGACACGCACGAAAAATAAATACGGAACAATTCCATATTGGGAGAGCACACAAAACTAGGCATTCGGCGGGTCAAACTATTTCAAACATGCATGCAAGTTGCAAAATATTAATCTACGCGGAAAACTACACAATTTTTATATACAATACGTCGCGATCCGATACACGGTTTAAAATCTACGGGCATTTTAATATCTAGCATTTTTTTCTGAAATATAAATTCGTAAAACCTAAAAAAACTAAATGGGACGAATCTGCGGTTGGGTTGAACTAGATCACGACCGATATTTAAGTCCAATGTGCAGAGGCGAAGGATAAGAGGGTCTCAGGGGGGGTGCTCACCATTGGCCAAGCCCGGGTCGACTCGGAGGAGAGGAGGCCAGCTATTGGAGGCGCTCGGCCGAGGGGCGAAGCGGGCTAGCTGGGGCTGGCCGGCTCGACCGGTCGGGGCCGAGGCGCTGGCGATGCTTGACGGGGCTGGCTCCCCGATCCGACGCACGCAGGAGGCAGGGCTCGCGACGCCCATATGGCGGCGGCCGAGATCCGCGGTTCTCCGCCCAGAATTGGCGAGGAAGGGCCAGCTCCGGCGAACCACAGCGGCGGGCGACGCTGGCGGGGCAGCTGCAGGACGTCCATGGGGGACCTCCGGGCGAGGCGGCGACCGACAACGGGCTCCGAGCGACGGGACGGCTGGGAGGACTAGAGGTCAGGCCTAGGAGCTCCGACGGGGGGGCCTCAGATCCGGTGGCCGGCGGCGACGGCGGGGCACCGGTGGCTGGCGGCGGCCGAAGGCGGGGCACGGGAGGAGAGGGGCTCGGGAGCAGGGAGGCGCTCGGGCAGAGGAGCCGGCTCGGGGGCGGCGCGATCCGGGCTCGGGCGGGCCTCAGATGGGCTCCGGCGGGCCCAACGGCTGAGGAGGAGAGAGAGGTGGGAGGCTAGGGTTTGCACGGAAAACGAGGGGGAGAGAGAGAGTGACTGTCTAAAATGGCATGGGGGGTGATACGTCTCCAACGTATCTATAGTTTTTGATGGTTTCATGCTATTATCTTGTCAAACTTTGGATGTTTTGCATGCCTTTTATATATTTTTTGGGACTAACTTATTAACTGAGTGCCAAGTGCTAGTTCCTGTTTTTTCCATGTTTTTGACCCCTTTCAGAGGAGATTTTGAAACGGAGTCCAAACAGAATAAAATCCCCGAAAAGAATTTTTCCGTAACGGAAGAAGATCAAGAGACTTAAGAGCCAAGGCAGGGGGCCCCAGGGGCCCCACAAGCCCTCACCCCGCGGCCCACAGGCTTGTGGGCCCCCCGGACCTCCTTTGCCCCAGGGTTTGCGCCTATATATCCCCAAAAATTCCACAAAAAATTAGGAGATCATCGAAAGTGCTTTTCCGCCGCCGCAAGCTTCTGTCTGTGCAAGATCCCATCTGAGACACGTTCTGGTGCCCTGCCGGAGGGGGGATTCAGACTCGGAGGGCTTCTTCATCAACACCATGACCTCTCTGATGATGCGTGAGTAGTTCACCATAGACCTGCGGGTCCATAACTAGTAACTAGATGGCTTCTTCTCTCTCTTGGATCTTCAATACAAAGTCCTCCATGATCTTCATGGAGATCTATCCGATGTAATCTTATTTTGCGGTGTGTTTGTCGAGATCCGATGAATTGTGGATTTATGATCATATTATCTATGAATCTTATTTGAGTTTGTTCTGATCTCTCTTATGCATGATTTCATATCCTTGTAATTCTCTTCGAGTTGTGGGTTTTGTCTGGCCAACTAGATCTATGATTCTTGCAATGAGAGAAGTGCTTGGTTTTGGGTTCATACCGTGCGGTGACCTCACCAAGTGACAGAAGGGGTAGCGAGGCACGCATCGTGTTGTTGCCATCAATGGTAAAAAGATGGGGTTTTCATCATTGGTTTCAGATTATCCCTCTACATCATGTCATCTTGCTTAAGGCGTTACTCTGTTCGTCATGAACTCAATACACTAGATGCATGCTGGATAGCGGTCGATGTGTGGTGTAATAGTAGTAGATGCAGAAAGTATCGGTCTACTTGTCTCGGACGTGATGCCTATATGTATGATCATTGACTTAGACATCGTCATGACTTCGCGCGGTTCTATCAATTGCTCGACAGTAATTTGTTCACCCACCGTAATACTTGCAATTTTGAGAGAAGCCTCTAGTGAACACTATGGCCTCGAGGGTCTACTCCACACCATATTTTCAGCCTTACACTTTTTACTTCGTTGCACTTTCCGCCTTCGGATCTCACTTTGCAAACAATCTTGAAGGGATTGACAACCCCTTTATAGCGTTGGGTGCAAGCTCTTTTGTGTTTGCGCAGGTACTCTGGACTTGACGAGATTCTCCTACTGGATTGATACCTTGGTTCTCAAACAGAGGGAAATACTTACTGCTCTTGTGCTGCATCACCCTTTCCTCTTCAAGGGAAAAACCAACGCAAGCTCAAGAGACGACACAAGGATCTCTGGCACCACTGCCGGGGAAGGACTTTTGTTGACGTAGCAGAAGGATTTCTGGCGCCGTTGCCGGGGAGGATCAAGTCAGGAACTCATCCAAGTAAGTGTCGCAAACTCATCTCTTGCATTTACTTTGTTTGCCAGTTGCCTCTCGTTTTCCTCTCCCCCACTTCACCAATTTGCCTTTTTTTCGTTTGCTTTTTTGTTCGCCCTTTCTTTCGCTTGCTTGTGTTTCCATGTGCCTTCAATATGCTTGCATCTTCGCTTCCTGAAAATCTAGTGATATGGATCCTCATCCACTTGCTAATCTCTTTAAGAGATCCAATTATGTTGATCCAATTGCTAGTGAGTTGAGTGCACTTGACTTTCTCTATAGAGTTTTGCTTGAGATGCGTGAATCTGAAAATTGTGATGAAGAAATTTATGAAGTGATTCACGAGGGCTCCTTGAATGAAAAGCATGATTGCAATGGTTTCACTATAAATCCTATTAGTGTCAATCATGCTAAAAATATGCAAAACCCTAAGCTTGGGGATGCTAGTTTTGCTATGTCCCCTACTTGTTGCAATGATCATGATTGGGGTGATGATTTTTCTTATGATCTTGAAAATTTGTTTAAGCCTCATGATGAGTATGATATTTGCAACAATATTGAAAGTGGGATTGGAGAAGTCATGACTTTAGTTGATGATAATCCCACTATTTTTGAAGAGCGTCAACTTTGCATGCTTGTGGATCATGAAAAGTATATCCTATGTGATAGCTATATTGTTGAATTTGAATATGATCCCACATGTAATTGTTATGACAGAGGAAAATATTGTGGTAGAAACTTTCATATCACTAAATCACCTCTCGTTATGTGGAGATTGCTATTGTCTCTTTCTTCTTCCTTGCATATGGTAACTATTGGTTGTCTTGACAATCTGTTTTCCTATAAAATGCCTATGCATAGGAAGTATGTTAGACTTAGATGTGATTTTCACATGTTTCATGATGCTCTCGTTGTGCTTCAATTCTTGTCTTTTGTGTGAGCATCATTGAATTATCAATGCCTAGCTAAGGGCGTTAAACAATAGCGCTTGTTGGGAGGCAACCCAATGAATTTATCTATTTCTTTCTGTTTTGTTGTGTCCACACTATCATGATTCTGTTGTGATTGTGTTTTTTGTGTTTCTTTTCGTGTTTGAGCCAAGCAAAACCTTTATGACTAGTCTTGGTGATGGTTGTTTGATCCTGCTGGAAAAAGACAGAAACTTTTCGCTCACGAGATGATTTTTATGTTTTATTCAGAAAGAGCTTTTGAGTTGATTCTTTTTGCTGCTGGTTGATATGCATTTTGCCCAGGCCTTCGTATTTTTTTAGATTTTTTGAGGTACCAGAAGTATACGAAGTATACAGATTGCTACAGACTCGTCTGTTTTTGACAAATTCTGTTTTTGTTGAGTTGTTTGCTTGTTTTGATGAAACTATGATTAGTATTGGGGGGTACTAGCCATGGAAAAGTGAGAATACAGTATCCCAACACCAATATAGATAGAGTTCAAGTTTGCTACAGTACCAAAAGAAGTGGTAGTTTGTTTTCTTGTGCTAATGTTATCACGAGTTTCTGTTTAAGTTTTGTGTTGTGAAGTTTTCAAGTTTTGGTTGATGCTCTCATGGACAAAGAGATAAGGAGTGGAAAGAGCTCAAGCTTGGGGATGCCCAAGGCATCCCAAGACAAATTCAAGGACACCAAAAAGGCTAAGCTTGGGGATGCCCCGAGAAGGCATCCCCTCTTTCGTCTTCAATCCATCGGTAACATTACTTGGAGCTATATTTTTATTCACCACATGATATGTGTTTTTCTTGGAGCTTCCTGTATCTTAGGAGTCTTTTCTTTTTTGTTGTGACACAATCATCCTTGCTTCACACCTTTTTGAGAGAGAGAGACATGCACTCATCGTGATTTTTGCTAGAATGCTCATAGTGCTTCACTTATATCTTTTGAGCTAGATACTTTTGCTCATAGTGCTTCACTTATATATTTTGAGCTAGATACTTTTGCTCTGTGTGCTTCACTTATATCTTTTAGAGCACGATGGTGTGTGACTTGGTAGTTGGCTTATGCTATGAAAAGTAGTCCCAAATGTGATAGGTACCCAAAGAGGATGCAAAAACCTCCATCTTCATGTGCATTGAGTAGAAAGAGAAGTCTTGATTCCTCTCAATTAGTTTTGAGACGTGGATTCGGTAATATTAAGAGCTATGTTAGTAGGGTGTTGTGAATCTACAAATACTTGTGTTGAAGTTAGTGATTCCCGTAGCATGCACGTATGGTGAAGTCGGAGCATAATTGATCTATTGATTGTCATCCTTTGTGTTGAGGTCGGGATCGCGCGATGGTTAACACCTACCAACCCTTCGCCTAGGAGTATGCGTTTAGCACTTTGTTTCGATTACTAATAAAAACTTTCGCAACAAATATGTGAGTTCTTCATGACTAATGTGAGTCCATGGTATAGATGCACTTTCACCTTCCACCATTGCTAGCCTCTCTAGTGTAGCGCAATTCTCGCTGGTGCACAAACCCACCATATGCCTTCCTCAAAACAGCCACCATACCTACCTACTATGGCATTTTCATGGCCATTCCGAGATATATTGCCATGCAACTCCCACCGTTCCGTCTCATGACTTGTGCCGTCACTCTCATATCGCCATTGCATGATCGTAAGATAGCTAGCGAGATGTTTCAACGTCATACGCCAAGCTAGATCGTTGCACATCCCGGTACACTGCCGGAGGCATTTCCTATAGAGTCATTTCTAAGCTTTGAGCTGTGAGTAAATAAAAGTGTGATGATCATCATTATTGGAGCATTGTCCCATGTGAGGAACAAAAAAAAAGAGGCCAAAGATCCCAAAAAAGAAAAAAAGAAGAGAAAAGAAAAAAGAAAAAAAAGAGGCCTAAGAGCCCAAATAAAAAAAGAGAGAGAAAAAGAGAGAAGGGACAATGCTACTATCTTTTTCCACACTTGTGCTTCATAATAGCACCATGTTCTTCATGATTGAGAGCTTCTTGGTTTTTCACTACCATATGCTAGTGGGAATCTTCATTATATAACTTCGCTTGTATATTCCAATGATGGGCTTCCTCAAAATTGCCCTAGGAGATGTTTTTCATGTTCTTCCTCAGCCTCAGAAAAGACCAGAATGTCGTTGAGATAGAGCAAGACAAATTCATTCTTGTATGGGGAGAAAATATAGTTCATCAATCGACAAAATGTTGGAGGAGCATTAGCCAGACCAAAAGACATGACCGCATACTCATACGAGCCAAAACTAGTCCTGAATGTCGTCTTCGGAATGTCTTCCTCGCGAATGCGAATTTGATGATAGCCCATTCTGAGATCAAGCTTGGAGAATACTTTAGCACCTTTCAACTGTTCGAATAACTATGTTATGTTCGGAAGTGGATATTTGTTCTTGATTGTCTTCTTGTTCAATGGACGGTAATCTACACACAGCCGGTCCAAGCCATCCTTCTTCTTGAAAAATAGAACACCACATCCCCACGGAGACGAGCTTGGTTTGATCAAACCCAAACGCTCCTGCTCATCGAGTTGCCTCTTGAGTTCCTTCAATTCTCCTGGACCCAGCTTGTACGGTCGTTTGCACACTGGCTCTGTGCCTGGCTCAAGCTCAATGACAAACTCAACTTCACGGTGCGGAGGCATGCCTGGCAGCTCTTCAGGAAACACATCTTGATATTCACAGACCACTGGAACTTGCTCAATAGGATTGCTCTCACCCTTTTCATTCAAGGAGAACAGACGGATTGTATCATCGCGCGCCGCGAATATAATCACATCCTCCGAAGAGTGGGTAAGCTTGACTTCTTTGGCTTCACAATCAATTGACGCCTTGTTCATGGCCAACCAGTCCATACCAAGGATCAAATCAATGTCGGAATTGCCCAAGACAATAAGAGATGCCAGAAAAGCATAAGCGCCCATCTTGACAGAAACATCTGGGATGAACAACTGAGAGCTCATCCGCATACCCGGAGACACAACTTGCAATGACTTGGGAAGGAACTCGGTCGCAATATTATTACCAAATGAAAAGGGGTATGACATGAAGGAATGCGAAGCACCAGAATCAAATAACACTTTAGCAGGGATATCATTGACGAGGAGGTTACCCATGATCACATCAGAGGAGTTGCCTGCTTCAGCTGCGTTCACCATGTTCACTCGAGCTGATCTGGGGTTGAATTTGACAAGAGCGTTGCTTGGAGGTTTTCCTGGAGGAGGAGGCGGCAGACGGAGCTGAGAAGTACATTTGTTCGCATAGTGACCCTTCTGCCCACATTTGTGACAAGTGACATCTGCTGGCTGCCGGAACTGAGTCTGAGGAGGCCCTTGCTTCTGATGCTGGTATCTCTGCTGGAAGCCAGGGTTGGGTGGGTGGGAAGAACCATGACCACCTGAGTGCTTCAGCTGCTGTGAGTGCCGAGGAGGAGGAGGAGAAACCCAAAACCTCTGTTGCTTCTGAACCACCTGAGTCGAGGAAGAGCTGGAATCTCTGAAGCGCTTCTTGGAGTTTTCCACCCTGAGCAAGGCGGCCTCTGCTCTGAGAGCTAGGTTGTAGAACTTGTCAAACTCCTCAGGATCGTGCAAAGCAAGAGCTAACTGCAAGTCTTCCTTCAAGCCACCCCTGAACTGATAGATCTTGCTCTTCTGATCCGGGATATCCTGCAGCGCGTAACGGGCCAGCTGGTGGAACTCGACATTGTACTTGTACACAGAATTGCTGCCCTGCTTCAAATGCCTGAACTTCTCACGCATCTCCTCCACAAAATTGGAAGGGATGTAGTGGGACCTAAAGTCATGACAAAACTCGTCCCAAGACATCACCCTGTCGCCTCTGGAGTCCTTGAGCTGCTGCAACCATATAGAAGCCTGTCCCTTCAACTGAAACTTTGCAAACTTGACATAGTCCTCCGGACGCACATTGCTACACTTGAAGTGTTTGTTCATATCACGGATCCAATCTTCTGCATCAAATGGCTGGTCGCAAGAAGTGAACGTCTTAGGCTGGTTTGACAGGAACTGACTCAGATTGGCGAAGTGATTGCCACCCTGCTGGAAATTGCCCTGCTGATGATTGGCTCTCTCCTGGATCAACTGTAACAACATCTGAGTGTTTGCATTAGTAGCTGCCATCATCGCCTGCCAGGCCTCTGCAGGATAGTATGGAATAATGGGTATTCACTACTGGGAGAAGCGTTCTTCATGGCAATTAGCATCCTATGTCTATATAAAGGTGTGTATGCCTTTTGCTTCTTGTCATATTACAACAGTACGCATAGTAGAAAGAAGTTGCTGTAGCTTTTTAGTAGTTTTTGGTGAGAAAGCTGTGTAGCGCAATGGGAAAGCTTTTTGCTCGTTGCAAGGAAGTACGTGTGGTTCAGCGTACAAAGTTGATCCGCGTGCTGTTATTCACGAGCCGGCCTAACAGGCTACTAACGTCAATACAAAGGTCAAAAAACTTACAAATGCTAATGCAAAACCTACAGCCATTCATGCCCTACATAAATACCAAATTAATACCTCACTAAAAACATTCTACATAAACATCAATACACTAAATATGCTGACTAAAATTAATTACTACCTAAACAAACCCATATCAGCCCAATTACTATATTACACACAAATTACAAAATTACTATTATGTGATCCATAACATCACAAATTTTACAAAAACAAAAAATAAAACAAAAAACATTTTGCATCAAAATAAATATCGCAAACCACAATAAAATAATTACTGAAATACAAATATATCTTAAGCGATTACCATCCTACATAAATATACAAAATTTAACACTCACTGAAAAAGTTCAACATACACATCAATACACAAATACTGCTAATGCAAAAGTATTAATACCTTTAAAGCCCCTATTAGCCTAATTTATATATTACACACACATAAGAAATTTACTATTTTTTGGCCCATAACAACATCAATTTTTTTAAAAAAAAATTTACAGAACTACAAGAAAATATTTATTGTTATAATAATATAAAAATAATAATTTAATCATAAATTCATAATAAACGGGTGCAGCAACGCGCGCCTTTTCAGCCTAATTTAAATATTACACACAAATAAGAACATTACTATTATCTGACCCATAAAACCACAAAATTTACAAAACAAAAAAACAAATAAACATCAACAAAATAAACATCGCAAACCATAAGAAAATGATTACTCTTATACAAATATATCAATAATAATTTCATCCTAAATTTATAATAGACGGGCGCAGCAACGCGCGCCTTTCATGATCGGCCGCTGGCATCAAGTCGACACGTAATTCCTCGCCTCTCAACCGTTGTTGCTCTGGACCTATTCTGCTGCCCAAGTGCGAGACCTTCCTCAATGCCACTCTGTGTTGCAATCGCTGATCAAATTTCAAGTTGTCCGGAGACAAATTGGAACATACAAGGAAGTTTTGTGGTAGACAGTCACACATACATTACGACTCATGCATCCCTCTTTTTAGCACGTACACAATTTCTATCCAGATTTGGTTCATTTCTTGGGAAAATTCTTGGAGGTTGTGGTTCTAATATATTTCTTCAGGAATTATCTTTCTTATAATTTGGTATCGCTATCTAGTTTTCCTTTTAAGGTTTCACATACTTATAGCTCTAGTGCATCTCTTATATGGAAATCCCTACTCATTCACATTGATATCTATTAATGGGCATCTCCATAGCCTTTTGATACGCCGAGTCAATGTGACCATCTCCTCCTTTTTGTCTCACAACCACCACCACACTCTATTCCACCTATAGTGTTATATCCATGGCTCACGCTCATGTATTGTGTGATAGTTATAAAAAGTTTGAGAAAGTAAGAGTGCGAAAACAATTACTTGGCCAATACCGGGGTTGTGCATGATTTACATTAGTTGTGTGAGGATGATGGAGCATAGCCAGACTATATGATTTTGTAGGGATAAATTTCCTTGGCCTTGTTATTTTGAAAGTTCATGATTACTTTGCTAGTTTGCTTGAAGTATTATTGTTTTCATGTCAACAGCAAACTATTGTTTCGAATCTTACGGATCTGAACATTCATGTCACGTGAAAGAAGTTGCAAAGGACAACTATGCTAGGTAGTATTCCACATCGAAAATTCATTCTTTATCACTTCCCTACTCGAGGACGAGCAGGAGTTAAGCTTGGGGATGCTTGATACGTCTCCAACATATCTACAATTTTTGATGGTTTCATGCTATTATCTTGTCAAACTTTAGATGTTTTGCATGCCTTTTATATATTTATTGGGACTAACTTATTAACTCAGTGCCAAGTGTGAGTTCCTGTTTTTTCCATGTTTTTGACCCCTTTCAGAGGAGATTTTGAAACGGAGTCCAAATGGAATAAAATCCCCAAAAAGAATTTTTCCGTAACACGAGTTGATATTCAACCTAGTGTTGAAAGACACCTAAAGGATGTTATGCATCCAGAACCCAGCACAACTGTGCACACAAATATTGGTGCTGGGACATCGGTACACCTTGACTCGATTGTTGTGGGAAATCACAATGAGTCAGAAGGTATAGATGAGATTTCCATCAACTATGTTGAATCAGGCGAATCATTCAACAGAAAGACTACAATTGTTAACATATTTTTCGCCTCAAAGATTGCAGATGACCTGGCATTGAATTGTGAACCTAAGTCCATGGAAGAGTGTATGAAACGCTCAGACTGGTCCAATTGGAAGGTTGCAATAGAGGACGAATTGCGCTCGCTTGCCAAGAGAGGGGTATTTACTGTAGTAATACCTACTCCTCCTAATGTTTTCCCCGTGGGGGGAAATGGGTTTTCGTTCGTAAAAGGAATGAAAACAATGAGGTGGTGAGATATAAAGCGAGGCTTGTAGCACAAGGGTTTACAACGAGACCCGACATCGATTATGATGAAACATATTCTCTTGTGATGAGTGGAATCACGTACCGATACTTGATATCACTGGCAGCGCAAATGAATTTGTATATCCAATTGATGGATGTTGTGACTGCATATTTATATGGGTCACTTAAGACGGATATTTACATGAAAGTTCCCGAGGGACTAAATATTCCGGATCCGAAAGCTAACCGCAACATGTATTGCGTAAAGCTACTGAAGTCGTTATACGGCTTGAAACAGTCGGGTAGAATGTGGTATAACTGACTAAGTGAGTTCCTTCTTGAGAAGGGTTACTCAAACAACAATGATTGCCCTTGTGTGTTCATCAAGAAATCCACTGATGGATTCTGTATAATTTCCGTGTATATTGATGACTTGAACATCATTGGGACTACACGTGAAATACATGAGGCAAGTAATCATCTCAAGATGGAATTTGAGATGAAAGATTTGGGTAAAACCAAAATTTGTCTTGGTTTGCAACTTGAACATTTTTCTTCAGGAATACTTGTTCATCAGTCTGCTTACATCCAAAATATACTGGAAAAGTTTAATATGGATAAAGCATACCTGTCAAAAAACACCTATGGTCGTCAGGTCGCTTGATAGAGACAATGACCCATTTAGGCCTAAGGGTGATGATGAAGAGATATCGGGACCAGAGTTTCCATATCTCAATGCCATTGGTGCACTAATGTATCTAGCAAACTGCACTAGACCTGACATAGTATTTGCAGTTAATTTACTAGCTAGATACAACACATCATCAACAAAAAGGCATTGGGTTGGTGTGAAGAATATTTTCAGATATCTTCAAGGCACCAAAGATCTTGGTTTATTCTATCAGAAAAATCAAGAGAGAACCATGGTGGGGTATTGCGATGCTGGATACTTGTTAGATCCCCATGATGTGAGATCACAGACTGGTTTTGTCTTCTTACATGGAGGTACGACCTTCTCTTGGAAGTCAACAAAGCAAACCTTAGTGGCAACGTCCACCAATCATTCTGAGATAATTGCTTTGTTTGAAGCTTCACGTGAATGTGTGTGGCTTCGCAGAATGATGAACTTTGTCCAAAGTTCAAGTGGGATTGGTTTGCTGAAATCGCCCACCATTATCTACGAAGATAATGCTGCTTGTATTGCACAAATACAAACAGGTTATATTAAGAGCAATATTACAAAGCATATTTCTCCTAAATTATTTTATCCTCATGATCTGCAAGAGAAGGGGGAGATAAGTATTTTGCAAAGAAGTCTTGCGATAATCTCGCTGATCTATTTACTAAGTATTTACCAAGTTCTTTGTTCCATAATTATGTTAATGGAATTGGTATGAGACGAATTCGAGACTTGCAAAATTCAGGGGGAGAAATCTCCTAGGATATAACCTGTTAAGATCATGAGATCTTTTGTATTGCACTCTTTTCCTTTGTGAGTTTTCCACATGGTTTCTCACGAAAGCTTTTTAATGAGGCAATATCAATGCAAGCATGGACGATATATGTCATTTTCTCCTTATTTTTCCACTGAATTTTAGAAGGAGTTTTTCATGGAATATTGTATGTTTCTTCTCAATTTTTTCCATAGGGTTTTGAAGGAGAATATTTCAAAGATGACCTGACTCAAGGACAAGCGAGGATTAGGGGGAGTGTTAGGATTTAATTAATCCCATTATTTAGGAATAATCCTCCCTTGTAATGAGCGTGCGGTTTGCCCCTGGCAACCGTTCGAAGCACTCCCACGCCCTCATGATGGGATGCCTTCCTTCGTGGCATTGGCGTCGGTTCACCCTGTATATAATCCCCCTCTATCATCAATAAAAATGACAGTTTGATTTAATCATTCTAAACAGTACCAACCAACGTGAACGGTGTTATCCCTTCCCCCATGGCCCATGTGCTTGCTCCACCGCAGGCGACGCCACCGCCCCTAGCTCTCCTTCCACCCCCGTTCAAGCCATCCACCCTCGCCAACGCCCCTGCATCTATCTCCCTGGCACCACAGTGCCCGTCCCTAGTGTTGGATTCAAATTGGATCGAGGCTGATCTAGATGCACCTCCGCCACTGCACCCGAGGCTCTCCTCGTCCTATGGGGTGGTGGCCGGCTCGCTGCTGCCCTCCCCGTCCACCGGCTCGACTACCTCTGGTCCTTCACAACGTCTGAAGTCCATGGAGGTCCGGGAGCCCGCCGCCGCTGGGGTCACTGCTGGCTTGCCACTGGGTGCCTACAACACGCGTGTTGGTTTGGCAGATGATGATATTGTTGTTGCTGCTTAGCCCCCCTCCGCAACCATGATCTCCGCCTCTTCTCAAATCCATCGTTATCCGGGAGCCTGTCACCGGGATGCGTGCTGATGAACATCCCGATGTTGCAGGGGTCGTTGCTGGAGTGCCGCGGCGTGCCTGCAGGGTGCGGGCTAGCACAGAGGTTCTTGGTGATGCTGCTGCTCTACCATCCCCTTCGTAGACCTGCCTCTAATCGAGGGTAGTCCGGGAGGCTGATTTGGCTCCGAGGGGAGGGGACCTTGGAGGATGGACTGAGGTGCGAGGGAGTAACGGATGTGTAGATACTTCCAAGGGCAGCCAGGTTGTGCCTCCGCAGTGCCCGATGGCTAGTCCGGCTAAGCGCGTCGCCTACCTTAGAGCATGGTTAATAGTATAGCCAACTGCTGGCTATAAACTGTCTTATAGCCCATCTTATAGCTAGCTTGTATAATAGTTAGCTATAAAAGAGTATTACTTTTATCATATATGGTCCACCTTTCATTCTCACAAAATACCTAGGAACACGTGCTAGAGCTAGCTCTTCACGAAGAGCCCGCTTCCCTTCTCTCTCCTCTTCTCTCTCATCCAACTCAGCAAACATATGGTATTTTAATCCTTACAGCCCCTGACTGTACCTTATTGTACTTGCTCTCAAATGGATGGATGGGCGATGTTTCCGTTGTCTCAGCCGCAAGCATTTCACCAAGGATTATGAGGAGCCACTAAAGTGTTGGCATTGCTATAAAGATTTCCATCTTGCTAGTCAATGCCATGGTCGTGCGCCTAAGCTTTCTGTTGGAATTATGCCCTAGAGGCAATAATAAAAGTATAGTTATTATTATAATTCCTGTATCAAGATAATAGTTTATTATCCATGCTATAATTGTATTGAATGAAGACTCATTTACATGTGTGGATACATAGACAAAACACCGTCCCTAGCATGCCTCTAGTTGGCTAGCCAGTTGATCGATGATAGTCAGTGTCTTCTGATTATGAACAAGGTGTTGTTACTTGATAACTGGATCACGTCATTGGGAGAATCACGTGATGGACTAGACCCAAACTAATAGACATAGCATGTTGATCGTGTCATTTTGTTGCTACTGTTTTCTGCGTGTCAAGTATTTATTCCTATGACCATGAGATCATATAACTCACTGACACCGGAGGAATGCTTTGTGTGTATCAAACGTCGCAACGTAACTGGGTGACTATAAAGATGCTCTACAGGTATCTCCGAAGGTGTTAGTTGGGTTAGTATGGATCAAGACTGGGATTTGTCACTCCGTATGACGGAGAGGTATCTCGGGGCCCACTCGGTAATACAACATCACACACAAGCCTTGCAAGCAATGTAACTTAGTGTAAGTTGCGGGATCTTGTATTACGGAACAAGTAAAGAGACTTGCTGGTAAACGAGATTGAAATAGGTATGCGGATACTGACGATCAAATCTCGGGCAAGTAACATACTGAAGGACAAAGGGAATGACATACGGGATTATACGAATCCTTGGCACTGAGGTTCAAACGATAAGATCTTCATAGAATATGTAGGATCCAATATGGGCATCTAGGTCCCGCTATTGGATATTGACCGAGGAGTCTCTCGGGTCATGTCTACATAGTTCTCGAACCCGCAGGGTCTGCACACTTAAGGTTCGACGTTGTTTTATGCGTATTTGAGTTATATGGTTGGTTACCGAATGTTGTTCGGAGTCCCGGATGAGATCACGGACGTCACGAGGGTTTCCGGAATGGTCCGGAAACGAAGATTGATATATAGGATGACCTCATTTGATTACCGGAAGGTTTTCGGAGTTACCGGGAATGTACCGGGAATGACGAATGGGTTCCGGGAGTTCACCGGGGGGGGCAACCCACCCCGGGGAAGCCCATAGGCTTTGGGGAGACACACCAGCCCTTAGTGGGCTGGTGGGACAGCCCCAAAGGGGCCTATGCGCCAAGAGAAAGAAAATCAAAGGAAAGAGAAAAAAAGGGGAAGAAGTGGGAAGGGAGGGGGACTCCTCCCACCAAACCAAGTCCAACTCGGTTTGGGGGGGAGTCCTCCCACCCTTGGCTCGGCCGACCCCTTGGG